>NC_135482.1:187142235-187809378 GCF_052094955.1 Ictidomys tridecemlineatus
ATTATATTGTAGAAAATCAAAATCAGTTGCGTTTGCCTTTTTTTTTTTTTTTTTGGAGTGCTGTGGATCAAACCCAAGGTCTCACATCTGCCAGGATAACACTACATTCACTTTTTAAAATGCAAACTGGCTATCACAGCTGTGATGACACATGCCACATTTTATGTTTCTCTCATGTCTCTACTCCCACTCCAAGATGACAAGGTCTCCTCCAGCCAATATTCTCACCTCCGCAGGGGCCCATATATAATCTCACTAAGATTTTTTTTTCCCCTCCAACCCACTCACTTCTGATCCTTTTGAAGAAGAAGTTATTCCTATCCTATTAAAGACATTTTCGAAGAATCTGGGCTGTTCATCCAACATCAAAGGAACATAAAAACCTGACTCTGAAATAACACCCAGTTTGGTGACACCGAAGCTGCCCTCTAGTTTGACTTTTTGACTCTTTTCTGATTTTCAAACACTTGGCTCGAATGAACCTCGGAAGCCCCTTGGGGACTGTTCCTCCAGCTTTGATTCTTGTCCTTGTGTCTCAAATGCAATCTCCTACTCCTCCTGCATCATATTTTGGTGCTCCCACATTTTATTTGCTTATTTTAAAAAATCACGATTGCCAGTGTATGTGTCTAGTACTGTGATGCACCCACAAATAAAACATGATGATTCCCGCCCGTGGGCTGCTTACACTCCTATGAGGGAAACAGACAAGTACCAAGTAGATTACACATTTGGGGAAGTGTTACAGAAGAGCGAGGAGAGTGGTTCTCTTTCCATCCAGATGCTGCAGGACCCCTGCTGAGCAGGACCTCTGCTGAGAAGATGAGCAAAACGTTGTGGATGGAGCAATCCTTCCAGGAATCCACCAGGAGGGAAATCATTCCACCCACTGGAGCATTTGAGGATGGAGATGGAGGTCTGGTTCTATATTATAGGGCAAGGGTCCGAAAAGTAAGTGAACCAACCATTCATGGTGATCCCCAAACAGCCTAAGAGTACAGCACGGATGAGCTACAAAGAAATATGCATGTGGTCCTATTGACGGGGAAGAGTAGGAAACATACTCCTTGATGCCTCCTTTCTGCACTTATTATCATCATTCACCATGTTGAAAGGTGAATGATCACTAGCAAGTTCCCTTGGCCATAATGGCTGGCAGGACCAGCGTGCTCCTTGCCTGATGTTGCTGTTTCTTAGGCTCACAGGCATCTGCAATTCTGAAGAACTATAGGTTTTACCCTTATCCCAAAGGCTTGTAAGACTTTAAGTGATCTCAGCTTCAGGTTTGACATGTCCAGTGACCTCTAGCCTGGCTTTTTATCTGCACCCACTGGAGCATTTGAGGATCTGCAACTTCAGATGCCCTTGGGCCCAAGGACAAGAGGCGTGATGCAACCATAGCTCTGACATTGCCCAACCCATAGGGGCTCTTGCCTCAGTTCCACATTTGCCAAATGGTGCCATCAGGCACTCTGGAAAGCTGCAGTGAACTGACGGGACTTCCATGGGATATTTTATATTTTCAAGGAAAATAAGGCAATACTTGACATCTATCAGACACTGTGCAAACTATGAGCTCAAGATAACTAGCAATTTCTGTGTTAGAATCCTATTGCCTTCTTTCTGATGATATTTGGTATCTTTGCAAAGCTATATTTCAGCAGTTGCTAAGATGAAAAGCAAGTACCATGCAAAAAAAAAAAAAAGAGTCAGCATGGAACAGGAAATGAGAGTAGTGGTTCTAATCAGATTTACAGCTTCGAGCTTTGCATGCGGTGTTCAATAGGCAGGCACCATCTATTAATGGCTAATTGAGGTTAAGGATGAAATTAAATTATTTCTTTAAAATATTTTGTATTAGCTTTTCAAATAGCTACTAAGTTGTTAAGACATAAATACGGAAGTGTTTAGTAAAGGGAATAGTTAGATATTACTTTTAGCCCGAGAATACAATGAAAAAATTACAAGAGAGCTGTGAACTAAGAAAGTTAGAAAATCTCTACCTTGGTTCATTACCACTTTTTAAACACACACTAATTCCTTTTCGGTGGAATCTCACTAGGACTCTAAAACCCAAGGATGATGGCGACGTGGACTACAACCACAGTAGGAGGGGTGGTCGAAGCTAATGTGCACTGAGCCCTACTGTGTGCCCCATTCTGGGCAGGGGGTTCCTCAGACATGACTTCAGGGACATGCTTTCTGTCATTTACTTCACTCTACTTTCCTTAACCCAGAAAACATTAGTCTTAATTTTCCCTAAAGTCTTCTGCCCCTGAAACTATTCGAGAAAATTTAGAAATTTGTTAGCATTTCTTCTCTTAAATTTGACAGAAAACTTTATAAATTTTTCTGACAATTAGAAAACCAATTTTTTATTCCCTGCTGCATTTCAACAACCCACACATTAAACACATACCAGTCTCTTCTAAGGTATGTAAATTATCTTCAGCATCCTAAATAGAAATCAATCAACCACAATCGACTCAGCAGAGCTAGCGATGCTAGGCGTTAGGGAGGGTACAGAAAGACCTCTTCCCTCAAGGGGTTTACAGTCTGGTTTATACTTGAAAATAAAAAATAGTCTATACTCAAGGACTAAGGAGGGGGCACGAGCTAGAATATAACATTGAGAGAGGAAGGAGCCCTAAGACTGGAACGTCCCAGATCGGGCCGTCTGCATCTTGCCCGCCTGTCTCGTGTCTCCCTTGCTATAAACAACCTTCTCCTTCCTAGACATCTCCTCGGCTAAGTCAAACACTCCCATCTGTTCTGAGATCCCTCTCCTTTTCCACTCAAAGGGAGACTGTTTCTCTGGAAAGCCCCACCATTTAAACATGATCAAAGATTCCCTCGTCTGCAAGCTTGCTGACCTTTGTCTGCCCACTGCAGAGAAGACCTCAAACTGTACCTCGCTCTCAGCTTTTAGGTTACCTCTCCCTTCCCTTCCCTGGCTCAACTTATGATCTCTCTCTCTCTCTCTCTCTCTCTCTCTCTCTCTCTCTCTCTCTCATACACACACACACACACACACATCATCGTTTCTACAGTTTCACTATCAATCTTTTGCTTGAGCCCTGTGTCTGTCTTTGGCCCTTTATCACTGGTACCATTAACTAGCTAATTGTCCAACAAACATGTTAAGGAACTGTTGCCTGCTATTCCATACCTGCATGTAGTAAGGACTAAGAGCGGTCAGTTTTCTCCCAGGGACTAGTGGGGTACCTCATCAAGTAAGACTCATTTATGATATTCTGTGACGGCTGCTTTGGTGAATCAAATATCAAGGATTGTGGTGGTCTAGGCCTCTCTGAAGGAGGCCCTGTGGGTACATGGGCTATTATTGGGTGGAAAGAGGCAAGAGGGGTGTTAAGGGAAAAGAAGATGTTTCAGGAAAAGAGAATCCAGGCTCAAACTTGGTAAGGACATGACACATTGCAGAGACTAAAATTGGTTGAGTCATCCTGCATGTGCAGTAGGAGGGAGGGAGCTCAAGAAGGGCAGCAGAAGATCATACTGGGAACTTAGGCAGAGGATTCCCCTTGGAGATCATGGGGACGCGCTGTGACTGGACAGTGAGTGGAGTGGAAGTTGAGGGGCTAGACTGAGGTCAGAGAGGTAAGCAGTGAGCAAAACCAATGGGGGCTTGAATTAGGGACACAGAAGAGAAGACAAGGAAGGTGAATGGATTCAAAAGATTGACAGGAAGACTCCAGAGGATTTGGATACAGACAGTGAGACAGCTAGGCATCAATGATGGTGGATTCCATTCTCTGAAATGGGAAATATAAGAGAAACACATTTCAGTACAAGAAAAAAGTTATTTCAGATAGAGACCAGGTGAAGATGGGTTACCTCTGGTACCTTCAAGTGAAGAACTGGGACCAGAGATGAAGAGAAAGATCGGGAATCCGTCAGCCTGTAGAAGATAAATGATGACCGTCACTGGACCAACCCAATGTTGTTGTCTTTTTGTTCCTCGGGCTCCCTCCTCTGCTTTGAACACAGCTGATCATCTCCTCAACATTCGTTCTGTGTTTGGCTTCTCAACAATTCTTCCTACGTGGCATATTGTAACTTCAGTAAAGACTGAGCTTCTTTCCAGAGTTTCAAGAAACTTACAGTGAGTTACAAAAAGAAAGGAAGAAGGAAAAGGAAGAGGATGAGAAAGATGGGGAGAAGAAGAAAGAAAGACAGAAGTCCAGCTTGGCCCCGAGGTACACTGCGTCGGTCCACTGCTCATTTGTTAAAGACTGTCCCCTCCCATCTCCCATGTGCCAGGTCATGAAGATTAATGCTGGAAGACAATGGCGACTTCTGATGCTGGCAAGCTGGTTGGAAAGGTAGTCCATAAGTAAATAATTAACCAAACCTATGTGTAACCATACCCTGTAACAGTGTTCTGAAGTGAACAGCTTCTATCAGATCTTGCTATTTGAAGAGTACTCCATGGACAAGCAGCATCAGTATCACCTGGGAGCTTGTTAGAAAAGCAGAATCTCAGCCTCCACCCAGGAACTACTGAGATTAGATCTGCATTTTAACAAGATCCCTGGAGGGGGGGCGGTTCAGGCACATTAAAATCTGAGAAGCACTGCTGTAGACTTCAATATGGGGGGGGTGCTGCAAGACAACAACAGGTGGACCTGAGTTCGTCTTGTGGGTCAGGAAGGGTTCCCTGGGAAGAACGGCTTCTGATCAGGCTGGAGAGGTAGGCAGAGACTAGAAGGAACAGGGCCTTGTGGGCCATGTGGAGAACTGTCATCTTTCCCTTCAGAGCCACTCAAAGATATTCCAAGGATGTTCTGTACCATACATTAGTTGGTTTACACAACGTAAGATTGTTTTCTGACAGTTCTGGAGACTGGACATCTGAGACTGGGGTGGGGCCAGAATGGTCAGGTTCTGGTGAGGACTGTATCCCCATCCTGGTGAGGGCCACCTTCTCACTGTGTCCTTCTGATGGAAAGAGACCGCCCTCTGTGTCTCTTCATACACAGACACTAATCCCGTCAAAGGCCCTACTCTCATGACCTCATGGAAACCTAATTACCTCCAAAGTCCCTCTCTCCAAATACCATCTTCTCAGGGTTATGACTTGAACATCCAAACTCTGCTGGAGGTGGGGGTGTGGGGGGAAGCACAATTCAGCCCATCATAAAGTTTAAGTAAAGGAGTGCAGAAAAAAATTAAGATGTTTATTTTTGAATTTCCATTCTGGCTAAAGTGTGCAAAAGGGCTTGCAGCAGGTCAAGAATATGCTCAGGAGACCAGCTAAGAGACTGTTCCAATAGTCACCGAAAATGGCAACGATTGCTTGGACAAAACTGTACTGGTAGAGCAAGGGGAGGCATTTCCAAACATTCAGGGGTTGAACTTGACAGACTTTGATAATGAATTTCAAGTGGTGGTAGGGGAGGAGGACCCAGAAAGACTGGCAGGGTTTTGGTGTGTGCAATTGAGTATCATGTCAATTCTTGAGATAGGAATCATGAAACCAGCAAGTCTGTGCAGGGCACCTTCCTAAATGCAATGAACAGTATAGAAATACCTAAGGAAAGGTTTCGTTGAGTGATCGTTGATCAGGTACCAGCTACTGTACAGATGTTTGATGCATGTTATCTTAACATACTACACAAGACTTGCCCTCTGAGAAGGGAAGATTAACACAGACAACCTACCTATACCAGACCATGTGGTTCAGGGTTTTAAACAGTCTTCCAAAGGAGAACTTCAGAGAAGCTACTGTGGACAGGGAAGACATGATGGAAGAAAGAAGAAAATTCTCCACTAGAAAGTTCCTTTAGGAAAACAGGAGAAAAAATTGGCTAAAAAAGGGAAGGGCCCGATTATAAAGGACGTTCAAAGTCTATAATTTGGATTTAATACATGGAAAGGTTTGCGGATGAAAGGAACATGACTTTACATGACATAGGAAAACCTGTCTGGCAACACGGGAGCTCAGCTCAGGGTTGAGGAGCCTGGATTCCCAGAGGCCATTAATTAGCATTCATATCATGCAGGTTATAGGTCAGCCTTCTGGACTGGGTGGGAAGAAAATGAACAAGACTTAGAGGTGAGAATGGAGGACAAAGATGACTAAAGTTTCAGGATTCAGATTAGAGGATGAGAGGTTTCAAAGTCAGAATGCAAGGGAAATGGGGAGAGGGGATCTTGAGCTAGGTGCATGAAGTATAATATTAACTATGTGGATATTTTTAAATAATTTTCTACCTGTTTGACCATGGAGCTAAATTAAATTTCCAGAAAATGATAGTATGAGAAAGCCTACAAGTTATGATATTTGACAAATTTATATGGGAACGAAAAAGAGAATTCTAAGTATAAAAATCGAGGGGAATAAAGCATAATATTCTATTAAAGAAAATAGCCCACAAGTCATATGAAAAGGGGTGTTTTAAAGATGCAATTGGTGAAATAAAAAGAAGCCATTACATTCCAGATACACCAAAGAGTTGCTTAGTTTAAAAAAATAAATAGTGTCGGGTTCAACCTTTAAGATGAATAGGGGCTGTGTTCCTGTCTTGGTTGAGTCATGGAACCATCATACTTAATTTTTAAAATTCTAACATGTTGTGTTTAGTGGAAGGAAATGTGTGCTTATTGTGTTTTCCGAATGCCATATGTTTTTGTTTTTGTTTTGAAAGCATGCAGAAATGCTGTTGACTGGAAAAAATAAATAAATAACCCAACTAACCCTTCTGCTTTGCTTTTCTTACTTATCTCAGAGAACCCCAGCACCTTCTGGAACATCTTTTGTGGCAGGGTATTTGGTGGTGTCCCTTGAATCACACACCATGAGTAGTCAGTAATGAACACCTTCCTGTAATCCTCATTTCATTAATGACAATGTGGGCCAATGCACAGTATTTATCAACTGGCACCTAAGACAGTTAAGGCACACCTAACTAACTCTCGTGGGTACCTGGCCAAAAAAAAAAAAAAAAAAAGTGTAATGTGTAGATACCAATTTTTATTGTTCAGCATTCCCTAATTGAAGTCCCCAGTGGTCTGAAAACTTAGATGAAAGATATATGGGCTACAGTAATTAACCACTGCGATAGCAGACGTTGTGCAGGAAAACTGTGTGCAAGGGAACAGGCATGTTTTGATTTTTGAATGTGTGCTTGGGCTTAGCACATTCTCCCTCAATCATGGAAATCCTATGTAAACGTTCCATAAGGTCTTACTTTCCATGCAGACACTGAATTGTTTTTCTTAAAAAAAAAAAAAAAAGACACACACACACACACACACACACACACACACACGCACACGCACACGCACGCACGCACACGCTTTGTCAAATGCTGTATCGACTTCAGTTCCAGGTACAACCCGGATTTCTTTTGAATCTGCGGAGTTTCGCGTTCCCTAAAGTACCACGGTGCAGCCACGAGCTTCGGGCTGGCTGTCTTCAAGCGTGTTTTCCTGAGCTACCCCTCTCCCTGCTCTGCCAATTATGTGCCACTTTGTCTTGGTGCTATGATTGCTTTCTTCGGAGAGGGAAATTCCTCTTTCATCAGTATGGATGCACTGTTTTCAGACGCTGCAAGTGCTGTGTTGCTGTGTCAGTCATCCTATTAGGGCCAGCTTCAGACGAGGAGGGCTGACGATCTGGCCGCCCATTGGCCGGCCGCGGCGGGGCGGGGTTTGTCGGAAGGAAGGGCCGCAGCTTACAGCAACAGAGTTTAGACTGTCTTTGCTTCATCATCTAAAGGTAAAATTTTCCAGATACGGCAGACGGCTTTCAGAGTACAATAAACACGGAATGAGAACCATTTGCATGGAGATCTCTTCCTCATGATGCAGTGGAGAAGCCTCGGCCACTGGATCCTGCCAGATGTTCCTGGGGTTACTGTACATGGGAAGGACAAGCAGAGCTAAACAAGGTAGGAGAACCCCCCCCCCCATTTTTTTTTTTTTTGAATGTTTGAAGAGTTTGCTGCAGTATGCTGCATTCCATGTGTGTCGCTTCGGGAAGCCTGGGAGACCGGATTCCACTAATTCAAATGTGATGCTTGCAGGGAACCCTGGAGTTTTACGTAACATTTTGATTTGAGAAAAAGAAATGGCAAAGCTTGAATCGATGCCGCCGGGTAGGAGTGAGGCATTAAACCGAGTTTTTATTCAAAGAATAGATCCCATTTATGAGTATTTTTAAAACCATTTGAAACCTTAGGAGCAATCTTATATTCTTGTTATAAAAAAAAAAAAATTCTTTGCTACTCTGGTATAGCTCCAGAATAGATAAAGTTCACATTGATCTTATTTGAAAACAGACTTGCAAATCAAGAATGAAGGGAGGAAAAAAAAAACTTCATGGCAGATAATCATCGATGGAATGTTTGGGCCAAAAATATGCCTATTTATTGGAAATGAGGGACCTCCCTCGCTCTGCAATGTTGAGCTTTAATCGAATTTCAAAGGCACATTTCTAACAACCTAGCAAGAGGTAGCTTTCTGGCAAGTTTTCGATACTGTAGTTCAGTGTTTACATTTCTTTTCCTGGCGTGTCTGAGCCTTTGTTTCCAGCTTAAAAGTGGAACCATTATATTCAAAAGTAAAGCTGGGTTAATAATGCTTACTGCAATTATCTGATCTGTATGCATTTTTAATGAGAACACACAGCCAGCAGAATAATTTAATGAGAGCAGGCTAGCTTTTAAAGCCGTGTTTTCACTGTGCCGAACCATATCAACTTTCTTACTGAGAAGCAGCAGTGAGAAATGATGGAGAAGATTTATTTTTAACACACTTGGCCCAGGAGAAGGAAAGGATATGTTTGTTAAAGAATTCTTTCTGCCCTTTTCCGTCTTAAATTTCTGCCAGGCATGAGGAAACTGTGCTTTTTTGTTAGGCCTCGGAAGCATGTGTTTACAATAAATGTGTAACATTTTTAGAATAGTTAGCAAGCACTGGAGCGAAGAAGAAGAAGAAGGAAAAAAAAAAATATCTGACTTGCCTAAGCACCATGAATCTTCTTCAAGAAACGTTACTGTCTCTTTAAAAGACAAAGGTTAAGTGGAAAGATGTTTGTTCATTGGGGACTGTGTGCATTTGGGGGACAATAAGTTAAAAAAATATATAAGGCTAGGGGACATGGTATAATCTTTACGTAAGAGGAAGTTTCTTCAGATCTCCTGCTCCTTCTGAAGGGGCGGCAGTGCTCATTTAAATAACGGCAATGCCACGTAGATTCTTCTAGACCCACTGTTTTTACTTTCAAGGAGAAGTGCAGGACACTAGCCCAGAACTTCTGACGTCATCCCCCAACTATTTCTGCTGTGTGTTCTTTTCTTCGAGCTCGTGGAGAGGAATATTTCTCTACGTCCTGGCCAGGAACATTCTAACTCCCAGTTGGCAGGACCTGAGTTACGGCTTGGCGATTCAGCCTGTCCTTTGTGCACCCTAAGCCCATCCCCCTGGTAACTAGGGCATCTCCTACCTGCCGGTCAGCCTAGGTTTTCTGCAGGGTTCTGGCTTGGCTGGTGGAAAGCGGTGGGGAGCACAGCTCAGCTTTTTTTCTGGCCTAACTTCCCTTTGGCGCAGGCCAGTACTGCCACCTGTGTGGACAGTCCCCCCCCCCCCCGTGGGGCAGAGGGGGAGTGCCAATTCCCCTATAGCGATTATCTAGGATACAGGTTATACCCCCAAGTTCAAGGCTGGTTGGGATGTTGGGAACAGCTGCTTTTTATAGATAAAGCGCCATGTCCTAGGGCAGATGGCCCAAAGGAAGGAAGGAAAGAACAATACTGCGGACTGTTAACCCCACGTCACAGGTGGCACCCTGGGTCGTGGAGATGGGGGGCGGGGAGGTAGTGTTGACTAAGAAGCCTCCAGAGATATAATTCTGCCTGCGGGAACACACTGGAGTTGGCCGGAGTTCCCTCTGCTAGTTTGTGTCCTCCTCACTACTCATGTCGCCTGAAGCAAGTGTCTCCCTCAATATTTCCATCTGGTAATAGAACTGGATAATTCTTACTGTACTTTCATGATGCTAGCACTTTAGGAGACCTTGACCTTGTGTCAGAAAAGAAAGTTGTCTGTCTCTTGGCACAATGAGCTATTTCAAGTTCCAAAGGACAAGACCTTGGTGTTAACGCCTCGGGGTATTAACCTACACAGTCATATATACAGCCCTTCACTGTACTCCTGTAAAATCTCTACCGATATTTATCCTGAGACCCACAAATAAAATTTCCAAGGAACTCAGAGCATGGTTGTTTACGTTTTCTCCATTGATCTAGTCTAGCATACTGGAAACCTAGCTCGTCAGACTATTCCAAATGATAGGCCCCAGAGTGCCCCAAGCATCTTGTGCTATTTTTACTCTGACTTTTGTATTAAATTTGTGAAACTGGAGTGAATAAAAAAGAAAACAGAGAAAAATATGCTTGTGAAATATACTGGACCTGTAGTTTCACTGCCTAACAGCCTGCCTTCTTTCTGCTCGTTGTTTTAATTTGCTGTTGCTATGGTGAAAACAAATCAATATCACATGGCCACCAGCCAGTCCCGCGCTTGGGGAGCGCCATAGAAATTTAAGATCAGGTACTCAAGATTCCAAGCAAGAACAGGGAGGAAAGGATTTTTAGATATCGAGAATTCCTCATAGTAGAATGAGTAGGGTCAATCTGGAATGTTCCCCCCCCCTTCCTTTCTTCGTACACTACAGATAAGGAGGAAAAGATGGGAAGACAGACATAAAGATTTGTTTACATTTTCCAAAATAGCAAAACAGCATTAATACTGGAATAGGTGGGGGACATTGCAAGGGGCAAAGGATTCTAATTTAACTGTAAGACCTGCTGGTTGCTGAAAACACAGTTTGGGGCCCTTCAACATCTCCAGGTAGAGCTGCACATCAGAACTGGCTGGGTCAGGAACGTTTACCAATGTCATATCAGCCAGAGAAATCTGGCAGCGAGGAAGAGGAAGTGGGTGGGCAGTGGAAGAGAGGAGTGTTATGGGAAGGTAGAGAGGCAGGAGTCCCCTGAAGAAAACTGTCAGTCAAGTCAGGCCAGGTGAGCAGGGCTCCCCAAGGGCATGGCAGAAAAATGGGAGAGGACTTTTATCCCTTTTCACAAAACCTGCCTCGCGGCCAGCCGGAAGCCCCAGCAGGAAGAGAAGGGAAGAGGCTGCAAAGAGAAGTGAAGGGTCATGAGCCCAGGCATCCTTTCTAGAATGTTCTCCCAGTTGGAGGGACGTGGACGTGCACTTCTGTTTAGTGCAAGGAACTTGGTATTTCATGCTTCGGGAAGTGCCTCCTGGAAGAATGAAGCAGGAAGACTTAGCCAGGCTTGCAACCATTTACACATAGTTGGTTTTTTTTTTTTTTTTTTGTCTTTCTCTAGTTTTTTACTCAACTCCGTTTTTGTTTTCTTCTTGAAAATGTGCACAAACTGTTCATTGCAGCTGTGGTATAGTCTTAATCAGGAGTCAAAGTGATACATAGTGGCCTCCAACTGCACAGCATTGGTTACAGAGACTAGTCCCTACCTCCAGTTGCTGAGCAGGAAAACAGGTTGAAAGGTAAGGCCCCAGGGGTTCTTTGTTGACATGAGCTCTGAGGCTGGTGGATAAGTTTTCTAGCAGCTGGCCCCCCCTCTCAATATGGCAAAAAAAATGCTCAGTAGTAAAATCGGACTCAACAATGCACCTTAGTGTTATGACAAAGAATGCATTGTCTAAGGCGGCCCCCATCAGTATATTCCATCAATCAGTCAACAAGTGTTTGTTAAACACCTCTTGGGCTCCCTGGCTCTTGCTATGTGTTTAGAACACCTTTGCGTGTGCACAAAAACGCATGGTACAAAATCGCAACTTTCAAAGACTTGAATAATATCGCTATTGACTAAATGAAATTAGCATTGTTAATCATGAGAAATTGATTTGGGTCTTGAGACGGTGTTGGTGTTTGGGGGCGGAACAAGAGGAATTCTGAGTTTTCTATCGCTATGGGTATGGACTTCTTCCCCTCTGTTGTATTTGTCGGCGTCAGTACTGTTTAAATGGCATACAATGACGTGAGGTGAGCAGTAGGCATATAAGAACGCTCAAGCAATCCCAAACAGGAGGCTACTGAGCCCTGAAGTGACTGGGGTCCACAGGCACATCATTTAGAAAGCCTTAAACACCAGCCCATAGACAAAAGGAAATCTTAGACCCTCTCCCACTTCTGAGCCGCAGGGTGCCCGCTGAAGCCCCTGCTGCAATTAGCTCACCATCCCCAGTCCCCATCTCCAGCAAGGAAATCTGATACCTGGCTCTGGAGGGTTCTGCTTGTCTCTTTTTTTCATAAAAGCAGAGTTCCTTTTAAAAATTGATTTCCCTGTTTAAACACCAAGTCGTTTTTTTGTTGGTGGTGGTCTGGGAGCTTTTCTCTTTCTTTTGTTTTTTTTGTTTTGTTTTGTGTGTGGGGAGGGTCCCCTAATATCTGAGAATATCTATCCATTCTTTGGGCAAAGACAAACTGAGTGGTTAAGGACCCAGGGAGGGGAAGAGCTGAGAGAGAAGACTGCGGGTGTAGCCACACTTAAAAGAACTCTTTTCAGCCCCGGGTCCTGGCAGTTGGGGAGCAGGCCCCAGACAAGCTGGTAGTCAGCTCTGGGGGTGGTGAGCCACCTGGGAGGGAAGAGGGAGGGGGAGAGGCCCCCTGTAAGGCTGCTGGTCTCTGTCCTAAGCCGTCTGCAATCCACAATAGCGAGGAAAGGAGATCCTTACAAACAAGATAAGAATAGTTAAGCACACAAATGCCTTCAGAAGGGTAATTAACATATGTGTAGCTACTTAAACTTTGAAAGGCTTTCGCTGGCATTATCTCAATTAACAGTTCAAATGGAGAGTTAAAAAGTGGGAGCCTAGAATTAGGGCACTCTGGCAAGGGCATGCTAGGTAAAGCTCCTCAAGGAGATGAGTTATGAACCAGATTTTAAAAACTTTTAGTCGTTGATTTTGTTTTCTAGTGCTTGAATTTTGAAGCACAGGAAAAACTTAGTCATGTGAAGCATCTCACAGAACTCCTTTCCATTTCCTGTCCCATAATGCTTTTGTGGATAGCATATATATATAGACTAGACTTGGGGGTCACAGGCAGCCTAGAGGCCATGGCAGAGCAAGAAGAGTGTTGACTGACCAGCTCAGGCTGCACACACAGGCATTGGGGGACAAAGCCTTTGTTTGCTCTGTCTCCCACCTGAGTCATAACAACAGAAAAAATGCTTCTAGAAATTACAATTCTCTAATGTTGTACATGGCCCCGCAGGCTGGGAGAAACCAAAGTCAACAAGAAAATCAAAATTCAGAGTATTCCATGTTTTCACAAGAACATCTCCCTGAGTTCTCTCGCACCTGATGAAAGACGGGAAAGAAAATTCATATTTGGGGGCATGAGTTCTGAGCAAGGTGCTCTACAGACACGTGTAATCAGAGCCTGAGAAGCGCAGGAGAGTTCCATAAAATTAACGCTATTCCCAGGTGGCCACGGGAAGAAAAGCTCCAGTGACTCAGGAACACACACACACCCAGGAGCCCACAGCTAATGCCTGGCTGAGCCACCCCTTAGACCCAGGTCCGTGAGACCCTCAAGCCCCACAGGTGGGCAGCGCTGTGGTGCCACCTGAACAGATCAGATTGGGAAAATAAAAGAAAAGTCTCAAAGTAGAGATAGGAGACCAATGAGTTTAGAAGTCTCAGATGTACTTTATAGTACTTATAGTATAATGAGTAATTGTGACGGTAACATCTGACATGTGTATGTCATTTCAGTATTTGTGCCTATCGTCTCTTTTAAAGGTCACACAATTCTCCCTCTACCCCGTCTTATAAATTAAATGAGAACCGAGTTTGAGTGAGGTTAAGCAATATGCTAAAAGTTTTATTAGCCAAAATGTGGAAAAGCTATTAGTCCTACAACCCATGGGGATCCGTGCATATGACACTTAACGAGATAAATGAAATGACACTGTGGTCAGACGTGGAGTTTTCTGGTAAAGTGTGTTGTGCAGTTGAATGAAGCCCAACCCAAGCGATTTGGGGGAAGACAGTGATTGAAATCTAAATTTTTGGCATCCTAAATGCAAGCTTCAATTAATCAAACTGAAACTATTGGTGAAGCCTACAGGATATAAATGATTCAGTACGTGTAATTTTAAGGTTCTGAGAGCTGGGGAAAGGAGACCTCCATTTGGAGTCATAGATAAGGTTTCATGGAGGAAGAGCTACTTCCTCCGGTCTGAGTGGATCTATTTTGTCTAGCTCCTAGTTTCTTTTCTTTCTTTTTTTTAATATTATGACAAAACATTTACTGAAAGAAGTAATAGACATAGTTGCTTATTAAAATCAAATGAATTAATAACTTCAGAGTCTCAAGAAACTTGCTGTAGCACAAAAATAACAGGTATGATTTACAAATATAATGAAATAATTTACAAATATAATGCTAATCATACAAATATATTTATGATTTACAAATATAATGCTATATAGAACAATACTGATAAATTGTAATTTTAAACATCAATAAATGTGGAATGTCTACTAGACTCCAGGCCCAGGACAAGATTATTCATTTGTTAAGGAAACAAATTGAACTTTCATCTTGTCTGTTATTTAGTTTATCCTTTTAAAATGTCAATTTTCATATAGGTGAAGTGTATGGAACGGGTTACTTTTGTCACGCAGTCATACCATTTATAAATAAGTAACTCTCCTGGTGATGATTGTTTCTGCTAAAAATATTTTTCTGATAAGGAAGCACAATCAAATGTTTGTAGAAGACATTCAAGAAGAAGGATGGCATGGTGGGGAGTTGGGGGGCCAAGGAGGAAAGTTGACTTTGGAGAATAGGGATGAAGTGTTAGGGGGGAGTGGGAGATAAGGTTAGATGGAGTCCTGGAATTGGAATAGGGAAGAACTAAAGAGCTCATTACCTGGAACACGAGTCTAATGCTTTATAAAGATCCAACGGGGACTTGTAAGATAGGGTTAGAGGTTAGAATGTTCATAATGAGTGAAGCCACTGGTCAGAAAAATTTTGAGGTATTCTGGGAATAATGTGGGAGGGAGGTGGATGAGCCTGGGTGAGGATGGAGGAGAAAGGGCAGATCCAAAGGCACCGTAAGAGAAACCTGATAGAAGCTGCTGAAAACTTGGAAGAGACAAAATGACATCACTTTCTCTCCAGCAGTATTGATGGCACCATGACTGAAATGCACGTAGGGAGATAAAAAGGACCCATCAATCACCGGGGACAGGATGGGAGGAGGGAGGGAGATGGTGAGTCTTTGCTTGGGGGCGTGGTGTTTTTAGCTAATGATGGGACATCTGAGTGGAGATATCTCATAGATGTTTGACAGGGTGGGGACAGAGACCAGCCTAGAACCCATGCTTCCAGTGTACACCTGAGACACAGCTGAATTGAAGCCACAGTTGAAGTCATGGAAAAAAGGAATGTAATCATAGACAGATGACCAAGGGTGAGCCTTGCAGAAGGCAGCTAATGGCCTGGCAGGAACTAAAAGTTAATAAAGAATCAGGAAAATGAATACCCATAATGGACCAAAAAAAAAAATAAGTAAGTAGCACTATAAAGTACCATAGCTCTGTCTCCGTGATTTCATGGGGAAACAGCAGAGCCTTCTGCATGGAACTCCCCTGCAGCATATTTGGCCCTCTCTGGTGTGAATCTCTGGCACCGGTCCTCTTGGAGGCACGTATTGTTCAGTGTCGTGTTCAGAGCTACAGATTATTGAGTGGATAAGGGACCATTGTAGCTGTATCTTTCATATATGTGTATGCATAGGTGACTTTTAAAAATGTCATTGTATTTTTATACCTTTTTTTATTATTATGTGGTGCTGAGGATTGAGCCCAGTGCCTCACACATGCTAGGCAAGTGCTCTGCCACTGAGCCACAACCCCAGCCCTATAGTTGCCTTTAAAAAAAAAAAGTAGACTTTTGCTAGTAACTGCCTTTCAAAATATGTATTTGTGGATGTTTCTGGTTAGGATAATCTTTGCAGAGTGGTTGGAAGTATCACTGGACACTACCATCCGAGACCAAGACCCTGGGGATTCATTTTTCCTGGATCTAGCTGATTTCGATCGAAGCCAGACATTAGGACTGTGCTGAAGGAAATAGGCTTTCAAGATGAGAAAGCACTTGGAAGTATGCAAATGGTGGATGCCCTTGTGCCAGATGCCTCCAACTACGAACCGAGGGCTGACTGGTCAGACCTCCTGTGCCTGCACAGTACCTGGGGATCTTATTAAAAATGTAGATTCCGATTCACTGGGTCTGGGGAGGGGCCGGTGTGCTACTTTTCTAACAAGCTCCCAGAGGAGGAAGATGTAGCCGCTCCTGGGGGGCCTCTAGCTTAGGATGGCTGCTTTGCATAAATATGAGTGGCAGCAGTCCCTAGATCTGGGTGGCTCCGGTGAGGAGCGCTCTGGAGGGCTGGGGGCCAGTGCCAGGAGGCCTCTCCAAGCTGCTCAGGCTCAGAGCAAAGCTGAGGCTGGACCACTGAAGCCACCAGACTGACACCAAAATTGCTAGGGCGAAGGTCAGGAGGCCGAGACATCTCGGTGTTGAGCAGCTGTGTAGCCACACACACCCCGCGTGTGCGTGGATGTCGCCCTGAGCCTGAGCTGTCTGTTGTCTCTCTGGATGCAGACTCTCACATCCTCCAGGGAAGACTGGTGTGTTTACACATCTGCTCCAGAGACTTTTTCTCCCTAAGAAATAAATGTATTGGGAATCAGCCTTAAATCCCCCCCCTTTTTTTCTAGATGTAGGGCAGAACTGGCGCCCGAAAATCTAATGTGTCTATTTCAGTCCTCACACCTTCAGTGAATTACTTCTGGGAACTGATAAACCCATTCATTCCCTTGTGATGTAGATAATGCTCTTCCCTCTACATTTTCTCTCTCTCTCTCAAAAAAAATATGAAGATGCTAGATTTAAAGTCTTGGAATAAAAATGAAGACATTTTTAGGAGAACTGTCTAGTGTTGTAGCCTCAGCAAGCAGGTCCGGCCCGGTTGGAGACGTACCTCCTTAACGTCTTACACCTTGTGCTGCGTCTGTCTTCTCTCTTGGGTGCTTCCCTCCTGTGTGTGTCCCACATGTGGCCCCTCTTTCCTAGAGCCAGGAGTTGAGCTAAACTGATTTAGAGGAAGTCTTCTCTGCCCAGATGCCCATTTAGTCCGCACACAGATGGCTGGTGGTTTTATGCATTTTTAATTTGCCAATAACCTTTTAGGAATGAAATGGAGCAAATGTTTATTGAGTTTATTGAGCGCCTACTAGATGGCAAGCCCTCCGCTCAGAGCTTTGTGGACATCAATTCAATTAAAACTTTTCATGAAGAAAAGAGACTGAGTCGCAGAGCAGGGTGAGACCCACGTTGGCAGACTCCAAATACCCAGCCCCTGTCCACCAGTTGCAAAAAAAAAAGAGGGGGAGTTGCTTTAGGAAAACTTCTACAAACACTGAACTGTTAGCAGAACTCCCTGAATAGTTAAGCAGAAAAACAAACAAACAAAAACCAATTCCTGGCTCACCTCGCTCACCTCCCTTGCAGGCAGGTGTTCAGTTTTAGCCAGGAGTCTCTCTCCCAGAGGTACTTGCTGCATCTCCTCCGGGGTGGCGAGGCCATTGTCTCCATTATTGGATGTGATGAGTTGGCCTTTTTGTGACTTTTGAGTCTCTTGTGTGCGCAGGCGCACACGCTGAAGGAAACTCAAAGGACCCCTGAGTGTCAGCTTATGTAAACAACTGAAATGGACACCCTAGGCAAAGGCTCATTGTCAAGGGCAAGACCTGCTGAGAGTGAGGTGCTCCTGTGCAGTGGGGACTTTGCCACCCTCTGAGCCATCTCTTAGCAGTCCCTCTCCTCCAGCTTCCCTTCCGCTGCCCGTGCTTCCTGTTTTCATGCCACCCCACCCTCCCCGGGATGCTCTCCCTCTCTGACTCCTGGGGCTGTCTGCTGTCTGCTCCCCACTCCTCCCCAACCCGTGGTCTCCCTTCTCCCCAATAGCTGTTTTGGCACATGCCGCTTCAGGTGAATGGCTCAGGGAGATGCCTCTCATTTCCTGGTTCTCTCCAGGCCTGACTCTTGGCGGGAAGAAGGCATGATTGATTTTCCCCTTAGGAAACCCATCATTTGAGCCCAAGAGTATCAACTTCCTGGCAGCCACCACAAAGACCATCCCCTCAGGAAACAAAATAAACCCTATCTCTAGAGTTTCCCTGTTTCTTTTCTTTTAAGTTCCCGGTGCAACTAGGCTGCAATTAAGAGGCAAGATCAAAGGGACTTACTGCCCCTGGGGCTGCTGGGGCCAAGGAGCTTTGGTCTCTTTAACTCTTTACTTCCCTGACTTGCTACTTCAGTTGCCCCCTGGTTGCTCAGGGCACTCCAGGACCAGGATTGGGGTTTGCTATGGGAAAACATGTTGAAATTGGTGGAAGAACTCTGCACCCCACACGGATGAAAATTAGAAGGGAATCCCAAGTAGAGAAGGAGCCAGGGATTATCATGTCTGCCCTCTACCATAGCCTGACCAAGTGTTTCTGGCTACTGCGCGTCTTCCCCTAGTGAGTGGATGAACACACCCCCATAATGTGTACAGGTCATAACACCTGATGGGGAAGTTGCTCCTCCTGCTTAAATAAAGTGTGACTCCCGCTTACCCTTATCTTCATCCTCCTTCAGGACTCTGGAGTAGCACTGAGCAGGTCAAATGTCTGAGCAGGCTAGCCCTTTCACATATTTGAGGAAGTCGGGCTTCCTCCAACAGGTCCAATATGGCGCCTCCTTTATTCAGGGTATAATCCATTTATTTATGCATCACAAGATACTTTGCTTTTCCAGCAGCTTTGGCCTATCATTGACCCATTTTGAATACTGAACCAACAATCATGGAGAAAGGGGTGGGGCTCTCCATTTTCCCTTAGCTCCACTCAGGCCTGAGCACAGAGGGGAAATTCCACAGGCAAAGGTGAAGTGGGGAGGGAGAGACATCTTCCACACCATAACAAATGCTTTAAAAATGATCTTCCATCCCAGCCATGGACTATTGCCATCTCCATTTCCCACCAATATGCTAGACATTGGCTTGCAAAATTATTCTAAGGATGATAGATGGACAGACAGTCAGAGATTTAGACGAATATAGACAGATTCGTATCTTCACATCATTTGAATAATACACTAAGGCAGTTTTCAGAGATAAAGTGCATGGTTTAGGTTTCCTTTTGTTGTTTTAGTTTTTCTGCTCAGCTAAACAGTGATGGTGTTGGCAGCAGCCCTCGGCCCTCCTGAGTTCCTTTGTGGCTCTCAGCACTGAGTCCCTAGCAGCTCAGAGATGCACTCTACCCTTGGTGGGTGCCAAGGTCACTGAAGGGACTAATTAATCCCAGCTCTAGTCAACAGCTGGCTGCACTAACCTGCTGCCTTCCTGGAGACCGAGAGACCAGGAAGGATTTTGTCCCCCAGTTCCGCCAGGCCCATTGGGCACCCTGGCCAAACAGGGAGCGCAGGAGGGCGCTGAGCTGTCACCCCACAGGGTGGCCAGGTGTTCGTCTAGGGAACGCAGGAACACAAAATGACTCCCTCACACAACTGCTCCAGATTATCGGGCGTGCATTCAGATAAGCTTTCCAACGTTTCTCAGGGAAATCTTCAGGTTGATATTTAACCTAAAGATCCCTGGGTCCCTCCCCGATGCCACTCTGCCTCTCTCTCCCTCCTCTGCTAGTTTTATTAATGTCCTATAAACCTTGCCATCCTCTACCATACTGAAAGCTTGCATTTACTGCCCGTTATCCAGCTGGCACCCTAAAGAGCATGAATCCCCCACCTCAGGGTAAAATTTATGGTGTGTAACCCAGAACACACTGGATAATTGATCAGAAAAAGTCACTGGGAGTGATAGTTTCTGGAAAGACTGACAAACCAGGAGCCCAGCATGTAGCCCTGGAGACGGCTGTCGCTTAACACCCCGTAATACTGGGCTGGGCATTAGCTCCCTCGGCCAGGTACGTGTTGGGTCTTGAGTTACTTGTTCTGCAGCTGTGCAGTTTTATTTGATGTTCTGATCTCTTCCTTACAGTTTGATAAATTCGTAGGAGAAACGCCAGCACAGCCTGGTGCTTCATCAAGCCGACAGCACAGAGCCCGCCGGCACCTGAGGGGCCCATGGAGCTGCCTTTCAGTGGTGGCCCTCTGTGGCTCTTGCCTGCCTGGACCCCAGAGCTGCTGAGACAGGGAACATCCGCACAGGAGTTAGTTTCCCAGTTTGGCAGGACCCTGCAAGTCCTGGAGTTGGGTCTGAGACACTCCATCTCACGCGCTGATTCAAAAAACAAAATCAAAAACTTATGTCCAGTACATCAGGCTCCTAGGAGCCTGTTGCTGTTAAGTAACAAGCGTCAACCTAGCCACATAGCGGCACGTCACAGGCACAGGAGCCGCCCTGCCCGGGCCCAGGCCCGGAAGGTAGGGGCGGCCATTCCATGGGTCTCTTCCTCAGAAGGGCCTGCGCTGGAACCCTTCCCGGCTCTCGGGGAAGTAGAGCTGGGACTGACTGATGTGTCCCCCCTTCCCCCGTTCCTTTATCCCCCCTCCCATTTTCAGGACTGAAAATTAGAAACACTTTTCTCCTACACACAAAATGACTCCCTCACACACTCTTTCTCCCTCTGCTGTGAAATGGCAGCTGCTGCCAGCAAAGCTTCTGGGAGGAGACGCGTGCCACCCCTTGTAGCCACAGGGGAGTCCACAGGAGCCTGGTCACCCGGGGGGAGGGGTGGGATCCGGAGGACCCCACGGGGCTCCTGGGCCCTGCAGGGATTTTATTTCTTAAACTGGGTGTGGGTTACACAGATGCGCCCATTTTGTCCAGAGCTGGACACTTAGGATCTTTTCTGTCTAGAATAAAAGGTTTTGAAGATGTGGCTGGCTGCCTTGCACTAAGGTAAGGCGAAGGAGAGCCGGTGGGAAGGTGCTCCTGCCCCCTCCCTCCCGCTCGCCCTCCCCCCCTCACCTTTCTCCGTACCTTGTGGGGGTCCAGCGGTGGGTCCCTCCGGGACCAGAGACATCAGTGATTCCAAGAATAACCAGAACCACAGCGGGGGCCCCGCAGCCATCTGGCCATCCTATCCTGGACCAATAGGACGATAATGCTCTAGACTTGAAACTTGAAAGGAGGTCATCAGTGCTAGATAAGAATGACAACGACAGTGACCATGACAAGAACAATATGAGTCACTTTACCATCCTGCACAAAATATCTCCTTTCGTTTTTTTTTTTTTTTCTCTGATATCAAGGATTGAACCCAGGGGTGCTTTACCACACTGAGCCACCCTTTTTGATATTTCATTTAGAGACAGGGTCTCCCTGAGTTGTTAGGGCCTCAATAAGTCGCGGAGGCTGGCTTTGAACTCACGATTCTCCTGCCTCAGCCTCCCACTGAGCTGCTGGGATTACAGGAGCACAGCCCGGCTTCTTCTCTATTTTTGTTTTATTCAAATTCAAGAAAGTTATGCTTCAGAAGTTTTTTTTTTCCCCCCAGATGGCAATCAAGATTAGTGGAGAGCAGGAAGTGGGAAGCACAGATGACAGTGCCCTGGGCCCTTCTGCCCTTTCTTGCCCTGTAGCCCCAGGTGCTGGTTAGTCCACTGAAGTCAAGGGAGTACAGATCTCAGAATTAAATAAGGGTAGATAAGGGGGCTGGGAGCAAGAGGCCAGATCTCTTGGGCCTTTGGTACAGCTTTGAGTCCTGGGTTCCCACGGGGTGCATGGGAGTTCCCAGGTCCCTGGGGACTTTGCATTCGAGATGGTCATGTCCAGTTCTCTGGAATTTTGTGGAGATTTAATGAAACAAAGTACCAAAAGCACTTCACCCATGGTGAAGGTCCTTTTGTCGACGGACTGAGGCTGTCCCCACTGGTGATTTAATCATGACCTGCTCTACTTAAGAAAATTTTTCTTGGCTATAGAAAAATGTGCAGAAAAAAATTACCATATGAGAGGTATAGGAAGAGGAGAAAAGTAATTCTTAATCCTCCCCACTTCCATTCCCACATGAAATTTACACTCTAGCCTGACCAACGGGACACGTAGATGAATTGGTGTGGTGAAGGTCATCCATGCCACGAGGTGTTCTTTGAATAGATGACCACCATCCAGGAGAGGCGGGGGGCTTCCGGGGGAAGATGGCACCAGCCGTGGGCCTTGATGTGGTCTTGGTGTGGCAATGCATGCACCCACACGGCTTCTCTGGAGCAGGAGGTGATGTCAAGGGAGCATGTGGTATGGACTAAGTTGTGTGTTGCCACTGAAGGCCACAGCATGGATTTCCAGCCTCGTGTGGCATGCAGCAGACAGCACCTCGTGTTTGTGTGCAGGTGAGAGATGGTCAGACATGCTTTAGGGAGATCTGTCTGTGAGCGGTTTAGACCTGAGAATTGCAGACACTGGTAAGCCGTGACGAGGTGATGAGAATCAGGTGGGAGGTGACCTGTCCACATAGGGGGTGACTAAGAGCACGGGCAGGACTTGTCGAGGCCAAGGGAAAGGGAGCCAACCAGAGAGGACCTGGAGACACATACTTAGGGACCAGTGCTAGTGACAAGAACACACAGCAGGACAGGGGAGGGCCATGAGGCGCCCGGTCATTAGACTCTATGGCGTGCAGAGCTGGAGATGGAGTTGGGGTTGACCCAGAGAGGACTGATCTCTAAAATCATAAAAGGAGTGGAGATGGCTAAGGAAGCAAATGTAATTCAGAAAATGGCTGATGACAGGCCTCATCAAAGGCTTACATCAAAGGGGATTTCCTAGGCACTCCACTGGCCTAAAAATCCAAGGTGACAACGTTTCAGAGCAAGCACCTTGGAACAAGTGTCTCAGCCTCAGGATCTCTCTCAGTGCCTTTGGGCTGTGATGCGAGATTGTGCTACTCATGATGTCCTAGATGAGGTTTCACAGCCAGGTGATAAGGGACAATAATGTGAGAACCTAAAACGTCAATAAAGGTAGGGACTGGGCCTTCAGCCATGATGTGTGGAAGCTAGGGTGACACCCCAACCTCTGGGAGAACGCTTCGAAGAGTGGCGAGTGGAACTGCCGGGTACCAGAGAGCAGAAAGCAAAACGCTTAGAAGGGAGTGTGGGATATTTAGGGCAGTCCAAGGAGACAAGATGGTGAGAAGACAAGAAGCAGGCTAAGGTCATTTAGGTTCCAGGGGAGTGTGAGTGGGGCTGGCAGATGGCACCTGGTGCAGCTTTGAGCTTGTGGGACCCATTGGGAATGGATGGGCTGGAGCCATGGGGAAGAAATGGTTTTTGGAAATTTTGTAGGAAAAGGTTTGATTCTCTTACAACAGGAAAGGTGAAAACCTTAGATAAATTTGTGGCAAGGTGGCAAGTTGAGGTGCAAAGGCTTCCCTGGAGAGGCTCCCAGGGGCCCCTGCCTTGAATCTGTGCTATTCAGAATAACCGTGGTGGGGAGGGGCCTTAGCCTGCCTTCATCCCTATTACTAATTAAAGACGAGCTTTGCATCATTACAGGCTTAACTATAAATACAGCCCTTGCCGCTGCTTTCTAAAGTGCTACAATATTATTTGTTGTACTTGGGTTATCTTATTATTTTCCCTAGCTTTTTGCTTCATTCCACTGGGTTTCAACAAAAGATCCTTCATAAGCCTAGCTCTCTTCCCTTAATTAATAGAATCTACCACTGTGGATGCTACATGTGGAATATTTTAAGAGTCTCCTATTGCAGCAGTCCTCATGGACTAAACTTGGGCCAATGTCTGGAAAGTAGTAGATACTCAGTAAATGTTTGTGGGATACAATTGAAAGATGCAGTGTGTTATTATTGAGGCAGGCCTTCGTATAGATGATTAGCATGAGTCATACTCACAGAAATCCATGGTCCATCATCCACCCAAATAGAGCCAGAATTTTCCATTCCGATGAAAACAGAATTCATTTTCCCCTTGGGAGTGTGCACATTTCTATGAAGTTGAGAAAGCAGCTAAACCCTCCCCTCTTCAATGAGGTATATATATATATTTATATATAATTATATATAAATATAATTAACAGAATCTACCACTGAGGATGCTACATGTGGAATATTTTAAGTCTCTTTTATATTTTTAGATATATATCTCATATATATATATATATATATATGTATATATGATCTTTTTTCATTTAAACTTCAGAGAAGCTCAGCTGATGAAAACAATTAGCTAAGGGGGTCTAGGGATTAAGTGCATGAACCAGGTGTTATCTACTGTGTCCTAAGTTCAAATAAGTTCTAGTTGCTTAATTGCTGTAGGATAGAGGATTCTGGTCAAGTTAGGTGGCACACACTGTACAGCACATCTCACAAAACAGATTGGCCTATTTCTTTGCCCTTGAGGGGCATTGGGAAAATAAATAAATAAAAGAAGCACACCCATGGTCAAGGCCAGAAAGACTCTTTGCAGGAACGGGACAAGGCCTTCTGCCTGTACTACATTCACTTTACCCATCTGCCACCCTGGGAGAAGAAAGAAGTGTTTTCCACATCCATTCCAAAAACTCTTACCAATTACTCCAAAAGTTGGTTTTGTTAGCTGCACAAACTCCTGGGAAGTTTGGACTAAAGACAGATTTCTTGGCCCCTGCTCCCAAAATTCTGACTTGGGAGATCTGGGGTGCGGCCCAAGAATTAAACTGTTTATTGTAAGAACATAATAGTGATTTAGACACAAATTATTTACAGACCTCCCGGCAGATAGATTTACAGACATTCAAATCCTGTGTACTCAAATTGTGGCTTTCCAGACTAGGGATGTATCCTAGTAGGGATGCACTTGCTTAGCATGAGTAAGGCCCTGGGTTCCATTCCCAGTTCTGCAAGAAATCAAAATATAATAAGTAAATAATTAAGATCTGGCTTTCGTACAGACTAGATTCACAACTGCACAACTTGAGGCAAATTTGAAAATCTACCTGAACCTCACTTTTTTCATCTTTAAAACAAGGAGTAACAACACCCACTTCTCCAGATGATGGTCAGGGTTCAATGAGGTCATCTAGGTTAAGAACTTGTTGTATTGCACAGAACAAACACAAATGCATAATAGTTAGGGTATGTTTTCTGGGGCAAACATGAAACTTTCGGAGAACAGTCTTCAGTTAATGCTATGGATCCTCTAAGGCGTTTCAGAAAGCAGGGACTTCAGTACGAGGATTTCTGCAAATTCTTAAGGGCTTGTCATCACTTACAAAGACCTTATTGTTCTTTTAGCAAAATGCAGAAAGCTTTACATCCTACAAAATAATTTTATGCTAGACTTTGGGGAATGTTTACATTTGGTAGACATGGTGAGACACTGGAGCTTGTTGTCCCAGACTGAAAGGATCCTAGTATTTCTAGGGTGACTGGAATGCAGTTGCTTTCAAAAACAGGAGGGTTGGCTACATTTGGAAAGTTTCTTATAGTGCATGTGTGAAAGCGGAGCACTTGAACAGGCTCCACGGTAGGCCATGCCGTGAGCTGTTTTGGCACGGATAAAGTTGGTTCTGTCCTCATTCAGGCTGTTTTTAGGTTGTTCAAGCAGATGGTAACAGGATCATATTGGGATCAAACTCCTGAACTTAAAATTCTAGAAATGAATGAATAAAAAAATAAATGAACAAATGAATTTCTTCTGAGGCCAAGATCTACCCATGACATCTGCCAGTCCGTTCTGGCCCTGGGGTCCCGGGGAAGGTCAGCCTCTTTGTTGCCAGGAGAACAAACAAGGATGCTTCAAGGTGTTTCCTGGAACCAGACCCTCCTTCCTTCCTGGATGTGGCGACCCCATTGCCTCTGGAGGAAGACTCGCCATCATTTGTTCTTTTTCTCCCGCTGAGAACCATCAGCAGCAGAGATATTTTCACAAGTTAGGTGTTTGCTGGAGCTCTGGGTCATGAGATTTGGGTCACACACAAACAAGAGGAAAGAACTGCGGTCTGGAGTCTGTTTGATCAGCACACAGGGAGAAATAAGAATAGAAAAGTAGAAAAATAGAAAAAACTCAAAAATAGAGGAGGGAGGGAAAAGGGAAATGTGTGATACTCTGTAATCTCAATCAAAATATATCTGCAAATCTTCCAGTCCTTTGTGAATCGTCTTCCAATGGCTCAGCCCCTCCATTCAGACAGTATTGATTAAAATCTTGTGTCTAGTACCCTGATGCTGTGGAAAGGAAGAAAAATAAAAATGATTGGCAGCCAGCAATCAAATGGAGAAGTTAAACCATACATATGCATATCGCTTTCCCACGCACATGTGCCTGTGCAGACACACGTGTGCGGGCACATACAAAGGCTCACACAGCAAAAGCCAACGGGGAAGCCTGAGACTGACGCTGTTGGTATTGGGCCGTCAGCACTTCAGGCTTAATCTAGGGAGGGAAGGAGGGAGAGGATGCTCCAGTTAGGCCGGTGGGCGTGACTCCGGTTGGAGTAGGCCTTGCATTGAATTTCGAAGGATGCCTGGATTTAGATAACTGCGGAGGAGAGTGGAGTACATCCTTTATCAAAGGAAACTGCTCAAACAAAAGCCAATGGAAGGAAATGAGCTTTTATTGTGTACACACATGGGGCTCCTCCGAAAGGAAATTGCCTGATTCAGGACACTTCCGATGCCTCCTCTGAAGCTACAAGGAAAGGCTGGGCCTGTGCCCACAACCCAGAGGTGTCTCCCTCAACCCAGGCTTAGCTGCTAGGAAGTGGGGCGGATTTCAGCCAATCATACCAACATTCCTAGGCTTCCAGAAACCTTGATTACAAACCATCTTGGGAACCCCAAAGGCAGTTCATGTTTTTCCTTGTACTTTAGGGTATTTGGATCTAGGAAAGAGTGGAGAGCAGGCACTTGGCTCTTGCGCTCTTTATAGACATTTGTAGGGTCCAGCAGCCCCCCTGAGTTTAACCCTGTGCACTTTTGGCCACTCCTCTGCAGAGCCTTTTAGGTTCCCTGGTGGGAGTCAGGTCAACCGATGAGGCCCTGTGATTGGCTCTGAGGGGTTTAACTCCCAGGCCCTCAGCCAGACAATATCAGCATCAACACTCTGACCATGAGCTTTGGCTTTTGCAGGGCACTACTTGGTGTCTGCTGCTTGTCCTGGGCTACATGGGAAGCACAGAGACATCCCCAGCCCCCAAGGATGTTAAGACACAGACGAAGAGTGTATACATGCCAGTTAATGTAGTAAGAAATGGAGAATTCCTGGGTCCTGGAGCTCTTGTTTCAGGAGCTGGGGGTATCTAATAGTCTTAAACAAGTTTGGATTGAGCAGGACTTGGTTTTTTTTCTTCCTTTATGTTGCTTGATTGACAGTTTGAGTACAGTTAAGCTTGGATCTTGTGGGGATGCTACTATAACTGGCATACATGATGGAGAGTCATTTTCCACTGACATCAACCTCTGAATATGGTGCTGGGAAAGGAAACAGGAAAGCAGGCTAAGGAGGCTGAGAAGAAGTGCTCCTACAGAGGAGGCACCATCTTGCCCGCTGACTGCTCCTCACCCCCAAGCTTTGGCATGGCACAATGTCACCATCTTAGTCCAACCCTCCCAGATCCTCCCCCAAATGACTGTCTGCAGCTGTGGCCAGTGATGGACATGGACAGTGGATGCAGGAGGGAAAACTGATCAAAAGACCGTGCTTGAGCATATCACGTTCCACTGTGGTTTAGGTGGATGGATTTTCTGTTTACCCTGGAGAGTGAAACAGTCTAGGTCCCAATGTTTCTTAT
Organism: Ictidomys tridecemlineatus; assembly: GCF_052094955.1. Taxonomy (NCBI): domain Eukaryota; kingdom Metazoa; phylum Chordata; class Mammalia; order Rodentia; family Sciuridae; genus Ictidomys; species Ictidomys tridecemlineatus. Next base: position 187,170,066 of record NC_135482.1, read on the forward strand.
GAGTTTCTTATTTATTTAGTCAGTCAACAAACCTGAAGTGAGCAGCCAGCAGGTACCAAATGCTGTTCTGGGTCCGGGCTGCAGAGATGCATCCGCCTGGCCCTGGGCTCACTTGGCTCCTCATCTAGCCCTTGACAGACACTTCAGCCACAAGGTCAACCTCAAGGAGGTGAGGAGAGTGGAATAGGAGGACACGAGGGTCAGCAGGGGCAGTAGTGGCTCTCTAGGGTCAAAGGTCCAGGGACAGGGTTGAGAATGATTTTCCAAGAAGAGACATTGGAACTCAGCCTTGGAGGTTGCCCTGAATGACAGCCAGCAAGAAAGGGGAGAAGGGTGTCACAATCTCACAGTCTCCTAATTAGCATGTTCTTTCTAATTAGTAGCTTCTGGGGCTTATCAAGTTATCTATAAACGAAAACTAACAGGCAATTGAGCATTGAACAGTTTTCTTTCTGGCTTACTCCTTTCCTCTTTGAGGGAAAACCACTTGAATTGACAGTTCAATTTGCCAGTAAATATCATAATGCGGATGCGCAGACAAGGCTATTTTATTCTGCATGGGAAGGGCTGGGTGGCTGCAGTTTTTATTCTTCAGCATGGATCTTGCTTTGAGACCATTCATCAGGAGCAGCAGGGAAAGAAGGGTGGAGTAGAACTTCTCCATGTATTCCACGGGCTCTGCCTACTCTTCTGTCTTCCACAGCATCAAAAAGGCAAAGAAAAATGGAAACATGCCCTCATTCTGGGCCACAGTGTGGACAGATTTTTTACCCTCCCCGACAGCTAAAAATGACTGAATAAAAAAGCGATTCATCTCACATGACATTGAATAAGGGTGGTTTCAAAATTCCTCATATTTAAAAGGCTAATTTACAGGATTAGGTCATAGAAATTCTTGTAAATTTCCAAAGTGATTCTTCTATTTAGTTTATGTCAAATAGTATCAAACATTCAAAATTTTAAATAATAAAAAAAAACTCGTAAAATATCTGCAACTTATTTGTGTTTTCTTGCATTTCAAACATTGTGACTTTTGTAGATGTCCTGATTACACACAGGCTGTAATTTTGAGAGAAACAAATTGGAGGACATAGAGGGAAAACTAGGCCAGTGCCCGATAATACCACTGAATAGATCAAGATCAGAAAAGCTAAGGAAAACATGTCACCTGCTTAGAGAAATACGGAAACAGGTAGTGAAAAGTCCACTCATATGCAGGATGATTCTCCAGACCTTCAAAGTTCACCGAAAACCATGAAACTTTGACTTTTTCATGTATTAACGGGGCTTTTGTACCTTTGTTTTACAATGTAGACCAACTGATAATGCGCCTTGTCCCTCATTGACTTTGTAATCTCATTCTTTGCCACTCATATAATGGCCTGTTTGTTTTGCTGCTGGTGCATGCTGGCCAAAGAATCAGACATTTGTTTCACGGGGCTTGTTTTGAAGAAATCAGTTCTGGGTACATCTTTACACTGCCCGTAAAAACAGAAGCTTATCTGGGTGAGGGATAAACCGGCACTAGGGTAGGCTTCCATTTCCCTGTTACTATAGAAAATGAAATTGAAGTATAATAAAACTTCATTTTAATCTAATTACTGAAGAGCCTGAATTATAGAGTATTCATAAAGATGTACAGTTTTATTAATTATAACGACATACAGCAATTTGAACTGGCCAAGTGTATTTCATCCAATAATGACCCTTAAGAAGCTCTTATTAATGAAGAGATAAGAAGGATTTATAAGTAGTATCAGAAGTATTTATATCTAAATGAATGGTAATGAAAATCCTGAGAAGTTTGGACTCCTAAGTAGGGTAAATATTACCACTAGAATTATGTTAAGACTGCCAATTTATTCAGCAAGCATGCCCCTTACCCTCTCTCATTTCATAAAGAGCACAAAGGTAAACTTTGGCCTAATCTGAGGGTGGTTTCAACTCAGAAGGGAATTCTGATCCGTTAGTGGTGGCTGCCTGCCTGGAAACGTTTTTGGGAAATTCTCCAGTGCCAAGTCTAAACTCACAGGGAAAAAAGGTTCTGGGATCAATTAGTGATGCCTGCCGTGGTAGCAAGATCCGGGAGGACCAGATGGCACGCATTTGCTACCCTTGGCAAAGGCCCTTCCAAACCATTACAAAATTAGGATTCTCCCAAATCATCCTCATCCCTCTACAAAACAATAATGATTTCTATGTTTCTCTAACTCAGTTTCTAGGTGTCTCCAAAATCCAACAGTTCAAATTTCTACAAGAATGGTAGCCATTTAGCTGTCTTAATTCACTTAGTCCCTAAGTAACAATATTAAACTGAATTTACTAAAGGTGGCTGTGTAAAATGCCTTTTTGTTTATGCTGAGTTGGAGGAAAATTATTTTACCTGTTTTCTTTCTCAGATGTGTTATCTGTGGGCAGGGGGGTTGTCGCACTGGAATCTGCCTTTGGAAATATTTGAATATTTTCTTTTAATTTCAAATGTAATCATTACTGTAGTTTTTGAATTAAAGGGAGTAAATACTTCTTTCCACCCATTAAAATAAATTTGAAATGCAGGACCAAGTCCACAGAGTATTATTATTATTATTATCATTATCTTGAAGTAAAATAATAGATAATACATCGGAGGAGGAATGGGCGGAGGCCTTGGAAACCTCTATCATGTTCTAGGTACTTTGACATTTACTTTCAAAAAACGTTTTTTCCCTCTGTAATCCTCCCAGCTGCTCGATGTGGAACATTGTCCCATTTTATGGAAAAGAAAAATGAGGTTAGTTCAGTGTGGAGCTTAAGTTAGAATTAGCTTCTAAAATTTGCTGAAATTTCTCTTCAGAGTTTAGAATTTAAACATATGCCCCTTGTCCCAACTTTTAAACAGGACTCTGGCAGTGATGTTTTCTGTATTGACTAATACGAATTCAAGAACTTTAGCATTTTAAGAGCCCTCCAGGAATGTTAGCTACTGTTGTTTCTCTTGCACACACACACAGACACACAGACACACACACACACAGGGCAAACGCCTACTGAACTTCAGACATTTATTGCAAACCACTCTGCCTTCTTATTTCCAAAAGAATGCCTATTCTTTATGTTAAAGAATTATCTAAAACCTAGAAAGGGGAAAATTTTATAGGAAGATAAAGACCTAAGTATTCAATAAAACCAACAGTGTGTGTAAGAATCCAGAATAGTCCTGCCATTTCATACAGGATGTAAATTGAACTAACTCAGAGGAAGTCTGCTCTTAGTTAACCACTGTGAATAAATTCCTGTTTCTAGAATTCTCAGGCTCTGCCTTTGGGTGGGAGAGAGGAAGGGGGCTGGTGGTAGAGGCTTTCTCCTCTCTCTTTCTCTCTCTCAGAAGGCTTTTTATTAATTTCTCTTGCTGAATTTTTGACCCTGTACAGAAAAAGAGATCTATTGTAGTGAGCCACACTCTGGGACAGGCTCCCCAGACGGGCTCTTTCCTTCCTGCCGAAGGACACAGATATCGGCTTTATGAGCTGGTTACAGTCAGCTTGGCCACAAAGCCAGCAGATTTTCTTAATATACTTATTGCTGTTCTGTAAATAGCACAGGGGCAACCGTGAATCTAAATCAGTTATGGGGTCACAATGAGACCCAATCCTGGTAATGTTGGGAAGAAAGTGTTGAGTGGCCTAAATGATCAAAGTAGTAATTGGAATTCTTTCTTACTGTGCCGACGGAGGGTCTCAAAACCAATCTGTTGAGTACCTATTGTCTACCTCTGAAATTTAAGGAGATACTGCATGCTAGCAGCCCTTTATTCACTGTATGAAATTCTACGTAAATACCAGCTGATAATATTAGTAATAATAATTATATTAAAATTTTTAATTAAGATATGAAAAGAGCTCTAAGATTGCCTAGCATGTTTCTTTAGAAAGATGATTCATTTAAAAGGCAATGTGCTTTATTTCTTTCTTCCCAAGGTGCTTAGAGGAACAAGCATCTTAATCCTAGCTGTATGTATAATATAAAAGCCTGTAGGAAACAGACGAAGGTTTTGTTTCTTTGGTTTGGTTTTGTTTTCCTCTAAAATGGGATGCTACCATGATTTTAAAAATTCCAAGTGGTTCTTTGATCCATTTAAAAGCAGGACACCAGAGCGGTGCTCTGAGACCTCGGACAGAGACTGCTAACTTTGAACTCTGGCATTCCTACGGCTCTTCCTCTGCTCTCAGAGATGGCTCTGTCTCTCCCATACCTTTCCTCTCTCTCCCATACCTTTCCCCTCTCTGTTGATGGAAGCTAACGATGCAGCCCAGAGCATCAGCACCCGTGTTCCAGGGTGAAATGTCACGGTTATGAAGGCGCCAGTGTTGCTGGTATTAAAACTGCTTAGAACTCTGGATGTTTTCTTCTGTTTATTCATTAAGCAGTCAAAAAGAGCAGAATGGTGCATTAATTAACAATGTCACTTACACTATATTTTAACTCACATTTTGGTTCAGCTTCATAAGCAGTTCATATTGGAATCTGCAGCCTAATTAAGAACTCTGTGAATTTTACCACCCCAAATAGGTTTACTTAAATCCACAAAACATTTAGCCCGAATCAAAGCATATTGGGTAAATCCTTTATCATCTGTTTTAACCTTAAACTAATTTACCATCAGAGGGCCTCTTTCTGGTTTAGTGTTTTTATGCTACACTAGCAACTATGTTTCTTGGCAAATATTCCTTCCCCTATTTATTACTGCTGGGTTTAACATGTAATTATTTACTCTTTGCATAACAATTTACTTTTCATAATATTTCATAGTCATGGTTGAGGCTCTTGGTGCGTGGTTATGAATAGCTGAGCTGGTTAAAGCCTGAGACAGTGATTATAGGCCCCCGATATCACAGACTCTTATTTCACCCCAAACCTTAGCCAACCATTCCAAAAATACGTATTAAGCATCCTCCAAGGGACCAAGCTTCGGCCCAGTATCTCTGTTCAGAACATGCAAAGAAATTCTATGCTCAGTATTGCTGTTGGGAATAATCAGATCAGGCTGGGGTCCTCACTCAGTGATAGAGCACTTGCCTGGGATGCACAAGGCCCTGGGTTCAATCCCTAGAACCACACACGTGCGCGCGCACACACACAAATAAAATAAAATAATAATAATAAAATTAAGAGAAGTGTTTTCTTACAATCCTCCTTTTCTTCTAAAATCCTATGAAATCAAAGGAGGTGGAGAGAATGTGGAGCAAAAAGCCTTAATGTAACATGCAAACTGTCACTTAGGGTGCCTTACTGGTTAATTTTACAGAGGTTATGTTTTATTATTAGAAGCAATAATAAGCTGTTATAATTTAACATTTTTATGCCAAGGCTATGAAAAGTGTCATGCAAATTTTACTATTATTAGAAAGCTACAGTTTGCAAGCCATTGTCTCCCTATCCATTCTTTCATTTAATCTCCTTTCTTAGAAGTTGGCCAGCCCTCTGTCACCACAACCCACTTACTGTGAGTTGGAATAGTTCAACTTGTGATCAAGTTGTTTAAATACTAAGCTGGATCTTACCTAGGAAGTTATTTTTCAATAACGCGTCCTTTCTGATTCACAACTTGGACAACAGTTCATGAGATACAATAGGCCTACTGTAATGTTCCAGTGAGCACAAGCCCCAGCAACAGAAGAATATCCAGACTTTGTAAAATAACGTGATTGCCTGTTTCTGTACTTTCTCCCATTGGAGGATGTTCCTTCTGGAAAGTGCATACACATTTATGAACCATGTCCCTTGATTGTACTAACATTTGACCTATTGTTCAGTTTTAAAGGAGGAAATGACATGTTCCTAAACACAAAAGCCCAGGGGACATTTTTAGAATTTTTGTCTTAAACTCTTTTTGTTTTAGTTTATGATGATAAAAATCTTCACTATCTTAAGAAAAAAACATACTACCTAATGTCAGATGATAAGCACGTAGACCTGACATTCAACATTGCTAGAAAAAATTTTAAAATACATTTATTTACTTATTTTTATGTGGTGCTGAGGATCGAACCCAGGGCCCCGCACTTTCTAGGCAAGCACTCTATCTACCGCTGAGCCACAACCCCAGCCAGAAAAAATAGTCTTAAAGATCTGACAATATGATGATACATAATTTATTTCAGCATTTCTTGTTTCACATTGGTTCTAATTGTTTATTTTTTTGAATTCTGCTGTGATTAGCATCTTGACACATAAATATTTAATCCCATTTCTAACTCTGTACCCCTTTTTAGGATAAGTCCCTCAAAATGATATTCTTGGGAATTGAGGGTTTTTTTTTTTTTAAATCCCTTACAGATCTGAAATATTTTTCATTTTCATGTAGGAAATGTAATATAACTGAGTAGATTATGTGGAATATTAAGTTTCTCCCTCAAAATTTCACAGACTCTTTTTTTTTTTTCCTTTCTGTCGGCTTTTCCTCCTTTGGGCTGCAAAAGAGATGCTGGAAACCTACCAGACTGAGTGTGGTTAACTGCTTTGGGGGGAGGGCTCACTCATCTTGGAGATCCTCCTTGCTCTTGGGATTGCTAGGAGGGCTCCGCTTTGCAGCACTTCTCAGTGGCTTCACCCAAGTTCTGGAAACTTCTTTGGATCTTCTTTCTCTGTTCTTTTTGAATTTCTCACGATCTCTATAACTCATCTTTTGATTATTGCTTCCATTTCATTTCTTCATTTGTTGTTTGTTTGTTTTTCTCCCCAGGAGCCTTAACAGTTCTCAGTTTGGACCTTTGTTTTCTGACCCCCCTGTCTGTCAGTCGTAGTTCTCAGATCATTTTAACCTCTTTTCCATACTTCTCTCTAGTGCGTCCACCAGGATGTCCCAGGCGTAGTCCCCACCTCGTCGATTCCACTTTGAACACTGACGGTGCCCCTTACTGAATCAAACTCAGGTTTTAATTCTGCTATGGAAATGCGGGTTTCCTCCCTTCCTTTCTTATGTCCACCAACCGCGCTCACTTCTGACTCTCTCTTATGCCCTCTCAACCCACTCTGTTGTTTTCTTCCAGTTTCTCAGTGATGCCTTGCTTAGAAGACTCCTTGTTGTGGATTGGGCTTTGTTCAGTAGCGTCAGGGTGGCGTGGAGGAAATGCTGGCCGTGACGTCCATCAGACGGATGTCCCGTCCTTGCCTGTCCTTACAGGACTCACCTCTGTCTACCTAACACTTCCTTTGCTTAGCCTGATGCCCAGCGTGCAGCTCAGCCAAGCCTCCTGGCTACGGCTGTCTCCTCTGCACAGGGGAGAAGTACCCTCGGGTTGATGGTTTTTTATTTGATACAGCTGCTGGGCAAAGTATAGAGGTTTTCTTTAACCAGAAGCATATTCACACTTGTGTCTGATACATTTCCTTGTTCCTATAATGGCTTGAAGTTTTCTTTCCACTGGGGATTTTGTGAGAAAAGTTCGATGGCTCCTTGCGCTCAAATTGACATTCTATCAGAAAGTCAGAAACTTTTGAAATATATTAGAGACTTTGAAGATGGACCTTTATGTCATTCTTCTTTGCATTTTATTTCTTATTTTTTAAAGGACACGTGTTACTATTATCAGTGAAAGATATTTTTTTTGTCCTTTTGTGAGTTGTCTTTTTAATCAGTTGGTGAATCAACTGCAATAGCACAAATTGAGTTTATATATTCATCTAGTCTCTATTTTATCCAGCTTTCCACATCATACTTACTGAAGAAAGCATCTTTCTCCACATGGAGGTTTTGTTATTATACGATCTAAGTAAGTCCCTATGCATACGGAGATCTCTTTCAAGAAATTTTTAGTTCATCCCACTGACTTATCTGTCTATTCCTTCAGCGGTAACAGACTGTGGTTTTAATTGTTTCAGACCAACAGCACATGCTTCCAGATGCATAAGACCCACCTCACATATTGTGGTTCTTTCCCAGAAAACATGTGCCCTCTTCTCATCTGTTCCTTCTTTCAGAGAAAGGTCAAAAACATTTTTCAGTTTCTTCCCTCTACTTATATCAACCTCCCGAACAATAAAAAACTCTCTCTGAGATTTTTATTACAACCCATTTTCAATCTACAAATTAATTGAATAAGCACTAATTTTTTAAATGACCAGAATGGGGAGCCGTGAGTATAGGTCAGTGGTAGAGGCCTGTCCAGCATGCCTGAGGCCGTGGGTTCCATCCCCAGCACCAGAGAGGAAAAGAAGGATTCCAGTCTCCACGTACAACTCAATTTTATTCAAATATTACTTTATACCTCTAAGTAAAGTTATTAATATTTATGCTTGTCCAATACATTTTAAGTTAGCATTATTCATAGCTGTTTTATTTTGTGAATGAGCTCTTTTTCTCTTTTGTATCCCACCTGATTATTACTAGAAAACTACTGGTTCTACTTAACTCTATTCACTTATCTCATTTCTAGCAACTTAACAGAGCTTACTTTTTCCTTGTGAAGATTAAATTTAATTCTTTTGAATTTTCAGGATGTATAATCATATCATCTGAAGAGAATGATAACATTTATCCTCTTTTCCAGTAGTTATGGTCTGTATTCCTATTACATATTAATGTTATCAGCTGCCCTGTTTCTTGACTTTTTGAAAATTTTGAATAGCTTTATCTTCAGAACATTCTCAAAAATAATGGTTGTGATAAAGGTTTCTCCATATTTTATATCCTGTCGTGAATGCAAGTTTCCCCAAGAGAATTTTAAAGTAATAATAGGGACCAGCAGCAGATTTTTCATGTCACTAACTGAAATCTGAGACACTTATACTTTTCATAAGTAATAGTTTTATGTTATTAAAAAAAAACTTCAGTGTAGTACAGGTAAGACTGGTTGCATATAAATTTCATGCTTAAAGAAAATTTGACTTGGACATATAAATTTGGAATAAAATCAAAACCTTTGTTTTTATTTGTTTCAACCACCCATCCATCCAACTATCCATTCATCATTTACATATTTAGCAAATATATACTCAGCCCTATGCTTAAAACAAAGACTTTAACAAATATAGTCCCAACCCTAAAGCCTCAGCCTAACCTTATTAGGGACACACAGTTCTCTTCATATAATTTCATCCATAAATGTTCATGGCTTGCATAAATGCTGTCTAGTGAAAATGTATGTACTTATTAAATTCTTGTTATATTCAAATGCTATCCTTATGCATTAAAACTTGATCCTTTGCGATAGAGATACCTTTGAAGAGACTAACGCAGACTGAGTCCTGCTCCTTCATTACCAAAGTCCCCTCCAGTTTCTTTTATTCTTGTCAAGGTTTCTCCTTTAGGCAAGTTTAGAGCTGTATGGGTCAATGCAGAGAGATTAGCATGTTTCAGGCTTAGTAGTTTCCTGATTCATTAAAAAAAAAAAAAAAAACTTTAGCAAATTCTTTCTTTACAAAATAGTGGCAAAATTTCTCCCTTGAGACAATAACACCATACTTATGAATACTTGTCCTAGAAGTGGTAATATAGGATTTTTTGGAAGTTTATATTCTAGAAAATGTGTGAGATTTTCCTTAGGAATTTACAGTAATTTTTTTCCCCCAACACATAAAACTTTAACTATTAGATGGTGCCAAGTAAGAAGCATGTAGACATTTGGATTAAAATAACACTATCTTATTTTCAAATTTGTTAAAATTTCCGATTTCTCCTTATAAAACAAACTAATAATTTTCACCAAAAATTCTGTAAATGATGATTGAATTGAATTTTTTATTAAATTATTTATTTATTCTAATTTGTTATACATGAGGGAAGAAAGCAATTCATTTCATATTAAACACATATGGAGCACAATTTTTCAATTCACTGACTGTACACAAAGTAGTTTCACACCATTCGTGTACATGTTCTTAGGGTAATGATGTCTAACTCATTCCACCATCATTCCTGCCCCTTGAGTTGAATTTTTGATGCGTGATGCAAGACTTAGTTACACCGTGATTGAAAAGGAACTATTCAGCAATAGTATGAAACCGAGTCATGGAAATTCTGGTTGTAAAGTTTTCAGTTAAAACGAAACTCATTGTCATTAACATCCTTTTTCTGTAAAATCATCTCTCAAAAGTATTTGCTGAAAAATCAAAGAAACTTTTTAAAATCTAAACATATGATTAGAACTTGCCTTTTGACTTCCTTGGACCTGAAACCTGGCTCTCCCGCTCCTGCCTTTATATTTGATTCTTATGGTTTTAGGGATCTAAGACCCACTACAATTCTCAATTTGCATTTTGGACTGTCTTATCCTCGCTCAGAGTGTCAATGTTTAAGGAAATAAATACTTAACAGTTGATGGATTTCCTGAAGCAATGTGAGGAAAAACACATTTTCAGTAGCATGAACACTGCTTTCCAGTGACATAAACAGCCCATTTATATATTTTCCAGTAAATAAATCAGTACATTGGATTTTCCAGTCTCAAACGTGGCACGACATCCAAAGTGTACTCTGTGGTCATTTCAGATGATTAGCTCTGCAGAGCATTATTTTCTTCTCCGAGGAGGGTTAGTGATTCAGACGAGATCATTAGTCTTAATGAACCCTGTGCGTCTGCTGCAGGTTAACAAAGCCAGGGCTCCTGGGCCTGGGCTTCACCCTCACGCCTCCCTCCACCAGGCCAGAAGCAGAATTCCTCGCATGTCCAAGGTGGGGGGCCTTGGTTCCCCATTGTTCTGTATTTCCGAGAGGAGGAGGACTCTTCAGGGTTAGAAGAATTACCAGAAGTCTCCTTATTTAACCACCAGAAGTCTTCTACATCTTCCTTTCTACTCCATTATATTTGTTTACTCTACTATAAAAAATAAAATAAATTTAAATTATCTACCACTCTAGTATTGGGCTTTCTCTTTGACCACCATCAGCTTTTTAAGTAGAATTGATGCTTCCAGAAACGGCGCTGGGGTTTTCTAGGGCTGTGTGGCCACTCACGCCTCAACCTGACAACCGCTGCTTGGTCCAGGGTCATCTTCTAAGTGTGGGGGGTGAGGCCTGGAGAGGAACAGTGACTCTTCCCAGCACACCCCGCCAGCTCGGGCCTGTGCAGGAACCAGCACAGCTCTGTCTATCCGCTCTCCCTGTGTCCAGCTCCTCCCAAAGGGCAGCCTGGTGGCCCTGACATCTTAACACTTGACCACATTTGTCCTTTCATTCTAGAAACTGCTGAGGGCCTGATGAGCTAACTGTGCTTGGATGGAGAGAGAGGTCAGCCGAGCTAATGGTCTATGAAGCACCTCTAATGCACCCACAGCATGCTCATTCCCACACCTTTGATGGCAATCTGCTTCCCTTTCTGAAGGAAGCTACAGAGGAAGCCTAAGCCTCAGCTTAAGACTGGTCACACAGAGTCCTTATAACGGCCAGCTGGGGGACATGGAGGTTTATCCTTATTTATTTATTTTTTAAATGGGACCATTATTTGAAGCGGAGTGAAGCTTTGGCATGCCTCTTGGCTGGATTTGGTTAAAGCCACTGGCATGGTGAAGAGCTTGGAATTAGACTTGATAAATATTTGCAACTGATGAGTCATTCTTACTGGAAAAAGTGAGGCAGACAGGAACGTCTATCCCTGCCAAATGTGGCAGAGATTATTAAAACGGTCTTAACCAAAATTTCCACTATCAGTGTTCCAATCTTCCTAGCACAGCTCGGCAGGGAACCCAGAAAGGAGGATGATAGAAACCCCAGCTCTGCTGGAAGTCTTCCAATTTTTCTCCATCTGCAGGATACGGCTAGAGTCTCAACAGCAACCTAGTCGAGACTAGGCAGCTGAAGTTTCAAGTTCAATGGCTTGCTTAAGAGTTCAAGGCTGTCTAAGTGGCATCTCTTGACTCGTAGCACTATAGATTTAAGTAAGCAGCCATTTCACCTTTAGAGACACACTTTTGTTAAATCCTAATAAGTAAGGCATTTAGATTACCACCAAGAAGACATATTTTAATGAGTAAAATGTTGTGCTAGGCGCGGTAGCACACGCCTGAAATCCCAGAGGCTGAGGCAGGAGGATCATGATTTCAAAGCCAGCCTCAACAAAAGTTAGGTGCTAAGCAACACAGTGAGTCACTGTCTCTAAATAAAAATACAAAATAGGGCTGGGGATGTGTCTCAGTGGTCAAGGGCCTCTGAGTTTAATTCCTAGTACCCACCCCGCAAAATGACCAAAAAAGTCATTTATGTCCATATGTAGAGTTTTTACTCTAATCATAACAATTATTTCACATTTCATCTTTAGTGAAAAAGAGAGCTGTATTAGCAAAATAGCGCTTAATTACAAAAATGTATCATTGCATGATCAATTTGCTTTTTCATACATAGAGTTAATGACAAAAAATACACTTCAGCCATTGGAATATGCAAAGTTCCAAAGTCAATAGCCACGTGATAATCTGCATGCCAGAAAAGGGTATTTTTCAGACTGTACCTGTTCACCCCCCACCCCGCATTTTATCCTGTCAGGTTGGTTTTATTCAAGCCATTGGTTCTCTCAGAGAAAGAGGTCAGACCAGTTTGAAGAACTAGCAGCCTTAGAAGAGCAATTGAAGTATGCAGGTGGGAACTTGGATGATAAAATCGTTTTGGAAATAATGAACAAGTAACTTGAGAGTTTGTCTTGAGGGTGGTATCGCAGGTTATACCAGGTTATTAATTTTCCAGCTCAGCAGTATGCCTCTTGAAAAAAAAAAAACTTAAAGGGAAACGAATATGTTTTTGAAAGAAATGCATTGGGTAGACCGGAATTACAGAACTGAGTGAAGTCCACAGGCCGGTGACCTGAGAAGCAAAACTCCTTACATTTAAATAAGAACTGTGTGTTTAAAAAAAAAAAAAAAAAACCTGCAAAATAGCTAGTAATGATAGTTGTGCTGAGCACGCTAAAATGGATGTCTAAAGGTTTCTTGGCCGTCTCCATAATCCAAAGCACTGGCCCATGGAAATGGAAACTTGTGTAAATAAGGAGCTTGCCTCCTTCGTGGGGTATGGGCATCAGCTTTGACATCGTGCTCCTCCCTTGGCAGGATTTAGGGAGCATTGCCCCATCCCTCAGTTTCCCGGTCCATAAAATGGGAAGAAACGTGCTCGCCATCCCAGAGTCTGCTCGCCACCAGCAGAATAGCCTGTCGCTGGGATTTTCCTTTCTCCCTGTTTCTCTGTTGCACTCCTTAAAGTGGTGGCCCCTTGTTACCATGGTGACACAGCACAGGGTGACGTTGCTTAGAAATAATGACAAGTGGTGGCAGCAGGGAGGCAGAGGGGGCGGTGATCAGCCTCTGAGGAGGGCCTGGTCTGGGCGGAGAGGCGACAGAAGGAGCTGTTCCAGGAGCACAGGGCTCTTGTGCAGGGAGGACTGGCTGCCCTGCTGCCGCCTCCCGTGGTGGCACTGGGTTGCCTGGCCACGCCCGGGCGTCCCTGGGCTCACAAGTTATAGAATCCGTACTTTGTTGCCACGGTTATTTTATTGCTTGGAGTTCGGGCTTTCAACACATAAATATTTGTTGTTGATTTCAATATCTAGCAGTTATAGCTCAATTTCCTGAAAGATAAGAGCAGCGTTGACTAAGACCCATCTCTGTAGGCCACTGCGTGCTTGTGGCTTGAGTCACTCCTGGTCCGTGGCAATGGGAAGGTAAGGCAGGAAATCGGTTTATTCATTTATTTATTTATTTTTACTTCGAAGGTGAGTGAAACCACAACAAAACAAACTCTTGTTCGAATAAACGGGCCTCTCCCGGGCCCTACAGCCTGGGCTTGGCTTTTCTGCCACGGCAGATGCTGGGCTGCGGGCAGGGAGTCTTCTGCCAGAGGCTTTCTGGGTCCCAGGTCTCCTGAAGCCGCAGCACCTTCAAGCCCCACGTCCCCAGCACCTCTGGGCTGGGGTGGCTCTGTTCCACAGGGGAGTGGGGGTGGGGCTGGCTGTGGGACCAGGCCAAGAGCAGGAAGGTTCTTCCAGCAGAGCATCTCAGTCCTCAGTCACTGATCACAAACCTGGAGAGACCCCTGGCCAGACCTCAGGGGACCGGGCCAGAGGGAGGCCTGTTTTCTCTGGCCCTCCGCAGAGACCTGTTAACGCCCTGAGGTTCTGTGCAGTGGGGGACCAAGTGGCCCAGAGTGGGTGTCTACTTGTGGAGGACCCAGGGCCGAGGGATGGCCTTACTCAGGAGCATCTTCATAGCCGCTCGGGCCCTGGGCAGCTGTTTCTGCTGACAGCCTTGGGAGCCTTAGCTGCTCCATTCAGAAAGTGGGAGACCCTCCTTCTACGGTGGGACCACAGCGGCCCCCAGCCCTACACCGTGGTGACTAGGCAGGGTCTTGGCACAGCAGCAGCATTCTGTATGCTGGGCCAGCGGGAGAGAAAATGTGGGTAAGGACAATTCAGCCTCCGCGGCACCCGGACCTGTGGCGTTTGTGCACCTGGGGCTGAAGCACCCCACACCCAGCCCCTTCATCCCCGGCCCTTCCAGGGTGCTTTTCAAGGTAGGAGTGCCCCAGGCACAAACCCGGCCACCCCTCCCTTCCTGGACCCACTTTTGATCTGCCCCTCTGTGTGTGCGTGCTCTGGAGCAGGAACAAAATGGCCTCCACAAATGTCCCCCTCCCCTGGTACCGACGCTCCCTCACCATCCCACAGCTCAAAAGGCTGCTAACGAATCTAGGCCAAACCCAGCCGAGCTGATAAGATTTCCAGAAGAGTTCCTAAAAATATATTTCTCCTTAAATCAGCCTTGCCAATCACAGTTACAATCACAGAACTTTAGGGACAGAAGTGGCTTTCGAAATTGCTGAACCCCTTCCTTTTTAGAGCTAAGAAGCAGGAGGCCCAGAGAGCTTGAAACAATAGGAGAACAACAACGGCGGAGAAATATCTCCAGGCACATCAGGAAGACAGAGCAAAGCGAACCGTAAGGACAGGCGCCAACCCTGACCTTGCACCATACTCACACATTTATTTGTCCATTCATCCACTCACTCCTTCAGCAAGTATTTGTTGAGTGGCTACTAAGTCCCAAAGTTATGTGTTACTCTGGATGACAGGGATAGCGACAGACTCTGTACTCACACTCATTACATTCTGGTTGGGGGAGAAAGTGAACAGATAGACAAGTCATGATGAGTGTCGGGTAACGATATGAAGTTGGGAGGAAAGGAAAGCAGGATGAGGCAGGGTGGGGAGGTGGGACTGATGCCATATCACATCAGGAAAGGCCTCCCTATAGGCCGACATCCAAGCCATGTGACTGTCTGGGAAAGGAGTTTTCCCAGTGGAGAGAACAGTAAGGTTAAACCTCCAAGGTAGGACGGACATGCCTGGCTGCCCAAGGACCAGCTGAAGTCCAGGGTGGCTAAAGGGGAGTAAGCAAGGAAAGAAGTGGCCAGAGAAGGTAAGAGGCCAACCGCGGAGGTCAGCGGAGGTCAGCGTAGTGTAGGCCACAGGAAGGCTCCTGACTTTCACACCCAGTGAGGTCCCTGGGCAGGGAGCTGAGCTGATCTGATTACATGTCCAAGGCTCCCTCGGGATAATTTGTCCAGATGTGCCTGCGGGGGGAGAGGAATGGGAGGCTGGCTGGGAGGCCGCTGGCCTAACCCAGGGGAGGGATGAAGGTGGCCATGTGGGGGTACGAAGCAGCCAGGTTCCTATCAGGAAGGTAGGGCCCTGGACGAAGGGAGGGCATCAAAGGAAGGGGGCAGGTTTGGAGTGGCCACTCACGGAAGCTACAGCACTGCAGGAGCGTGGGTTTAATAGCATAGAACTGGACAAAGGAGGGGTTAAGGTGGGTTTGAGGCAAACGGCCTGCCTTCCGGCCACCCGCAGCCCTGCTCCCCACTGTGTGCTAACCTCCTCCTTCCCCAGTCAACAGGCCACCGGGCCCCAGGCCACCGGCCCCAGGCCACTGTGCTGGCTCTCATCTTTATTACCTTTCACCTTAAGAACATTATCTCCAAGAGCTCTCAGCAAATGTTTGTTCTAAGCTCCCCCCAGTCTTATCTCACCATTAAAGATGCTGACCCCAGGGTGATCCGTCAGTGGGCTCTTCCTTCTGTCTCTTCCTCTCCTGATACCTGTGTGGACTTCCTCCTGTACCTTCTGTGCAGTCCCCATCTCCACAGAAGGGAAGCCCTGGCTCTTCAGCCCTGTGCAGAGAATTCCGACTGTGAACAGCCCGACTGTGAACCCCTCTTGGTGGGGACCCACTCCTGACTTTGTCCAGTGCTGTCCATGCGCACACATGGTCAGAGAGCCGGGGAGCCACAGGACAGCAGACCCAGAACAGCCCTCCGCCACCTCCTCAGCGGCAGTCCCTCCCACGGGCCCTCCCCAGACCTCTGGCCTTTTTTTTTTTTTTTAATTGTCCCGTGTCCAAGACCTTGACCTTTGAAATGGGCATCTCCTTGGCTCTGCTCCTGCTCTCGGCTAGCCAAGTGTAGATGAAGAAAGCCACAAAGCCGTCACCATCCATTCAGAACAAATTCCTGAGCTTCTGAGGAAGCTGAGTCTTCTGGGCCCTTGATGTTCTGGGCCTTTGTTTCCCCCTGGGGTCCTGTTCCTGAGGTCCTAAGCTGCAGACTCTCTGCAGGGCTGCGGCCCTGTCTGCGTGCCGGGGCAGGTAGAAAGTGTCCTTGATTGAGGTGGCAGGGGCTTGAGGCAGGAGCTGCCCAGGCTTCATGTCCTGCTGTGTCACTTCAGGGCAGGCTGTGGCAATGAGCAGGTTATCTTCCGGCCTCCGTTGGAGCTGGGGGTCTAGTCCTTCCTCCCTCCATTAAGAAGAAAGGGTCCTGGGCAGGGCGAGGAATGAGGCATCCCTGCGCCTCCATGAGCAAGTCGAGGTCCTGGAGGGGCGGTCAGGGCCTGCCTGCCCTCACAGCCAGGCAGAAGCACCCAGACTCACCCCCAGCTGCCCCTGCCTCACCCCCCCGGCAGCGCACCACGGAAACCACCACGAAGATCACTTCCCCCCGCCGGATGAGGACTTCCTCCTCACGCAGCTCATGGCCACTAAGGGGCACGTCCTCCCAACAGGGGGCTTTCTTGGCTACTCCCGCCTCTTGAAACTGGCCCTTTGGCACCATCCAGATGCTCTTCCAGGTTTCCTTGTTCTTTTCCTGTGGTTTGGTTCCTTCTTCTTTCCGTCACCTCTAAATGACTAAATGAACTTGACCCTGTCCAGGTCTTCCTCTTTTCCCTCCTAGATTTATATGTAGACATACAGACATGCTGTCTCTTGCGCACGCTCTCTCTTTCTCTCTGCTCTCAGGGGGAACTTCCTCCAGTGGGGGATCCCGTCCATACTCTTCCAGTGCCACTCAGTGTCTTCAGGATCCGTTAGACTGATGTTTTACACCAGAGTCTGCTAAGGCAGCCTGAAACCCGACATCCCTATTCTCAATGGGGATCAGGCCACATTTGCATATTTTTGCATATATGCTCTGCATATTTACACCAATTTTTATAATTTCTGAATAGTCTTAATAAAGTTGAATTTTTTTAAGAGTGCAGCAATGTGTAAACTGAAGCAAGGCTATTGAACTAGTTAGGAACGTCATGAGGAATTAATCGTTGGGCATTTTCAAAAGCCACGATGCTAGCCACACCTGTGTGACTGTAGGTGTGCCTGTCAAAAGTGCCACATCCTTATAGGCACCAGCTTCTGACTACTTCATACTGTTTTCTGATATATTTGGGTAAGCATTGAAAACTTCAACTATATATTATTTATCTTAGAAAATGGTTTTCCTTTGATATCTTAATTATTTACCGCTGTCTATACATTGATTTTTTTTTTCAATGTAAGTTCATGGGCTGTACTGTTCATTGCTCTTATTTGGTGATAATTAAAGTTATGCTATAAAATTTTTGTCAAAAAAGGGAGTATTGACATTTTTAGGCATACAGGCAGATGAAATAACCACTAGGCTGATGCAGGGGCAGGGGAGAGTGTGTGTTAGAGTTCAGCTGAGAAGCAGTTCTGTGGCCAGTGAAGGAAATGAGAGTTTTAACAAAGATTTCTCTGGGAGCACAGGGCTAGATTTCAGCCTGCAGCACAGTCATGTACTGTCATCCAGGAAATGGTAGGTGCTGTGTCACTCTTAAATGTTGCCTAATCCAATTGCTTTTATTCTATTAACAGTGTCTCCTAACTGATTTATAAGTATTTGGATAGAAAACACAAACATGGTGGAAAAACATAATTTGAATACAAATATGTGCTGAATATGTTCTATCTGGCTGTAGTTTCAAGTGTATATTTAGAAAATTTCTCTTTTCTAATTAAAGATGGGATTTCTATCTCTGCACATTCCTGGAGTCAGTTATGAAAATAGATTAGAATTTTTTACATATTAAAATGAGCCCTGGATTTTATAAATTTTTTTCATTTGTACTGTAAGATAAAGGATATAGGGAAAATATGTCTAGTTGGGAAGTTTTCCTTTGTTGTGGAATATTGACCTTTCTGTCCCATTGTATGACCTTGGGTGTCTGTGTTTTATTTCCCCATGGAAATGTATTTGAAGATGTTCAAAAGAATCAGGTGCCTGTGACATGAGGACACCATTGTCTGGTCTAATTCTTTCCTCTCTTGAAATGAGCATTTTGAGTTGGTTGTACAATAGCATTTATTAAAGTTTCTCTAACTTGCATTCCAGAAGGGACTTTGAGGCTTGGTAGACAGAACTTTTCTACTTCCTTTCACTACCTTCATTGACTTTGAAGAGAACTATATCTGTTAGCCAGCAAAAATTTTTCCACCCGTCATGCGTGTGTCTGTGAGTGTGTGCCCAGATGGACAGGGGTGACCAGTGACATGGCTTTTCAAATATCCAACAATTAAGATAAAGTTCCTAACAAGTTAAAGTCTGGTCTTGCCTCAGCATACACACTGGTTGCATTCCTGAAAAATTCAGTCATACTAAGACTGTTCAGATTTTGAGAAATAAAAATGAAACTTGAGGTGGATGTCTTTGAAGAACTAATGTTGATTCTGGTTAGATGCCACAGAAAGAACATTTGTAATCTACTCCTAAATATGTTCCGGTTGCAGTATGTATAGCTATGGCTTAGACATGACTATCCCCTTGATAATAAGCAAGAAAACTGCAGCTCAGAGAGGCTAGGAACCCTCACACAGCTATTCAGAGGTGAAGGAGGGACTAGAATACAGGGCTGAAAAGTTGGTTCTTATCCCTAAGCCCAGTAGAATTTGCAAAGCACCATTTGATGTCACTTTTCAATAAATCAAAAAGAAACCAATACAGAAGGGTCTAGAAAGAACAATCCTTTTGAAGATATCATTTCTGTTGTCCTCCCCACTCTTTCTTATTGATAGGCTGATCAGGTTCTTTACGACTTTTGCAGGGCAATCTCTACACTGTATTTTTCTCGGTCCTGTGGGAAGGCTCTGGTTAGGAACCTCTTCTCCACAACTGTGATTAGTGATTACAGGGCAGTGCTACACCCCACTCCTGGAGGTCAAGTGGCTCTCAGCACCAGTGCTTCAGCAGGCGGCTCCCCCAGGGCCCTCTCCATCCAGGCGTCTGCCTCCCATAGGCTCAGGATGTGGCCGCGCCATTGATCGGCGGAGAGAGCACATTGAGGGTTATTTTAAATCGGGCTCTAGAAATAGAGGTGAGGATGCTCAAACATCAGGTCCCTCCTGGGAAGGCACATTTATTATTTTTTTAAATATGTTTATGAATAATTTTTTCATATTTAAGAATTTAAATATCAATATAGGAAACCCAAAGAGTCTAAAAATGAGAAGTAGGGAGGTCAAGGAGATAAGGGTTCTTTCTTGTAATTAGATTTATGCAAAATAAAATTAAAGACCTCGTATGAATTACTTAGTGGAGAATGAGTCCTTGACTTTCTGACTCGGGAATTGGTTTGCTTTGCAAAGATCCTTTAATCGGCTCTCTGGGAGGCTCATGTCTGGCAGGCAGCGAAGATACCAGAGCTGACCAGAGTAAACCCAGAGGGGCGAGCTGGGTGTGCGTTGCAGAGATAGCTCCCTTAAGGCGGTTTTTTGGATTTTGATCAGTCTCAGTCTCAAGACGGAACACAATTGATGTTTTTCCCTTCAAAAATGTACAGGCAATCTCAAAGTATTGGTGCCATGGGACACCTGGCTCCACAGCCGGACCTTGTCTGAGGATGTGGAATGGAGGGCCATCTCCTCTCCTGGTAGAATGAAGAGCCAAAGCTTCCAAACTGGCTTGGCTGCCTAATTGAGCTACTGTCAAAGAATGTGAGCGGGCAAATCTTTCACTCAGTCAAAAGCCACAGCTTTCTGAAAATTTGACACCTACAAGAGTTTTAAATATATTTTAAAAAATGAAGTGTCATGTAAGTAAAGACCTTAAAAATCATCAGGATTACTTTGCAGAGTGGAGTAGCCAGGCCTTTGTCATTTCTGGAATGGCCACAGAACCTCATGTCTTTTTCTGTTTGCTTAATTATTATTGGTGCTTTAATCTTACGTGCGTTAGTGAGAGTCATGGTGACATATTTGTACATGCACATAACATAATTTGATCCCTTTCATCCCCCAGTCCCTCACTTTGGTCTCCGCTCCTCCTTTGCCAACCTCCTTTTCCTACCTTTCTGGTGTCTCTTCTATTTCCATGAGATAACATTTTTCCCTTTTTTCTCTTTAGCTTCCACACATGAGAGAGAGAACGTACAACCCTTGGCTTTCTGAATCTGGCTTCTTTCACTGAACAGGATGCTAGTGCCATCCATTTTCCTGCAGATGACATAATTTTGTTCTTCTCTATGTCCCCTCATTTCTTTATCCTTGAACTTCAATCCTGTTTTTCCTTTAAAGACAGTAAGGCAGTGACCCTGGGTATTTTTTATAGCGTGCTCTGTCTGAGAAGATGGGCAGTCTACAAAGCAGCCCTCTGACTGAGGACCAAGCTGCTGGTCACCAAAGGCCATCAGTCCCTTTAAAGTGATCCTCTGTCAGGCAGGGGTTCACAAAGCCAAGCCCCACCCACCCCTACCAAAGGCTTGCTGCATTCTGCGTGGAGTCTTTAAAAGGACCATGTATGATCCGTTTTGTACTTGTTAGGAATGTCATATGATCTGTTTTCTAACTCTTATGGAAAAGTCTTAGCTGGGACAAACCTCAGGTGCTTTCAGTTCATTTGGTTTTATTTTGTTTTACTGATCAGACACAGCCACAGGGGGAAGCCTCTGGCAGCCTTCCTGCGATTACTTAGGTGGGCATCAGTGTCTGAAGACCTACAGGCAACCCCAGAGAGGCCATCTTTGTTTTTTTCCAGCAATGCCCAGGTTGCCCGGCATAGGGCAGGGCAGCAAGGGGTGCTGATTATGGTGATTCTCGAATTTATGCATCAGTCATCCCAGAGTCCTGTTTAAAACAAGATTGCTGGGGCTCCGTCCTAGAGTTTCTGATGCAGAAATTCTGGGGTGAAATCTGAGGATCTATACTTCTGCCAAGCTCCCAGCGGATGACCCACCCCCAGCTGGAGCACTGGGCATGGACAGTCGCTGTGCTGAGCATTCTGGCTTTTGAGGCTCACATCATCACTCACATTGGGGCAGCTTCTCACCCTCAACCTGCTAGGCAGCAGGACAAGCCAAGGGCAGCTGCTAGAAGGTTCCTACAGCTAATACTGAAATTCCCTACTCAGAGCATTATTCCTTTAGCTTAGAATTTAGTTTTTATAAAAATGAGAATGTTCTTTAGAAGAGGACCAGGAGTTCACTCAACAAACATGCGTGGAGTGAATTCTACAGACCAGGCACAGAGCTGAGCTCTGGAGACTCAAAAATAACAGCCGAAGTCTGTTTCACACACACAGCAAACTCTCTAGGAGTTTACATTGGGGGTAGGGAAAGCAGTTGGATAAATTAATATTTACAGTCCTTGTGAATTAAGGAATAATGATATCTGTTTAAAAAATAATTACCAGGTGGTGTTAAGAGATGGGATATAAGAGAAGGAATCAACAGTGGCTGAAGGCAGGCCGAGGAGGGAGTGCTGAGTCAGGATGCAGGGGGGGACAGCTTGCCAGGTATGAGTCAGCACAACCTTCAAGGGCCAGCTCCTCTCCTGTCCCATGCCAGGGCTTAGGGATGCAGCACGTTTCTGAACACTAGCAGAGGTGGCAGGAAGGGCGGGCTAAAGGAGAAACTAATACCAGAGAAATAATGAGGGCAGCCACTTCCAAATCTCTCCCAGGTTCTGCATGGGAAGGGGCTAGGTAGGGAAGGGTGGTCTGGGATGTTGGAAATAAAAGTGAAGAAGTCAATAGGAAGAGAGGAGAGGAAGGTCGATGGAAACAAAGTAGCAGATCTGAAGGATGAACTCATTTAGAGATCTGACTACATCAGGAGGAATCAAGCCAGCAGGACTGTGTGAATCGTATGAGATGAGAAGTGTTGTCATATAACATGATCCACTATAGTAACCATTTACCAACTCTGTGCATTCCTTAAATAAGCTACCAACGCCAAATATACACAATGAAGCTTCTTAAAAATAAAAAAGACATTAGAAAAAATGGAAGCGCAAGCAACCCAGTGAGAGTTTAACAGAAAGAATTGGTAAATATAGAATTAATTTCTATTCTGCAGCCCTAGGAACCTCTCTGTGGCTTCCCCTGGACTACAGAATAGACAAGACCGTTGTGACAGATAAGGGGCCTTGGTTCTATACAGTCAAACCTTTGACCTCCAAGTCATTGCCTTGCTCCCAAGGACAAGTACACCCTAGTCAGAGTCCTGGTCCTCCCTACAGAACTGCTGTAGAGAGAAGGAAGCCCAAAAGTACATTCTGTCAATAGATATTTATAGAGCAACTCTTTGTACCACCTTGCATTGGGACAAGTTTTTACAGGGTACTCAGACAGTTCCCCTATTGGTCCTTCATCGTGGCAACCATGCCAATATAGGCAGGGAGTATTATCAAAGTTTTACAGGTGAAGAAGGCGGATCTCAGAGACATTGACTTACCAAGGATAAATGACAAGGAACCTTGGCAAAATGAGGGCTTAGGACTTTCTACCTTTCCAGAAAGTTCTCTATTGGTTGATAGGCTAAGATATCACCATCAACGGAAGTATAAATGTGAACGTATATAATTCTGAATTTTCTAGTGGTAAAAAGGAGCAGGTGAGATTAATTGCAATAAGATTTCACCTAAAAGTTAAAATATTATCCATTTACCCAATACATAAGATATTAATAAGATATCATCGAATTCTTCAGATTTGGTGTATATTTCACACTTAAGGCTTATCTTAATTTGGATGCGAAATTTTCATTAGAAATACTTGACATGTTTAGATTTTATATTGATTACAATAGAAACGTAGGCTACATACTCAAGGTGGCCCAATCATATGTGAAAGTTTCTGATAACTGAACTGAGGTTCAGGTTTAATTAGTGAAGAATAAGATTTACAATGATTTACTTAGTCCCTCTAATGGAATAGCCACAGGTAGCAGGTGGCGGTGTCACCTGAGCCATCGCCCTTCTTCCCAGGAACTTGCAGACTGGCAGAGCCAGGGTTTCCTTAGGCTCACGCTCTTGACAATATGTGCGGCTTTGGTCTTCCCCATTCTTACCTGTTTTCATCTAATTCAAGTCTGCTCTGTCTTCCTGGTCCCCATAGCTCCCTGCCTGTCCTCACTTGTGACCGCGCGGGGGAGGCAGTGCCCCTGATAACCGGCTTCAGACCTTAGGCCAGGAACAGAGAATGAGCTGGGAGAAAGAGTGGATGCTCCAGAGGACACCATAGCTATGGGTTTGCGTGTGACAGTATGCACACCCTTTTCCTCCCAGGACGTCTTTGACTTACAAGTGACTGGGCCGTCAGAAAGCTTGGTTGCCCCTATTCTTAAATGCAAGCTTATATTAATGTTTTATACATGGAATCTAAAAATACTGAACTTGCAGAAGCAGAGAGTAGAATGTTAGTTACCCGAGCCTGGAGGTCAGGTGCTGGTCCAAAGACATAAATATCAGACAGGAGGAATCAGCTCAAGGAATCTATTGTGTATTATGGTGACCGTGGTTCATAACGAGGCATTGTGTTCTTGAAAATTGCTAAGAGAGTAGATTTTAAGTTTTCTTACCACAAAAAAAAAATACAAGAATGTGAGAGAATGCATATGTTCATTGGCCTGAAAATCTACAATGTACACACATTTCAAAACATTGTGTTACACTTGATAAAAACATAGTATCGTGTCAATTAAATAAGCAGTGTTTTGTAAAGGCACATTTGTCTTGATACAGCCTGGCTCTCAATTTATGGTTGAATTTTTATTGTAACTAGAAATGGAAATCTGTTTCTCTAGGTGTGTGTGGGGGGGGAGTATAAGCTAGTGGACTGGATGGCAAGCGTAGCCCTGCGTGGTTTTTAGGAATAGCTGAGCAGCCATTCAAGCCGCCTGGGCATATGTTTGCCTACTTCCTTCCTACCCCTGACGTGTGTCTTTGAGGATGAGCTTGTACTGTGACCTACCTAGGACTCCGAGAGTCTATGTGGCATTTTGCAGATATGGATGAAGCCCCATGTGGTTCGTGGCCCATCTCCCCGACACAGGCACAGCGCTTCCTTGGCGCTCACTGCTCTCCCCTTTGTTCTCCGTGGGGGTTGGAGGCGGGTGAGGCGGAGAGGAGGCAGGTCCAGGCTGGTCTATGAAACCTGAGCCCGAGTGAATTTGACTATTAAACTCACCTTCTTAAGATCCCAGACTTATGCTCGATGGTGTAGCTGCAGTGAACACACACCACCCAGCAGACAAGCCGGAGCCCGCCTGGCTCCCTCAGATATTTTATAATTGAAGTTAGATGTGCGTCACAGCTCTCCACGCTGACAGCTTCCTTAAGCGCACTGACGTCTATAACTTCTACAAACAAGTAAAACATCTGGGGATGAAGTAGCCTTCCCCACCAGCAGCAGGAGAAGTCTTGCTAAATAAACAGGTCATGATCTGATAAGCTGGAGAGATACCATAGGGGTTCCTGCCCTGTCGGTGGCGGATGAGACACAGGAGTGCTCGAAAGCCAGGGAAAGGCCTGTTTGACAGTAGAATTAATCGCACATAACTTTCCTAGCCTTGTAACTCCGCATCGTGTACAACCACAAGAGTGGGATCCTAAATAAAATAAGTTATACTCTATGTATGTATAATTTGCCAAAATACATTCCACTGTCTTATATAACTAAAAAGAATAAGTAATTTTTTTAAAAAGCCTGTTGGGCTTGGTTTCCCCACAGTTAACTGAATCTAATTGATCTGGGATCCCCCCACCCACCCTTTTTCAGGAAACACTTGAGAACCACTTAAGAGTTATCACTCTCTAAACTAACTTGGACACAGTCATGCATCCCTTAATGATGGAATGCATTCAGATAAGTGTGTCATTAGGTGACTTCATCATTGTGCAAACGTCATAGAATGTCCTTAATGACCTGGAAGGGGCAGGTCATCACTGGATGTGGTCTTGTGATACAATCAAGAGATGTGTGAAGTATGAGGTGTTTGAGGATTCTGGTGGCATAACACAGCATGCTGTGTTACAATAAACATTTTCTATAAGTTGAAGGAGTACACTTTAAAATAATGATTATAGCATATTCAATCCATAAAACGGTAACATCGTCATTTATTATCATTATCAAGTATTAATGACTGTACATAATTATATGTGCTATGCTTTTACAGCTGGTATGCAGTAGGTTCACATCATCATCACACCAACACATGAGAAATGTCTTAAGTAGGATTTTTTAAAAATTTAATTTGTTATATGCGACAGCAGAATGCTTTATAATTCAGAATACACATATAGAGCACAACTTTTCATATCTCTGGTTGTAACAAAATAGAGTCACATCCCTCGTGTCTTCATACATGTACTTAGAGTAATGATGACCATCGCATTCCACTGTCTTTCCTACCCCCTGCCCCTTCCCTTTCTCTCCCTCCCCTTTGCCCTTTCTAGAGTTCATCTAATCCTCCCGTGCTCTACCCGCCCTCAACCCCATTATGAATCAGCATCCTTAAATCAGAGAAAACATTCAGCATTTGGTTTTTTGGGATTGGCTAACTTGACTTAGCATTATATTCTCTGATTCCATCCATTTACCTGCAAATGCCATGATTTTATCCTCTTTTATTGCTGAGTAATATTCCATTGTGTATATATACCACAGTTTCTTCATCCATCCATCAACTGAAGGGTATCTAGGTTGGTTCCAAAGTTTAGCTATTGTGAATTGTGCTGCTATAAACATTGATGTGGCTGTGTCCCTATAGTACGCTGTTTTTAAGTCCTTTGGGTATTGTCCCAGGAGTGGGATAGCTGGGTCAAATGGTGGTTCCATTCTCAGTTTTCCAAGGATTCTCCACACTGTTAAGCAGGATTTTTTAGCTCCAGTATAATATCATTGGACCACTGTATGTGTGGTCTGTTGACTGGAATGTCATTACGACTATCATCAACTTCCAATCTTCACTCAGCTCTCATTACCTACACATTCATGTGGTATACATAACTTGCCTTATGTATTTGCTCCGATATCAAGACCGAGCAAATATATAAGGTAGTTTATGTCATATACACTTATTGAAGTTGATCAACTTTACTTATTCATGCTTGTCTTAGTAATCTTAAATTTTTAATGTTTAATAATTTTTATGATCCTTGAAAAAAGTAAGAAAAGCAAAATGCGCTGACTTTGGAAA
Source organism: Ictidomys tridecemlineatus (assembly GCF_052094955.1). Classification (NCBI taxonomy): domain Eukaryota; kingdom Metazoa; phylum Chordata; class Mammalia; order Rodentia; family Sciuridae; genus Ictidomys; species Ictidomys tridecemlineatus. The sequence continues at coordinate 187,196,786 of NC_135482.1, forward strand.
TCCAAACTAATTACATTTTCTGTTCTAAACGTGGTTTAACTCCAGCATCCCATACAAGAGAGCATTTTTAGATTGTGACTCAGTTAAAAATGAAACTGAACTCAACTAAAATGAACTTTTATTCATGCATTTGGCCTTCATTAAATCGGCCGATAAACATTTCTTGAGGTTCTAATAGAATCTAGGAGCTAAGGGACTTGGGATACAGAAAAGGAAAACTCTAAGAATAGTCCTTACCCTAGGAGTACCTACAACATGAGTGAAGATGAATATTGAACAGATACTAGCAGGAGAGGAAGCAGGGAGAGAGCAGAGAATAAATATCAGGTGGCTCCTACCTACATCCATCTGGAAGTTGGAATCTCTGTACAAAATAAGGAGCCCGTGTTCCATCCAAAATGACAATATCTTCATTACGTAGGAGAGGCACTTCCCAAATAATTGTTTATAGCATCCCCAACAATAAAACCCATGGCCTAAATGTGAAATTAATTGAGAGCCACAGTTCTAATACACTGTTTTGGCGATTAAGCACATTAGATTGAATTGTTTCAGAAGGCCTAATTATTGTGTCTGCCACACTCGTCTGTTTGAGTCATTCCTAACTTTTGGACTGCTGCCTAGATCACTCTGCAATACAGTTTCAGTTGCATGTTCTTCTTTTTTTAATGCACAACTTTCCTCACTCTACTCAAACCTCCAAGCTCTAACCTGCACTTTTACAATTTCTAGAAAAGAGCTAAATAGTTTGTTCAAGGGTCAATGCCATTGAGTTTGGGTATGAGTTGATTTTTTTTTTTAAATTATGTTTTGCAGGTTCATGATTTAAAAGTGCCTGTGGGAAGTTCCTTTTGCTGAAAACTGCGGCCTGGGAGAGCTTTTCATTTCTTGACGCTGACGTTATGAGCGGATGAAGATACCTCCGTTGTCTGACTTTGCCAATTGTTTAATTTCAGAGTTTACAAAGGAAGAAGGAAAGCTAAATTATGAACATCTGAGAGGCCTCTCTTCCAGCATCATCTACAGCTGTGAGTGTCAGAACTAACCATTTCCCAAGGAGTGCCATGATATTGAAGTCACTTTATTAAAAAGCTGTTGTATCTGCAAAACCATCAAGAGACTGGGACGTCGAGAGCCAGAGATGACACTGAGAGTGGTTTTATTGCGGCCCACAGTCTTCAGGTGGGGCATTTTGATTGATGAGTGACTCCTGCTGATACGTCCTCTCGTCACCATTTCCTGGATCGGACTTCATTAGGCAATTTATCACTTACCTTCAGACTTCCATGTGGGAGTTTTCACAACAGTAGTTTTGGAATCATTGGGACTTGGATTGATTTCACCACTTCACAGACACTAACGGAGCCCACAGTACTCTCTCACCATGGCTTTGAACGTTGCTCCTGTCAGAGATACAAAGTGGCTGACGTTAGAGGTGTGCAGACAGTTCCAGAGAGGAACCTGCTCCCGCTCCGATGAAGAATGCAAATTTGCTCACCCCCCAAAAAGCTGCCAGGTTGAAAATGGAAGAGTGATTGCCTGCTTTGACTCCCTCAAGGTAAGAGAATGGGTTTCACTTGTTGTTTCAAAGCCACATTGGGCTTCCAAAACAGAGTGCTTTACCTGGCCCTTTTACAGAAAGTGAACAACCACTTTTAGATTCTGTTTTCTTAACTGTGGTGACTTCGGGAAGATTTCATTCAAATTTGTTCATATCAGACACATATAAATTTTTTACACATCTGTGTTTAAATTAAAAATACATGATGGTGTATTTCTGGTCTGGCATGACATTCATGTACCCAAGAGTTTTAAATCAAAGTCAGGCTTGTGACAACTGAAGATAAATATTTTATTAACGTTTGATCTTCCGGAGGTTATGTAAAGGTGAAGAAATTGAATGTGTCACTTTCATGTGCCAGTTACTCTGACTTACATCTGGAAGAATTTTCTATTCTTGGGGTTCTCTTTCTTGACCAAGGGCTTTCTAAAATGCTTCTCAACCTGGCTTTCACTCTCTTTCAAAACAGTTTATGGCTCATAGAAATTAAATACGCACTTAATGCTTGGGAATCTGCCATCTAGTCTGTGAGTTATATAACAAAAGCCATGAACGGTATGCAGGTGACACCCTTGATGAGCTCATGTCTGGTAGGGACGTACATCAGCAAATAACTGCTGTGTAAGAAGAAAGGCACGTGCCTCACAGGAGGAGCAGAGGACTCTGCCCTGGGAGTCCACAGAGGACAGCTGGCTTCCCACATTTCAAGAGATGATTTCGGAGGTTGGCGCACCTGGGTTGTGTACTGAACGATCTAGTTGAAAGAAGTGGTATGATTTTGCCCAGAAAGCATCGAGGTTTATTTAGCCTTAAAATTAGGGTACTTTGAATTCCATATCATCTCAGCCTGTCCTAAGGGCATAATGATGTTGTTCTAAATAGAACCAAGTATGATAAACAGCTTAAAAACAGCTTAATATTTCCATCTCTGCAAGTCCTCAATAAGCTTACCTATCAGTTAACAAAAATTTATTTATGCTCTTGATATATGACTTGAGAACCTCTGTGCTGTGAGTTTACACAACAGTGACCTTGGCTTCTCTTTGGTTATTGAAGGGACTGGGCATGCATTTGGAGGATTTCATCTCATGTCAAGAATTATGTCTTAAAAGACTTATAAATCAAAATGTGTAACTCTAACTCTTAGAAATGTAAGACTTCCAAGATATATTTATGTATCTTCTAAAGGGAAACTTTGTCTATACTAAAAGCAGAAAAATACATCGATAGCTTGACAGAAATCTTTCAAAGGTAAAAATTTGACAAATTAAACGTATTATCTACATCATGAGCTGAAACTATTCTCTTTTTATCACAAAAGCTTATTAGACTAGACTAAAATGAAAGCGAGTAGATGGAGTAATCCCAATTCATATAAACTGTGTCAATGTAAGCTCACTGTACATTAGTATTTATTTTGCCTTTAGTCAAAGAAGCAAAGGTAGTCTGATTTGCCTCCATGATTGTCAACAATGGGAACATTCACCACAAAAGCCATGTAGATTTAAGCTGAATCACAAAAGTTTCAAGATACGGAAACAGGTCAGAGAGGAGAAATGAATTTTCCAAGTCATTCATAATTCTTTCATTTTATTAATTGAAACCTTCTCTGTCTGGATATTGAGTATTAACTATCATGATTTTTTTAGTTTCTTAAAGCTCTTTATTGTTTAAATCTAGTAGGGAATGTTGGGAAAATATTCCTGACCCATTAATACCACATATTTCTTGAGTATCAACCGGTAAAACGTCCCAACAAAGGTCTTGATCTGCATAATTCTTTACATTTCTGTGGATTCACCAGCTGCACGCTTGTTGGAGGAGTCCAATCCCTGGGAGCAAGGAATGTGAACAATCATGTTCAGCATAAAAAGTGTGAATCAAGCCATGAGCATATTGAACCCTATTCACGTAAAAATTATTTTGGGAAGTGTCCTGTAGGCCCATGCTCAAGAGTGGAAGGAAGCCTGGTTGTTCATTGCCTCAAGTTCTTGGTCACTTTTAGAACTGTAGAATTTCAGCTTACTTCATTTGAATGGGATATTACAGATTTTTCAAGTTGTCAAATTGAAAAAAAAAAAAAAAGGTAAAAAGAGCCTACAGGAAGAGGAGTAAGTCGGACCTGAGTCTATAACACCTGCTGGGCCTTGGGTGGTTTCACAAAGAGGAGAATACGCACCAGCAAAAATAGCTGAAGTGTGTGCTGTCGATAGCATCACTGTCATATTCGCTCTGCAAGTTTGTTTATATGATCAGAAGCCCTGGCAACCAGACCAACAAGTTAGAAGAGCCAAAAATCAGTAGCCAAAGAGAAAAATAATGATGATGATAACTGTGAAGCTACTTAACTTCATTACAGGTTGAACATCCCCAATCCATCCATCTGCAATCCAAAATGCTCCAAAATCTGAAACTTTTTGATCAGCAACATGATGCCCCATGTGGAAACTTCCAAACATGACCTCATCATGGGTAGCACTTGAAATTCAAATGTATATTTATTTAAATATTCTCTAACATTATCTTCAGGCCATGTGTATGGGTGTTTAAAAAGCATAAATGAATTTTGTGTTTAGGCATGGGTCCCATCTCTAAGGTAGCTCATTGTGGATATGCAAACATACCACACTTGGACAACTCCAAATCTGAAACACCCCTCGTCCTGAGCATTTTGGGTAATTCAATCTGTGTATTAAAATAGATAGTGTTGCTCAGGGGAGCCAGACTAGGTCAGAATGGGTCCAACAGACCTTGATGAATCCTGGCTGGGACAGGCCAGCTCTATCATTTGAGATAAGTTGTTCTATCTCCTTAATTTCTGTGTCCTCTTATGTAAAACTGATAGAATTCTCACTTCATAAGGTTACCTCAAGGACTACCTTGCCCACCACATCCCATGTTTTAACCCAGGGCTGGACGTGTTAGGGATGGCCATGTTGAGTCCTTCCCTTGGTAATGTATCCCAGTTCAGCCACTGATTGCAATGACTGGCTTTAAATGAAGGTGTGTCCAACTCTTCATATGTCCAAACTCAGAATCGACTGAATGGGTGGTAACCCCCAGTCTTATGAGTAATTCACAACATTAGAAGAACTGGGATGTGAGGCAAGTGCCATTTTTGGTTTTTTTTTAATCACAATATATTTTCTATGAATGCCATGAGGGATTAATTGGTATTTGTGACTGGGAGAGAATCTGTTGGCCTGTAAATATAGGGATGACTCAATTGTGAGCCTTTTGCCTTGTTGTTATTAGTTATTTGTATCTAGGAACGAAATTCCCAGGAGTACATGCTGAAACAAATTTTGGTTGTTGGAAGAATTTTGTTGAGGTCTTTGGTAAGGGAATTGTGCGTGTAAAAATGTTTTTATAAAAGAACATTTAGAAACATAGAAGAGTTCTTACAGTGGTATTTGTACATTACTCATAACTTGACAACATGCACATTGTTTCATGAGCAAGAAACTCCCTCATAGCCAAAGCCTCCACCAAGTGAAAACCCATCTCACATGGCTCTACCATCCGTAAAACATTTCCCTTCATAGTTGAAATATTTGATATTTTTTTTTCTTTCCAGATTCTCTTTCTTGTAACCAATAGGAATTAATCTGGACTATTTTGCAAACAGAAACATCTGGAAAGAAACACATGAATTAACTTCAATGCCTATCGAGATTAAAGGTTTCATTACTTACCACTTTCATTTTGAATGTATTCCTTTAAGCATTCAAATTCAAACTCAGCTTAAGAAAATGAAGCCATTTTAAAAATCAGATTGCTAATTTTGGTGGAAAATACTTGGTGCATTTGGGGGAAATTATTTAGACACTATTTAGAAATGTAGACGTAACATTTCTTAATAAAAGTCAGCTCAGAGAAAGACAGTGTGATTCTCTCCACACCTCAGTCAGGATGACGTCGTGTCTCTGTCCCAGGATCTTTCCGGTGGCTTTTTGTCTCGCACAGAGACCAGCAGGACAAGGTTGGCTTGGCCCTTGGCACAGAGCTGCTTCCTCCCCCTACCACCTGACTTTATTTTTACTGCTGCCCTCATCTGGTCCCTTCCAGGCCCCCAGATCCTTGCTGTCCCTCAATATGCCCAGAGGCTTCACCTCTGGGTGTTTGTACTTGGTCTTGGCTCTGCTTGGAATATTCTTGCCTCAGTTAAATGAACAGCTTGTCCTCTCATTTCTTTCAGGCCACTGATAAAAAAAAAATACCCACTCATTAGTGAAGCTTTTCTGCCATCCTTTATTCAAAGAGTGATATAAGCTGCACCTGGTCAGAATTGTGCCTGTTGGGATCCAGAGCCAAAGTCAGTGTCATACCCATAATAGGTGCTTAATAAATATTGGTCGAATGGTAGAGCATGTTCATCAGGCAAGTATCCATGCCTCATACAGGGCTGCAGTTCCCGAATTCATGGGGGGGGGTTGCACTTTAGGGGTGCCCTTCTTATCACAGTCCTCTATGTGATCAACACCCCTGGAGCTGTATGGTACATAACCCATGCAATAAGGTGCTATGGCCCTGTTGTTGGTATACCAGTAGATTTCAAAACCAGGGAGCTCAGTGCAGGAATTTGAAGGTACAGGTGTGACTCTCAGAGTATAGTGCGACATTGAAAAATTGACAAGTAAATCATTCGATTTTCTCTGCAGGGTAATTTGAGCTGCATGTGATGGAGAAACTGCTTTTTCCTACTCTGTTTCTAAATTTCCAAGATGAAAAATTTGAAGTTTTTGCTCATTTATGTATGGGAAGATGGCTATAAGCTCATGGCAAATAAAATGTAGTCAGTATTTGTGGATGACAATTTCAAAATTGAAAGTGATGTACATGAGGTATTTTGTGGCAGTCACTTGCAGAATTGCTTGAATATTTTCTAAATTACTCATCTGATGTGCAAATGTAATCTCAGACAAATTTTTCATTATTGATAGTAATCACTGCAGTCATGTAGAATTTAGTACATGTGAACATAGGTTCAAACATCCAAGCAATCCAACTTGTAATGGTGAAGAAGGAGCCTGACCCCAGGTATGTGTGGCTCCATCCATCCCTCCTGCTAACTCCTCTTACTGAATAAATCATTGATGTAATTAATTGTAAAATTCCTAATAGCTTAATAACATTCATGTTTAACACGTTTAGCATATTGAAGTGCAAAAAAATTCTAAAATAGAAGGGCTCAGGAGTAAACCTGTTTAGGTTTTTAGAAATGCAAATATTTTAAAAAGAGAAAGTGCAAGAGAAAGCAAGGCACGTGTTTCTGTGTCTGTATATAAATATTTTTCATCATTGATAGTAATTACTAGGGTTTTTTTTTGCATGTATGTGTAAATTGTATTTATTTACTTCTACGTCTGTATATAAATATTATGCCATCACTTACTGGATCTCTTCAGCTAAAATGTCCTTGGTCTGAGGTTTGGCCATGTGTCCATCCATGTGATTCTGGAACATACTCTCCTGCTACTGCTTCCCAGGGGGTTCTCCTTGTCCTTTACATCCTCAGTTCTCCTCTGACTTTACCTCCAATGCCACCGCTCCCCTCCTGTGCTTCCTAGCTGTGGGTGTTCTCTGAGGCTGGTCCTTCCTCTTTCAAACCCAGTCATCAGCTCTGCAAGTTCATCTGTTTGTATGTTCACTTCCCACCTCTGCCAGCGAATCCCAGTCTGGTTGTGGGCCCTTTCTGGCCACCTCCTGGGATCTAAGTGCCCCCTGAACATCCCCATCTGGATGGCCACTGTCACCTCCAGGTCAATATATCGAAAGCCCAACTCCTCGTTCTCCCCCCACCTCAGCCTCCACCCTGCCTACTCAATGCCTTGCTCCTCAGGCCCCAAACTTGAACATGACCTGGACTCTTGGTCTTTCTATTGTGGTTTTCTTGTTCTGGTTGTAGATGTCTAACGTCTTGAGGAGTTAATCAAAGCTGTGGAATCTTTGCCCAGAAAACTACCCATCATTGCAGGTTATTTCAAACAATCTCAAGGTCTTAGGGGTTTCTTGTTTCCCTTTGAAAGCCACGAATAGACTGTAGATTAGGAAACCCTCATCTAAAAAGAAGCCTGAACCAGTAAAGTGGGACGAGAAGGCCAGAGAGTCACTACAGGTACCATTTGGTTATTTCATTAATTTGCCTGGAACCAAGATCAGCAGCACATTCCTCCAACACTCACGATACTCTCTGCTAAGGGGCAACATTTAAATTTCAGGACAAGAGGACCACTGCTCCCTGTGTAAGAGCAGGTGGAATCAAGTGGTCTGTTTTTTTGCGTACATATGTAAATTTTATTTATGAGTAAGTGAGCCACAAGCTCCAAGTATGAATCTTAGAAACAAGTGTTCATTATGAAGACCAAGATAACAACCCTCAAGGTCCAAACGCTAGTTCCTATCTGTTCATGTAAAAAGAAAGGGTAAGTATACCTCTAACCCATCTCAAATGTATAGCACATTATTACACAACATATTGTTATCACATCTCCTCTATTAATGACATTTACATGATAAACCTCATAAAAATCATAAAATATTTGGTACAAACCAAAGTTATTGAAAGATAAAGGCAGAAATGGTGTAAGAAGAAAGAAATGATAGAAATGTGGACCTTAAGACGGCAGGAAACAACAACAAAAACCTCTAAAATATTTCAGAAAAGTTAACGGATAGTAGATTTGGAATAGTTTAAAATCAGAACAAATCTCTCTGGAGGCATATCCTTAAATTCTGAAGTTTGGACAATTCTTAGGAATAGATGGTAAATGGTAATGAATGATTTTTATCAATGGACAGTTTCAGAGAAGTCCAGATACTTACCAAGGACACTGGAGACCTGCAGTTGTTTATAGGAGCGGATTCTTGTATTCACCTTTCCCTGTCACTCGCCTGTCAGTCTCCTTGTTAAAGTCACTGGTATCTGCATGTCACAGAATTTAAGGGGAGTCATTGAATCTCAATGTGGACTCTCTGCATGCTCCTCCCGGGCACCGCTCCCCCTCCTCAGGAAGTCCGTTCTCCGGGTTTCCTCGTCTTCCCTGGTCTCTCCTCAGTGGTCCTCCTCACGATGCTTCTTCCTCTGTTCTTCTGTTAGAACTACTGCATGGGTAGGTTCTAGCACAAACACCATGAAAATGTTCATCTAAGGTCTCTGGCTTGTCTTATTAGAATGGAGTGAGAATGTAAAAGCACTCACAAAGCTATCAAAGTGGAGTTTCTTTCAGTAGTTTTAGGATTTTCTCCAACTCCTTAAAAATCATTTCCCCACGTCTCAGTTTTCCAGTGAAGGTCATTTGTCAGGTCTTTCAGAGGTTACAAGGTAGTGTTGAGAGAAAAAGCTTATCTTTTTTGAGGACATATTCCATGGGTCCAGACAATATTTAAAGTCAATTAAAAAATTGCAGCAAGCACAGCTTGTCCTTACCTTCTTGTCCATACCAGCACCTATCTCCACTCCAGGTTGCCCTGGCTCCTCTGACTGTGAGTCCCCATCTGATTCTGCCGTCTCCTGGGTTCCTTCATCGTGGCTCCAGAGGTTCAGCCCACGGTCGGCTGACTCCATTGCTCAGGGCCTGAGATGAGGCAGACTCTCAGGGTGGAAGTGTGTGGTGGAGGAGGACTGTTCAGCTGGGCAGCCGGGAAGCAGGGAGCTGGAATCAAGCCTCGAGTGGGCAAGGAGATGACTCTCAGGGAATCAGGCGTTGGCCTAAATGTCTCGCTTGGGGATAGCACAGACACCCAGTGGGTGCACCTTGCATTTTCCTGGGATCTCTGCTTCTCTCAGTAAGATGCTTACATTCTTGCTCAGTGTAAAAATGAGAGGTAGGCAAGATAGCCTCTACATGAGTTTTCTGTGTTAAAACAAACCGTGCAGCTTTATAAACAGCAAAACTTATTCTCTCACGGTTCTGGAGGCTAAGCGTTCAACATCAAGGTGTCAGGAGGACTGTGCTCCCTCTGAATCCTCTCTGGGGATCTGTCTTGGCCACTTGCAGCTGCAGTAGCCCTTACGTTCCTTGGCTCATGGCTGCATCGCCCCAGCCGCTTCCCGTCTTCACAGGGCTGTGTTCTTGCGTGTCTCCCTTCACGTCGTCTCCTCTGTTTGTGTCTGTGCCTGAATTTCTCCATCTTGTAAGGACACCAGATCTCTCTCAGGTTAAGGGCCACCTTTCTCCAGGGCAGCCTCATCTTAATGGGTACATCTGCAGTGACCCTGTTTCCACATGGAGTCACACTTGGAGGAGCTGGGGCTGAGGGCTTCCGTGTATATTTTGTGAGGACCCAATTACATAAACCTGAAACACCCTAGAAATCAAACACCACGGTCTAACGCAAGCCTAATTATTGGAGTAGGCCCCAGAGAGGAGGCGGAAAAACCTCCAGAGTCTTGGTACTGCATACAAGAAGGAATGGTAATACCTGGCATTCCGTGAACACAGCCTGCTGCAGCTAAAACGTAAGAACAGGTACCAAGGATTCGTGGGGAAACACGATAAAATTTATTTTCACCTAAAAATGAATGGAACGCAAGGTCAATTTTAATTTTATTTACATTTTTTTAACAGTTACATTTGTTTATTACTTACTTTGCCTTGGGCAGTGATGCTAACCTTTGTTAATATGTGAAGCAGTTCTATGGAACTATTTCTCATGAAGGATTAAGGAGAAAAAAACACCATATTGAAGGATTTCTTTAATATTCATATTTTTTTTCTAAAAGTGGGAATTTTGTCAGTGCTCTTCCATGGAAACTTGTTTTTAGTTTAAGAATTTTTAGGAACACAGTGACACAATAGGAAGCAAAGATTTAAAGAAAAGCCCTGGCCTAGGAATCTGCATTTGAGCACTGGTTTTGCTGCATTATCTTTTTCGCCTCTCTGGGCTCCGGGTGCCTCATCAGTAAATATAGTTGGTCCTCCTTGTATGTGGGTTTTGCATTCAGGATTCAAACAACGACATATTGAAAATATTGGGGAAAAATGTACAGTATACTGGATGTGTCTAGTATAACCACTATGTACATAACATTCACATTGTGTTAGCAATTATAAGTAATCTAGGGATGATTTAACATCGGTGATAAGAAAATACCAGGCCATTTTATAGAAGGCACTTGAGAATCCAAGGATGTTAGCCTCTGAGGGGATCCTGAAATCAATCCCCCATCAATATACTGAGGGATGCCTCTGTCATCACTTCATTCACTCGTCCATTCTGTCTTCAGCTAAACAGAATTGCAAACTAAAGAGGAGGCAGAAACATAATATGAATCAGTGACTTACCTCCAGTGTTGGGGAGTTCTCACGGGTTGTTGGGAGAGAAATAACAGGAGAGCACATGCCACCTCTAAAGAGGGCAGTTTCCCCCAAAGGACAGACAGCTGCTGTCTCCGTGAGATAATTCAGGTGATTTTTTAAAGAGATCTGAATTTCAATAGGAAGCTCTCCAATTCCTGAATCTTGACAATCTGTTAAAATATTTTTAAACCTTGGAGTCCAAACAAAATGCATTCACGGGATGCGCTCAGCCAGCAGACTGCCACACTTAGCCTCTGAAATAAACAAATAAATGCCCATCACGCAACAGGCAGTTCTAAACACCACCACCGTGACAGTGGGACCACTTTTCCCATGCCTAGGGACCATGGAGGGCAGAGGGAGTTAACAGACTGTCCTCAGGCATCTTGGAGACCTTTCGCTCGCGCTGCTTTGGTGCTTCTCTCCTGCCTAGGTTTCCCCTGGACTCACTGGCTCCTCCTCCGTCTCTCTCCCTGAACCCCCTCCTCCTCTCCACGCCCAGATGCTGGAGTCTCTCCAGGTTCAGCCTTTGAACATCTCTCCGTCTCCCCCACATCCACAGTGGGTGACTTCCTGTTCATTAGGCTTGTCTGAAAGCCCTTGGACTTGCTGACCCACTTGGACTCCCTGGATGACCTCATCTGATGCAGTGACCACACATATTTTCTACCTGCTTTATGTTTCCTAATTTCAATCTCCATTCCTAAATCCACCCCTTAGTTCTCGAGTCTTGTATCCCATTGCTCACCTGAAACCTCTACTCGTATATTTAAGGGACATACCAAATTCGGTAAGTCCACTAACGACCTCCTCATTTCCCATTCTCCCTTCTGTTGTCAGTGTTCTCATTTTCAATAGCTGGTACCATTCATTCAGTTGATCAAATCAAGCGCCTTGAAGCCCAGCTTGATTCTTCTATTAGCATTATTGCCATCTCCAACCCATCATAGTCCATTTCCTCTGTCTTCATATAGATCCTAATTGGACGAGTTCTCACGATTTCTTCTATGACTACCACGGTGTCTCAGATGCACAAGTGTACTGTCATAGGAACTCTCTCTTCTTTTGCCATTCCCTACCTCAGCAGACAGAGACAGCCTTTCAAAGCATAAGACACAGCATCCCACTCTCTCACTCAAAACTTTCCAGTTGTTTCCATTTCACTCTTGAGATCCAAAGACCCTTAAAGCCCCATCTGGCCCGGCCCTTGCTGTATTGCTGGTCCCATAGTCTTGCCCCTCTCCCACAGTCACTGTGCACCAGTTCTGTGGCCTGTGGGCTCTGCAGAGACTTTGCCCCAGCTTTCCCTTCCTCCAGGATGCTCTTCCCAGGTGCTGCAGGCCTCAGTTCTTCATTTTACCTGGTCTTTACTTAAATGCCAGGCATCTATCCACAACAGCACCCCCAGCACTTAGCCTTGAGTGATGTGGTCCATCTTTGTGTCTCTCCATCATCTACCTCCTCCCTTGAGAGGAGGTCAAGCTTTGAGGAAGGGACCTGGTGCCAGAACCCCACTACCTGGCAACTAATGGGTGCACCGTCATCTTTGCATGGAATAAATATATTCTTAAATTCTAAACTTTAAGATGTAACTGTTCCAATAAAATGTAATTCACTTCTCTGACTACTTATTAGTCAATTTCTCCCATTAGTTTATAGACAGAAAAACATGAGTGTTAAAAGCTTTGCACAAATGGGGGTCTTCGGTTTGCAACTCAAAGGTGTTTACCGGTCCTGTCCTAACAGGCGTGTCACATGGAGGCTTGTTGCAAGTGTTAGCAAGAAGTTATTAAAATTCACAGGGCAGCGTTGGGCCACTGTGGGCAACTCTACAGTTCCTGAAAAGCTGGCCACAGATGGATGCTTGTGTTTGACAGTTTTCACTAATCTGTTGCAAAATAAGGACTCAGAAATATCGCTAATCTGTTGTAAACTAAGAACTCGGAAATATGTTTTTCCCGGGAAAGTAAATACATTCCGTTTAATAGTTATTTTTAGTTCTGAGATTGTTGCTTCTTATTTTTCCAGTTATCCTAATATTCCTTTCTTTTATAATGGGATTGTCCTAGATGAGCTTCTTGGTTCTTTTTCCTTGATATCCTTACCTAACAGAGGAAAAAGTGCGGAACCATATTGTCGGTTGCTTGCTCTTCTTCTTAGGTTCTTACTGCTCGTTAAGATTTAAAAGCAGAGATCTCACTGTCTGTACAATTCGGACTAAACTCCACACCATCCTCCCCTCTCCTTTGAGTCATATACAATGGATGGAAAGAAAGGCATTGCCAATCTACGTGTTACCTAAGAGGACTCTGGATATTCTCCAGTCCTTTCCCTGCTGGCCATTGAGGACAGCTTGATTCATCATATAATAAGGGTGGGGGAGGGAAGAGCCCAACCAGAGACCTGAGACTGCGAATGTGTTGATTTCAGTGTACAGTAAGTTCCCAGCAGCCTGGGGCACCTGTCACACAATGCCAGGGTCTACACCATGGCAGGGGCACAACCCTGGGGCTGTGGAGACCGGGTTTGCTCTGCGGGGGATACGCCAACTATGAACCTCATCTATTTCACAAATTTCCCCATGAATTGACCCCACTAATACTAAATAGCATATTCCTTCCACTTGGTTTGATTCGATTTCTTCCGGCTGAGAGATTACAGCGTGGTGTGTGTTACTCTCTCTCTCAGCACTGTCGTAACCAAGAATAAGATTAAAACTCTGAGGACCACTGACCTTTGGGATTTGGAGAGTGAGTAGATGTTGACATGTTTATTTGTGATCAAACTTACCGAAGCCATCTGCCTGACCAACCTGCATTTTAGGGATATGACCCATGAGACCACTTTCTTAGTACTGAGGTCATATACCCACTTGAATATTCAGTCCTATAGAAGATGAGATTTTTCCAGGGAAAGGAAAAAAAGAAAATGACTTAGAGACCTTAACCCCAGTTAAAGCAAAACAAAGTGGCTCCATCTGTTAATATTTCACGTAAGTCACTCTCATCTTACTGGAACATTGGTTATTCTTTAAACAAATATAATGTCTAATTTTTGACTGAGTGATGTGATTGTTAAGGTACGTTAGGAATCATAAGATAAAAGCTTACTTGGTGAAAAATACAATACAGAACATGTAGGTTTAAAAAAAAAAATTGTCCACTCAGTTCACTTCTCGAATCTCCTGTGAAGGAATCCTTCAAGTGCTCCTAGCCTTTAGTAAAATCATTAATGACACCAAAGAGATCATTTCACACCTGTCATGAAACTAAGCCTTGACCCAGATGCTCAGGATCTAAAATTAATCAGCAGCAGCCTCATTTGGGACAGTTAATTCACACAGCCTGTCTTCCGTTCCCATTGGGCACCCAACTGTTAATAGGAGCTGTGATATTTGAAAAATATTGGGATAACGGAATTGTTAATGAGGAATTCCAGTAGGTACAATATGTTCCAGGTAGTACAGAAAGCTAAGGAGAGAGAAACTTCACTTCCTAGAGAACTTTAAGTACCTTTATTCATTTAGTTATTCTGCAAAGAATCATTGACTCTTTGCTAAGTGCCAAGCACCATGTTTGGTGCCTCAACAAGACACAAGGACCTAACTTTCATGGAACAATCCAGTTGAGGAAAACAATAACATTGGCAACAAAGGGTTAAAGTAAGCTAGTATAGAGACCAGGCCTGAAGGATCCCCAAACAGACAAGCCAGTTGGGTGCCTCGTATGTAACTTTAAATCTGATTCGCAAACAGAAGCAAAACTTGGCATGAGATATTTCTCATAAATGCTTATGTTTAAAAGAAATTGGAATTTAAGCTCAACCAATCAGAATCAACCAGCAGACTCATAATTATATAACCAGAGTAGGCCAAACAAGGCAGCTGTGTAATCATAACCAGTCGACTGTTAGCTTGTCTTCCTGGTTTGTCCCCTTGCCTTCCCTCGGTGGAGTTCCTGACCACTTTTAGGGTGGAGCGGCCCAACTCATGAATCACCATTTGTTCAAATATTCTTTAAAATTTTAGTGTGCTTCAGTTTACTTTTTAACAAAAACTAATGAAATAATCACAGTTTATCCAAAGTACTCGTCATTCACAAAGCATTGAGTGTCCACAGCTTGACTGACATTGGGCTGGGCACTGGAAATATGTTACAGAAATATTCTATATTGAGTTTTCTTGAGCTCACGGGGTTTTCGTTCTAATGGGGGTAACAAAAGAGCCCACCTCCCCTCCCCAAATTAGTTATTTCCCAGCTGTGAGAAGGGCTAGAGAGGAAATAAGGCATTCCAGTAGCAAACCATGTGATCCAGGAGGGCTTTAGGCAGACATCACTGCTGGGACCCAGACGTGTTGGCCAATCCCAGGAACCGGGTCCTGAGACAGTGACTAAGAGGAAAGGCATGCATTTGCATTTGATGCTTCCCACTGATTTGAGCAGAGGGGACGCAGGCCCTCATTTGTGCTGTGGAAAGACACTCTGCCTCTTAGTTGCAGGAGGTGGCATGGCCAGGACATCAGTTCCCACTGGCCCTTGTATCTTCCCGGTTCCTGGTAGTGACATCTGACTGGGGTGGTAGTGGCAGAGACAGGGAGACATGTGTAGGTTTAAAATAAATTTTGGAGGCAGATTCATTAGGAGAGATGGACTGTGACAAGTTATTTAAAGGATCAGTTAGTACCTTTTCTTATGGACCTTCAGTTCATGGAGACCATCATTTGAAGAGGAATCTGCCCTTTCCTCTTAAGAGCGCATCTCTCATGGTTCTTTTATTTTGTGAGACACTTTATTTATTTATCTATGTGTCTATATACTTATTTATCTTTATTTTCTGGTGCTGGGCATTGATCCCAGGTCCCTGCACTTGTTAGGTAAGGACTCCAGCACTGAGCTGCACCCCACAGCCCTGGTCACTTTATTCTTAAAGTTCTCGAAGGCTGTTCTCTCCATGGCCACTTAGGGCCATTTAGTAAAGCAGGGCTCCAGGGAGAACTTGGTTTATTTTTTAAACAGACTTAGGCACTGACCTGCTCATGTAGCAAAATCCTTCAAAATCTATCTGGTATGATTTGAGTTCCTATTATTTTGGGGTTTTCCTTGGCCAAGTCTTGAAATAGTTGAGTCTCTTTTTAACTTGTTCTTAGCATTTAGCCAGAGAGTTGTATTTAATATTTTGTTTTCCAGAATTATTTTTATTTCCAGTTTTCATCTTAAATAAAAATCTAAACTATTCTACTTTAGTTATGTTGCAGAAATTATTGTCAAGATCCAGATTCATCTCTGAGAGCCCCATATTCTCCCCTAATTGCTGAAGTCTCTACTTGGAAATACAAATAATCTCCTGATAAGAAGTTGAATTTATTTTTATTTTTCTATAGTTTTTTTTATTATGTTTATCTTTTTTTTATTAGATCTTTATGATTATATATAGTAGTTGGGTTCATCCTGACAAACTCAAGACATTCATGAAAATAGATTTCAGTTCATGATCACCCCCTTAAAGTTCATCTTGATATACATTTTTCTTAAACAATTTTTTGGGTGGTATTGGATATTGAACTCAGGGGCACTCAACTACTGAGCCACATCCCAGCCTTAGTTTGTATTTTAGAGACAGGGTCTCACTGAGTTGCTTAGCGCCTCACTTTTGCTGAGGCTAAGCTTCTCAAATAATTTTTGTTTCACCAAGATTTTTAATTTTATCACTCAGAATAATTTATTTTATTCTGTAAGTCAGTCTTCTTTGTAAATATTATTAAATGATATTTTACAAGTTATTGTTTTCCTTTCGTTTTTTGAATTAAATTTCCCAGTGATGTGCCTGTTCTATTTAAAGAATCTGTGCTGGGTCTTAACTATGGATTCTATAAAATAAAATTATTTCCTCTCATTATAACGTTTCTTTTTATCTTTCACTTCTATGTTTATTATTTTCTTTCCCTATCTCTTTGTCTTTTATGCCTAAATTCTGAGTAGAATATTTAGTTCTGTTCTCATATAAGTCTTTTTTTTCTTTAAAGCTTCTAGGGTTATGAATCTACTAGTAAAACAGCTTTGGCTGTACCTCAGAGCTTTTAGTTAAATAATGTTCTCAAATATGTTATGTTCTAGCTTGCTTAACTGGATCATTATTTATGCAACTATTTCTAAAATATCCAAGCAAGTAATTTGGGGTGTTTTAACCCTTTGAAGTTCCATTATTAGTTTCTAATGACATTTTATTACTGCAATAATGAAGTTGTACAACTTCTACTTGAGACATGTACTGAAATACATTTTGGTCCTGATTATGATCAGTATTTGTATGTGGCACATGACACCTGAGAAGATCATTTATTGTTGTTAAGGTACAATGTATAGTTATTTATTCAAACATGAATTAATTTGAGTGTTTTATGTCCACAGTTATTTATTTTTGTTTCCTGGAACTGTCTGAAAATTATAGTATTTCAAACAATTTTAATAGTACTCATGTGTTTCCTAACAATTTTTGTTTTCATAGAATGATACTATGCTATTCTGGGCTTAGTGTTTGCTGACTCTCCTGGCATCTTTAGGCCTTGGATCAATAAGTATTTAACCCATTGTCCAATTCATTCTTTAATATGAGTACACTACCCTTGCTTTTTTCTTCCATGTTTTCCTGACATATCCTATTTTATTCTTTTATTTTCAACTCTATCCTATCAATTTTTATCTCATGGAAGCATCGTTTTTAAATTTGATTTTTAAAATTGAAATTGATGTTGAAAAAAATTCTGTGTAACTACCTAAGAGATCTCTGGATCCTTACTTGGGAGCTTTTTTTAGGTGCCTGACCATCTAGGTGAACATCATTATGAGAGGTGATAGAATTGCACTAACAGAAATAGAATTCATTCACATCTGGCTTTTTTGGATGGGCTGAAAACTCAAATACTAATAAACGATGGCCATATTCATACAGCATTGTCTTGTGGTTTACTGTCTAGCATCTCTGAAGATGAAATTGGAGGAGGGGAGATCAAGTTGCCCTTGGCAACTCTGTCTCTTCCGTCTGGTAGCAGGCCACATGCTTGATGCAGAAGAAACTTCCTCCAAAACATGTCTTTATCCCCCCAGTCTTCAACATTTCCAGCTGTGTTCCCGTATCTGCCTCTTATTTGTCTCTTTTTTTTTCCTCTTTCTGCCTCCAAAACCCTTCACCAGTGAACCCATGACTATTCACTATTGTGCCATGTTCCTTAGGATAAACATGGGAACTAACACTCAGAAGACACAAAGCCATGTAAAAATAATAACTAAATATTAAACTTTTTAATACTAATTATTAGTTGAAGAGACTTTTTTTAAAGAGAGAGAGAGAATTTTTTAATATTTATTTTTTAGTTTAATATCTTTATTTTATTTTATGTGGTGCTGAGGATCGAACCCAGCACCCCGTGCATGCCAGGCAAGCGCACTACGGCTTGAGCCATATCCCCAGCCCAAGTTGAAGAGACTTTTTAAGAAAAGAGCTACATGGGTCAACTGCAATAGGCAGCTAAACAATGTGGTGCTGCGGAGCTTTGTGGTCTAGGTAGAATTTAGCTAAAAGGAAAGACCCACTTTATGTTGTGTACCCTGTGTCAGTGGCTGCCAGACATGATTCCTTTGGGGACTTCGGGAGGTTACCCGTTCAGCAGCCCTGGAGATGGATCCCAGGAATCTGTATTTTTAGAAGCTCTAGAGTGATTCAGACACATGGCCAAATTTAGAAAACATTACTTTAAATGATCTCATCACATCTGAAACTGTTCTTAAGCTGCATAAATCTATTATGTATCCCTGAAGATACTGGAAGTTTCCATTGGTCTTACAAGGTTCGAATAAGGCAGAAAACTATGCTAACTCATAGATAGCTTTTTCCAAGTCAGGATAAAAAATAGATCAGGTGCCTGCCCACACCCTTTGACTTCTTATTCCTGTGTCAGTTTCAATCGCAGTTTCCAACAATGCAACAGCCTGCAAGTCATTAGCTATCACTCTAAACTAAACCACCACAACCGATCCAAGCTGCTGCCCTTTGAAGCATTATGGTGTCATTCACTGGGAGGGGAGAACAATCAGTATTTGAGAAAATGGAGTTGAACCAATGAGTTGGATGTGTTTACTCTGGAGGGGGGGAAAAAAGATGCAGGGAAAACGTGTAAGCCCTCTCCAAATATATTCAGTATTGAAGAGGAGGTACAGTTTGCTCTATGTAAAGAATGGGAGCAACATTCATGAGGCCTGTAGGCAGACACATCTTTGTTCAATATGAGGAAGAAGCATCCAAACATGCCTTGAGGAATGAAAGTTCCCAGCTCAGGAACTGCTCCAATAGATGCAAGCCTGCAATTGATCTTCGGATTAAGTGTCTTTTTAGGTTTCTTCCATGCCAGAGACACTGGGAGACAGTCCCATGCAGAATTAATTACGGACACGGCCAATCCGAGCTTAGCAATACAAGTTTTCCCTGGTGTCAGTGTGGAAATATTTGGTTGCCTAGCAACCAATAAATATCTATGATGCATCAGAAAATCATTAGTTTGTGTCTGAATCGATCGTGTAGTTCCTAACACCACATTTGGTTCATTTCACTCACGACAAGGACTCCCATTAGAGCTTGTTACATATCCACATGGTGTTGAGCTGCCTCTTGAGCTGTTCTAAACTCCATCAAACACTAAACCAGCCGGCCAACTCAGCCGTGATTCCACGCACACAATAGAAAGAGAGGTTGGAACCGGGCAGATGCCGAGAGGAGTTGGTGAGGGCGAAATTGCAGTCTGAGGATCTGTAAAACCATTAAATACAGTTAAATCTGGCAGAGTTCTTGGAGTGATGGTACAAGTTTAATCATGAACTCTTCAACTTTGGAATTCTGTGAATTTTTAATACATGACTAATGCCAGCATTTAAGGTATGGAACAAAGTTTAAATACATAACATACTTTAGTCATAATGTTCCATTCACAGTCTCCTAGGAAACCAACAAAATATATCTGGATACTTTTAAAAGTTTGATCTCATTTATAAAAGGGCTGCTTTATATTACAAGAACCAAAGAACTGTTATTTGTCAAACTTCCATATTAAACATCTGCCAAGATATCTTATTAGGTTTTCTTAGTAATAATGACTCAGAGTCTAAGATAAACCATGGAACCCTGTCAGATTCTATCCACACTAAATAATGGAGACACTCATTTCCGCTCCTTTGTTTGATCTCTCAAACCCAAACCGTAATTTTAAAAAGTGATTGATTTTGATTAATTTCTCTTTCTCCATGAAAGATTTAGAACTGCTTTAGGTAACTTTTTTATTAGCCAGTCCAAGACATTTGTGCTACAATAAATTAATCACATTTTTAATGAAAATGATGGCATATTAATTGGTAATTTTGGGATGAGTGTTCTTCCTAATTACTTATTAACCTTTAAATCAGATATACACAAGGGAACAGAAAAAGATTCATGTCTTTGAGTATCTAGAAGCTTTTTCAAGGTGCTTTTATAAAAAGAATCCAGAGAAACACTTTCCCCCCTCCCAGAGGAAACTTAAGATTATATCGGGAGTGAAGGGTGGTTTGCTGCTGAACATATTAATATGCTGTACAAGCTTTTGGTACCTATTCTTGGCACTTCAGTGACTCATCATTAACAGAAGTAGGGTTGAGTAAGATAGTAGAAATGATGCTCTCAAACTTTCTTTATCACTTAAATTTGTAGCTAGCTGCAGAAGATTCTGAAAAGCAAAAAAAAAAAAAAATACCATCATTAGTTGAGATGGTTGGATTGAATATTTCAATATAGTAAAAAGTGAGGAAAGCTAGACCCACAGATTTCTTGACCCATGTGTCATGTCTGGCTTCGTGGAGATGAGGAAGGTTCCGTAGAGGAGATGGGAATTGAACCCAGCTCTCTGTCACTGAAACAGTAGGTCCATTAAATGGTTGGACATCAACCAGAGGAAGAGACAGAGAAGGGGATGGCAAAGGAGACGAGTCCAGTTTTTTCTTTCTGTTGAGAAAGGGCGTTCCCCTTCCGAGGCCCCGGTCCTGCGCTCTGAGTCCTCTGGCCTTCCTGTACACATGGCACTGTTGAATAAGGGTCATTATGTGAAGGTCAAGGTTCCCTTTTCATTCCTTCTGGAGATTTACTTTCCACCTGTGCTTTGCCCGTAGGCTCTTGCCCTGTTAACTCTTCTACTTTCTCCCTTCGTGCGTTCATCATATAGGAATTTATTAAGGGTCTCATGTGAACCTGGTTATGCTTTGGCATTAAAAAAACACGGCGGTGAAATGCCATTCCTGCCTTCAAGTCACAGAGTTGATGAGAGATCAAGATGATGCGGGGTCACTGCTCTCCAGTGTGATTAGTGCCAGGAAGGAGGTCTGTGAGCCCTGGAGATTGGGGAGAAGGTGCCGTTGGACCTGACTGGGAACCTGGGGGGTAGGAATGGGTGAGAGGGAGCAGCACAGACATTGCTGACTGCCTTCTCCAACCACGACTCAGCCGCCCAGCTCTGTCCTTTTGCCTCTCCATCTTCCGTGTCTCCCTGTTAGAACATCATCCACCTGAGGAGTTATCCTGGTGAGGACCATGCATCAGGCAGTCAAGAATAAGACACCCCTGGAAAGCGCCGCTACAGGCTGATGAAGGAGTCCACATACCCTTCCTCTCTGTGTGGTTGCCCTCTCTGGTTCCAGGTGATGATGGTGGCCCTGTGTGTCCGTCCCAGCAAACCAACACTGACAAAAACCAGGTGAAAAGATACTGAAGTAGAGACAGAGTAGTAACAGACAAACCAGTATAAACAAACACCTAAAAAAGCAAATACAAAAATGAATAGAGGAATAAAACCATCTTTGAAAGGAACAGAAGAGCATGTAATAAAGAAAAGAGTAATAAGAATAACAATCCCAGCTGCATTAGCTGCTCATATACCATACGTGGTGGACAGTTTCAGTGTGTCATATGTAATCCATAAAATAATTCTGGAAAAGAGGAGACCTAAAAAAGAAAATGAAAATCAACTCCTGGAACAGCGTTTGGCACCAGGTAAAAATTCAGTTCAGTAATACATCTTGAATAGAAGAATAAATCTAATTTTTTGGAGTCCATTCCTGCTCCAGGGCAGGGACCTGGTTTTATTCTCACACATCTCCCAAGCACCTGGAGTGGCAGCTGCCGCATGGTTAGCATGCCTTACCTGAGAATGCCTTACCTGAAACACAAAGGCGCGGGCGCTCAGGGGGATTCGGTGTCTTATGCAGAAATCACACGTAAGCTGGGAAGACTTAGGACTTGTTCACAAGTCCACCCGTGCTCTTCCGCTCCTCCTCCCTCGGCATAACACCAGTCTGGCCTTTCCGCCCCCCTCTCCACAATCATTCTCTAATTATCTCAGGCCTCCTCATATTCCAGAAGCATTTTTTTAGTCTAAAACTCACCAGGAAGGACTTACACAATAGCATACATTTGTGAATAGTTAGCATATACCTATTAGAGTGGGGAGGGATGGGTACATTTACTCCTCCTGTTTGTGCTGAAAATCCTCTGGGAATGCAAAAGCAGACGAATTGCTTGTCCCTGGCTGTGGCAGTAGGGCTGCAGCTCTGGAGAGTGCACAGTTGATTCTTAACAAAGTAAACAGACTCGCTGATGCGTTAAAGCTTGCCTTCTTGATCACCCAAGGTCATGTGGCAACCTGGTCTGTGTCGGCAGCCTACAAGCCTTCGGTATAATGAGTAGAGTGAAGCAAGTTACTCCGAGTGAACCTCGCTGGCTTGGGAGGAAGGCAGGGAAAAAAAGGGGTGTTAGGAATTGCAGGATGGGGACTATAAATGGTTGTGCTTGTGTAAGTAGTTCAGGTGTCTCTGAATGTCACAAAGCATGGGCATAGATGGTTTGGGTAGCTTATAGTACTAGATTCCAGCTACTTTCATTTTCTAGTTTTTTCCCCCATCCTTTCTGCAATAATCACTATTTTTCCCATTAGCTGAATAAAATTTAACGATTACTAATATTGACAATATTACAAGGAATTATGCAATGCTCGTGTCATGGAAGTTTAAATTGATTTAAGAATTTTTGAAGGACAGCTTGTAACTATCTGTTATATTCTCAAATGCTCTCATTATGCAAACCAACCATCTCATTTCTAGATGTTTGTTACAGGGAAACGCCTGTGTCTGTGCACAAAGAGACATGGACGTGAATGTTCATCAGTGACACTGATAATAGGGAAAAGTAAAAATAACCACAAAGCTGATCAATAAAGTAATGTAGGGAGGAAATTGGTTAAACAGAGAGCGGTTTGTCGATACTGGATACTGTGAAAGATTATGTGGTGTTTCAAAAATAAGGTAGAACTACGATTCTATCTCTCTATCTATCTGTCTGTCTGTCTGTCTGTCTATCTATCTTGTATCTGTCCTTGTTATTTGTCACCTATAGCAAACACATACCACAAGACTTATAAAAATCCCCCAAAATATTATTCAGTAAGAATGAAAACCTCACTGTAATATTTTGTATGCTATTATGTGTTTGTAATTGAAATAGAAATACATTTCAATAAGTTATATATATATATATATAATATGTTAATTAGATTTCAGCAGCTAAGCTTTAGCAAGAGACCCAAAAATTGCCTGGTTTTTAACTATATGGCATAGAATAATGAACAAGAAGCTAATCTTACCTCTCCTCAGAGGATACAGTGGCTGTTCCACGGTTATTCAGGTCCCAGGTTCGTTTCCTATTCTTGCTCTGTCATGGTCCAGGAGTTGGACCATGGTCCAGGCTAAGGTCACTGCTGCAGCCAGTTCCCAACTGGTCTTGAAGAAAAGGTGAAAATGTGGAAGAGGTCCACTCACCACCTTAAGGCTCCTAACTTCTAGACTGCATGCATGATGTTCACTCTTAACCTATCGGTAAAAACTTGGCCTAACAGCCATCCCGTATAGCAAAGGGCAATGGAAATTCAAGACCTGGACAGATGACCACATGTCCAACCACAGCTCTATTATGGTAGAAGTAAAAGAAAATACACTTGGTAGACCTCTGGTTGTCTCTTCCATCACCAACACAAGTGGAAGATGGAGGGGAATGTGAAGTGTTGTTCTGAGTGAGGGATGGCCAAGGGCACCTGTGCTTTACCAGTGTTCTTTGCATGGCTTAATGTGGGTACGAGGGATCTTGACAGAGGTCACATGCCTTCAGTTGCCTAAGCTCCTGTCTAATTCCAAGTGGGTAAAGGTTCCCTGGCAACCCACTTGATCCCCATAATTTTCCCAAGAATGCCACTCTCTTCATTTTACTTTTTACCTACAATGCCTTCAGCCCACTCTCTTCCACACTAACTTCCATTGAAACGTTTCAAACATCTGATGCTCATCATGAACTGGATGATAACTATAATATTAAAAACATGACCACTGACCTCTTGGTCTCACACTGGTATTTTCTTATTCATTCTTTTACTCAATAAATATACTGGACATTTTTAACAATGATGAGTACAGTTGACACTAACTCCGCGCCCCTCCCCACCAGAGACACCCATCTAATTGACAAAAATAGACATCGGCCTCAGAAGAGATAAGTAACAATGGCAGTTGTCGTGCTCAAGTTAGTAGTAAATCTATTAAGCTAAGTAGGACTTCAGAATGGAGGCCATCACTGGGATTAGTTTTCAGTGAAGGTTGCTTAATGAGATGAGACCAGAATTAGCACCTCAGGCACAGGCACTATTTGTGTCAACATAAAGACATTCCCCTGCGTGGGGGTAGCGTGAACATTTGTTACTTGCCTGCTCTCTGCTGTGCACAGGGCCAGGCATTCTGTCTGCAAAACTCCATTTATTCTTGCAATCTATTAGTAAAACAGGGAGCCTGATGTTATAGATGAGGAAAATGAAGCAGAGAGGGCTTATTTGAACAATTGGGACTCACACAGCTTGTAGGTAGAAGCGGTATGATTTGAGTCCAAATCTATTTTCTAGATAGATCTAGATCTGTCTGGTTTCTAATTACCTTACTGTGCCTCCGATATTTTCAGGAAGGAGGAAACTCAGGAGCAATGTGCCAGGTCTGGTCTGAAGAAGGATGGGTAGGAGAGCGGACTGAGTAGCTGGGTGTCATTGAGGTTGAGGTCACCCTGGTGTCTCAGGTACCCCGGTACAGGATCCAGTTACTTGTCGGAAGTGCTGTGTCATGCTTCAGTTGGCCTTGAGTTTTGCCCCAGCCCCAGGGGAAAGGAAACCCTGCAAGTCGGTCTTGCTCTCTGGCCCACTTAACAAACCAGTGCAGGTGAAGGGTTTCGTTGGAAGAACACACCAGCAGAGTGTGTTAGCTCTTCCATGGCAAGTGCTGCACCGGAGTCCTGCAGCCTTCCTGTCTCAGGAGCATGAGTTGCTTCTGGTTATCCGTGGTCACTAGAAATGAGGGTATGTGGTCTCTGGTCAATAAGCTCTGCTACTCGACTCCTTCTCCACTCTTCATGATTTCCAAGATGGCACTCTGTTAAACTCTTCATGATTTCTGTGTGCACCCGTGGACTCGGAGGTTGCTGATTCTCCCTGGTGCTGCAACAGTCTTCCCTGCTTTCCCCCCATGAAGTCCTCTCATCTGACAGCCAGAACAGAAGTTTCCTTCCTTGCCTGTGTTCCCTCCATTTATTCTCTGACCCAAGGTATAAGCCATTTCCAGAAGATCTTTTCTCTACAAGTGGCTTAGATTATGATTCGTCAAATGAGAGAAAGAGAGTTCTAGAAAGGTAGACCAGAGAATTCGGTATTATGGAAGACCTGAATGCCAAAAGAAGTGGTTCATACTTTTCCCTAAAGGTATTCTGACTGTGGAGTGTGGCTGGTAAGGAAAGCTCTTGAGTTCTTTGAGCAGGAAAAGACATTTGCCTTGAGTAATCTAGTAGAAACAGAACATCCCTATGAAGAGAAAAGGACTCTGCTGCTCTTTCTTCATAGAGTTTTGATATATGCCCAGCTCTCCAAGTCGATATTTCATGTAATCCTCACTGCCTGCCGGTCCTGAGGTTGTGGATGTGGCAAGTAAAGGTTGGAGAGTTTCATTTTGCTTGGTACTTGGTAGAGTTGAGTTTGATCCACAGAATTTCAAATCGAATACAATAGGTTAGGTCTATTGTGACCGTGAGAACAAACTTCCAGAAGTCTGTACTTATCAGGATCCATCCTGTGTTGGTTTCAGGAACAGAACTGAAAGGAAGGGCGGGAGTGTCCAGGAGGGGCTGAACTGCAAGGGACAATGAGGAAGGGTGGAGTGGACCCTTACTGAGTGCCCACCACGCACATTTCTGGGGGTATGCCAGCAACCCCATCAACACCCTCAAGAGAAAGTTCTTATTTTACCCATTCTTTGATTGGGAACACAAGTTCAGAGATTAGAAATGACCACAGCTTCTAAGTGGCAGAGCAGGGTTAGAACCGGGTCCTGTGTGGTGACTCTCGATCCAGAGCGCTCGGTCCCTCACAGCGCTGCTTCACATGTGGCCCCACACTTGTGACTGAGGTACGGGGAGGAATCACAGTCCCATCTCCAGAGTCAGGGAGATTGTGGTGAGGAGAAGACACCCCGTGGTCACAGAGGTGGTGACATGGTTGGGGGTAAGGTGGCAGAAGTCTGTTCAGGTAGAAATTTCTCAAGCTTCCAAGGGCAAGAGCCGGAAATACAGATCAGTGTGGCTGATATCATGAGGCCCCTCGGGAAAGCAATTGGAGTCAGAGGGGCACAAGGGCTGAGTGGGGGCAAGAGGGTGGCCACTACTGGGGCCAGGAGAAACCACCAGCACCAGCAAAAGAGATGGAGGAGGAGGGACAGTTAGCATCACAGGGGAAGACTAGGAATCTATCCATGTTCAGAGGTACTCAATATGGAGGCCACGTAGAGAAGGCTCAGGAACCAAGCACCTTGCAGCCAGTGAGCTGCCAGGATATTTCCAATCATGTCAACTTTATTTATTCCATTAAGTACTGTAACCATGAAGGACAACAAAGTATGTCCTCTCTCCAGTGTCACTGCTGTGGATACCCCATTTTCACTGTGGCTCCTTCTGCCTGGTTATTGTTTTCATTAAAGTATTTGCAGAACATTTGCCTTACATAAACAAATAGAAAAATAATAATAGTTTATACTCCCTGTGAACATTATAGGAAAGTGCAGGCTTCCAGCTAATGAGGTTTGGAGACAACATAGCAATTTTGATGCCCTGTCAAGCTTGTTAAATTGCGATTCTACCAGGATTTTACACTGAGCCAGAACCACCACATCATCCCAGGGTATAAATTAGGCATAATTGGATATGCACCAACTCTTTTGGGTCACTGGGATATAATTTAATGCCATAATTGAATAAATGATACTGTGGTGGCCTGAAAAGCCCTCTTCTAAAACTTCTAGCCCACTCTCAGCAAGTAACCGGAGAGGTTGAGTCCACAGTGTGAGTTTTATACCAGGGTTTTCCAGACCTAACCGTGCATCTGAAGGATAGCTCCAATTCAGACATCTTGCTTTGTGTTTTCGGTTGAGGGGATAGGAATTTGCATTTTTAAAAAGTTCTCTGACTAATTCAGTTGAAAAGTCAGATTTCTAAGACACTCTTTTATGGGACTCAGAGAGGAAATCTTTGTCACTTATTTTATCCCCCTAAAATTTGTGCGGATTGACTTAGTGGGGCCAGGTGGGGGAGATGTTTACTTGATCATTGCTGCACTGTGTGAGTTAAGTTAGAAAAGAAATACTTATCTACTTATGTAGGTCAAACATAAAGTCAGATTTGTTTATTTTTAAATTTTTAATTTGGTGATATATGCTCTTGGTGGGCTATCCAGATTCTCTACTACACATTGACCGTGAGTGGGAGTGTCGTGATCTGAAGTTGGAGGATGTCACAGTCCAGGTTGAGCTTCCCTAATCCCAAAATCCTAAATGCAAAACTTTTTGAGTGCTTCAGGGTGCCACAGTGGAAACTTAAACTTGGTTTCATACCCCAAATCATTAAGAATATTGGATAAATTACAGTCAGGCTCTGTGTGTAATTTGTATATGAAACATAAATCAGTTTCATGTTTAGACTTGTGTGCCATCCCCCAAATATCTTATTAGATAGATGTAAATATTACACACACACACACAGAAAAAATCTAAAATCCAAAACACATCTGGTCCCAAGCATTTCAAGGAGGTGATATTCTACCTGTATATCATACTATACGACCTCTGAAGACCTGCTTTAGATGCCAGATCTATCAGGTAGATGGCCTTAGCTGAGCTATTTCCAAAGTGTCAATAAAAATGTCAATATGTAGTCTGCTTAGTACATAGAATTGTTATAAAAATCAAAGGGACGGGGCTCAGCAAACTGTTACATGCTTATGAACACAATGCATGATTATGTAGAATTAGAATAATAAGCTCTATGGTATTACCTACATCAGGACAGTCCCTGAAGAGAAGAACTTGGAGGGATACAAGCGTTGCTTAATTTAGGAAAGCTCTATTTGACTTTTGTTATCTGATTTGTGTATTGATCTTCTACCTAAGGATTCATTGGAAATCTCCTTCTTTAAAAAAAAAAAAAAAAGTTAAACTAGGGTCATTGACACACTGCTGTATTACAGTGGCTTAGGAGGCTGACGCAAGGAGATCCCAAGTTCAAAGCCAGCCTCAGCAACTTAGTGAGGCCCTAAGCAGCTTAGCAAGACTCTGTCTCAAAAAAATGAAAATGGGCTGAGGATGTGGCTCAGTGGGTGAGCATCCCTGGGTTCAGTCCCTGATACCAAAAAGAAAGGTTGAAAGTCCCTCCTCTCTCTCTCTCTCCTTGGGCTTTCTGCCCACATTCTTCCTTCTTTTAATTGCCAGACCACCCTTAAGTAAGTAGCTGCTCATCATCACCTTCACAGAATTGTTTAAAAGGTAACATCCCAGTTAGTTCCCTGTCTTGCCTTCTTATCAAGTTCTGTTTAAATTCTTTTGGTTGAATTTAAAACCAGTGGCTAAAGTACAGTTTTAGGTGAATTACTGTTATTTTCGATTTCTCTTTCTACTACCCCTATGCATAATTAAGAAATTGCTGTAATAGGAGAGAATTTCTACTTAGCTAATTACAACCTACTACTTGGAAAGAAGAGTGACATCTAAGAAGACATTTATCAGGCAAATATTAGGAGAAAGTAGCAAACTCATCAGTCCCCAGAGCTCAGCCAGGGTAGGGTTGGTATAATTTCAGACGAACTGATTAAAGGCTAAAATCCAAATTCAAAATTCCAAATTGTATATGTTTAGACTTTTCTGTGTTGTTGTTGAATTCTCATGGTAGGTTTCTCAGGAAAAGTTCAATACATTTGATAGAAAGTTACTCAAGAAAGGAAGGGAGAGAAAAGGGGATAGAAAAAGAATAAATGAATTTGTTCATTCTCTCTCTCTCTCTCTCTCTCTCTCTCTCTCTCTCTCTCTCTCTCTCTCTCTCTCTCTCTCTCTCTCTCTCTCTCTCTCTCTCTCTCTCTCTCTCTCTCATGCTGACCTTGTCGGTGCCCTGGCTGAGCAGCCTCTGTGGCTACACTTGTTAATCTGAATGTGTTCGTTCCCTTTTTCCTTCTCATGCAGAGGAAGGTAGAAAAATGGAGACATTTCAGCGACATTACAAATCATTTTCTCTATTCTTGCCCCAACAATCTTTACCAAATGACCTAATTTAATAGGATGTTTCAGATGGAAGAGTTGCCCAACCTTGCTTCTTACCAGCTCCCAGCCCTTGCTCTCCACATGACAGTCTAATTTTTGCTGCCAACACTGCCTTTGATGAAATCATCAGTAACTATTAGTTGTCATGCTCAATGGTCATTTTTGCAACCCTGATTTTTAATGGACCTCTTAGCAGTATTTGACACTGTTGAGTATTCTCATTTCCCCAAGACTTACCTTCTCCTTTCTTTCAAGACACAGATTTCTGAAACAAACTGATGTCTGTCTCTTTTTGTCACCATTTTAACTATTTAAATGACACATATTACATTATATTGCAATGATTGTTTTTATTTTATTTTATTTTACTTTTTGGTACTGGGGATTGAACCCAGGGCTGCTTTTCCACTGAGCTACATCCCCAGCCCTTTTTATTTTTTATTTTGAGGCAGGATCTCTAAGTTGCTTAAGGCCTCACTGAGACTGGCCTCAAATTTGCCATCCTCCTGTCTCAGCCTCCAGGGTTGCTGGGATTACAGTTTGTATGATACATGCTACTGCACCTGGCTTGCAAAGATTTTTTTTTTTTTTTTTTTACGTTATTGAGAAACTGGTGCTGGGCCACCAGTGTGAATTCCACAAATGAGAAACTTGCTCCTTGGTTATCCTCATTTAACTTGCTTCATCTGAGCAAAGAACAGAGGAGCAAAGACTTCTAGAGAAATCTGAAGAGATGGCCAGCACCAGACAGGGAGCCAGAGGGAAATAGCATCTTAGGAATTAACTTGTTTTCCACAAGGAAAAAAAAAATGTGCATGGGAGGTAGAGAACCTCCGGACATTGTTCTCCTGAAACTGAGTAGCACCTGATGTTGGTTGCCTAGCAACAAGAACAAGACTCTAAGTTCTTGTCTGGTTAGGAAGCAAATTTGGATGGATTCTCAACGGGATTTCAGGGAGTCATGGAGGCTCAATCTTGGTTAAATCTTTCGATGTTCAGGAGGTCCTCCTGTGTG
This sequence comes from Ictidomys tridecemlineatus, assembly GCF_052094955.1. NCBI lineage: Eukaryota > Metazoa > Chordata > Mammalia > Rodentia > Sciuridae > Ictidomys > Ictidomys tridecemlineatus. Next base: position 187,227,389 of record NC_135482.1, read on the forward strand.
CCCAGGCCTTGAAACTCTTAATCCTTATCAACAGATCATTATTTCTATGCTTGTTCTGGTTATCTCCTAGTAAAATTGAAAATTTCTTTGAAGGATAGAAAAGAAACCTTCATCTCATAGATTCCATCTCTCAGCATCCAGCATTTAATACATCTTTAATAAAACCTCATCAATTGATTATGTGACCTACTATCCAGTTGGTGGTCAGAGAGACCCTTCTTTTATTTTTCTTAGTGGACACAAGTTTAGTGACACTCGTAGAGACAAACTTCGCCTTTCAACTCTTAACGCCCGCCCATTGATTTTTCCATCGAATGTGCCAAAGCTTTAAATTGATTCCAGTCGTTTCGGAGAAATGTGTATTTTTCTTCTGCAGGTTTTAAGGGGGAAAATATTTAATGTATTTTCCCTAGACTAAACCAAAACCAGATAGTTTTTCCAGAAATGTATGAATGAACAACAAAGGAGTTGGTACTTTGGAAGCTAAAATATCATTATATTAGATTTCAGAAAAGTCAAATGATCCCATCCTTCATGGGACTTCAGGTGAAAAGAAAAAAATTAGTCAGGAACAGGAGAGGGAAGGGAAAAATAAATTCAAGAGCTTTCCTGTACAGACTTGTGATATAAAAATGCAACAATTAAGTATAGAGCAGTATGACAAATTATATTAGTGAATATGAATTGCTTTATAGACAAAAGAATATTCATGACATCTTTGCTATTTAAAGATAAGATAGTTCTCTTTATCACAGAATCACAAAACCTTGGATCTGGAAAAGACTTTGGAGAATTAGATTATTTTCTACCCAGTGCCAAGATGGTAGTGACCCCTCTAGGGCAGGGATCATATTTTCTGCTTCCTCTTCAAAATGTCCACAATGCTGAGCAAAGAGTTGTGCTCTTGTTCCCTTAAATACTGGTTAATGATGTGGATACTGATGACTCACAGCTACAGGGGGTAGGAAGAATCTCTTCCCCTTACTTTCTGGAATTATGTTCCTATTTGTTAATGACCCATTTTGAGCCGTGGAGCTATTGTAGTAGGAGGGATTACATCTCTGGGATTTTCCCCGTGTCACTCATTAAAATGTCGTGCAAAGAGCTACACTGGTGCTTTTGTGACAGAGGAGCATTGGCAGGCTGCCAGAATACCGCTGGTCCAAGTTCACAGGGACCCTGCACACACTGACCTGCCCCTTCAGAGCCGGTCCTGAGAGCCTCACCTCCGTGTCGCCACAGTAGAGGGACCTACAGCGATTCATGATCCATACTCCTCTCAGAGTGTACCCAGGAAGTCGTACCAGCTGTCACGTGAGGGTAATTAACACATCTCTCTCAATTATGCATGCCAGTGGAAGAATTTCAAACATTTGGCTGGATAACAAATCCATCCCCTCTGTTAGAGAAAGGTCATCCCTCTGGCCATCTGGATATTTACTTTTCTTTAGAAATGAGCTTCATGGAATTTTCTGCAGGGAGGTAAAATGAGGAGGACAAAGGGAATTTCCTAGTGAAAGTGATCCCCCCATTCAGCCTTGCCTATGCCCACACACCCGCAGTCCTCAGGTTTATATCAGCCCTTGTTTTATTTATTCTAAATACATCCTATTTAGCCGGCTCACCCTCAGGACAGATGCTGTCTCAGATGACCCTGAAGTTGAGCTCTTGTTTATCTCTAGTTGAGGGTTTCCTGTACCTCCTTCCTGTGTGTTCATAAAGGGGACAAGCAGTTACCGTGGGGGGGACAGTGGGCACCGACAGAGAGACAAGGATGGCCGTGATTTGGGGGTTCCATCTAGCAGGAAGAAACACAATGGTCGTAATCCCTAATGACCAGCAAGGTAGGAACAAAGCCTTGAGGAGGAGAAAGGACCAGAAGCCTCTTCCTGAATGGGACTAGGAAGCACCGGGCATGGGAGGTGGGCCAGCGGAGGTAGAGTAGGAGTTCACACCAGACAGAAAGGGCCACGAGAGCGTGGATGAGGCCACAGGGATGGCAGGAAGTGTTTGGAATCTGAGAGCAATGCATTTGGACTGTAGCGGAGAAGAAAATGGGGTGTGTAGGGAGTTAAAATAGCAATAATTCCTTGAATCAGGGCTGTGGGAGAATCTGAAAGCCAAAGTGAGGAGATCAGACTGGACTTGGTAAACTGCACAAGTAAAGATTTTCAGCGGGGAAAATTAAAAATCAGAAAAATGATCATTGTGACCAATAGAAGTTGCATTGCATCCCCTTGAAACGCTAAAGTGAAATCCAAACCCCAGGTAGCTCAGAAGGCGGTGCACCGGGAGACCGAGGACTTTGCGGAGGCAATCAAGTTAAAATGAGGTCACTCCGGTGAGCCCTAATCCAGGACGACTGTGTCCTTATTAAAAGGGGACATTTGGACACAGAGACAAGAACAAAGGGGAGGCCATGTGACCCAGCAGGAAGACAGCCAGCTGCAAGCCAAGGAGAGAGGCCTGGAGCAGACCCTTCCCCACAGCCTCAGAAAGAGCCAGCCTCATCAGCGCTGCGGTCTCAGGCTCCGGCCTCCGGAACTGAGAGACCAAGAAGAGGCTGCGCTGTGGAAGCCACCCAGATAGTAGTGCTTCCAGGGCAGCCAGAGCTGACCAACACAGCAACAGCGGGCCAGGTGACCTGGGGTGGGCGGGAGTGAAATAAGGTGGACCTCACAGAGGACGGTGGCAATGGGAAATCGAAGGGAGACAGAGACCAAAAGTGTCATAGAGAGAGGCTCAGGACTGAGGCCCGGTAGAAATGTCAGGGTGGGAGGAACAGCGTACCCTCTGGTCCTCGTGCTGGGCCCACAGTTCAGAATGGGCGTGGGAAATCCTGAGTTCTGGTCAGTTCTGGCTCCAAAGCCAAATACTTCTGAGATCCCCACACAAGTTACAGTCTCCATCCTCTGGGTCTGTCATAAAAGGAGAGGATGCCCCAAGGTCATCATGGGCAACCTTGGACCATCTTGGATTCCAGATGCAAGAACTTATTGGTGTTACAATGCTAATTATGGGAAATCTCGTGCTAAATCCAATAAAGCATGTCTGTAAGTCCGTCTGTGTGTATGTGTGTAAGTGAAATTTACAGTCCATCTGTTTCTAAAAGGAATTTAAGAGAACTTTTAAAAATCTTCTTCTTCTCCTGCTCCTCCTCTCTTCCTCCTCCTCCTCCTCCTCCTTTTTTCCAAAGTAGAAAATTGACCCAAAGGAAAAGAAACCTATTACAGGTCACCTGAGATGAACTCATTATTGGATTTGAACTTTAGCTCTGAGTTTCCTGGCAGTTAAGGCAAAAAGAAAAACATGTGCTTATTGTCTGATAAAAATCAGTGTAATATGATTAGTTCTTGAGAAAAACATGTAGATAGGCTGAGTGCTCAGATAAGATTACCCTTAAGAATACGCAATTCAAGATACATTAAGAGCCATGCAGAAATCCATACTCTTTAATCCAATAATTCCACTTATACAGAGGAAATAAAAAAAAAGAGAGGGAAGGAGGACTATGTGTGTGAAAACGCTTTTCTCAAAATGATTTCTGAAAGTGCAGAACTGTAAAGAGCCAGAACAGGGAAATAGTTAACTTAATTGTGGTGTGTTCATTCAGGCTCATATAATGCAGGCATTGTAGACAGAAAGACTCTCCAGCATCAGAGAGAAACAAGGTTTATGATAGGCTCAGTGAGAACAGTCAGGAGATAAAATTATTCAGTCATCAAGATTGTAAGTTCATAAAAATATGGACTATATTAAAAGAGAGTGCTCAGACATAGTAGTAATTACGGTAAGGTGGGACTCTTAAGGGTAAGCCCCCCCTACACACACACACACACACACACACACACACACACATACTCTGTGCATTTCCCAATTTTTAATAATGTTTACAATTACATTTACGAGAACAAGCCAGCTCATATACTTAAGCTTTATGTTCTAGCTCTGCTTTATGAGATTACATTTTTTAATTAAAGGCAAAAAGAGAGATTTCAGAAATGTAAAAATAGCAAACTGAAATTCTATTACTTGGAAAGAGTGTTTTAATCAATGCTTTGAAATAGCTTTGGGTTTTTGGAAGACGTGTTTTTAAAAATGTGTGGATGCATGGGTGTCCTGCAGGGCCCTCTGGTTGGCTTTGAGGTCACTGAAGCTGCTGAACTAAGCACCTGTGAAGAGGCTAGTGGTGGCTGAGGCTCCCAGGGTCCCTGGTCCTTACCATGCTTTTGGACCTCATTCCCTGGGGTCAGTCTCTTCAGGAAACTCCCAGGCACTGGTGTTCTTCCACTCCCATAACTGCCCATTCTCCTTTCCAGGTAATTCTGGGTGCCATTCTCCATCTAGTCCTTGTATTAACTTGAATGAACCAAGGAAGAACCAACTGGTTATGTTGCATGGAAACATTGTAACGTTTTACCTTTTGGAATCCTCATGGCCAGTGGCAACATTTTAGAAATGATTCCGCCTAGGCAATAACTTGAGTGGGGGAAAAAAGAGAGAAAGAGAGAGATTTATAGAAGAAAAGTGCAGGTACACATGTCAAAAATTGGCCCAGGGTTGGGCAAAGTACTTCCAAACACGTGAAAACCGATCAATGCAATACATTACGTTAATAGAACCAGGGGGGAAGGGGAGATACATCATTTCAATTGATGCGTAAAAAGTAGTTGATAAAATCCAATAAATACCCTCTCACGATCACAGAAGCGAAGTTCCTCATCGGCTTGCAGCACTTCACCCACTCATCTCCTTTCCTGACTTATTTTCTGATGTCACTTTTTTTTCCCCCACATTCTGTTTCTCATGATTTCTATTTTCTTTCTACTCCAGCATCTTCTCTTATGGGAGGCAATTGATCGACAAACTCCTTGGCACTAAGCTTTCATGATTTCCAAGTTATTTTCACTGGAATAGCCTTGGTCCAGAAAGAGTAGGGAAGACCTTTGATAAAGGAGTCTGCAATGGGGAATCTGAGACCAGGACACCCTCCACGGGCTGCTTCTTCCCATTGGTCTCAATGACTCATGGTTTATTCTAAGCACAGCCATTGAGTTTAGAATTCAAATATCAGTAACCCACAACTTACTTTCTTTTTTTAATCACATTATTCACTACTTGTCAGTTTTGGAAAACTTAAAATTCCATTTTTAGCATTGAAATTTTTTTTTTCTCTGAGCTCCTGTACTACTAACAATGTTGTTACTATCTGTTGATTGGAAACACACCTTACAAAAGTTAGTGTGAACTCAGATGATTATGTGGTTCAATCTGCATTTTATTCTTCACAGTAGAGTTTATGGCTTTGGGAACTTATCATTTATATATTTGCAAGACCCTGTTTATACTGTCCAGAAGCAGGGTTGGGTGGTGCATGCAACTCTCTGTGCCCCTGTTGGGAAACCCTCATGATTGTGGTACCATATCTATGGTGGGAAACCACGGTAAGCTCAAAGGAAAATAAATTCAAGAAAATTCTTAGAAGAAGCTGCATGTATTGTGCCAAAAAGAAGTAAATGCCCCAATACCTCAGGACCTGGAACTTGAAAACGAGGCACTGAGTTCTGACCCCTAAATTCTAAAGACTCAATGGCTCCTTGCAGCCTAGCATTTGTCCAACTAATGGCTGGTCCCACGTGTTAGCTTTAAATCTGGAATATGAAAAATGAGCTATTCACAAATCTGACTATACTGAGGCGAGTGCTCAGTGGTTTTCCCTGTTGTTTTTCACATATCTGGAGGCAGGCACAGCTGCCCTCTCTGCTCATGAGCCCCACTGCTGCCCAGGGAGGAACCCAGATCCTAGCAGCCCCTGTTCTCTGTTAAATATCATGGACAGAAGGGGTGGAGCTGGTGGGGGAGGGATTGCTTGCTTTTGTGAGCTGTACATGGGTCTGCAGGAGTGTGCCCGGCTCCTCCCAGCTCTGAGCTCCAGAACTCTTCCCCTCTTGCTGCTCTTAGGCTAAGGAATGTCTGCAGCCAGAGCTGATGCAGTGGGGGTGGGTGGCCCTCTGTACACCAGGACTGCAAGGGTGGCCTGCTCCCTTCCCAGATGTTTGGACCTTAAGTCTGCGAGGGTAGCTGTGGGAAGGCCACCGGCCAAGAACTGACTGCTGGCCTCCTAGAAATAGGGGGCCCACGGCCTCTGGGCTTCTTGTATTTAAACCCTTCATGCTCACCCAGCTGCGACCTGCTCTCTGATCACAAGGGCACTGCTAGATGGAGTTCTGTATGAGATCAGCAACATTTAGTGATTGCAAGTTTGACATAATGCACTTCCTCATAATTTATTAAAGTTGCTAATACATTTTAAAAATATGTGAAGAACATGCAAGTCTCTGGGTAATACGCTGCAGTGCATTAACCCTGCATTGATTTTGCATCTCAATCAGAGCAAAAGCCAAAGTCCTCACAATGACCGGTAAGCTTCACCATCTGGTCCCCTCGCCATCCTCACCTCTCCCCTCTGGGCTACTGCTCTTAGCCTGGCTCACTTTGCTCCAGCTAGAACACCCTGGCCATGCTTCTGCCTCAGGACCCCTGCACTTCCTGTCTCCTCTCCCCAAGTCTACCAGGCTTGCTCCTAGCTTCTTCACGTCTCACATGTCATCTTTTCATTGAGACCTCTCTCGTCAACCTATCAAAAGTTGAGTCCACTTTCTATCACTTCTCAGATCCATTTTTCTCCCTACCATGATGGCCACTGTGCTCACTGTGTGTTTTATTGATTGATGGTGTTGAGTGGCTCCCTTCCCCCATTAAAATATAAGTTCCATGAAGGCCGGACTTTCACCTGGTTCATGCCTCACCTGATCTCCATTGCTGAGAACAGTATTTGCCATAGAGTCATATCAAATATTCAATGAACGATGGAGCATGGCCGTGAATTCTGTGCAGGGCCACTCTCATTGGAAGCACCCTGCTGTGGGATTTTCTTTCCACTGAGATAATCACAGCTTGGACACTAAGGTCAGCAATTCCAGGGCTTAAGGACTTCTGGGGAAGGGAGGAGGCCGGATGACAGGGCATAGGAAGTCTGCTCTTGGTTCTCAAGAGAGCTAAGTAAGAATCCAAACTTGGCCACCTACCAGCTCTGTGAGCACTGACCAGCTCTTCGACCCAGGTCAGTTACTTCTCTGGGCCTCCGTTCACTCAATATGTAAAATAGAGGCGATGATGCAAAATCCCAGAGCTGTGGTAAGAGTCAGGGTCACAGTGTGGAAAGCATGAGGCATGTAGAACTAGCTGTCATTAAAAATGAAACCTGTTTTTCTTTATAGAAATCATTTGTAGAAATTTGCATTATTGGTAAAGTAGGAAATCATATCCTTGTGGGTATTTTCATTTTGGGAAACACCGACTCTGTTTTAAAACTCTTGGCAGTAGTAGTTTTGGTCTTAGGGTGAGGATGGGGGTTTGGGGAGATACATCTACACATACTTCTAGCAAAGTCCAGCACGTATTTGTACACTGTAAAGATCCCTCAAAGGGAAGGAAATGGCATCCAAAGCAGCAAAAGCCACCATCAAGGTATGATTGTGTGCCCTTAGGTGTAGTCCACAAGGTGTAAAGGGTTTTGCCTCCTGGGCCCTGTGGGGCTCACTGTGGGCTCTGTGGAGGGCACGGATGAGCTTCTGCTCACACGCAGCTGCACACCCAGTGCAGGCCCGAGATGGGATCTGATGTCGACACTGATCCCAGCAATAGCAAGAGCAGGCGGTCGCGTCAGGAGCTGTCCCAGAGGTATGGCTGGTGGGAGAAATGCAGAGAAGGGAAGAAAGCTTTCCAAGGATGGTTGGGGAGTGGCCAGAGTCCTTCCTGTGGAGGAAGGGCAGCTAAAGGAGGAGGAGTGGAATCTGGATGACTCAAAATGGGGGATAAGAGAGAAAGTGAAAGTTCCACACCCTCCACCTCTGTTGCTAGGGAAGCTCCGTCCTGTGGGGCTCTAGGTCTTTCCAATAAGCAAAGCATTGATAGATGCCTAAGATGTCTGTGCATAATCTTAAAGTGCTGTTTTATACATGCATAATCACTTACGTGCTGGATTGCAGGTGCCTCCTTTTCTACAGGTTTGGGAAGCTTGTGATCTAGTACGGGAGCCCCGAGGCTGCGCCCGCTGCCCCTTTTGCCCTAATAGATGAGGTGCACTGAGAGGCTCTACTTTGGCTCTTCCCTTCAATTATTAGTTGGATGCATTAAAACTCAGCCATATTTACAAAATGTACTCGATTACTTCAATTGGATTTGCAAAGATGTATGATTTATGAAACCGTACGTGGATCCTTCTAGCTAATATTAGACTTAAATCTTACTTACCACGCTGGTTTCTCTCCTTATATTCCATGTACATGGATCCCAGGTCTGTGTGTCTGGAGTTTCTCAGGGAGGGAGACAATTCATCTGTGCACCCCTTGACCCAGCACGGACCCATATGGCAGGAGTCCGTGGTTTATATTCAGAGAGGGTGGCGGTTCTAGAGCCAGGCTGAGTTGTTCAACTCCGCGACCTTCCCTTACTCTCTGCAGGAGCCCACGTAGTTAGTTTGCCTTTCTGTGCTTTGGTTTCCACGTTCGCAAAATGGAGATCAAAATAAGACCTACGCCCAGTCGTGGACATGAAAGATGATTTCCTTAAAAGTCTTAGCACACATCCTGAGAATTTAGTAAGTGCAATTTTTAAATAATTCCATGAAGTGTTAAAAGAAGTACAGGGACTAAGAGCAAAGGTTCAGATCTGGGTATTGCCTCAGACAAGGTCCTTGGTCTGCCCCGGCCTCCCGTCTGTCAAGTGGAGGTATTAGCCGTCCTTCCCTCTCCCCCAGGTTTGCATGGGATCGTGGGTGCAACACGCTTAGCACAATGCCTAGAATTTGGCTAATAGTCAGCATTCCGTAACAGTAATACTGGTGTAATCACATGCAAAGAGCATTATTACTACACACACACACCCACACACACACACACACCCACACACACACACACCATTAAAAAAAAACACTAGACCATAACAGTGCATCCATTCCATTTACAAATCAATTTGACCAGCAGTTTCTGGAATATTCTGAGCTTAAGTATCCAACCAGTAGCAACCCATAGGGAACATTTGGAATTTTCCAAGAGAAAATACTTCTTCCATACGCAGTTTACAGAGAAGCCTTAAGATGGAGAAGAAGTGATGTCATATCTCACTGAGTGGCAGGATTTGACCAGGAGTTAGTTCTGCCCCCAGGCCAAAGAGAGGCAGGTTCAGATGCTGAAGGTGAGCCAGGTGTTTTCCATGTCTCCTGAGGGTGGACCATGGTGGGGGCAAATCAAGGGTGGTGACTTCAGGACGTCTGTGGATGGGCTACAGGTGCACAACATGGGCAACAGGACCTAGCCACTGCTTGGCTTTCTGTTGGAGCCTGGAGGGAGGCAGCTCTCAGACGTGGCCTCTACAGGCAAAGGAAAAAACTCTGTGAGATCCTCAAATGTGAAACCGGGGACACCCAGCAGATGTACTAGTTTGGTTGGAAGGCAGAAAGATGAGACTTGGAACAAAGTCATGTAAGTATTAAAGCTGGGGCACTGAGCAGGGTAGAGACCCAAGGTCGGTTCAGGAATTGTCCAGGGAACTTGGACTTAGTGGGGGAGCTCTGGGCAGGCCCAGCTGTGGCAAGGACAAAGGGTACTCAGGATGTGGCCAGGAGAAGAGGAGTGAAGGGGTCAGGCAGTTAGGAGGGGGGCATCCCGGGCTGGACAGAGCAGGCCTCCTGTCTCCCCTGGCCCAACCCTCATTGCTGTGGGTATCACAGTACCCGAAAAGGGTGACCTCACTTTGTGAGTGAGACCACAGAATGTTCCCTTTGTAAGAGCGACTTCAAAATGCTGGCTGCATTCACCCCTTCCCTTTGACTTCCCTCCCGCTCCACTGAATAATTCCCTCCCCCATGCAATTTTAATATCAAGGACAATTTTTATCAAGTCATTCTCTGTAATCAGAATATAAAAATTATCCCAACATTTCTCTTGGAGAATGGATCTTCAGAGACTCAGTAGGCCTTTATGCATTACTAATGAGTTCCTCCGTGAAACATTTTGTCTTTTGCTAAAATAAATCTCTCCCATTAAATCTTCCTTATGAAAAATCTGATAGCGTTTAAGCTGACTGGTTTCATGGGTAGGAACTCATTGCACTTGTTAAGGATTAGAACGTGTTCTAGTTGATTTCTCAGCAAAGAGGGGGATCCTAGGTACTAAGTTCATGGAAAAAAACATTAGAATCAGGTTCACAGAACCAAGTCTTCGGTCCGCACACACTGCTGAGTCTTGCCGACATAGCTTCCAATCTCATGAGAAAGCCGTTTCCAGCCTTTTTTTCTGACAGGTGACTGGGTCCATTTCCCAGCTCCACTGTGACCAGGTCATCAACCGGATGGCGAGGAAGAACAGGAATCTGTGCTGTCACAGTTCTGCAAACTAGAGGTCCCAGATCAAGGCGTCAGCAAGGGCAGGCTCCCAGAACGTTCTGGGAAGGGTCACTTTCTGGCCTCTCTCCTTACTCTGGTGGCCTCAGAAGGCCCTTGACTTATGGAGGGCCATTGTCTTCAGGCTGTGCACATGTCCCTGTGTCCAAATTTCCTCTTTTGAAAAGAACAGTAGTCCTATTGGATCAGGCCACCCCTAATGACCTCATTTTAACTTGATCACATCCCCAAAGGCTCTGTCTCCAAATAAGGTCACTTTCGGAGGTACTGGGAGTTAGGACTTCCATGTGTCTTTTCCGGAGAAACAATTCAACCCAGAACACTGGCTGACCAGTGTCAACTCCCTGAAGTTCATTATCACGCAAGGTCACCTATTCTGTTTTAAACAAAACTTTCACGTTGAGCCCCAAATCCGTGACTCGGCTACCCTTCACTGAGCCCAGGGAGTAGTGGAGAGGGGGGATGTGTCAGTCAGGAAGCACCTGAATGTAACCCTGGTTGACTTTAATAATATGACCTTGAAAAGTACCTTAAAGTCTCGGTGAGCCTCCTTCTCCTCCCCTTTCAACTGGGGTAACATATTACAAGAACGTTGTGAAGCTGTAATAAGAGACTGTGTGTGAAGAATGCTTTGTAAGGTGTGATATGAATGTTCCATTGTGAGTTTCTTAAAAAGGGCTCTGGGGAAGGGTGACGGCAGAGCCCGGGGCCAGTCTGCCTGGAAGGCAGCCCGGCTCTGCTGCTAACCAGCTCTATGACCTTGGGAAGTTATTTCCCCTTCCCTGCCTCTGTTTCATCCCATAAAATGGGACTGTTAATGGCACCTCTTTTAGGAGCTTGTAGAGAAGATGAAATGGGATTGATCTTCAAGAAGCACTTAGAAACTGCCTGCTACATGATACCTACAGTATTATATAAGTCCTCGCTATTTTTGTCAAGGGCAGGGTCACAGCCTCGTGTCCTGTGTGCAGTTTCATCCCAGTTTCTGGCATAAAGCAGATGCTCCAAAACCAGCTGTCAGATGCATGCAGGATGGAGACACCGCCCAGCCCCCACCTCTCCTGGGCAACTGCTCACCTTCTCCTTCACCGCTGCTGCATCAGGACCATGCAAGGCCCCAGGTGCTCTGCCCTACAGCTTCCCAGGCCAGTGTTTCTGGACTGAGGGAAGCCTTGCCAGGGGCAGCTGCAGGTCCTCCCAGACCAAGCCATCCACCAGCCACAGGGGAGTACTGTGTCCTTGCGTGAGTCCGTAGGAACGCACCCACGGGACGACCCGGGTCTCATCTCCCCCCAGTGCTTCTTAGACCCTCCTGCCTTCTCTCCCCGACATCTTTCCCAGTCTTCCTCCTCTCCCTGGCTACCCCTGCCTCTAGTCACCTGGCACCCAGCCCTCCTCCCACCTCCCCCTAGAAGCTTTGCCAGCCCTGACACCAGCAACCAGGACACTACACTCTCGCTTTGTCACAAGTATATTTATCATCAGGTGTGACATTCAAAATAGTTTACCTGGAAGTCCCCAAGTTTAACTCTTTAACTGTGGGTGGTGCTGACGTGTGGGGGAGACCTGGAGCCACCAGAAAGTGGGAGAAGCACTGAGCTTACCCAGGCTTGGACAGGGCTATTTTCTAGGTGGACTAGGAGTATTTCCCACGTGTTGATAAGTGGTGCAGGTCTATAGGAGCATGGCCAGTAATGTCGGCCTTTCCAGGTCTGACTGTCTCTCACTGTCTTAATTCCAGCTCTCAGTGAGCATTTCAAGTCAGATTGGGAGAGTGAGCAACAACAGCTGGTATGTGAGGTGGCGGCCTTTTTGTAGATACCTGTAAATTCTACTTACTTAAACAGTTGGCCAGTTCCTGGAATCACTAATGACACATGTGATGAAATCAGCAGCCCGTGTTTATTAAGCATTTACTTTATTCCAGGTGTTATATGAAGGCCTTTATGAAGCCTCAGGAATTTAACCCCATAGAGTGAATGGAAATTACCCTGGCTGGTTTTAATTCTGCAAATGACTGCCACTTACTCACCCCCATGTCTACCCCAACTACATAATCTGATCACCTGATAAGAACCTGATAAAGATCTGGAGTCACCCCTGGCCCTGAACTAGGGAAGCTCCCTACGATGGCTTCCACCGGGCCCTGTACTTCTCCGGTTATGGCGCTGATCTCTCTGTGGTTTAATTTTCCGTTTAATGACACAGAGTTTGGCACATAGAGAAAAGGGGTGAGTACATCTTCGCAGAGGAGGGGAGAAAGATCCTTGGATGACGGGCACTGGGTGTCCACTGTGAGGGTCCTGGGGCTGTGGGCTTTGAAGAGAAGCACACATTTATGAAGGTGGTGTCAGAAACATCTAGATAGTATGAAGTCCAACAGCTACTAGACCCGTTCTGTGGTCGGCTGCTTGGTTACCAAGGTCCACACTAACTGATGTCCCTCTGTGACTCAGCAGACATTTATATTCTAGTTAAAAAAAAAGATCCAAATGAAGCATCTGGTGCCCAGAAGTTTGTTTCCTTGAATCTCTGGAGGACAGAAGGGCTATTTCTGGTTTCACCAATTTCTCTTAACTGGCACATTTTCAATTTTAACATGAAAAATTAAGAGAATGAAAAATCCTTACCAGTAAGCCCCTTCCTCAAACTGATAAACAGCTTCCCCCCATCACAAGGCAGAGTATCGGGAGAGACTGATATTGCCCAGGCAACCTAACTCCACTTAAAAAAAAAAAAAAGGGCTTAAATATGCTTTGAAATGGCGAACTGCAAGCAATCGACCTTCTTTACCTTTCTTCCCCATTTGTTAATTTTATTTATTTGAAATGGCCACAGCATGAATGGCCAATGCCAACAGGAATAGGGCATAATCATGAATGAGTCTCAAATCTATTCCCAAGACACCTGTGCTAAGTTTCCCCCACCCCCTGCTGATAGCAAGCAGCCCTACCCGCAAATCCAGAGATGAGAAGATGCGAGCATCTGTGCCTGCCTCTAAGAGGGTCAAGCCCTGGACTGGAGGGAGAGCTCTGAGCTGCACCCATAGTCAAGGTGAGGCCCCACGAGGAGCCATTGAGCCTTCTGCTGTTCTCAGGGGAAAATGTGCGACATCCTTGGGTACTACCTATGCAACCGGAGCCCCGCGTTTCCTCATCCTCCCTAAACTCCTAAAGGTGCTGTCATCTGCGGCCGGTGGATTGCAGGTCCGCCTGTCAGCACCTGTGGGTTTGGCTCACTCCCCATCAGGCCACATTGTCAAAGCCTCCTTGTCTCTTTCTACCTGGTTCATCCATGAAGCAGCAGAGAAAAAGGAACACATCCCAGAAAACGGAAGATTGTAAATATCCCATCTCTCTCTCTCTTTAATAAGTACAACATTTTATGCTATTTACCAAGACGTTATAGTCTATAAAAGATGAATTGTAATATAAATTGAACCCAATAAGAAACAGAAAGGACCTATTTTTAGGCTCCTGCATAATGTCGATATGGGAAATCATTCATTTTCATGTGAGTTCTGGTTATCATGTGCTTTTAATGATTCCCCAAACCTACAGTTTCCTTCTAATCCCAATGCCCTTATGTGGTTGTATTTTATTTGCTACATTATGTAGTTGGAACTAATAACACCAAGAACTCATGCGGCTCAATTAGTTTATTTAAATTCAAAAGAAGCCTAAAAGCCTCATCTGTCACTTGCCTTAGAGTGGAGCTATTTCAGTCCCATAGTTAATGTTATAAATTAAGCTCTGATGTAAATAACCATTTTATTCCCCGACACTTTTACTTGCCCATATCCTCCCGGAAATGTACTGGAGGAAGAAGAGGAGGTTCAGGCCAAATGCTACATTGGCCTTAGCAACCTGACTCAGACCCATAAAAACTACGAACCTATAAAAACTGGCTTACCTACTCAGATCCCAGCCTTTATTCCCCTCTCACCCGCCACCTTCAAAAATCTTGAGATTTTTCAATGAGAGGTTTTGAAACTCTGGGGAAGCTGAGGCTTTGAATGTCTAGTTCACCCAGCCACTTGAGCCATTGAGAAGATTCTGCTAAGCCACTTGCCATGCATTTGGTGGCGTTCTTTGTTTCTGAGCTGTGCATGCTGTCGGTGCTTAAGAACCCACCTGGACAGAGTCCTTTCTGATTGAATCTGCCGTTGCCACTGATGTTCCTCAAACCTGGCCACACAGACGTCTCATGATTCAGAAAACACTTGTGGACCACTGCCAACAGACGTCCCCAGAGCCACCTTTTCCTGTAACTGTCGGTTTATGTGGCTAGATTGGGAACTGCAAGGGGGAAATGGATGTGGAATCCATGCCTGGCAATTTATATTTTTCTCTGAGCAACTGCTTTTGGGCTCTAACAACCTTTGGGAGATATGGAAATAAGATCACCCCCATTTCAGATGAGAAAATTGAGGCACGGACTGAAATAAATGACTTGTAAAAGTTCACATCACCCCATTGTGGAATGAAACCACCACCAGAATTCCAAGGATTTTCCAACTATAATCCACAGCTGCTTTAACCTCTGGATGAGTCACATCGTGGTGATAGTTCTGGCAAGTCTCAACAGAGAAGATATCAAAGAAAAACAGATCTGAGGCTCTTTGAAGAGATCAATGACCAGAATTGGCACTGGGCGTGAGAACAAGAATAACAAAGGATTGCCAGGCGCCAGGGCGCACGCCTGGAATCCCAGTGACTCCGGAAGCTAAAGCAGGAGGATCACAAGTTCAAGGCCAGCCTCAGCAACTTAGAGAGGCCCTAAGCAACTCAGTGAGACCCTGTCTTGAAATAAAAAGTAAAAAGGGCAGAGACTTGGCTCAGTGGTAAAGCACCTCTGAGTTCAATCCCCAGCACCAAAAACAGGAAAGGTAATGAAGGGGTCAAGAGCTTGGTAGACACGCCAGACTAGAGCACATTATTAGAAAAACTGAACAAGTACAGGGAATTTGTTTTAAATATCAGGTATTCTTATCCACTATGCAAAGAAGGGGTTAATAGGAATAATGATGATAATAATAATGATAAAGTTTAAGAATTCTACTAGGTGCTAGGAACTGTTCAAATGCTTTGCATAAACTAACTTTTAATCCATATCAGAAGTCGGTGAGGTAGAAACTAGATTATCCCCACTTTCCTGACTTTATAGATGGGGCAGCTGGAGGCCACAAAGGTCCCACTTGCCCAAGGACCCAGGACAACCTGAGCAGGCCTGGATTTTGAGTCCCAGTAGTCCAGCTCTGAGACTGTTCCCTTACTTTAATCCGCTTCTCCAAGAGAAGATCTAAGAGGGAGCAGGCATCAGGAAGGGAGACACCGTGTCCTGGTTCACTCACCTTTGCTTAAGTGACACTGAGTGTGATGCCTGCCACACAGCAGGATCTCAAGAAATGTCTGTTGAACAAATGGAGGAACGAGGCTTAAATGTGTACTACCACCTGCCCTCTCTACACCTGGCACGTACCACCTGGTGAGCTGCGCCTCTAAGGAGTCGTGTGACCAAGTAATATAGCACATACAGCAGGGGCTTAATAGTTGTTCAGAGGCAGGCTCCTTAACATCTATTACTTTTCCCATGGAAGATAAACAGGTTACAGTCATCTTCGGCAGTTCCTATGGGCCAAACCTCCTATTGTTAGAGGGAGGTGTTTAACAATCTCCTAATGAATCTGTTTTGTTTCTGCTTACAAATTTTAATTTGTTTTTTTCTATAAGGAGCATACTAAGAAAAGACTCTAAAAACTACTGTTTTAAAACAAGCAATTAGAAAATCTCATTTTCCTGCTATGCTTTTTCTCTCTCACACCAACCTGACTCTGAAATCTTAGCCAAAGCTGCATTTTTTTCCCCAGCCTGTGCCATGTAATTTAATGGCCACGTAACTCTGATAGCTTCGATCTGTTGTTCTGCCAAGTACACATTACAGTCATTTAGTTTCTTTCTTCATCCTGTTGAGAATCAACACGCATACTCTGTATTGGAATCCTCCATGGTGGCTTATTTTAATAAATTTAATTCAGCTTGAAATTATAACTTGATTCTAACCGTCGTCTCTCATCTAAATATTCCTGAAGTAGAGGTGATTTGGGGAGGTAGAATACGCTGTACAAACCTAATGTGGACTTTGTCAGAATTCTGTTATTATTTTTAATCAAGTGGTCTTCAAACTATATGAACTATAAGAAAGTCATAAATATAAAATCTAATAATCAGGGGAGATTTAAATGTACTGTAATGCAGAAATCTGATAGCGTTCATCTCCTGCTGAAAACCTTCAAGGCAGTGAAGCCCATACTGCTCACCTGGGCTCTCCAAGGTTTTGTCAGCCGGCTTCTGCCTCCTCTGCTCTCTCTCTTCAGCTCCACCCACAGCCCTCTGGACTCCAGCCATTTGCAGGCTCCCAAAAGGGACACAGCCCTAGCATATTCTCCTCCTCTCCATGTTCTCACGTTTCATTTTTCCCTAACACACACAACCCATCCATGCATGTGCAGTGCACACAACACATGACCACACGCCACACACACACAACACACATACCATAAACACACACCCTTTGACCACCACCCACTTCCTTGCCAGGTTCCCATGCGTCCTTTAGGTCTCAGCTTAAATGTCACTTCTCCGGGGACCTTCCCTGACCCAACAGTCTCAATTCTGACCTCTCATTTCTGTCTCAGCATCCCGCTCTGGAACATGTACAGCAATTTGTAATTAGACAGCGATCCGTGGCATTATTCCATTAACCTCTGTCCTCACCACCAGCCTGCAGGCTTCAGGAAGGGAGACACTGTGTCTTGTGTCTCCCTTACACTGAGCATGATGCCTGCCACACAGTAGGATCTCAAGAAATGTCTGTTGAACAAATGGAGGGATGAGACTTCGATGTATACCACCACCTGCCCTTTCTACAGCTGGCACGTACCACCCGGTGAGCTGAGCCCCTAAGAGCTGTGTGACCAGTGAGCCGCAGTCTCCAGAGTAGGCCTTGGAATGAGCCCATCTCCTTGGCCTGCGCTGCACCCCATGCCATCCCTCTTCCTGTTTCTCTAAGGCTTTCCACAGCATGGCTGTCTCCCACCTTCAACCAGCAGAAGACCTCTGTCCCAGGGCTGGGCCCCGCTTCCTTTATCTCTTGGCAGACAGTACTTGGTCATGAAATAAAAGGGAGGAAAGGTCAAAATGAAACAGGAAACAAATCCTACCAACCACAAGGAAGGTTGTCCCAAGACATTTCCGTCCTCATCCCCTGGGAGTATTTTTGACCCCCTGTTTTGTTTCATGATAATGTACGAAGATGCTTTACCTCTGCACACAGCGGTCGCTCACTCTTGTTACGATGACTTGCTTTGAGAGTCAACGGTTTTGACGCAGTGATATAAGTCCTGAGAAATCTTATGCCTTCATGAAAATGTCCTGATAAAACTGTTTTCTGTGTCAGATAGCTCATTAGATTTTGACAGTAGCTTTTCCTTTAGGATTTAAAAAATCCTATAGGGCCTCATAATAAAATCCTGCTTCCTAGAGATTTCCAGTGCTTGATTTAGTATGTCTCAGACATCCATGTACGAATATTCTTCAAAATACTAATATCAGATTGAACTAGGGTTCAAGGCTATAATTTTAAATATGAGTACTTGCAAAAATATCCTATTGAAATTGAAAATAACTCAAATCATAAAATAATTGAGTAAGTACAATTAAGTAGCCTTTATCATGTTTTGATGTGACAGCTTATTGTATGAAAGAACCAGAGACCAAAGTACTATAGAATCTGTGACCCTCAACTTCCTGTAAACAAAATATCATGTACAAATATTTCTGATGCTAATAGCATTTATTCATTGCTTACTATGTGCCAGGCAGTTCCCTAAACCTTATGCATGTGTTAACTCAATGAATTGCACAACAGAGCTAAGAGGAAGACACAATAAGTATTTTCATTGTACAGAGAAATAAAAAATTCAAGTAATAACTCAAAGTCACACAGCTAGAAAAGGATAGAGCCAGGTATGAGCCTTGTCCCCTTATCAATGTAAAGGCCAGGCAAATAATTCTTTTCTATTCCCAAATCCTCATACATGTACTTAAATATATTTAAATTTTTGTTATGTGTCCTATTGTTTTAAGAAGGATAGTGCTAGTTTTTATCTTCCCAGGATTTTAACTGTTGCTAATAAATAGCATCACATAGTGATGAAACTCAGTCAGATAGACCTGGGTTTAAAGTCTAGCTCTTCCACTTACCAGTTTTATGACCTTAGGAAACTTGCTTCTTGTACTGATCCCATCTCAGCAGCTTTGTAAAATAGGGATCATTGTTGCTGTTGTAAGGAGAAAATGATAACCATACATAAATTTGCCTGGCACAAACGTTATCAATAGTTCTCCTTATTCCCAGTGTGTGACGCCTTAGGAAATTGCATTAATTCTCATGAAAAAGAAGTTCCCATCAATAAATTATGAATCTGATGTTGTGCACCATGTTCTATTAAGCTGAAAATAATTTATATATTTCTCCAGGAATCCCAGGCATATGAAGGCATAAAAGCATTGATTAAGAAAACCAAATTGGGGGGCTGGGGATGTGGCTCAAGCGGTAGCTCGCTCGCCTGGCATGCGTGCGGCCCGAGTTCGATCCTCAGCACCACATACAAACAAAGATGTTGTGTCTGCCGAAACCTAAAAAAAATTATTAAAAATTCTCTCTCTCTCTCTCTCTCTCTCTCTCTCTCTCTCTCTCTCTCTCTCTCTCTCTCTCTCTCTTAAAAAAAAAAGAAAGAAAACCAAATTGGGGGGCTGGGGATGTGGCTCAAGCGGTAACTCGCTCGCCTGGCATGAGCGGGGCGCTGGGTTCGATCCTCAGCACCACATAAAAATAAAATAAAGATTTTGTGTCCACTGAAAACTAAAAAATAAATATTAAAAAAATTCTCTCTCTCTCTCTCTCTTCAAAAAAAGAAAGAAAGAAAGCCAAATTGGGCCTGGGGTTGTGTCTCAGCGGTAGAAAGCTTGCCTTGCACGCACGAGACCCTGGGTTCAATCCTCAGCACCATATAAAAAACCAAATAAGTGAAATAAAGGTGTTGTGTCTAAATACAATGAAAAAATAAATATTTAAAAAAATAAAACCAAAAATTCCCACTAAATTGAAATTTGAGCTGTTACAAGGCATTACATTAAAAGAGTAGTGATCAAATTAATTATATGAGTGAACACAGCTATGCTGGTGGCAATGTGGAAACTCACTAGTTCCATGCCCATTCTGTGGATTCTGCTTCCCCACAGCCCTCTGTCAGAGCCTCTGAACGTTTATGTATGTAGACTGAGGGCCCCGTGTACTCGTGAACCTTCCTGGGTGACAGAGGCCCACTGCGGTGCTTTTTGCTACAGAGAGAAGATGCTTAGCCTCTGTATAAGAAATGCCATTCTGCTCAATCTCCTGCACCCCAGCCGATGAGTGGTAGCTATGATTCGTGCCCCATGACACACCTTCTAGCACAGATGACATCAGCTTTGGGTGTGTGACATAAAAGCAGCCAACTCAAAGACTGGTCACATACCTTCCGGGGCCCAACCTGCATGCTCTCTGAGAGATTTGATCCTAACAGACGGAGAGACTGAGGCAATTATCAAGGGAGGGACAAAAGAGAAATAAAGTAGAGCTGCCGGAAGCAAGTTGGTGGGGCAGGAGGGACTCTGGCAAGTCACAAGGCAACACGTAAAGTCAGAATTGAAACAGCAAGGATGACGGGGCAGATTTGCAGAGAGAAGCCGAGGGAGAAAGAGGATTCCTGGGCTGTTTAACTTGGTTTCCTGTAGCAGTTCCGGTTTACCTGTGTCTTTACAGTAGACCTTCCAGAACTTGCTCTAGGATGTCCATTTGTACATTGGAAATGGAATAAAACATCTGCGGTATGGACTTGAGGCTCAGGGGACACACTGACATGGCCTGTTGCTACAGACTCTCACTGGGCATCCTAGTTCTTCTGAGGTCTTCACCAACTGCCTCATCCTCCCTAAGATGGAGACACCGCTGCTGAGAGTAGACCCTGGGGCAGCACAGGTTGATGGCACAGACCACCAGGACTAAGCAGGGGACCCACATGTGCCCTTCTGTGTGGCAGGGAGGGGAGATCCGCCCTGTAAAGAAGCCTGAACCGCCACAGGAGCAGCTGAAAATAGTGGGAGGCAGAGGGAGACTCCAGATGTTCAGAATTAGGAGGACGGTAAACAAGCCCATTCCCCCCAGACCCACAAAGCTTGCTTTTTAAAATTATTTTTGTATCTGGTAAGCAAACCTATAGTCTCTCTTCCCGTTGCAAATAGGATGATTCTTTAGGGAATGATAATAATCAAAGTGGCTAACACAGTGGGTTGTTGTTTCTCTAGGAATTGCATAATTCACACATCAACGTGATTCTCACAATGGGTAGATCTGAAAACTTGGAAATGAAGTATAAACACCTCCATATGTAATTACTCTTCAGGAGTGGTTGTTTGCACACCTGTCACCTAATTGTTTTTTGGGTTTTTTTTTCTGTTTTGCCAGATTCAGTGTCCAAATGTTACTGTAGCCATAAGCACACCTTGCTAGGTAGTGTAATGACATTAAGTTTGATATTCCTGCCATGGGGTGGGGTGGGGATCTGAGGTGGAGGAGTAATAGACTACAGGTGGCCCTCTGAGCTAATGCCTGCGCTCTTCACCTAAGTGTCCATTACTAAGAAATGTGGTTCCCGAGCTGCCCCCGCCTCTGTGACAGCAGATTGAAATCAGGAATATCTTCATTTCATCTGGAACACACACTTGAAATTTCACTCCTATCCTCAGCGCACGAATCCATCACATAATTTTTCATATTTTGACTTCACTCGATCATGTACAAACCAGTGTACATCAAGATCAAAGACTCCTTTGACAGGTCGTGGTAAATAGGCCCTTCTGCGCCGTCCATCCTGCCTGGAAGGTCTTTCTTTCTCTACTCTCAGAAGTCACATTTATTTGGAGTCTCTTGTTAGGATTTAGAAAAAAGAGAAAGGTGGAAGGAAGGGAGGAAGAAGGATGGGAGGAAGGATGGGATGGAGGGAGGGGGAGAAGAGATGAATCTTCTCTGCTCAACCGTTCAAGCAGCCATGATAATCCCATAATCCCTACACACACACACACACACACACACACACACACACACACACGTGCAGTCCCTGCCTCCATAGATCAGCTGTGATGGTGAGATGGTCAAGGTAGGCGCTGCAGGCTGCTTACACCAGTCCTAACCCGACGTGTGCATTTTACAGGGCCGCTGTTCAAGAGAGAACTGCAAATATCTTCACCCTCCGACACACTTAAAAACTCAACTAGAAATTAATGGGAGGAACAATTTGATCCAGCAGAAAACGGCAGCAGCAATGCTCGCCCAGCAGATGCAGTTCATGTTCCCAGGAACTCCACTTCATCCAGTGGTGAGTGGCCTTGTCTCTCTGCGGGCTGGGGCTGACCTGTTGGTGCGGGTGTGCCATGGTGACCCTGGCCTCTCCCTGCTCTGTCACTTCAGTTCCAATCAGAGCAAATAGCTTTGAAGCGCAGTGGATGCTGGGAAAAAAAAAAGTTGTTGTTGGTTTAAATTTAAATGGAAAAATGGGTAGAATCAGGGGCAAAGACAATCTCCACTCTGTATCTGGGAAATGTGCGTCACTCAAACTCTTCCTCGTTGCCAGAGCAGAAGTTTCCACAGCGTGGATGAGAATGTGTGTGTTGAAGAGGTTGTTCTGCCGATCAGGCTTGTAGGAGGCTAGCTGACAGGGATGCGTTTGGCATCACCTGAGGGATGAGGAAAGTGGGAAAGCCCAGGAGGTAAAGGGTTTCCCCAGGGTCCTGTAGCTAACGAATTGTGGAGCTGTGACTTGAACTCACACCTTAGCTGGGTGGCTTTCGACAGCGTGCTCCAACTGGAGCCAGACAACAGCCCCCAACACGGGTGTCAGAGGTAGCTCCGGGCCAGGAGACTGCCTCATCACTTGTCTCCTGTCTCTCCCAGATGGGCAAAGGGTGTGGCAGCTGGGACAAGAGCCACAGGTCAAATGCCCAAGAGACTTACATAGTGAATCCGTATTGTGCAGTCTTTCCTCTGTGGTTTCAGGGTTCGAAAGTACTTCCTTAAAGGTCTGGATATTGTTTTAGGAATGAGGCCCTGGGGGCCAGGAGTACCCCAATTTCAGTGGGCTTCATTTACATTTGTGAAGGATTTGTCCAAAACAAGTTAATTTTTTAAAAAAAAAATGACCCCCAAAACAAAGCCACAGTGAATTAAATTTGCTTTTTACAAAAAATGCATGCACAAAGGCCTATTTATAAAAATTAATCCTTATTGCAGGAAAAGTCTCCAAATGAAAAGCTACCCTGGAGTTAAATTTTCTTCTTGTGTTCTTGTGAGATGGACTGGGGAGAGTAGGGGTCACCGAGAAGGGAGGAGAGAGTCGGGGCAGGTTGTTGGCAATTCTACTTGTCTCCAGTAGCCAGGAACCAGCTCTGCAGGGGAATCAAGACTAAATGCCAGGTGAAGGGGACTCCAAGATTAAATGCCAGAGGAAGGCAACTCCAAGATAAGAAAGATTCAGCCTTTTGCAGGTAGACAGATACCTGAGAGGATGAAGGAAGAGTCAGGCCCAAGAAAAAATGGGATTGGATAAGAAAAGCTACCTAGAGAAGGTCTCCATTAAGTGTATCCGCAGGACAAGTAACAACTAGCCCAGATGTCCAGACTTAACAAGGACAGGGTTCTAAACACATTTAGTGCCAAAAATAGGCACTTAAGTGGTTCTATTTAAAACTATACACATGTATAATTTATGGTTCTCTTTATTGATGCACACATATAAATTATTTTATTAAATTACCTAAATGCTAAAATAATATAGTTATACATATTAAATAATGTCTACGGCAATGAATTTAGAACCAGCCAGGTCAACATAGTAACAGTACCTTATATATCTCACTCATTTGAATTATGCGCTTCCTAATTATTTAGAATTTAATAAGAATTGACCCTGTTGACTCAATGGCAATATTAATCTGAAAATTCCATTCCTACTCTTAACTATTAGTTGAACGATTTTTTTAAAGTTTTGTTTATATATTTGTCTCAAATATTAATTAGAAGCTAAATAATCACCCTCTCTCTGTGGGGGGAAAAAAAAGCACATTTCATTTAAATATTTCAGTAGAGGTTTCTGAATCACATGAAGTATTGAAATAAAAAATGTGACAAGCCTAAAAAAAATCACCGATTCTACCAGCAAATCACTTCAGAATCTCAGAAGTTCCTTACTGTCCAGTACGGTGTGTTTGGCTAAATAATGGCCCTCAGAGTGCCTGAATCCTATTCAGGGCACCTTATGTGGAAACAAGGTCTCTGAAGATGTGTGAATGCCATCACAGGTGTGCCTGTAAGGGAAAGGCCGAGGGAGGGTTGGCACGGATGGAAGAGGAGAAAGGCCGCATGTCCACAGAGGCAGACAATGATGTGGCCACAAGCCAAGGAATGCCAGAAGCCACCAGAAGATAGAAGCCGAGGAACAATCCTCACCAGGAACGTCAGGAGGGAGTATAGTTCTCCAGCACCTTGCGTTTGGCCCAGCAAAACTAATTTCGGACTTCTGGCCTCCAGAACTGAGGAAGGATAAATCACTGTTATTTTAAGTCCTCAAGTAATTTGTCTACAGCTGCCACAAACAGCTAAAAGATGCAGAAACTGCCTTAGACAAATAAATAGCTAAACAGAGAGTACCAAAAACCACTCTCCCTTTAGGTCTCCTTCTGGGCTAAACTTTGTTAAAGGATTTTCTTTTCCACTTCTTCTTTCATCTGGCCATGAACAGGTTCCACCAAGTCTCTGACCAGTCCTCCATATCACCAAACCAGTGGTCATTTCACCTCCGTTGGTGCTACAGTCTGAATGTGTATGTCAGCCCCAAATTCACATATTGAAGTCCCGACCCTCAAGGAGAGGGGATTTGGAGTTAGGACCTCTGGGGAGGGGGTGATCAGGTCGTGAGGATGGAGCCCTCCTGAATGTGGCAGTGTCCTTCGGAGAAGAGAGGCCATGGCCTTTCTGCCTGGAGGACACAGCCAGCAGCAGCAACCACGTATGGAAAGAAAGTGCCCTCCGTGCCCTGATCATGAATTTTGCAGCCTCTAGAACTGTGAGAAATCAGTTTCTGTTGTTTAAAAGGCCCCGGTTCATGGTCTTTGGTTATATCAGCCTGAATTACGTTATATCTGCCTGGACCATGTGGAACAGGCCTCTCTGACACCTCTGTCTCCTGTGCCCATTTCAAGCTTCTGTTGTAGGTAGAGATCCCCAGGCCGGATGTCTCTTCCTATCTACCCTGTCTCTCACGGCTTCATTAATTCCCAAATGTAAGCCATTTACAGAGACCCCCAAAGTGTGCTTCCGTTCTAACCCACTCCTCTGAAACCCAGGCTTACACAGCCAGCTGCCTACTGGACTCGCCTTCAGACTTCTCACGGGAACTTGACATGTTCAAAACCAAATTCTTTATTCCACTACTTTCCCGTTTCAGTAAATGGCACAATCGAGCTGAAATCCCAAACCCAACCCAGCAGGCCCTGGCACACAGTGCGTCAGCAGGTCCTGGCACATCTGCCTTCGAAACCACCCTCTTCTCTCCCTCCCAGCACCCTCGTCGGAGCCCCCGCATCAGCAATTCCTTCCTCATCTGTCACCCTCCACTCATACTTTTTCCGGTATAGCCTATGTATAGAATCAGAAGAATCTTTAAAAAACCTGCGTGGGATCCTGTCACCGCCTTACTGGAGACCCTTCAGTGCCGGGCCATGTCACTGGGGACCAAGCCTAGACCTTTAACCTTGACTCTGACCTACAATGCATTGTGTATTCTGGACCCCAGCCAATCCCAGTGAACCCCAAACTACAGATGTAATGTGCTGGGGAAATGGAGCTGAGGGTGGGAGGGGGCCGAGAAGCACACGGACTTGGAGTGAAGAACGGGGAGGAAACAGCAAGACGGGCATTTCACAAGCGATTTTCTTCAAGAAAGCTTTTTGCAGATCTTGTCCTCTGGCCTTTTCAGCTGTGGGTTAGTGCAGAGAGATGACGGGGACCAAATGGATCCTGTCTCCCGGCAGCATGGCAACAGCACTTCTGCAGAGCTGCAGGCCAGTTCTCCCAGCCAGAGCGGGTGCGCTTCTGGGAACAGACTCTTAAAGGTGCCGCCCTGCTCTTCCCTTAGCTGCCTGTGGGGAACCCAGTTCAGACACCAGGATGCCTTGTCAGCAAAGACTGCACAGCTCAGGAGTCTCCTTTCACTTGGGGACCTAGGAGTCACTTTCTCTACAGGGCTGTAGAGAGCAGCTCCTACTGTCTGTAGGAGGCTCAGGTTGGCTGTGGGCACACACGGCTTTCTGTGTGCTCAGAGGCATTCAGACCTCCAATATATTGGCCCCCCCACCTTTCTATTTTTTTTTTTTTTAAGAAATATGGCAAAAGTCTAGGGAATGCAGAAGAGTGGACTTAGCCTGAGACTGGGCGCCTGGCTGCTTGCAAAGCCTTGACTCTCAGAGGCACTGACCTTGGGTTTTCCTTCCAGTGTCTCCAACCTGCTCTTACCTGGAGACTGCGCATGCCTGCACCCACACTTGCTTCTTGTAAGTGTTGGGAGATTAAAGAAGACAATATGTGTAGGAAGACTTTGAGAATGCCAGAAGCTAAGTATTACAGTCCGTCATAATAATAATGCAGCACGCACATCTCAGCCAACGACTGTTGCTGTAATTTTTAACTAATCAACTTTAATGAAGAACACTATAAAATAAGAAAAACACCCAATTGAATCCATCTCTGCAAAGCCTGTGAATTTTCAACATTCAATTTCACATAACAGAAAATATTTATTTCCCACCTCATATTTCAAAAAAGAAGAGAAGATATTTGCTACCATTTAATTCAATTTCTATTTGGTATATTGCTATGCTGATTACATTTCTGTTTTAAAAGCATTGGATAATTTGAGACCCAAAAAAAATGTTATTAGTACTGACATCTACACTACTACAATGGCTATCTATTAAATTTGGACCATGGGAAGTTGACGAGAAATAGCACCTTGTTCAGCTAAGTGGCTTTTCTTCCGCACTGCAGATGAGGAAACTAAAGCTCAGAGAGGTTAATTTTCTTCCTGGGGTTGGGGCAGGGCAGGGTGGGGGGGCGTGGAATAAGTGGCAGAGCACTGGATTTGAATGTCAACCTCCCACTGTCTAAAATCTGTATTTTTACTTTTCAATAACCCATTTCTCTGTGAACTGCATCAATAAAACATACCAGGACATTTCATTTTAGATCATAAAATCACACGAACAAGCAACATATTTTTGAAGGCAAGATTTGGCTAACTGGAACGATTAGTTGACATCCAAAAAGGTTCTGGGGGATGAGTTTTGAAGTCCTCACATCCTGTTGATGGTCAAGACACAACCTGTATTTATGCTGCCCCACTGATATGTGGGAAGAGATGGTTGGGAATTTGCCTCCACAGAAAATCAAGATGGAGATGTGGGAGAGAGCTCTTTGCTCTAAATGTTTACTTTGATAATTAGTCTCTGAGTTAAATTACTCATTTAGTACAAGTTTTTAATACCTGTTTTAGTTCCTTAGTTTTGACACTGGTTCCCAAATTTCTCCACACACCTGACCATGTAGGAAAAAAAAAATTAATACACATTTGAAGGTCTCTGCCTAGACCTAGTACTCAGAGTTTATCTCTATTTTAAAAATTCCTTCCAGGAATCTCTGATACAACCGATACATTGAACCACTGATGTGTTTTGATTTATGACCATTCAGAATTGATTTTTTTAAGATCCTAACATTACTTAGTCCTTACACTATTAAATCCCTTGGCTCTTTTCCAATAGTACTAAATTATAAAAGCTACAGTTGATGACAAACCACAACTTGTTATAATTATGACTCAAGTGCATAATATACATATATAAAATTTTGTAGAAAGTCAAAGGAGGAAAAAATCCTGACTGCCGTCTATTTCCCACGTTGAGATCTCACGTTGCCACCTTCTCTCACAACGAATTTTATGTCTGAGCCATAAAGATCTAAGAGCTCCTCCAGGGAGGACCGAGCATCCGCCATCTAATACCGTGAGAAGCACAGCCCCAGCCACTGCACAAAGGCTTTTCAGCCTCTCTGGGAATCCCTACACAACCACCAATAATTCACTGTTTTCTAACATGACCATTTATAAGAGATTTTTCAGCTATTGTAAAGAAAAATGTGTTTACTAAACAAAGATTGTTATTTTCCCCATTTGAACAACTCATTCAGACTCACAAATAGACAACAAGGTCATCTGTGATGTATGAACAGAGAAGGGAAATGACACACAGAATGGCATAATTCAATGTTAGAAAATTGCATTAACATATGATTGCAAATGTCTGAAAACAAGTGTGTTAAAATCATCCACAAATAAAAACCAACCAAACAAACAAACAGCAAGAGCCATTCAGGTCTAATTCAATGTAAAAATTATTCTAAGAAAAATCTTTGGAATCTTACATTTTTAATGGTGGTTCTTTAAAGTGAATCAAGGTTCATTGTTCTCACATGTACATAATTTCTTTTCTGGAAGGCAGAATTATTTACATATTTATAGGAAGAGCTTTTTAAAAAATCATCTCCATGACCTACTAGTGTATTTCCTCTTTCAAGAGTTTAGGAGTCTCTATACTTCCCACAGGAATACAGTGACACAGAACACATTTAATAAAGTATGGGATACTTTTGTCACAATTGTCTTGATTTTGTGATCTAGGAAACCAAACCAAGACTTAATGGTTCATTGAAAAATTCGTTGGTTGAAAATTTTCAAACTCTTTCATCCAGCCTTTCATGAAGGGAAGGTTAGATGAGACGTCTTGAGCTACAGCAAAACATAGTAGGTCTACTTGAAAACCGCATATGAGTTTTGGGAATATATGTAGAGATGGAATGTGGAAATATACTGGCAACTCTGAGCACAAATAAAATCCCAATAGCTACACTATTTGAAAATGCATAAATTTGGTCAACTTGAAAATCAAGGTATAATCTTGGATTTTCTTTATTCCTCTCCGTTTGAGATGTGTGGGAGAATCAAAGACAGTTTGTATTCCATAAGCTTTACTGCTTTAGTGTTATAATGTTCAATCGTTTGAAACAATGAGTGCTTAGAGTGGTAATTATCATTTCCTTTTATTGAGAACACTTTCATAAGAACAAAGGTCTACTCTGTTTCTTGTAAATGGGTTTCTACGATCTTCTATATTTGTACATGGTTTGGGGAAGAAAATCTACATGGTTTTCATTTATGTTAAGGAAAACAAAAAATAGATGTTTAATGAATGTTTACAATTCAGCATCGAATTATGCAACTAACAAAAAATATTGTATAAAATGAATAAATTTTGCTCAAATGACACTTGCTGGTAATTTTGAAGTTTGACTCTCACCTTTTTCCTGTGTTGTCTTCCTTTAACAGCCCACTTTTCCTGTAGGTCCCGCCATAGGGACAAATACGGCTATTAGCTTTGCTCCTTACTTAGCACCTGTAACCCCTGGAGTTGGGTTAGTCCCAACGGAAATTCTACCCACCACACCTGTTATTGTTCCCGGAAGTCCGCCTGTCACTGTCCCGGGATCAACTGCAACTCAGAAACTTCTCAGGACTGACAAACTGGAGGTACTTCAATTATGTTTGTGTTTTGAGATGCATTTGTGGTAGAAAGTGCACTTCTGTGTAGGCAAATGCTTGTGAGGTCATTCTGCAAAAATGTTCTGCAAAAATGCCATGAATACATCTACACACACTCCTCCCAAACCCACACACTCAACATTGTATGGTTTGAGATGAAAGCCAGGTATAAAGAAAATTAGTCTGTGGGAAAGGAATCACTTTAACATAGGCACAAACCAGCTGTGTGGACTATGTGCATAAGGGCAAAATATTTCTCAACTAATAGAATATTAAATCAATCACTATTCAAGCTAGACAAGTGGCTCCGAGTTCTGATAGCCTCCTCCTGTTGCCCAGCACAAACCCTTCCTGGATCCTGGAACATTCTAGAGTTGATCAGAAGCTCAGCAACCAGGGCAGTGGGAGACAGTCAGGGACAAGGGTTGGAGCAAGTGGGACCATGACAAATAACCAATTGTTGTGAACATATTTCAAATTATTAAGAACCAAGTACACCTGCTCTAGTATGTTCCAGAATATCATCTCTGGTGGCTTCACTAGTGCACAGTGGGAATTGGAAGCTGGATAAACTTGGTTATTAACTGAGTTTTTTTTTTAAACGAAAAGTGTTATACAGATTCTAAGAAAACAGTCTATATTTTTATAAAACACAAATCTTCACATCGTGAATCAAACTGACCCTTCTTCGCTTTGTTAAATAAACCTTCTCTTTAATCAGAGCTACATAATTCATCTATTAACCTTACCGCAATGTCCCTATGATATTCAAAGAACTTTAGCAGGGTGTATAAAGATCCTGACAAAATTTTCAAAGTCCTCCTTTAATTCCATTATTGATTTAAGTTGTTGGGTAATCTATGTATACATAGAAGGTTGGATCATTAGAGAATATTCTTCCAGTGTGTGCTTGTTTAAATATTAACCCAGTAAACCTTGAGGGCAACAGAGTGTTTGCATCCTAATATCCTGTGGATGATTTAGAATTCAGAATGTCAAACTGTAAATATTTTTAAAGATGTATATTTTTTTTACTCAGCTTCAATCTGGAGTATATGGATCTCTAGATGAGGAGAATGCAAACTCTAATTGTTCTTGTTTTGAAAAGATGCAGCCTATCCCTGTGAATATTGAATAGATATGTTAGGGTACTAGAAAAGTGTTTGGGGCTCCACCTGCTGGGGCGCACAGAGCTTTAGTGTTCAGTGCATGCCTGTTCCAGAAAACAAATTAAATCAGCGGAGTTGGGAACAAGTAGTCCCTCCCAACAGAGTTGGTGGACAATGATATGTAAAAATGATTCACAGAGACTCATTCAGCAGAGCAGTCTCAGTTCATTTCAAACCAGGAATGAAGTCAGCTGTATACAGAGACCCTGGGCAAATGCTGGTCTACACCTATGATGTCACAGACAGGAATCGTTCCATTTGTAGAGAAAGGCTTACTCAAGAGTCTCTGCTAATAGCTTAGTAATCTGTACTTTGCACATTTTTTTTTAACTAAAGATGGAACATTAATACCAGCGTAGGAGGAGATAGTTAACGACTCGTGACTTACCCTGTTGACTTTTCCATCTCACCTGGCCACTGGTCAGTGAAACACTATTTCCCAAGTGTGTTTGACTTTCACAAGACTTGGGTTTCCTGTCAGTGACCCTTCATGGCCATTGCCACTTATACATGTTGACTATGAAACTGGACCCTAAGGAGAAATAACTTACAATGCTACTAATCCTTCCCTGCTGATATTTATAGGCAAGGAAGAATTAATTCATAATTAATATGCATACACTATTCATCTCAGTTCATGTTGTCTACGTCCAAAGCATAATTAAGAATACTTTCCCAGAAAACGAAATAAGTCAATTAAGATCACATCCAACTGCCTGTTTCTTTAATGTTGTCCACGAGTCACTTGAGTAAGACCCATCAGGAAGTGTATTAAAAAAGAAAGGAAGAAAAAAAAAAACAACTCTTGAGTTCTGAAGAAATCTTTCTTTATGTCATAAAATCTTGGTCCCCCAAATTCTGAGGATGGAAAATATTAGTTACTTGAGATTTCAGGCGAATTAGGGATTAAAAAGACTTCAAAAACCAACATTCGTAACTCTATTCTCCTTCCCTCCATTTGTCTTATCCTTTATCTCTGAGCATATTTTTCTGTTTCTTTTTTTAATCTCTGGGGTTGTCAAAACTAATAATATAGTTATCATCTTAAGATGAATGTTTTGGTGTCTCGGATATTGCAGTTCTTGCTATTGATGATCCTAGGCTTAAGTTCTCTCTGTAGAGCAGCAGAGAAGGTGGGGGAGACTGCAGCAGGCCCCTGGTCCTATCCACCCAGAGGGAGGAGGAGTGAGGATCTCATTTCCTATAACTTTTTGGAGTTGGACCCCTATGGTAGCTTGACATTATCTCTCCAATCAATCAATCAATCAATCAAACTCTATAGCAACCCCAGAATGTTTTCAGGTAGGAGATTGGGGGCGGGGAGACAGGGACCTTCCAACCGGCCACGAAGGAGGCTTTGCTGGGTTTTTTTCCTTTGATCTTTTAGCTAATTCGCTGGTTTCGGATTATTTTCTCAGCTTCAATATTCCCCCCTAGAAAAAGGGGGTAACCCAAAAGTGAGAATATTGTCGGAGATTCCGTAACCTGGGTCCTGGATAAGGAAAGCCTTAGGCTCCCAGGCACAAAAGCCACCCTGCGAAGCTCGGGAGGCGCCCCTTCGTCCTCGGGGCGGCGGCGCGGGCCGCAGGCGCCTCCCGCATCGCTGTCCTCCCTCCTGTCCCAGGTATGCAGGGAGTTCCAGCGCGGCAACTGCGCCCGGGGAGAGACCGACTGCCGCTTCGCACACCCGGCCGACAGCACCATGATCGACACAAACGACAACACCGTAACCGTTTGTATGGATTACATAAAGGGGCGTTGCATGAGGGAGAAATGCAAATATTTTCACCCTCCTGCACACTTGCAGGCCAAAATCAAAGCTGCGCAGCACCAAGCCAACCAAGCTGCGGTGGCCGCCCAGGCAGCCGCGGCCGCGGCCACAGTCATGGTAAGTGCGGCGCCCGCGCGCCCCGCCCCGCCGCCCCGCGCCCTCCCGGCCGGGGGGCGGGGCTTCCAGGGCGGGGACTCAGACGCTCCCCGGACCGTGGGGACGTGGAAGGCTGCTATTCCCGCTGCTCCGCTGCCTAAGTTTCGTGGTCGTTTCCCCTTTTTGTTTTGTTTTGTTTCCCCTCCTTCCCTTCTTCAGCACAATAAATAAATCCCTAAGGTTCAGGGAACCCCGTGCGACCTGCGGGCTCCAGTTCTGTAGTAACTGGGGTCCTCTGAAGAGAGGGACCCGGTGGGGTGGGGACCCTGGTGGGTGCCGAGCTTCAGAGCCGAGGAAAGGAAGATGGCCCTCTGGCGCTGAGCACTGGAAAGCGGCAGCAAGCTGTTGCGAGCAGCCAGGAGGGGAGCTGTGGCTGCACCGGATGCCTAGCAACAAGTGACCCCGTCAGGGATTTTTCCACTTCCTATCCCCCACCCCTTTCTTTTCACTTATCACAACATTAGAACCTATCACCCCCCACCCACCCACCCATGAAATTGTATATAGAACGGCAATTCATGGAACAGATGAAATCAGAAGTGTGCTGGATGGTGCTAAAATCCAGGGACCTGTCACCCAGGCTTGTCTCCTGGATGCTCCTCAATGTCCCTTAGAGACCAGCAGCAATATTATGATCCACACCTTGGGAGCCTGTTACAGCTCCAGAATCTCAAGGAGCCCAGCCCTCCCCTAGCAACCGGAGCACATCATGATGCTCTTGAGCCTACAGACTCTTGGGCCTCATCCTACATCTTTGGCATCAAGATCTGAATTTTAAAACCTTCTCAGTATTTTGTATGCACATGAACATTAGAGAAATACATGCCTAGAACACTGCTTCTCAAACTTGGCTGTGTTTTGGAATTAATCCAGGGCTTTTGAAAGGGACTGGCATTGACCCCTTCCTCCAAAGATTCTTATTTGCCGGATGTGAACTGGCAGTGGCCTATCTTTTAAAGCTCCCAGGTGATTCCAGTGCACATCCAAGTTGGAGAACCACCACACTGGGTGGCAGACATTTTTAATTAACTTGTTTTAAAGTGAGAGGTCTGGCTTATGAAAGTCTATTGCTCTATGATAGGCACGGTGCATTCACTCATTTAAAACAGCTAATGGGACCTGCCAAGCATCAGGCACTTTCTGGGTAGAATAAATAAAGGAGGCAAGTGTCTTTACCCTCAAGGCGCTTGGAATTGAGTAAGTGAGGGTACCAATGTCATTTCTTCAATGACATTGTAGAAATGCATGATGGGTGAGAGGGACATGAGGGCCTCTGTGGCCAATCCTCTCTTGGGAATGTAGGAGATGAAAGATATCATTTTTAAAAACATTATCTAGGTACAACTCTGGCCTCATACACTGACAATTGGCCCAAACAGATGAGTCATACAACAAGTCCATCACCATACAACCTTTTTCTCAAAGGCTTTATAAAGGCGTGGGCTTGTGTTCCGAGGAGAGAAGGACACAGAGCCTGCCCTGACAACATTGCCATTGGTGTGGACTTTGTGGTTATGTAGGTCTTTCCCACCTGAGCTCATCTCCACACAGCTTGAGAAGTGAGTCCTTCATCTTTTTTTTCCCCCCCGAGAGATTTTAATCCTGTAGTCTTCTTTCCTCTTGTCCTTCGCTTTCTTATATCATTGGACATTACAATGATTTTTTTAAGTTCCTGTATACATGTGGATGTGTACATCCATACAAAAGGGTTGGTAAAAAATAGAGAAATGTTCGCTTTTTGAGTTCTAGTAGAAGAGAATTAGAAGGAAGGATGGGAAAACGTTGACGAAAAGGAAAGTGCTTTAGAAGGCAAATGAGTCCTTTCCACTTTTGTCCAGGGTGGACTCCATCTTCCCACCCACTTAATGAAGGTCTCATACTCTGAGAATTTGTTGTTGTTATTGTTTCCATTGTAGTCATGTTTTCAAGCCAGCTCTCAACTTATCCTAATTGTCGAGTTGATTGTTGGGCACTAAGAACATGTTTTTCCATATAATTCACCTTATAAATATCAAACCAGAAACTCAGGACGTTAGCAGGACTGGTCAGGACTCTGGCAGCAAGAGACAAACACCCTCCTGAAGTACTGTAAATGACGAAGTTGGACTTCACTGTCGTGTCACAGTGCCCTTCCAAGAGGGGAGAGGAAAAACAAGACTCAGGAAAGCCAGGTGCAGGGACTTTCCCGCCGAGTTTGTCAGTTCCGTTCTGTGGGTCCAGCGTCTCCCATGACACAGACCATGACTCTGAGCCTCTAGAAGGAGGGACACATTCTTATATCTCTTGATAAGAGAGAAAACAGTATCTAAGAGTAATGTTACAGAATCTATAAATAGAGCTATTGTTTCCCATCTCTAGGGAAAAATTAGTTACATGTCATTTGGTGGCTCTTCCTGTAGTTAGAGGGATAAGAGCTTCTACTGGTTTAGTCTGGGCGACAATAGCCATTTCTCACTACCGAGGTATCAGATGAGGTTCAGGAATATGAAAACACCACTCCCTACAACTCAAGAACCTGTTATGACAAAACCACGGTACCAATAGTGACCTTAGGGATGAGCCCTGATTCTAACTGTGGCCTGATTTTTTTCTTCCTGTATTTTGGAAACATCAGTTTTGATGTCCACATCAACATTTATTTCAAATGATTTAAGGGACAGTGCACCTCTTACACACAGTAGGACATCCAGGCCAATGGGGCTAGGAGCAGTAACGTCATTGACACGCACAGGTCCACCCTCCCCCTGGTGGTCTGCGGCCACAGCTGCTCTCTCAGGCCCTGCTCCACGTGTTCACAGAACACTCGTCACCAGAGGCAGAGGTTGCCGCCCGGGATGCTGGTGGAGTCCGTTGCCATAGTTTCTCTGATTTTTCCACCGTGCCCAAATTTGGAGTTCTGAGAAGTCACAGGATCCCACGGCATCTTCAGAGGCAACCCAAAGGAATGTCGTTTCAGAACAAAAGCCAGCATCTTTCTGACAGTGACATAAAAATTACTTAATCTGTCATGTCTTTTTAGTTTAAGTGAGTCGCTCATTCGAAACCAGCCGAGGTGCAGCTGGATAAAGTCCTCGTTCCCTCCTAGCGAGATTCCTTAGTACCCTGAAGAAAAACTATAAATTTATTTCCTTGTTTAAAAGGACGAACGGGCTGATGATGTTAGCAGATGTCCATGTCCATTCACCTGGCCTCCTCATCTGAACCCTGGGCATTTCCATAGCACCGTTTTTATTGTGATCTGTGGATTCCCCCCTTATTTTGATTAATGAGACCCTTTTCTTTTTTTTCTT
Organism: Ictidomys tridecemlineatus; assembly: GCF_052094955.1. NCBI lineage: Eukaryota > Metazoa > Chordata > Mammalia > Rodentia > Sciuridae > Ictidomys > Ictidomys tridecemlineatus. The sequence goes on from NC_135482.1 coordinate 187,263,045, forward strand.
TTTTTTAATTTAGTTTTTAGTTGGACACAATACCCTTATTTTATTTATTTTTATATGGTGCTGAGGATCGAACCCAGGGCCTCGCACATGCTAGGCGAGCGCTCTACTGCTGAGCTACAGCCCCAGCCCTAATGAGACCCTTTTAAAAAGGAATTTAAAGCTTTTGACTCTGGAAGAGAGACATTTATTTCCTTTCAAGCCTTCTTCTTTTACAATACCTCTTAAAAACTAAGGATCACCTTCACCGGAATTTTTAAAATATGAGGATAAACTAGACAGAGCTTCTCTTGGGTAGTTTTAACACAAAACATGCTTGATGCTCACATACGCAGTCTTTGTTCACATACACCAAAATGGGGCGATTCAAGGAGAAAAGTAGTTTACAAAAGGAAACGGGACAAGCTGCCATCGGCTAGATAAGTTTCAGTTGTGCAGGAAAACATGCGCAGGGACTCGGAATTCCATCCTGCTCCTCCACATCCTCTCAGCCCTCATGGAAGTGGTAGCTCTGATCATTTTTTCCAGGGTTTCCTGACCCCTTGGATTTGGTCTTTGCCTGTAACACCTGGCCCTTGGTTGCTCACCTTGACCTGCAGGAGGGTTGCTCATCAACTCATAAATAGAAAAACCTGGCTGCACATGGGCCACCTCCCCCTGACTCATCCAGCATATGCTAAGTGGAGGGGTCCAGAGTAAGCAGAGGACTCAAGTGCTGGTGAGGCCAGCAAAAGTGGATGCCAAGTGCCTGGCACATGAAAGGGACTCAATTAAATAGAACCTTTTCTGCATGGGAACCTAAGCAGGCTCCCAGCGCACACTGGGCTCCTAGGTCTCTAAGGCTGGGTCTGAGCCTGAAGATCCTGCAATGCAGGTACACAAGCCAGCCGTCAGCAACACCAACTAAAACAGGAGAGTTTAGAAACATCAAAATAAGCCACATTGTCCCATGACTACTTATCCACAAGGAGTTTTAAAACACTTTCCATACAACTTTGCAATGTGGGGCCTCTGACATCTTAATTCTTGTGCCCTCTTCTCTAAGATCTGAGCGTTAGCTTGCAAAGAAGACAGCTGCGTCCAATAAAGAAAACACACACCACGCAGTGGAACAGACACTTCACCCCTGTCCTGCTCACCGAGGCATTGTTTCCTTACATTCCTAAATTATTCTAATTATTATTAATTATCTCTATGGAAATCAGATTTCAACAAACCAAAAAAAAATGGGGGGCAAGTTAACCTTCCAGGTGACTATCCTAAAAAAGAAACGTTAAGTATGTTTTGTTCTTATTCTACTGGGGGACTTCATTCAGTGATGCTTTGTTAATTTTGTTCCTAAACCCAGCCTTTCGAGACTCTTGTCAGAAAAGATGCTCCCAACAATGGATTCATTCTGAAAATGCTAGACTGCAGGTGAAGGGGCAGCTGAGTCTGGACCACTGGAGGCGAAAATGGTTTTGAGTTTAACATCCAGTTCGCATTCCCAAGGGCTCTATGAGAGTAGGCTATGCTGCCGCCTTTAATTAACATTCGTTTAAACTCAAAAAACAAAGCAAAGTCTGCATTTTTTTTCATAGTGTAACACTGTGCAGGGTCCAAAGAGTTTAAACAACACCACTGGCATTGTGGGTGTTATTTGATGTTGAATTTACATTTGAGGAAAAAATATCTACAAGTTTTGTCATTTTCCAGCTCATCGGGTTGCTTTGGTTAGTAACATTCACTGCTTGACTTTCACAGCATTGCTTTCCTAGTTTTTGGTGGCCTCTATCAAAACCACCTTCCAAAACCTTGGCCATCCCGAATCTACCTTGACCTGCAGCCCTTCCCACTCTGTTTTGAATCCCCTGCCCCAGCTCTTTACCCATCCCCTGTCAGGACCATACTTTCTGTTCTGAATCATCAAATGATTTTCCCAAGGAAAATATCACTAGTTATTCCAGTTTTAAGGGTCCATCACTATCTTATTTTATTTAAAATGCCATAGTTCTACCCCCAGAACTTTAGGACATAAATATTTCATTATTAGACAAATCTTAGGGATTTACCTATTGTGCTAAACATAGAAAAGGGATATTTCATTTTTTTTAATTTGCATTGGAGCTATTCCTTTGAATTTATTTTCACAGAATTCCATCTTAGAATTTTTCCATTTTTTGTTTAACAACAACTAACCATAAATAGGAAAAATTTTTCATTGTAGTCTAAATCAATCCATATTTGTTATTATTTCGGTTGTTTAAATGAAACTATCTCCCCAAAAGTATGGTTATGAGTTAAATATATTTTATTTCTAGTCTTTAAGCAGTTCTTTGCCATTTTTAGCTGTTTGCTATTGTACTTGTTCTAGCCAAGAGTTCCACTTCTCATTAATTGGTTTGATCACTTATGTACCTAAAAAAACAAATAGAACTATCAAATAGAAATCATTTTAATACCCAAGGACACTAAATACCTATTTAAAGGTATTCTCTTAAGTTTAATCCGGTAAGTTGTTTGAGATAAATTAATTATAATTTCAAATGTAATAGAAAACAGAATGGATGATAAGTTAGTCACTAGAAACAGAAAAATGGAAGAAAAGTGAGAATTTTGGAAGCTCACAATTTAAATTCAAAACTTAAGTTTTCTAAGATGCTAGCAGAGTGAAGGAAAGAATTGAGACAATTATCCACGAGATTCAGACAAAAAATAAAGATCCAAACCCAAACAGTTTTGCCGAAATAATCTTGTGTTTGAATATTTTTTTGCCTGAATTTTTTTTGTCTCAGTTTGCCACTTCATTTTGTTAGGCCAGATCTGAATTAAGAATGATTTTTATGAAAAATTTCAACTTGGATCGTACGTACCTCCAGTGTTTTGTACCTGAAAACTAACTTATCAGAAGTTCTTGAATCCGATGGCCCTTAAAAGTTTTGCTTTTTTTTTTTTCTGAAGCAATATAAAAAATGCTTATGGTGTGTATGCAAGCTGCTGTTTTAATTAACTTTCCTGAATTTCAAACATCTATATTTTACTCTCTTATATGCTTTTAACTAAGGTATAGTAGATGCATTTTTGCTTCGATACTAATTTAAGGTGTAATATTCATTTCTTTAGAGAACATTTTTGTTGTTGTGCATGCCTAGTGTTTTGTACGTTGTATATTGCATTCAGAATATTTTTTTCCTTCTCACCTATCCACAATGCAATGCCGTTCCCATGATGCACCTCTGCTTGCTGTTTACCTGTATGTTAATTCGCTTGAATCCCATTGGCCCACTGCCATCATGTGCTCGCTGCCTGTTATTAAAAGACTCAGTCGACTGCCAAAGCAATGAAGCGACCTCTCGAAGCAACTGTAGACCTGGTACTTTGACCTTTCACCTTTCGCTTTGCATGTAGCTTTTCAGAGAACCATCTGAGATTTGTATTACTTGTAAGATACTGGTTGCAACCAATCATTATTATTAATTAATGGAAAAAAAATTCAGTAAGGTGTTTAGCCATCTCATTTTCATATGTTAATCTGTGAAATAAATTAAACCTAACAAATTTTAATACCTTTTCCAAAAGAGTGAAGCAAATTTACATGACTTGGCTCAGAAAATGCTCATTATAATTCATATTAACCTTTAAATTCAAGAAATTGCCATGTAGTTAAAGAAAAGAATAGGTATTAATAACACCAAAGCTTCTTTCTCCCCCTTAGAATAGTTTAACCATTTTAAAAGCCGAAGCCATTCTTTTTTTTTTTTTTTTCCGTTGTTGTTGCTTGATAGTTTTTCTTTCCCTTAGTTGAGATGCTACCGTTTTGGGTTTCAGAAATCACGCTTTTGCTCTCAATAACAAATTCTCACTCATTCGACATTGCCGCTGTTTAAATTAAGGTGCATGGCAGAGGCATCTCCTTAGCTGTCGTTTTTTTTAAAAAAAGAATGTTGCAATTGATGATCTCTGTGGACAAGCAAGGTGGGTTTGCTTTAAGTTAGACATCTCTTATCGAATTCTTGGTTTCTAGGCCTTTCCTCCTGGTGCTCTTCATCCTTTACCAAAGAGACAAGCACTTGAAAAAAGCAACGGTGCCAGCACGGTCTTTAATCCCAGCGTCTTGCACTACCAGCAGGCTCTGACCAGCGCGCAGCTGCAGCAGCACACCGCGTTCATTCCAACAGGTACGCCCCTGACCGTCCCAGTCTGTGTCCTCGTGCCCTTCGGTCATGTGCTTCCTTCTCATTTCCTTAAGCTGTTTGGTGGCATCTAGTTTGCATTAAAGGTAGGAGACAGCCTGAAATGTCTCTTGTGCAGGATATCTAGATGTCCTGATCTTGCTTTGATAGCTAAAGAGGGTTAGGATTCTAAAGCCAAATATTTGACAGGGCCAAGGGACAGATTGAACCCCATGAGAAACAGAGCAGTTAGGGCTTCTAGTTTTCCTTGCGTTTACACAAGCCCTGCAAAGTCATTGATGTAAATAAGACCCTTTATGTGTGACAACTGAAATTTGTCCATAATGCTGAATGATCTAAACATAGCAATTCCAGTAAGTACTAACCTTTTTTTTTTCTATTTCTATTCAGAGTACTAAAAAAAAAAAACCAAGCAGGCTATTCAAATTAAAGCAACCCTCTACTCATATTTTTATATCCATTCTCTCTTTTTCTCCATCCTGCTCAACTTTCACCAAGTTCACAAATATATAAACTCTTACCTCAGTCTCTAAGCCAATGTCTGACTCTATGAGGCGCTAAAGGGCATGAACCTATTATTCCGCTAAGAGATCAACTCTATTGATCATAGAATCTCAGAGTTTAAAGAATTCTTAGTGGTCTCATCTAGTTGACAGTTTTACAGATGAGAAAACTGAGGCCCTCCCTCAAGGAGAAGTGAATTTCCAAGGTGACACAACTGAGAAAAGACACAGAACCTAGTTCCCTATGCCTAGCCCAACTTACATAACACCACACCACCCAAACAGCCTCCATACATGGCTTCCACAGAATTCTTCTGAAAAATCAGATGGAAGTAGATTTTTTTTTTAAGTAGCATAAGGTTCAGATAAAGGAGGAAAAACAAAGTTGTAATGCACATCAGCTCTCCCCATTTTTTCCCCACTTCCCTGACCAGAGACAAAGCCAGAGACACATATGCACCACGCACAAAGGAGCACAGCCACCACAACGTGACTGTGGTTTTCAGCACGTCGTCTGTTAGAAGCAGGGGGTGGCATAAACCTTGGTGAGATGACCCTCCATTGAGATTTTCTTTTCAAAGTCAAAACTCCTCTAGTAGCTATTTCAGGGTAAATGTAGATGAATAGTAATTTCATTATTGATCCTAATCCACATGATTGGACTTTTCCAGTTTATATTCATTTCCTTAAATCCCACAGCATATTAGGAATTAAGAATAGAGGGAGTTAAATAAGTATTTCTGTGATTTTCTTTGGAAAAAAAAACTATACTTTTAAATGAATTAGTAACCTGTAAACAATAGTATTTATTATATAAAAATATAAATTAGATAAGCAAAATGATTTTTTTTTTAGGTTTAGTTTTCTTGTTTTAGTTCTGTACCTATCTTAAACTCAGAGACCTGTTAGAAGAATCTATAATTCAGTACCTATTAGGGCTTCACTTTTGCCCTGTTACAACTGTTTTATTAGTGACCTCCCACACTCCTAGAGCATAGTGGTATTTGAACTTGTGGCCCACCTGAAACAGCCAGCTTACCCTGAGGCCCTCTACAGCGTGTCTCATAGACCTGTTGGCCACTAGATATTTTCAGAGAAAAAATATTAAGGAATAACATACTGAGGGGGAAGGCAAAAGGACAAGTCTATTTTGGAAGAATGGATGACAAAGCCATTAATGTCTCTGGGGAGACCTGTGAAACCCCGGAGCCAAAGACAGGACACACTCTCATGCATGTTAACCTTTCAGTCCAGTAACGACTGATTTGTTAGATCACTGAAAGAATTCTCACCTTAAAATATTTCACCTGGAAACCACTTAAATATTTCCAAAGCAAGAATCAATAACGTCCCTCACAAAATCACCTGATTTCTGTTTGTGAAAAGGTCTTCTATTAGGGACCCATGTTAGGGGTTGGCAGCTGTGGCTGTGCACTTCTGCCCTCTGGTGGATTCTCTAGGAACTGCTCCAAAGTGCCTGAACCTCCTCACAGCGAGGTTTGGAAGCCAAAGGGTGGGTCTCAGCCCATTTAATCCTGGGAATGAGAAGTGTTCCATCTGTTACATGATGTAAAGATCATAGTGGACAGACTGTGGATCTCATGTTCTGAAGTGGCGTTCTTAGAAACTTTCACGTTTTTTTAAAATGATAAACAAGAAAATAATTATATCAGAAGGATTTTCTTTTAATTTTTATTATATAATCTTTCTCCCATTTAAATCCATAACAGAAGTTTCTGTGTTTATGTTAGATCGAGTTTTTACTTCAGGGTTTCTTTCTTACAAACCATATTTCGACAGTATTTTTTAAGTGATAATAATAATAACGATCCTTTACTGTTAAGCTGGTTGTTTAAAAACCTCTACAAGTCAAGTAGGGTGCTCAAAAATAATTGTAACTTGGTAGGTTATTATTTTTAAATGGGCAATTTTTTTCTAAAAATGTTTTACATAAGCAACTATCATGAATAAGAAGCAAAAAAACATTTTTTATTCTCCTAGAGGCTACCGTTTGTCAAAAGGTCATTCATAGCAAAGCTTTTGATAAACTACTAACAATCTGCCACTGACACAATATGGAATTGGAGTTTAGAAATTATGCCTCCAGGCTGTACACATATTAATATACAATATCACACAAAATATGAGATTCTTCTCCAAAATTTTATAAAGATAATTATTGCCCCAGTTGATTTCCTGGCACATTTGTAGTGGGTGGGATTATTTCCCTTTTTTCCCCCTTTTTTGATAGGAATTATTTTAACCAAGCAGTTATACATTTTTCTTTGCTATGTTAGGAAAGTGGCAAAACCACACAGAGTTACAAAAATAGCAGCATAATAATTCTTGGCATTTCTCTGACAGGTTTATTCTGAGTTACTGTAAGTGTTCTTATAGACATTATCTCATTATTCTTCAAGATGTTGCCGTTCTATTACTAGCGAGCATAGTTATTTGCATTTTGCAGATGGAAAAACTGAGGCTGTGTGTACACTGCAAGGCGATAATATAAAATTAATGGATTTATCCAGATAGTTCTTGCTCACAGACACTAGAGCTGAAATATTTGTGCAACTGAAGCAGAAAGGAGAAGGCTTTGCTCATAGAATTAGTGCCCTAGTGAAAAGCCTCAACTGGACAGAGCAAAGGCGACCCACAGAACCCTTCTTGGATTTATTTCATTGCATTGGAAGCACAAAATAAGTCACATGGAGAAAGTTTTAGCCCAAACATTTTCTAATGATGAGAAATCATAAGGGTTGCATAAGATAAGGTTTTCACACAACTTAATGAGAGACTCAACAGTGTTCAGTAGAAACGACACCAGCATCAACACAACAAAATGTACTTGTCCAGACCGTGCAGCAAATGCTTCTTGAATGTGTGATGTGTTCTGGGTTCAAGAGCCAGTAATGAGAAGGCCAAGGAGTTCAGAGCTAGGTGAGACTCAAGTGTAAAGCAGCAGGAGGAGGAGCTGGGAGACTGAGCACAGCTACTTGAGAGGGCAGCCTCCCAGGTAAATGGGAAGAGCGTATTTGAAGACGAGGACATTGTCCACGGGGTCTGTGGGGAGGGTAGAGAAGGCAGGACCAGAGCCTGGCATTGAGTGAGAGAGCCACCATATGTCCAAAGCCATGCATTTCCAGTATTCACATCACTCTGGCCGGGGAGAGAGAGAGGCTTCTCCAATTAATTTGCTTGAACATGTCACCTCATCCAGGAGCAAAGCCAGTGTGACCATGGGTCTGCTGTTGATTGCTGACAACCCAGGTGACATTCACATGCACGACACAGGACAGCCCTTCAAGAAGCCCTGTTCACCCTGGATCTCAAGAGAGTGAGGGGAAGTGTGTATAGAGATAACTTTGAATCCAGCCATGGTTGAATTTCAAATGAAATGATTTACACAATAGGTGCTTTGATAAGTTTTAGGAGCCAGGTGTTCCTAGCACACCTCTTACTGATGGCTGAGAACCTGCATCCAGCACATTTGAGAATTGATCTATGTGTCCCATATGCTAGGCACACCTGCCTCTGCTCTCCCGAGTGACAGAAGAGATGGATGTTTCACAGGCACCCGTGTCTCTACATCATCAAAATTCTTTTGAATGCTCTGAATGAAGAAGCAAAGAATTCAATGAGATTAAAATAGAAAGCTGATCTAGATGGCATAGAGAGATAAGTCAAAGAACAGTTGAGCAGTTTTCTGGAGACCTGACATAGCTTGAGACCTGGAGGATAAAGAGAGTCAAGATGTTGCCAGACAGAGAGGACAGCCTGTAGGCAGCTCAAAAATAGGACAGATGTGTGATGTGTTCAGTTCAAAGCACTGAAAGGCTGCTGCTGTGTCCTGGTGGAGGATGACCACACGCGGTCCTCATCCTGAAAGTCCTGGCAGCCAGCGAAACCTTCCAGCAGGGGACGAGTAGGCCTGCCTGGGGAGATGTGTCTCCCAGAGAGGAGAGTGGACTCCCTGGGGAGCCCAAGTCCAGCCAGGACAGGGTCTCTCTGCTGGGATTAGAGGCAACGGTGACCAAGGCGTGAGAAGCAGCAGTAGTGATGGGCAGCAGGCCAGTGAGAGTGAGCTTTCAGAGCAGGGTTGCGTTGGCCTGTTGGTGAGTTGGACCTGGCAGTGTCGTGAAGGAAAGTGGCAGCTTTCAGCAGGGGCGAAACTGGTGGTGTCCTTGAGTTTTTCTTGAGAGACACAGACTGTGGGAAAGGGCAGAGTTTGAACATGTTAAATTGGAGATAGTTGTGAGTGGAAGGCACTGGAACCAGGTGAGCAATGAGATAAAGGGACCTGGGCTCAGAGCAGAGATCCCACACCGTGTGGGAGCCGTGAGCTCGTCAGTTCTCCTTCATTCCATGTGTGGAGTGACACTCCAGGAAAACCTACAGAGCAGAGGAAGAGACCCGGGAAGCCCCCAGCATGTGGAGATGGCGAGTTCAGGGAAGGAAAAGATTGGAACAAGTGGACCCAAGGGAGTTGCCAGAAAGAAAAACAAAAAGGGTGTGTGTGATTAAAAAAACAAACAAACTTCTAAGACAGGACAGTGGTTCATCATGGAGTGGCCAAGTGCCTAATGCTGCTGAGACTCAGGACAGTAGGCGAAGTTGACGAGTTGCCACTGCAGCAACATGGGGTTTGATGACCGGCACCTGCGGTTGGAGTGGAGCGGAGACAGTGGAAACCAGACTGGAGAGGATTGAAGACAAATGGGAGCAGAGAAGTGAACACTGACATGTAGGTGACTTTCTAGAAGTTTGTGAAGTGTAGAGAGGAGAGCTAGAGGAAGAGAGGGTGCCATGGAAGGGACTGTGTGTGTGTGTGTGTGTGTGTGTGTGTGTGTGTGTGTGTGAGAGAGAGAGAGAGAGAGAGAGAGAGAGAGAGCGTGTGTTTCACACTGGATGCCCTGGCACGGGCATTTGTGTTTGGAGAATCCAGTAACAGCCCAGTTCAATCGCCCCTTTTCCTGATGAGGTCATGTTAGCCTGATCAGAATGTGGACCAGTCAGGCAAGAAGTCCCCCATGGGTGTGTGACGTGCTCAGCAGAGGGAAGAAGGATGTGCAGATCCGACGGTCTTCAGCTAATATCCCAGAAGGCACTTCTGAAACCTTTAGTAGGTACACTTGGGTTCATTAAGAGCTACTTCTCTGACACCTATGCCCAGCCTGCAGTTATCAAATCCATATCTTACCTTGGTTTTCATTCCAAGGAACTGAACTGGTAGCAGATAGTTCCTCCGAGCTCTCTTTTACAGCCCTGCACAGCCAGCCACACGATCCCCCATCAGTGTTTTCTGTCATGTGCATCCATAAGACCCACAGGCAAGGCAACTGTTCCTAATCCCTTCCTCCCACCTCCCCACCTAGAACCAACCTGAGACTTCCTAACAGTCTTACCAAGGCCTCCCTCAGGGATCACCTCAGAGCACCATGACAGAAATCCCCAGCCTGGACCCCAAATCAGCCCCGATTCTGAACTCCTCTGTCCATACACTCTTTGGATGTCATTGCCAGGTGCCCATCTTTTCTCACAGTGGACCTCATAGCAGAAGGGAGATGGTGTACACATGTAGACCATTCCATGAGGGAGCCTCAGCCTTCCTGTGTTACTGGCTTTTAACCAGTCATCTAAAATCCTCTGCCTTGCAAGCCTTTGATTTAGAGGATAGGAAATCTTAATTACTATTCTCACTTTCATATCATTGTTGACACAAAACATGCTACAATCAAACAAACAAACTCCTAATGCAATCAGCGCAGTGTAATCTCGTGACTATCGAGCCCAGCCTGGATTCAGGAACAGAGTTCTATTTCTAACCTCGCCCTTGACTCACACAATGACCTTGGAGGAGTTACTGTGCCTCAGATTTTTTCATCTGTAAAATACCCACTTGGAGGATGAACTTGATAATGTCTGTAAAATACTTGGAGCATTATCACATGTCATTCTTACTAGAATCCTGTCAACGTGTATGAATAGAAAGTGTGAAAAGTAGTAGTCTGAGAGTAAGCTTGGAATATTATTGGCTTAAAAGAAGTCAGATATATTTGTGTCTGTGCTGACAATGTGAACGGCCCTAAAAAAAACTGTGTTGACTAACCCTACTTATTTCTGGTTGTGCTTCGATCTCACTTTGAATGTTAACTCTAAACCGCTAACCTGTTTCTTTCCCTTTATCCACTTTTTCCACCCACCATTGCATGACATCAGGGTCAGTTTTGTGCATGACACCCGCTACCAGTATTGGTAGGTTTCAACCTTTTTTATTTGTCTTTTATATGATGTACAGTACCTTCACTTGCTTGAAATTTATGTCAGAGATGGTAGAAATGCTTAGGAAATAGTAAATTTGAAGGCTTATTTGGCTTTAGAGTTAATATAGACTTTTTAAAAGATGTATTATTTAAGAAAATGATGATTTTAATGTGACCTCTTGTGTTAGAACCAATCACTCCAAAGGCCTAAAACCACAAGTACGAGTGTGCTTTTTTAATGATTTGTGTTTTGTTTCTCTTTATAGTTTATCTGGTATAGCATAAGAAAAACAGAGAGGCAGGCTAATTTCATCAATGTTTTAAAGTTCATAGTGGTGTGCCTTTATCTCCTCTTTGCTGTGTGTTAGAGTTATCAGAGTTTCCCAGAAGAATTCATTTTTTAAAAAATTATTAATGGATGTATTTTGAAATCAAATACCTAAACTGCCTGCTTGATGATCTTTCGTGTTAATTGACTTGTGATGATATTCTGTACCTCCACATTCCCTTAGATGTTAAATTTTAAAAGTAGATAGCTCCCTTCACACCTTTGAATGCCTTGGTACAAAAGTCTGTCTTGAGGACAGGTGGATTATTTCCACTCACAGACCAGAAAAACAAACATCGGCAAAATTTGGCTCTTTCAGCGTAACTATGAATGTATAACTAAGAATTTATATCGAGGCTCTGACTTTGCCTCTGCCGTTTATTGATCAAAATACTATACAATCCACAATCCAGTTGACATGGGCAATGCCAAATAGAAAAAAAATTAATTAACTCCAAAGAATACCCTTATCCAAAACTAAGTCTGAATATTGAGCCTTAGATGTTATAGGATTTGTGATGATTCTGTGTTTGATAATCATACGTTCTTACCTCATTGGATATTACCTCTTGAATATTTAGAAACAGCCATTAAATGACTTCCACTCTGTAGTATGAACTGGGAATGGATCTATTGTTAGAAATCAAATGTTTATAAATACATCAACCAAAGTAATCAGCTTTGGCCTTTCTGGGAATCACTGATTGTGTTTTAAAACTTCCTTTAATTGTACTTGTAATAAGCTATTTTCCCTTTTTTATTTCTCTCCCATGCTTCCTTGCTTTGCATTGTGATTGCATGCCATCTGCTGGTTTAACCCATGATGGCTTGCTGCTCTGATATTCACCATGCCAAAACCACTTCTATTACCATAATGCTACACCCTCCTGTTCATTGCTCCCATGGTTCCCCTCCTGAAAGTACCCATGATGCACAGCGCTACGTCCGCCACTGTCTCTGCAGCAACAACTCCTGCAACAAGTGTCCCCTTCGCAGCAACAGCCACAGCCAATCAGGTTTGCTCCTTTTAAAGCTTTCTTTCACAAATCCCGAACTCTAAATGAGTGCTGATATTTAAAAAAAAAATTCTCGGTGAGAATTTTTTTTTCATGTTTATCCATCAAATTTTATTTTTTAATTAGTTTATAGCAAGCATTGACGGACAGGTTGCACTTATTTAGAGTTAACATTTACTGCCAATAATGATGTAGCTATGTTTTGTGTTGCACTGTTTGTTTTCGTACCTAATATTGTGTAATTAACCTGACAGGCTTAAATTCCTTTTAGTACAGCATTCATTATCCAGTGGTTTGTGAATTGCCACACAAAAACGGTAGACGCACACCCACGGGTGCTTCAAAAATGGCTCTATTTTGATTCAATTTGTTCAGACCCTACCATCTGGGGTGGAGGGGAAAAAAAATTCTCCTCTTAGAAAAGTCTCCCCTTTGTCATGAATGTTAAATTTGAGGTCTGAATAATTCTTATCAACGTCTGACCTTGGTCATCGGTCTGGAAACTCACTCCTCCCCACTTGACAATCCATTAGATCCTGGAGTAAGAGCCACACCCCATTGGAAGAAGAGCACCTGCCACTGGTTCACAAAGGCTGGATATAACTGATTAGGAGAGTTTAACTCTGTTGGTTTGAGTGCATGAGCCAGCCGACCACGTTCTGTGGTCCCCAGCCGGCTGTATCTCCGACCCGACCACACATGCGCTCCTGGTCACCAGGAGACAGTGTGACATGACCCGGCATAAACTCTCACCCTGCCTAGAAAAACACTTTTTTGCGCATGCCCTCCCTTCATTGAAGAACAGTTTTGGTTTTTTGTTTGGTTTTGTGTTTGGTTTTGTTTTGTTTTTTTAAAAAATAAAATCAACTGTGCTGTTAAGGATGGAAAAGGACATACGACGAGTAGGCAGGAGGGGAGGGCCAGGCTAATAGGAGCAATGGTAAGTGGAGCCCAGAGAGCCACCGCCAGGGCACGAAGGGCCCATCCAGGCTGCGTCCTGCAGGATGTGGGATCCCAGTGCCCTGGGTTTCATCCTGAAAAGAGAGGTGGGAGGTAGGAATGAAAGTCAAAGCCTGTGGCAGTCCCACGGTGCCCTCACATGGCAGTCTAGCAGGAGAGATGGAGGAGCAAGGAGAGGCCCCGGGGCGGCACAGGGGCAGGTACAAACTTTGTGACAGTCCTTCAGCTCGCCACTTGCACCTCAGAATGTCCCTTGAGGAAGGCCAGCTCCACTTCCAAACCAGGAGAACAAGGAGCAGCAAATCCGTTTCCTTAGTTGGGAAAATTTCTTTTTTTTAAAATTCAGGGGATGGGAGAAGTAGGGGAGACCCTGGCACCCACCCATTGTTAGGGTCAAGCAGGTCTTTTTATGGGCCCCTTTTTAGGGAAGCTGGACGCCTGCTTCTTTTAAACTTCTTGCCTCCTCTGACCACATTTATGTGCTTTTTTTTGGACCCAACTTGTATTGCACAGTGCCATCCTAAGGAAACAGGTGTGAAGTCCAATACTGAAGTAGTGTTTGCTATCGTCAAATTTTGACTTTTATGGCAAGTTGACTATTTCTGACTCTTAAAGATCTTTTCTAGGAAAAGAGGCCAAGATAAGGAAATATTTTTGGAGTTTCAGGATAAATTACATATTATAAATATATGGCCATGTGTCGCATATATGATTTGTAGTCTGATGATTTGTTTGCCTTGTTTTATGGGAAAAAAAGACATAAAGAGATTGAGACATGTGTAGATTTGTATATGTGTAATGAGATGGGGTGGGAAGCCTGTGGACTATTAGAAGCTAAAATGTATTGTTTTAAAGCAAGGTGTGATTGGTAGAGGAACCAATAAGTTCACTTCCAGTTTAATCAAAGAATCATAATTAAAGGAATACTCACTCGCTTCAAGATTACTAGATTCTTGGTTTTGCAGTTTGTCAGAGTGATAGTTGCTGTTCAATTATGTGAAAATGATGAAGTGAAATCCTTTAGCAATTTTGTGTGTGTGCATGTGTGTGTATGCACACACACTAGGGATTAAACCCCGGGCTTTGCACATGCCATGAAAGTGCTCTACTTCTGAACTACCTCCACAGACCTTCTTTTTCAATTTTATTTTTGAGACAGGGTCTCGCTAAATTGCCCAGGGTAGCCTCAAACCTGTGATCCTCCTGCCTCAGCCTCCCAAGTAGCTGTGATTTCAGGCGTGTGCCCCCCCCCTATCTTTAGTGATTCTTGATGAGGCTCTGCTTACACATGAAAACCACAAAAAAATATATCATTGTAAACATAAATTCTCAGATATGATATTCTTTATGTATTTTTCAACAAGTTTCAAAGAGCAAAACACCTACAAAAAGAGCTTAGACATTCTCTTAGCACCTAAGAATGGGAAACTGAGATTCTTAATGACTGTGAAATATCAAGTTATCATCTTGTTAAGATTTTACTCTTTAAACTCAAAGCAAGCCAGGTCCATGCGATTACAGATGTCTTTTAAACATAATGAACCTCCGCTTTCTGGTGTGGGAAGGAAGAGTAGAACCCTGTGGCCTCCGAGATTCCTGACTCTGAGATCACACAAATAAACAAAGCAGAACGGGAGGAGGAGCCGGGCACTGCAGAGTTCATGTGCCAATCATCACCGGCTCCTGTCCTTCCTGGAGCCATCTGTCTTTAATACGAAACGCAAGTTGATTCGGACATTTTTTCAGTTAATTTGGCCGATTCAGATTGTCATTGAGTATTTCAAATCTCTTAGGTACCTGTAACTAGATAGAGGCCATTCACAGGACAAAGAAGCTGGACTGACACCTCCCGTGTTCAGTGATCTTTCCATGTCACCCCTTAGTGAGCCACAAGGAAGGGCCAATCTGTAAGTCCCATCCTCAGGTCAGATCATCTTTTGTGGATGGTAAAACTGAAACAGAGGTCAGCTACATTAACTCAAATGGCACAGAAAGGGTCTTGCCAGAGCCTAAGCAATCTGGCTCCAAGGTCTTGCTCTTAACCACCATGGCCTACTGTCTCGCTCTATGATAATAAATATATAACCCCAAATAAAATGTCAAGTGAGACCCGAAAGCAACGAACTCCATTACTCTTCGGGAAAATGAAGTAGCCTTGCTCATGCAGCTCAACTAAGAAGCAGCAAAACTGGGGAGATTAACGGAATTTAAGCAAGTCTGCCAGCTGGTTCTGTAATAGTCAGGTCATGTTTAAAAACCATAGAGTTGACCCCATTAATTCTGTGTGATATTATAGTCAGTGAAAACTACCAATAATTTCTATAGAAGATAAAGTGAATTAGTCATTAATCTTGGTGAAGCAGATTCATGGGTTTCTTTTGTCATAGACTCCACTCCTAGCCTCTTCCAGCTTCACACGCAGCTCCGCAATAAACGAAATCTCAAAAGAAAATGATGATAACATGTAAATTAGTCAATTCCAGTCCACTAACGAGGGACTAGAATGTGCAAATCTGTAGATGCCTATATTGAAACAGATTTAAGAGTGTACATGAAAAGAGGTAGAGATAAACAGCTTAGTGTGTGGATTACCTAGCTTTATTCATATGATAGAAAATTTTATTTAATAAAATGAGAATGCAGATTAACATTTCTGTAACTGGAATGATTATGCTCCAAAGTCTTGCTCTTAACCACCATGGTCTACTGTCTCTCTCCGTGATTATAAATACATAACTCCAAATAAAATGCCTTTGTATTTTTTATTCAAGAATTATTCTCCCTTTTCAAAGCAGGGGTAGAAAATAATTTCCAAATGAATGTATTTTAAGCTTTATCTTCCTCATTTATATACAGAGGTTCTACAGTTCCTCTTGTAACATCCTGAAAGGTCCAATGAAAATAGAGGTTGTACTATGAGTCTTCCGGGAACCCCCTGCCTCATCTAAAAATGCTTTTTCTACCCTCTGAATTCTGTGACTTTGGATATCTCTAAAGGCATCATCAAGAGATAAAAGGAAGGCAAGTGCTGTGGGGGAGGGCAGAGTGTACCAGGAGAACCAGCGATCTGATGGTGCAGAGTGCAGCTTGCAGGAGTGGCTGGCTCTAGGTACCGTAGACTCTTGAATGCCAGGCTAAAGGGTCCGGCCCCTGTTTGTCTGCCGAAGGGTTTTCAAGACATGATAGTGATGGAAATAGTATCTTAGAAGACAGAGCAGATGGATCTGAGGCAGGAGCGTCTGCAGACCATTAAGTGATTTTTAACAAGAACCTGAGCCAGGGCAGTGGTAGCTGGCCCGCTCTGTCTTGCCTTTGCCCATTTACACAGCGAGTGTTACTTTTAGCCCAAGAGGAATATAGAAAGATTTCAGACTGTGACAGAACCTGTCCAAAGAAATGTCAGGTGGCAGAAAGACAGATGCAGATGGACTGAAAGGTAGACTACGGCTAGTTGCTTCTTGGAATCTGATCTCAGCTGATCCCAGGACCTTGTGGGTGGCCTCTCTGGTCAGATGTCTCCTATATGCTCCCCTCGACAGGTGGCTTCCCACTGCCTATCTGGATGCTACCAAAGTACAAAGCCTCCAGGCCTGGGCTTGAAAGAAAGTCTCTTTAGATGTGGAGAGAGTCCACACTGTCCATGTCTCTCTGACAGCTCTGTGGACAGTGAGGACAGTGTCCATCTAGGTCATCCTGATTTGAGTCCATATTAGGAAGAAAAACTCTAACAGATGGGAGATGAGAGATCTTTCTGGAGCACCCCCAAGCAGTGCCCTTAAAGCTGACGAAGCTGGGAATGTATTAACGGACACTTGATCACATCTCTAAAAAGTGATGCTCCGTCTTAGTGATAACCCCAAGGCCTGTCGCATCTTCTGAACCTTCCTCCAAAGATCAACTCTTCCAACAGAGAGTTGGCCTTAAAAACTGCTTAGAAAATTAGTTGGTAATATATCCTACATTCATAGCCATCTATTTATTGGAATATTTAAATATATTAGAAAATTCCATTTTCCAGGTTTGCTATAGATGATAATTTCAACAAATCTTGTTAGAAAAAAAATAAAATGATTATGTGTAATCGGAATCCAATATTATGCTTCGTCTGGCCTGCTGCTGGTGACTAAAGGGCAAAGAGAAAATCTCAAAAGCTTCCCATTCCACTTCGCCCTCGCTGACGCATGTCAACACAAACCTCAAAGCTACTGTGTGCACATTCTTGGCTACGTGAGTTAACCTGTGTCAGCCAGGAAATACAGAAAGGTAGGCTCATGTTTGACTTCATCTCTCTGGGATCTCAGAGTTTTATGAAATAGCTATTATTCAATGCCATCTGTTGGGACTATATTCAGACAAATGTAGGAGGCATTCAACATTCCCCACTACTCACCACTTGACCCATTTTGGGGGCCTGTGATTGTTTCACAAGAAAAAAATCTTGTTTCTGCAAGGCCGCAGTGTGGGAGGAGTGGGCTCCTGTCAGCTCTTGTCTCCTGAAATACACAGCCAAGTGTCTGCCCTCTCCGTGCGGATGATCAGCCTGGGAAACACGCTTTCCTCACAGTTTGCTGGCTCCTGGGAGCACAGTACAGAACGCAGCTGGGCCCCACATAGGCTGTTCTCCAAAAAACAGCAGATACAGCAACTGTCAGAACCCAGCCCTTGCAAAATAGCCCTCTGGGCTGAGGCAACTTGGTCAGCGTTGTACTGCCAACCTGGTTGAGACACCTTGAACTTTTTGCTTATATCCAGATTTTAGAGAAGGGGTTCAGGTTCAGGAATGGATCTGGTTGCTTCAAAGGAGGCAGACTGTCCCATCAAATATTTTATGGCAAAGACAGGATTGGGTGTGTGTGCACTTATGAGTGTGTGTGTGCACATGCAAACGTGTGCACAGAAGATAGGAGATTGAGACTGAAGACTATTATTTTAAAAACTATAAAAATTGCATCATTTAGGGCTGGAGTTTTGGCTTACGGCTCAGTGGTAGAGCACTTGCCCAACATGTATGAGGCACTGGGTTCCATCTTCAGCACCACATAATAATTAAATAAATAAACAGTAAAGGTACATCAACAACTAGAAAATATTTTTTTAAAAATTTTTAAAAAAATATTTTCTAGCTCTGTTGAATGCTACCTCTTACCTGCTTACATTTTATTCTAATTCCATATGTCGGTGCTGAAGATGGAACCCAGACTTGCTCCTATGGTCAAAAAAAGAGTTTTTTTTTTTTTTAAGGTGGGGTGCTCTGCCTGTCTTAGGTGAACACAGGTGTCTGAGACCAACATAGAAGTAGATGATTTTTTTTTCTACGAAGTTAGAAAATAAGGGGTCAATAGGCCTTTTATTTTTCTGTCTCAGAAGCAGCTGCCTTGCAGGTCTACCATGAGGTTCAATTAATAAATGTATTTGCAGATTCTCTAAGGAAAGACTAAGTTATGTAAGCATTGCGAGCTAGTACATTTTCATTTTTCATGAATAATTTACACCTCCTGGTGAGAAGCTAGGGTAGAATTCTTTTGTATATAGCACCTAAAGACATAATATCGGTTCCAATTTTGTGCAGCTGAAGAGAAAATGTCAAGAGTCCTTCTGTGGAACTTCCCTGCCTCATGGATCCTCCTATTTATTATACCTCAAATCCCATCCTCTTTTGCATTTTGATGGAATTGGCGGGTGGGATTTTTTTGGATCGAAAGTCACATTCCCCTTAGTATGTTGGCTTTTGTTGATGGTAGTAAAACCATGCTCCATTTCTCTAATTTTAGTTTTCCTCCATTGAGTGGAGTGAATATGTAGTTCATCCGATGTGTGTTATTTCCAGCTTTAGGTTTGTAAGGCAAGCGAGAGGCTGCAGTGCAGGAATCTGGACCCATTTTCAGGGGCTGACTGATGAGCAGGGTCTTGTTCCTCACCAGGGCTGCTATGGACAGAGGAACATGTTTTCTCCCGGTTTCTTTACCTACCCAACTCTTCCGTTGCCTTCTGCACTTCTGCCCGTGTGTCAGGGAAGGGGCCAGCTCTCCTGTGCAGGTGATGGGGAGAAGAGACACACCCAAAGGTGACTCCACTTGTCAGATTTGATGCCACCCATGTCTGGCCACAGACCAGTTGGTTTAGGTCTGGCCTCTGAGCCCCTTCCCTCCAGGACTTGGCTCTAGGCAGTGACTTCCAAGGCTAGACGTGTCCAAGAGTCCCCTAGTTGAGGGAGATGCTAAAGACCTTCAGGGGTTCTCTGTTCAGCCAAAGAGATATGAGCTGATCAGAGGTCAGAGCACATCATTTAGAAAAATGAAAACAAAAACCAGTCCATATGCAAATGTTGCTTCGTGGGAAGTAAGCTGCATTCTGGGCCTTATCCCTGAGGTAGCTAGGGATGGATCTCTGAGGTGTGTGGAAACTAGATCAAGGATAGGTAAACACAGTTTGAAATTTAAAGAGCAGAGATGAGGTTGGGGTAAAGGAAAAGGCAGCTCACACCAGCATCCTACATTGCATATGTTTTTGAATGTAGCCCTATTAGGTGGGCTCTGTTTTCCCTTTTGCATGTAAAGAAACTAAAGTTCAGAATTAGTCACAGCTTTCACAAGTGGTAGAGCCTACATCTGACTTTAAGCCGGTCGTTTGTTGGCTTTCCATCAGTGTGACAAAATGCTGGAGGGAAGCAACATAAAAAGAGGAAAGGTTGATTTTGGTTCATGGTTTGCAAGCTTTAGTCCATGGTCGGGTGGCCCATTTGCACTGGGGCTTGTGGCAAGGTAGCTGTCATGGTGGGAGCACATGGTGAAGGAGGCCTGTTCATCGCATGGTGACCTGGAAGTGAAAGGGAGAGAGGCAGAGCCAGGGTTGCAGTCTCCCCACCACCTAACTTCCATCCCCTGGGTTCCATCGCCTCCCAGTAACACCAAGCTGAAGCCCAGGTCGTTAACACCCTGGCCTTTGGGGAACGTTCCAGATCCAAACTCTAACAGTCAGTGCTTCCCCCCCCCCCGACCTTCTTTCTCTCACTGCAGCTTGTGTGGTTTAGAAAGGAATTTCAGCATCAGTCTCGGACTTCATCTCCTGACACATGCAGACACAGCAGCTGTGATTAGCACAAATCCAAACAGGAGCATCAGGGCTCGGGAGCTCAGTGGTTTGCTTTGGCCCATGCTGCAGTGAGGGGGACAGTAGAGGTGGACGATGCAGTGGGCAGCCCCAGAAATGCCACTGAGAGGTGAGGAGGGGCTCAGTTCCTGAGGGCCTGCGATGGCAGCATGAGAAGCAAGCAGGAAGTGTTCAGTGAGACACTTGGAAATGAGACACCCAGGGAAGCTCCAGCTATCTCTTTGACCTCTTTCTCTGATGAAGTGATGAAATCAGGATTCAGAGAAAATCAGGTGTGTGTGTGTGTGTGTGTGTGTGCGTGTGTGTGTGTGTGTGTGAATAATCATGAACCACAGAAGTCCAGAGAGGTTAAGTCGTGTCCTTTGCTCACCCCAAGGTGGCCCTACAGCACTGGTGGATTCCAGCACCTTCCTCCTCTCCACCACAGAGCCTTCCTCTGAGACTTTATTTCTCCCACTGACTTTAATAAAAAGAATGGTTCTTGTCTACACCTCTTCACTTTGATTTGCACTAGAACAAAAGAAAATCAAAAAGAGAAAACAAAATGACTTGTACCAGAACAAATTTGTTGACAAAATGTATTTTCTGACACCAGCTTATGAAAAACTACAGCTATTCTAGCAACTAGAATCCATCATGCTTCAGCATCAAGAATAATATGCCGGGCCTTTGGGTCTGTGTGTTTTGTTTTCAGTGGTCAAATGATATTACTCTAACCATCAGTCCCCTTGCTCTGTAGTATCACAGATCTCAGAGCTTATTTGATAAGCTTCCTGCAGTCAAATGCAGACGGTGTTCACTATTCACCACAAGACATTTCTGGAAGGAACATCATGAAACTGATCGTTATAAAATGTCACCCATTTCCCCTGGCCACAGGTGCACCAGGCATTATAGGTCTGACCCAAGACCAGCATCAACTGAATCAAGGGATGAAAGGCAGGGAGTCATAACAGCAAATTAATCCCAATCACACCACCTGTACAACAGCACCTTTAAAAATTAAGATGCAGGTTACATCATAAATTGGAATAGAAGCCCGGACGAGCAAAGTGGCTTACCTAACTCGCATAAACAGCAAGGAGACCAGGTGGAGAACCCTGTTATGCATCCTGCCTAGAACAATCTTTTCCCTTTCACCAACAGCCTTAAATGATCATGGAAGGGCCCCAAGGACCTCAGAGCATGGGACAGCACAAACATAACTCAAGCCACTATGCGTCACGAAGCTTACCACGTGCCAGGCAGGGCACTCAGCCTTTTGTGTGAATTATCTCATTAAAACCCCCAATGACCCTGTAAGGGATGTTATTATCCCACTCCACAGATGAGGAAACTGCAGTTAAAGAAGCAGAAAAACTCACCGAGGATCATCCTATAAAGTGGCAGAACCAGGTTCATAAACCTCTTTCCCTCTACCAACCATGGTTCAGGGTGAATGTGCTAACGGTACTTCCTTTTTCTATTCTTTTTTTTTTTTTGAGCAATCAATAACTTTGCTTCCTCCTTAGAATTTAGAAAGTTTTTTTGAGGAATCAAAAAGATAGCCAGAGAAGTTCAACTTGATTCCTTCTTTTTCTTCCAGTACTTTTTTCCAGGATTAATTTCCTCGCTGTTCTTCCATTAATCATTCTTTCAATATTTGCCATTGTTACACTGAAAGGGCGAGAAGCACTTTAGTTATGAAGATTCAGGAGAGAATCCTTCATGGCGCCAATCAATTCCTATTGTTCATATTCTCTTGTTGACTCTGCTCTAACCCCTGTGACATTAAGGATGGCCTTGAACAAGGGAGGAAGTTAAAAGAGAGAAATCCAAAACGTGTGCAAAGAATGCAAAGAAAAAGTTCATTATCTCCCTTTGCCTTGGACAAAGTTGTCCCAGGGTTGGTTGGGTTTTGTTTGTTGGTGAAGCCTAGGCTGGCAAGCCGCCCCCACTAACTTCTGCTTTTTAGGAGGTCCTATGTGAATGAGGCAAAGGCTTGGAAGTTGGACAGTTGTGTATAAGGCAAGGCTAGACTCACAGAAGTGTCAAAAGTCATTTAGTCTAAGCACAGTAATCTAAGACTTGCTAATAAATACTGTGTCTTTTCAAAATATTCACATTTTATGTCTTAGAATAGGAAGTTTAAACATATATTACCATATAATAATGGTAGCATTTATTATGTGCTTCCTACCACCAGACACTCCTTAAATCCAGTATCTAATCCTTATGATACCCTATGAACTGGGAAAGGCAGTCCATTACAAAGACAAGGAATCCTAAGAATCAAAGATGTTGAGTGACTTACCCTTGTTTGCACATCTACTAAGCCTGGAAGCTGAGTGTGAACCAGGTCTAAGAAGAAAGAAAGAGTCTACCTCTTGAGATGTTAGCCTCCTTCACAGGGGACACTGATCATCACACACAAGTGACAGTCTGCTCTTGTAATGAAGGATTTTAGTTTGAAAAATGATTACTATGAATTGACAGTCAAACTTAGAGAAAAAAAATCAGAGAAATGCAGTCTAGAGTAGTCATCAAAGACAGGTCAAGTGATACAAGTACAGAAAAAGTAGTAAATGTCTTTTATATTTTTTAAAAAATCTTAAATTTATCAAACACAAGTTTATTTCCAAGATAAAGAGGACAGTATAAATCGTGTATTTATATCCATGGTAGCATTATTTGAATGCCTATTTAAATGAAAACTGCAACCTAATTGGATTTAGGATTAGGAATCCTAAAATAATAGCATGAGTAAAAGGAACCAACACTTATCAAGAAACCACTATTATGTGTCAGACATTTTATATGCATTATTTCATTTAATACCCATCATAACTCTGTGAAGTGTCATATCCATTTTTCAGATGAGAACACATCTTAGAGAATGACTTGCTTAAGATTCAGGAAGGTAGGAGGTGGCTGGAAGGCTGGCACCTCAGTAGCTCCCGCCTGCAGATTCTGTTCTCTTGTACCTCCACCATGTTTGAATGAGACTGGAGTGGTCAGTGTGGAATTGGGGTGAGCCTCTTTACTTGGCTTCCCTTAAAAGCTCATAACTACCGAGCTTACCTCATGGTTTTACATTGTTTAACCATGTAAGAAGAAACTTCTGGTCGAAGTAAAAACTTTCAAAGTCCAAGTTCAATATCAGAAATGAAAACATGATTGGTTGATGAGATCCACAAAGGAAATCACATGGTAGTCCAGGGAACAAGAGCTGGAGTGTAGAAGGAAGAGGACACCACCTCCCCCTCCCCTGTCCAAAGGTGGTAAATGGCAGGTGATTCTAGCGGAAAAGAGTCTGCCAAAGGGGATCCTCCAGTCCAGGACTTCTTGTTCTTTAATCTTGAACCACAGGCTGTTTTCCCCCACTCTCCTCATAGACCTGACTTCACATCAGCTTCAGGTTAACTCAACATTCCTAATTCAGAGTGAGAGCCTCGGCAGCCTGCAGGAGACCGCTGGGAGAGGCAGCGACCAGAAGCCTATTTTGGTTGTCTGAAAAGCCCCAAAGCTAACTTGGAAAGTGAACCCAGGATGTGGATGACGACTTGGGTGCACACACAGCAGAATAAAAGGCCCTAACTATGTGGAATCCCAAAGTGGGAAGGATCAAAGGAAGGACAGGAGGGAGGGAAGAAGAAGGGAGTGAAATGGGCCAGCAAGGGCAGTGGGCAGTTAGAAGTTAGTGGGTGCAGTTTCAGTTTGGGGGAGACAGTCTGGAGGTGGTTGGTGGCCACAGCTGCACAGCAGAGTGAATGAGCAGTGCAACTAAACTGGACACTTAAAACGGGTAAAGTGATGCGTTTTACCATATTTCTATATTACCACACTTTCAGAAATGAATGAGAGATCTGAACGGACACTTCTCCAAAAAGAGAAGGGATTAGAGGTGGGCAAGAAAGATGTGCAGTTGGACCAAGGGCTTGTTCTATTAAAGCTCACTTCTTAAAATCTCTTATTGTGGCCTTTAATACGAGTTCTGTCAGCACAGGGCAGGTACCTGAGGACAGGTGCAAATTCCTCCTCTTGGACCAGGTTAGAAGCTGAGCCTATTCTGGAGAGCGAGGCCTTCACAAAGCCACTCCTACTCCGTGGCTTCCCACCTCTTCTCAACAAATATACGTATTAGGAGCCCAGCGTGTGCCACGTGCAGCTTGGGCTTGTGGGAGTATAGCCACGAATGGGCCTCAGCCAGGGAGCGGGGTAGGCCCCCCCCACACACACACACACAGACACACACACACACACACACACACACACACACAGGCAAAGAACTAAGGGAGAAAAAACTGTGCTGGAAAACGTGTTAGACGGCAGCGTCATCCCACCGCTTTGGGAAGTACATGGGAGATGATGACAACCGAAAGACGCTCTTCCACGTCCAGCACCTTACATAAATCTGACTCTTACTTCCACTAAATTTTAGCATTTTGTTACTTCTCTGCCTTTGGTGCCTTCAAAGCTCGTGCTTAGCAGACTGAATTACACATTCTGCTCCACTGTTAGGACAGACACTGAGGCCAAATGTGTCCAGGATTCTAAGTCTCACATAATGGGGGTGGATACAAAAGCTGGGCATTCAGCAGAATTGGGGACTTTATGTTAAATCTAAAAGGATCTTTTATTTTTTTCCTTTTTTATTTCTTGACCTAAATCTCCCATTTATCATTGTGGGCAAAATCCCACATGGAAAAAAGAAAACCCTCTATATTGTATAAATGAATGTTTTTGAAATTTCTTTGCAGTTGCTGCATAAGCTGTTAAAAAAGAACTCATTGCTGCTCTGGGTTTTTCTTGACGCTGGTGAATCTGCACATTTATTAATTTTTATTTCTTTTTCATTCCCAAGTTGCCAGTTCATAGTCTCTAAGCAATTTAAGATAAATTTATGCCAAAACTAATCATAAGCAATAACAGATATATTAAGAAAAATATTGTCAGTATATGTAACAAAGTGGGTCTTAATGTCATATATGGAAACAAATGTCATTAAAAAAATGTTTTTTTGGATTCCACCTTCATGTCCAGAGGTCTCCTTCAGGGCAAGGACTCAGATGGGATTAGCCTAACGTTTGCCTTATTTCCTACACATCTTACTGTAAATATTCTAAACATTTAAAGTATTTTCTTAAATAACATGACACGGATATTATACATTGCTTCTTGATATAGTGGAGGAACTTAACTTTCTTACATATATTTTTATTTATTTTAAAAGTTGTTCAAAGTCCCCTGGTCACTGGTTTGAAACTCAGCCTTCCCACAGAGAAAGCAGTGGTCCAGATGGCTAGGTCTCCAGGTCACCTAGAGACACAATAGTTACAGGGGCCTCAAAACACTCTCAGAACGTGACTAGGATGAATTCTGCACGAGTGTGGACTCTCCATGATATTCTTGGGTGCATTGAGCACACCAGACTTTTAACCTTAAGGTTAGTTCCATTTCCAAAGTGCTTGGCAAAGGCATTGTCACCACAGAGGGCCCTTGGGGTGTACTATACAAAGTTTAGCACTCACGACATTTTCCATGGGTAATGCTGTTACAGCACAACATGGGCCAAACACCATCCATGTTCTCAGGTGTCATGGAATCTTTGGGGTTCAAGAGTTATGTTGAAAGCATGTACCTGAGCCAGATGCCCAGGGTCTCATGGAAAGTTTCTTACTCTCCTCTGCCTCCCGTCATTCATGATGAATCCTGTAACTGCCATATTAGTCAGAGAAGGTCTGGAGTATGAATGTGAAACCAGGTGTGAAATCAAAAATATCAGGTGAAAACTAGGAAGACAGAACCTGAGATCTGCTCCTGGGTGGCCACCAAATTGTGCATGCCATCTTTCGGATGTGCCCTGATGCCGTGGTTCCGTTTGCCCATGTCTCCTCCCTGCCCCCACCCCACCCCACCCCTTGACTCATAGCATCCTCCTAATCCAGGATTTTGTAGATTTTCTTTTTTCTTTCTCTGGCAGCTGCTAAGCACACATGATCTCATAGCTCCTTTCTTTCTGAATAAACATACAAGTTCTCAAATATATTTCTATTTTAAACACTCCCATAACACCAGGGCACAGGACTAGGAATCAGAAGCTTCCATCTCATATTCTTTTGCCTCCTTCCTCACTTGGAACCTGGAGTAAACCGTCCCTCTTGGATGACAGGTGGTCTCGGGACAGTCCTCTCATCTCAGTGTGAAAATCATGGGTGGGTGACCCCCAGAATTCTCCCCCGGGGGTGGGGATAGAAAGAAACTGGGACTGAGGTAGAGAAGAAGGTCCTAACTCTGAGAAGAGCATAAAGAACTCCCCATTATTCTTTCTTCCTTTCCACTCTGCATGGTCCAGCCCTGCACCCCCACCTTTGTAGGGCAGGCAGAAGGTGCATGAGGAGGATGTGGGTCCCCAGCCCCATAGGAGAGATTAACAGTGACAGGCAAGAAGACTTCTCAGAACAAGCCCCTGTGATGGGCCACCTGTGGGGAGGCTTTTCGGATGCAAAAAATTCAGAGATTCCTTTACAAATAAATCCAAGCCCCTTAATCCCCAACCAAGACATTATTTTAGGGGCACAGTTTAAATAATAACAATAATAAAAAAAACTGTCTAGTCATTCACTCGTATGACTTTTAGTAAACATCATGGTGGTTGCTTTGTTTTGTGATAAATTCTATCTGGTCTGGGATCTGCACATACTCTCAGAAATATATTGCCTGACCACCACCACCCCCCCGCCCCCCTAAGAAACCAAAAAGTCACTCTGGGATGACCTGGGGACTTTTAGATTATCCCAGGACTAGAGTCCTACCCCAGAGTGAAAGCAACAGAAATGATGGTCAAGCTTCCCGCCAGGCAGTTGGAGCTGAGAGAGGCTGGACAGGGGTGGGGAGGGGTCCTGATCTAAGCCGAAGGGCGGTTCAAGAGCCTCCCTCTTTCCACATGTGCCATGGGCTGACGTGAGCAGTGGAATCTGACTTAATGAGAATTTCCACCTTGGGATTTTATCCACACAGCCTGGGTTGTCAGTGTGGACCCCGCTCAGTAATCTTTAACGGGGCTAGTGTCTACTTCTCCTGTGTACCTCAATTATAAGGACTTTTAAATGAGAATGTTTCCATACATTAGAAAGTACACCAGAATCTTCTGTTCAAATATGACAGAGTCGAAAATACTGGACAGAAATGATGTCAGAGAAAAATTAGTGCTTTGGATGTAAACTCTGTTTTGTCATCAGAGGGAAAAACAATAATAATTCTGACAAAATTAGTCTTTAAGGTGCTACTTCATGTTACAGATGTGCCGTCCAATTTCAGTTTGCTCTTCTCAAGGATGAAACGGTCATATTTGAGAATTTTCTCCTAAGCCCCTAGTACATTTCTTTTCTATACAAATAATAAAAAATATTTGAAAAGAAGGCAAACATGGTACAACACTACCTTCCTTCAGAACAGTATTACCCTCAAGTAATGAGTAAGACCAGTTTTCAAAGTGTCCTTATATATTCCACTAATTACCTCCCAACTTTTGATACAATTAAGTTTTATAAATAGTCATAAGATCAGCCAAACAAAGTTCTTCAAAGTGTGTGTTCATTAACATGTATAATTATAACTGCTGTAATTAATTACTTTTTATCTGCTCCCATATGCTCACCAAGAGACAAAAGACATTTATTTGCTTTTGACTTTGGTAATCCATACTCTGATTAAATGGCAAATTATATTGAGCCCCAGGTGTTTGGCTGCCCCTCTGCCCTGGTGCTGTCTTCTTCTAACGGTGACACTCCACACCACTTTTGCCTTTGGGACAAGATCAGGGAGTCTCAGCAGTAGGGGCTGCCATAGGAAAGAGGTGCGGAGCAGCAGGGCAGAGAGAGGAGGAACTGAAGAGCAGAGAGTGGACGGAGGAAGCAGCGCTAGTGGAGGGTGCACCACGGAAGATGTGCAGAGGAAGAAGGAGGAAAAACCGTGGATAAGGAGCAGTGGGGGGCGTGGCTCAGTGGTGGCCCACTGGCTAGCAGGCCCAGGGCCCTGCATTCAATTCCAGCCCTGGAAAAATAAGTAAATGTATATATACAAAGAGATCAGGAAGGTGCGCCCACGCCGCCCTCCTTAGCTTGGTCATATTTCCAGTAAAATCCATTCAATTTTTCACTTTAAAATTTATTTTAAATTTTGTTTAAAGAGACAATGTTTAAACATCCATATTTTAAAAATTTCCATCTGAGGACCCGGGGCCCTGTTATCATGAGGACAGATTTCTAAGAAATATACTAAATATGGGAAGTTTTCTTCAGGGGGAATTTGTTTTTCTCTGCCAGATATGTGTCCCTCCTCCATGAGGGAGTCTAGTTCCCGCCTGGAATATTTTTCCTTTTATCCGTGTATAATAGGAAGTGGGAGAATGGAGAGGGATGTCTATTTTTCTTGGATATTTATGAATCCCTAAGTGGTCTCAAGGGGTCAGGGGCTCTCTTCCTGAATTGCTCTCTGTTCCATGACTGGTCTGACAGTCCCCTGTTGATGCTAGCATTGTGGCATCAAACCCTCAGTGACTTTTTATTTGTTAATTCATGCAACCAACAACTAAATGCCATCTCTGTGTCCAGCCCCATCCTAGACACCAGGGATGTAAAGATGAATGAGACATCCCTCCTGTCCTTAAGAGGCTTGACTTTGCCATGGGCTCAGTTAATACACACACACTGCGAGGAGGTGTGCACTTGGGTTTCCATGTTGATCATAGTTCCATTGAAATCCCTTCCTAGTTCACCAAGGCCAACAAGTATTTTTTAAAAGTATATTTTATTTACCTCTTCAAATTCAGCTTTAAAAAATAGTATCTGAGAGCTATTCACAGGAGAATTTAACTAAAATATCCTTTATTCCTTTTTTCTAATTGTTTCATGGTTTGAGAACATAGGGATAATTGGTCTCTCCCTGAAATGTTTTCCCTATGGATTAAGAAAAGCAGAAAGAGTTCTTATTGAATTTAACAGTGAGCTCTCGTCTTCAAAGATAACTCATCTGACACCCCTGAATCTTTGCAATGAGCACTTTCATGTAAGTAGTGGAAACATTTCTAACAGTCATCTAGAAGCTCACAATTTACAATCTTATGTACAGTTCCTAGAGATGGACAATCGGGTAGAAAACTCAATAGGATTCAGAGTTGGGGCCTCTGAAACACTGAACAAATCCTACTTTGTTCTGTCTCCTTTCGCACTCTCCTGTGTGAGGACTGGCTAGTTTAGCTGTTGAGTACACGGTGCCAAGGAGTTCAGGTTCAGTGTTTCAGTTTCTGAACAGATTATTTTGCTTTTAACCAAATGCATTTCACATCCTGGTCAGCTCTTTTCTGAATGATGAATGGCTTGGCCTAAATCCATCATCTTTAGGGAAGAGACGAGACAGCATGCATATTTCATAACTGGTGACTCAGTCAAGGGAGGAATAATATTTTCTTTGTAGGTAGAGGCTGTCTCTTGGTCAAGTGCCCTATTCCTCAGAGTGAAAGCAAGTGTCTGAAAATTGCAGGATTAATTCTCTAGTAGACCTTCTCTTCTGGTCCTGCTCACTCTCAACCAGCGCCACCTCCCCTGATGTTACTGCCACCTGGGCTAATGCCCAGCTCAGGAAACAGCAATCCAGACTTAGGTATCTCCTCCAAGAAAGTAAGGCTGATGAAAGTATGAAATGGCAGCTCATAGCTGAATTCAACCCAAAGATATATTTGACCCATACAGAGTTGTTTTCTGGAGCAGCACTTACTTGCTGAATCTCGAGCTTCTTTTGGAAAATGGAAGCTCAGGAACATGGAGTGTGGGTTTCTGCAGCTCCAGTTGGCTGGAGCTGAGTGACTGGGCCACACTCCCCACCTGGCCCATTCATTGGTGGTCACTTCCTACTTGGCTCCAGCAAGCTTACTCTTTAGTACTTCACCCAGACCACTTTTTAATATGCTCCCCATTGTCAGTTGGGGAGGATGTCATTGAGGATGCAGGAATCATAAGTGGCTGCTGCTAACATTGATAGGAAAGCAACTCATTTGATGTTCGATGAAGCCATTCATGCTTCATCTTCGGTAAATAGGTATGAGATCAATCATGGACCAGGTTCATGACTCAAGGATGTTTATTAAGCAGAATCATCAGATTCTTAAATCCAGCCACTTAGGGGGGATAGTTGAATTCACTTGGTCTGATTTCCTTTCCTTATCAAAAAAAAATAGACTACTGCAACCATTTGTTATTTTTTTTTTTGCATCAAAGATATTCTTGCTATAACTAGAGGGTCCACTGAAGACATGAAATTGCTCATGATTTGAGATCAAGTGTGTCTGTGTTTCAAAAATAGAACGGCAGGTTTTGTGGGCATCAGCTATTCTCAATTTTTGCAGGCTCCCCTTTTAATGGGAAAAAGGAATTGAAATAATGCTCTCAGTTCAGCATTTGGATTTGCCATAAAAAATTGGCTAGAATCTAAAGAAGTTAACCTCCTTTTCCCGTCCTTGTCCTCTATTACATAAAATCCTACTTCCTTGAGGGACTGGTCCATCTGGGAGATAAACAGAAATGTTCAATATATTTGATTTCAGTCCTCTCATCATAGCTTGCCAAGGTTTCTTGGAAGCTGTAGCAGTGGTGTTGCGGTTGGGTCGGGGTTTCTGATGCTCTGAGGAGAAACATTTGTAGCATCCATGGGGAGGAGGCAGGGACAAGATGTGATTGGCCACGCAGGTCACTCAGCAGTTCCTACCCATCTGGCTCCTCAGACAGTCCCCCTGTCCCCCATCTAGTGTTCCAGGCTCTGTTTTCTCTAGGTACTGCCCCAAGGCCTCCCCTTCCCCTGATTTCTGAGCTCACAGGGGTTCTTCTGAGCACCCTCCTCAGTTGGCCCTGGAAGAGGTCTAGACAAGAAACCATTGCTTCCTCTGGTCCCATCTCAGACCATCACCTCCGTGTCCTGGAGGGGATTCCTGTGCCAGGAGCAGAGTGAGCAGACATCTGGCTTGGGCTGGCCAGTGAAAACTGTGTCATCTTTTCCATGGCTTCAAAATGTGACTAAAATACATATCTAGCTCATCAGACCCTAGATAAATTCTAAGGGCCTACTGAAAATCAAGGGAATGTGTGTTAAAACTCAAACAAAAACAACGATGCTTCAGAGAGGAGAGCTGTAGCAGGAGCCCTAGCATGGGGGCTGTTTCTCTGACTTACACTCCTATAAATCTCATGAAATCTCATGAAAATTCTCAGTTGCCTCTTCCAAGAAGGCGTGGGTTGCTACGCCTCATGGGTTGTGTCAGGAACTTTGGGTATCCACCTCCACTTGGACCAAGTGTGGGGCAGGAAAGAAGCCACTGACAGTTGGTCTGTTGAGCTCACTTTGATGATCTATGTTTCAGTTCACCACTTTGTTAATGAACAAGCTCAGGGTGAGGGATTGTCCCTATCAGATACATGCTCCGTCTTCCAGGGTTAAGCTTGTTATTTTAAGAATGTATGTTTTGTGTTTTGTGCCTATACTAAAATATGCAGGCAGCTTTGAATTATGTTTCTTTACTGCCAATTAAAAACATAATCTGAATCAAGAAAAGCTGTATTAAAAATCAGATAGAAGATCCCTCTTTCTTTCCCTCTAAGCAGCTCCCCACCTCCTGCACCCACAGAGACACAGAGCTTGGCTCTCTTCTTCCCTCCAGCCTGTCCTGGTGATGCAGGATCCATCCTGCCTCCCCTAGTTCCCTACGGCCTGTGTGGTCCTGAAACCCCTAACATCAGGAGCAGCAATCCAGTGGGCAGCAGTTAAATAAAAAGCATCTGTTGGCAGCCATTCTTCATCTAAATTTCCATTCTGTGTCTATTTCTAGGGTGTATTTCACCCCAGAGGGCACTTAATTCACACTCTACCAGCAAGCTATAGTTCCCAAAAAGAAAAAATAACTTAATAATAAATGGTATTTTCAAGAAAAATGTTGCCACTAAAAACCGGAACGGCTAAGGAGAAACGCCCAAAGCTTTCTTGACTCCTAAGATCAAATCCCTTGAACCTCTTGAAGTTCATGGCTGCTAGGAATGTAATTTATTTTTTATACATACATATATTCCACAAGATAGACAAAGACATGGCCCAGGGTAGTCAGAGTTTTCTGGCCAGATGCAGGCAGCAGTCAATGGTTGCAAATTCGGTAGCCCTGACGCTCATTTTTATTTGTGTCTTTGTTGATATAACAGCTATGGGTAGGCTGGGACAGAGGGAAAAGTAGTCTGGGTGAACTAGTCACTGTTTGTAGTTTAACTTGGAATAGATTTATCGTCCAATTAAACCTCAGTGGTCACATAGGTCTCTTCGTCAAATTCAAGGTCCAGGCACTGTCGTAACTTTTTCTGTAATGCAGATTGGCCTGAGCTGCTTTGCCCATTGCTAGGCTTTCTGTAGAACACTTTTGTTTCCAGGTGGTTTGGAATTTTATTCTATAAGGCCTTTTGATTTCAGTTAGTAAGCAGGACTATAAATATATTCCAGAATATGTATCACTATGTATATCAGTTTCAAACTGCAAGATTTTTTTTCCATAATATGTTTTAGACAGACTCTTGTTAAAATTAAAAAAAAAAAAAAGGAAATAGAAAACTGGGACATGATTTGATGTCCTGGGGCATATTCTTGTTTGGAATGCTATAGATAGCATTGGAGCTCAAGGAAGAAGTAGAAAAAAATTCCCATTTAATAATCACATATCTAAACCTAAAAATGAAGTTATAAATTGACCTTTTGGGAATCTGGCTATTCCCCAATTATAATGATAATAGTGTTCAAATTCTAGATACAGTGATAATATTTCATTTAAAATCATTTTATTTTGTCCATTATCTATCAGTATATGAAATAAGGAATGTTATTTTCCCAATCAATTTTAAATTCCTAGGTAGTTTAAAAAAACAAAGAATGATCTTAATATCTGAAGCTTGAACTTCCATTTAGTATAAATATTTACTGTAAATAAGTTTTCTATCTATTTTTGTTAGTTTTATACACATCTGTATGTTTCAGTAAAATAAAGAATGTGCATGTTTATTTTGTGAGAGAAACCATCTGAGTGTGCTGAAACTGTTGTGCATAGACTACAGGGGACCCACTCTGGGGAAAGATCCTCATGTATAAACTCTGACATATGGATACTAATTACATTTGTAGAAATGAATTGAATTGAATCCCAGGGTGTGGGAATGTTTGTTGATCCTCACCATAAAGCATTTTTTTTCAATTATTTCCTAAACAGAGACTACTCTTAACTGTTTAAAAATAAGCATTTTGTTTATTAATGACACGAAATCGAGTCAAACATTGCACAAAGATGCTTTTGTTAGAATATGTTCAAAACTTGGCTTTTAAGCTTGACAATTTAATGGACTAGAGCACCAGGCCAAACTCCCCCTCCTGTGTGAAGGGATGGAGTTGGAAATGAACTTGGAGATGGAACGGCAGGGACAGACAGTAGTTTGCATTTGATAGTTCAGCCTTATCTGTTCTTTATCTGTGCTTTTGGATTTACGAAGAATATTTTAAAATGCTTTTAATATGTTACATTTAAACATAACCTGATTTTAAACCAGTGGTTATATCTCAGGAGTAGAATTGCTTTTGATGGGAATGTATTTTTGAATATAAGTTAATAGAGACATAATACCAGATTGATTATAAATTTTAAAATATTTCTATTTAAGCTTAAAATGACTTTTCAAGTAAAGCAAATCCTCTGATTTGACTTCTGATCCCCATAGCAAATATTAATTGAACAGTTAACATGAACATATAATAAAAAAATAAAAAGCAAAAATTATAAAAAGAGAGAGGCCCAAACAGACTGCACGCCACATATATGCTGTCACAGTTTTACAGAAAACACTGTGCATTTAAGTCATGGTTCCTGACAGTGGCCAAAGAGCAAAAGTGGTTAAATGTAAAAATTTTCAGCATGAGGGTGGGGATTGTGCAAGAATATAACTACATCAAAATGATGAGAAATTAGAGAAAGCACCTATTTTCAAATGTCTGTTTGCAAAGAGTAAAACTTAAACTCGGTGTTTTCCCTCGCAGAAGGAGGTCTAAATCATGCCTGTCTTTTTCTTTAACAGATAATTCTGAAATAATCAGCAGAAACGGAATGGAATGCCAAGAATCTGCATTGAGAATAACTAAACATTGTTACTGTACATACTATCCTGTTTCCTCCTCAATAGAATTGCCACAAACTGCATGCTAAATAAAGATTTAGTTCTTCCGGACAGACCACCACTCTAAGGAGCTAGTGCTGCTATATCATATATGAGTATTAAATATGGTATGCTTAGTATATTCCAACCTAAGATAGTTAACTACCTGAGACCAGCTGTGATGTTTAAAGACATAAAGGATAAAGTTTACTTTTAAAGGGTTTCTCAACATAGTTTCTGTCCTAGGAATATTGTCTTATCTCCATAACTATAGCTGATGCAGAACAGTCCGGCCCATGTACTCATTTCGACTCAGAATATCTCAAATTTAGCAATAAACAGTTAGCATTAGTTTAAACTCCTATTCCGAGGGCAGGTTCGATTCTAACTCCGACTGCTGTCATTTCATTGACTCCCTGGATCAAAGGGTAAGTTTCACTTCTTGATGAGACAGATGCCACAGCAAAGGCGAGAAGTGAAGTAAAACAGACACCTGTCCTGCAGGTCTAAAATCTGAATAGACGTTCAAGCACAAGTACTGGGGACACATCAAAGTGTGGTATTTGGTTTGCCTGGAGATGCCGCATTGAATCGTGTGATTCTAGAATAACATTAAATAGAATGAAAAAGAAACTTTGCACGGTATGAGCTTCATACCCCACCCAACAAAGTCTTGAAGGTATTATTTTACAAGTATATTTTTAAAGTTGTTTTATAAGAGAGACTTTGTAGAAGTGCCTAGATTTTGCCAGACTTCATCCAGCTTGACAAGAATGCGAGGCCCATGCCAACAGTCTAATCTAAGGGATTAGTCTTTCAAACTCACCATCCAGTTGCCTGTTACAGAATAACTCTTCTAAACTAAAAACCTAGTCAAACAAGGAAGCTGTAGGTGAGGAGATCTGTATAATATTCTAATTTAAGTAAGTTTGAGTTTAGTCACTGCAAATTGGACTGTGACTTTAATCTAAATTACTATGTAAACAAAAAAAAGTAGATAGTTTCACTTTTTAAAAAATCCATTACTGTTTTGCATTTCAAAAGTTGGATTAAAGGGTTGTAACTAACTACAGCATGGAAAAAATAGTTCTTTTAATTCTTTCACCTTAAAGCATATTTTATGTCTCAAAAGTATAAAAAACTTTAATACAAGTACATACATATTATATATACACATACATATATATACTATATATGGATGAAACATATTTTAATGTTGTTTACTTTTTTAAATACTTGGTTGATCTTCAAGTTAATAGCGATACAATTAAATTTTGTTCAGAAAGTTTGTTTTAAAGTTTATTTTAAGCACTATCGTACCAAATATTTCATATTTCACATTTTATATGTTGCACATAGCCTATACAGTACCTACATAGTTTTTAAATTATTGTTTAAGAAACAAAACAGCTGTTATAAATGGATATTATGTGTAATTGTTTAAAACATCCATTTTCTTTGTGGACATTTTAGTGATTGAAGTATTTTGACTTTTGAGATTGAATATAAAATATTTTAAATTTGGGCATCATCGCCTGTTCTGAAAACCAGATGCACCAACCATATCATTTTTTTGT
The DNA here is from genome assembly GCF_052094955.1 of Ictidomys tridecemlineatus. NCBI lineage: Eukaryota > Metazoa > Chordata > Mammalia > Rodentia > Sciuridae > Ictidomys > Ictidomys tridecemlineatus. Next base: position 187,299,175 of record NC_135482.1, read on the forward strand.
TTGAGAAAAAAGAAATCTGGATTTTAATTCATGTTGGTCAGAGTCTAATTACTATCTATTTATCTTGTATTGTAGATCTGATAACCCTAGCAAAGGAAAATCACATCCTAAGTGTAATCTTACATAGTGCTTGTATCGTTACATTTGTTTTAATTTGTGGAAAGATATTGTAACTAACTTGTATTACTTTGGTAGTTTCATCTTTATGTGTTATTGATATTTGTAAGTTTCTCAACTATAACAATGTAGTTATGCTACAACTTGCCTAAACACTCAAAACTTTTTTTTTCTGTTTCTTTTCTTCATTAATTCATTTAAACTCATTGAAAACATAGTATACATTACTAAACGGTAAATTACGGGAATCACTGAAATATTTTTGTAGACTAATTGTTATAACAATGTCTTTTTTTCCTTTCCTTTCATGATTTTGATTTTAAAAATTATTAGCACACAACTATTTTCAGCCCTTTAATAATGGAGCATCAAAAACATCACCCGTATCCCCAAGCAAATATAGAAGACTGTATTTTTTACTATGATATCCATTTTCCAGAATTGTGATTATATGCAAAGAGTCATAAATATGCCATCTACAATAAGGAGGAGGCAAGGCAAATGCATAGATGTACAAATATATGTACAACAGATTTTGCTTTTTATTTATTTATAATGTAATTTTATAGAATAATTCTGGGATTTGAGAGGATCTAAAACTATTTTTCTGTATAAATATTATTTGCCAAAAGTTTGTTTATATTCAGAAGTCTGACTATGATGAATAAATCTTAAATGCTTTGTTTAATTACAAAAACAAAATCACCAATATCCAAGACATGAAGATATCAAGTCAACAAATACTGTAGTTAAGAGACTAACTCTCCACCTATATGGGAACTACATTTCACTCTTGGTTTTCAGGATATAACAGCACTTCACAGAAATATTCTTTCAGCCGTATACCACTGGTAACATTTCTACTAAATCTTTCTGTAACACTTAAAGATTTCCCTCATTCATTATCTTACAGTGTAAACAGGAGTCTAATTTGTATCAACTCTATGTTTTGGTTGTAATATTCAGTTCACTCACCCAATGTACAACCAACGAAATAAAAGAAGCATTTAAAAGGATTCCGTAGTCGTCTTCTTTTTTTTTTTTTTTTTTTGCCAACAGACTGATAATCAAACTAAAAGGTTTTTACATCCACATAAAAATGCTGTTAGTTGACTTCAAAGAAGACCAAACTCTGGTTTTCAAAAAGGAGACGGAGTGTTTTTGCTTTGGGCTTTGGCTTTTTCACAGAATTTTAAAAAATGGTACTTTTAGAAGTATTTTTAGTATTCTTTAAAAGTAGCAGTAAAAATCAACCCCACCACTCGTCCTTCCTCAAGACCCTGACTGATAATGAAGAGAATGAGCATCAATAACTAAAGGGGAAGGAGAGCAGTTTCTTTAGCAGAAAAGAAAGTGACCGTTAGCCTGTCAGGTGCCCTTCTGTAGGAGCTCAAGGAGGCAACGTGACTTGACCCGAGGTTGAAGAGAGAGGCAGAAAGGTGGGATCTGATCTGGGCAGAGGTCCAGGCCAGGTGGACCATGAAAGGACCAATGTTCAACAAAGAAAGGGTACCCTGCCAGGGACCCTTGCTGTTCCATCAGTAGCCACCCTTCTAGGAGCTGATGTGCGGACAAAAGGAGCCACAGGTTTCCTTCCCCATCCCTTCCTACTCTAAGGGCCTTGCTCAAGGAAGTGCTGTTGGCCTCCTGGAGGGTGTCATGGTCCACTTCTGTTGCAAGGACAATACCTGAGACTGGGTGGTGTATAGAGGTTCGTTTTGGCAAACAGTTCTGAACTGAGAAGTCCAAGAACATGGCACTGGTATTGACTTGGCTTGTGAAAGCTTCATGCTTCAACTCCCAGCAGACCCAGCAGAAAAGCGAGTGCGCGTGTGCAAAGGGGACAGCACACAGCTAGGGTGCAGCTCCATGGCAGAGCACTGGCCTAGCACCTGCAAGGCCCCCGGTTCCATCCCTAGCACCACAAAAATAGAAAAGAGAGAAAAACACGAAACGTGAGGGGCAGCCCCACTTTACAACAACTTTTCCTCACAGTGACAATCCCTTCCTTTGAAATCGAGATCTCCCTCACATACCAAGAGCTAGCCCAGAGGCATTCATCACATTGAATGACCTAATCCCCTGTCCAAGTTGCACTCTGTCAATACTGCTACGTTGGCAAATTCAATGTCAATATATGTATTGGAGGGGACAAACCATCTTCAAACCAACAGGTAGGAGCATTTAAGCTGGGGTGGCCAGAAATGACCTGGGCCAGGGCAGGAACACCATAGAGCATGGTTGATGGAAAGCTCCGGGCCTTGTGGGTACTTCTGAGACCCCTTACCAACATGGAAATTAACATTCACCACATCAGGCAAATACAAATAAACATGCTCATGATTTTAAATTGTCCCATCAGAATTCCCAAGGGCAAAAATACTTGTAACAATTTTGTAGATATATTTTTTAAAATAGCTATTTGGAAGAGCAATTTTCTTATTGTAATGTGGAAGAAGACTTGATATTGTGTTTGTCACTTCTTATACACACCAAAAAAAAAAGCAAGACAAAAAAAACCAGAAAAACCCCAACAACTCAATTAATAGAAAGTTCAAAGTGCCAACTTTAAAAACAAGTTGCTATTTTAAGTGAAAAATCTAAGACAAATTGTACTTAAAATTTTTCAAATATAGTTTTAATCAGTAAACTAACTTTTTATGGTACTATATATAACTTAAAAAATGCAACTTAATCTGAGAAAATACAAAAGCTACTTTATTTCTTACAACCCCACCGATTTTAGAGCATCCAGGCTGTCTGAAATAAAATTCAACATTCTGATATTTATAAGAGGACAATACTGATTGTCTAGAGAATGATTTCTTCCCCCACAAATACCCTAGTGTATGTGCAAAATTAAAAGATGACAGCTGTTGGATTGGTCTATCTCCATAGATATGGCTGAGTCACTGTGAACACGATTCAGACAGAATGAAGCACAGAAATGACTTCCTTCTGTGCTCTTGGTGGGCGAAGTGGATGGAGGGATGGAAATGGGTGGAAGGTGCCAAACTCCACGCTAAATATTCTACACAGGTTTCTAACGAGCCCATCCTGTGTCGGTGGTAACTGCTAAGTAAATCTCAACTGCCACAGAGATTCCTACTCAAGGTACAAGGAACACATTCTGTTGTGAGCAGTATCTTGATTCTAGATCAATACTACCTTCAGGGTCTGCCTCCTCACCTTGAGAGGTGACTAGAGCCACAGCTCAGCCCAGAAACTACCTCTGGTACATCCCGACTGCATAATCAACTGGCATAAAACTTCACTTTCTTCTTCTGTTTCAGCTGTTTTGAAAATCTGAGATGTCCCTTCAGCACATACCATGTAAATTTCATATGTATTAACTGACCTAAATTTTAATAAAACCACTCAGACATCCCCTTAAGTTTGGTGAAAACCCATAGAGTTAATTTTATTAGATAGTGTGCAAACAGTAAGTAACCTGTCTGGTTCACATACCTTTTACAAACTCTTTAGCATCATGATGGATCTATTCTAATGTCACATGAGAAATCAAGATGCATAAAAATTAAACAATTATTTCAAAATCAGAGCTTCAAGCCCTGGCTTGTCCTAACTCTATAGTAATGTTGCAAAGAGCTGTATTATGATATACTTCAGGTCAAAATTTTATTAAAAATGCAGAGTAGACTGGGCCTGGTGGTGCACATACATAATCCCAGCTACTTGGTAGGCTCTGACAGGATTGAAAGTTCAAGGCCAGCCTCTGCCATTTGATGAGATACAGTCTCAAAATTAAAAAATAAAAAAGTATGAGGATGTAGTTCACTAGTAGAGTGCCCCAGGTTCAATCCTCAGAACCACGAGAAAAAAAAAAAATTATAGTAATGTGTTTTAGGTGAAGCTCCAATAAAAATCCTTTACTAGGTTATTTAAGAAAAATGGGTTTACTTCCCTGTGGCAAAAAAAATAAAATATGTGACTTATAAAATACTTTGAAGCTAGGAACTGCAAAGTTCAATTCTAGATTTAGGACAGAGCCTAATTCTGTATTAGAACCAGAGGCAACAGGAAAAAAGTTACATTATGCCATCTCTCCAGTGTTACTCGGTTTTGTTCTTTTTTCTTTCTTTCTTTCTTTCTTTTTCCATATGGTTCTCCTTAAATAAAACACAGTGAAAATCATTGATTTTTTCCCAATAATGATATGGCATTGGGTCATGATACAGCCAGCCCCGGCAAAGCAGCCCTGAAAAGATGTGATTTGAAAGTCTGGGGAAAACAGCCAGAGAGAATGAATTTCTGGATAAAGGTCACATATGGAATAAGTTCCCTAAAATGCAATTGTGTCCAGAAAGGCTGAAAAGTTGGATGCTGTTTCCCGTTCTCATAACTTTACTGTGGGTCTTTCCAAGATTTTGGTTTATATAAGCAGAACAAAGAGAGAGAGAGAGAGAGAGAGAGAGAGAGAGAGAGAGAGAGAGAGAGAGAGAGAGAGAGAGAGAGAGAGAGAGATTTATATCAGTTCTTGTGATGTTAATGAGAATAACTCAACTTTTTTTTTTTTTTTGTATTAGGGATTGAGTTCAGAAATGTTTTTACCACTGAACCACATTCCCAAACCTTTCTAATTTTCTTTTTTTTTTTCTTTTTTTTACTTTTGAGACAGGGTCTCACTAAATTGCTGAGGGCCTCGCTAAGTTGCTGAGGCTAGCCTTAAACTTTCAATCCTCCTGCCTCAACCTCTCAAGTAGCTGGGATTACAGGTATGTGCCATGGTGCCTGGCTTAACTTTTCTTTTGCTGGAAAACTTCTTTCAAATGAAAGATCCAGGAGCACACCGCAGCATAGCTCTCTGACTAAAGCATAGCTCTCTCCCACTCCTGAGAGCCCCTAATAAGCCCTGCAGTAAAGAGATGGAAACACATGTATTTAAACATAAAAGATGTGCACTTATTTTATCCATATCCAAGGTTGCATGGCAGCTTAGGAAACCTGGCTCTAAAGTTCTAAATATGCCTGAACAAATAGAAGAGATGTACATGGAAATGCCAATTATACTACAGAATAAATACATACTCAACACTCTCTCACACATTTTTATATGGAGAGCAATACAAACACATTATCATTTGTATACCTCAAAGTGGAGGATTTTTTTTGGATTCACAAAAAGAAAAGTCAGAGTTTGTATGCCATAACTGTTTAGTGGTTAAGAGCAAAGTTTCTGATCACAGTGCCCAAGTTTAACTCTCAACTACACTAAGCAAGCGTCGTTGTTTTTCATCAATGAGCTGGCTCCAACAGTCCACTCCCCCACACTGTGACATAATGAGGATTGAAAGAGGGGATACATAACCAAGGACACAAAGCTTCGCCTGTCATTCAGCGAGTGTTCAGTGGGCCTCAGTGACCACTGGTAGAATACTATCAGAATAAGCTCCCACAAGTATTTATTTCCTTGTTCTATCTAAACGTCACTTGGAAATGAAGAGGCATTTGTATTTCCTCAATGACAATTAGTGCCAAAAACTGATGTGTAAATTATAGGAAATTCATAATAACAGTAATGAGCTGCATTATTTGGGGGAAATGTCTAATTACTTGAGCTCAACACGTGCTGTGTCCTGACTCAGTACTGCATGAGCAAAGTCTGGTTTTCTGCCCTCAAGCTGCTTACCACTAAAGAAGGTAAATACACCTGTGAACAGTAGAGAAGGGCACGTGGAGGATTGCGACAGCTCCCTCGGGCTGCCACAGAGCACCATGGTGAACTTGGCTTCAAAAAACAGAGCTGTATTATTATGTGAGCCCTCTGGAGCCTGAGGTCTGAAATTGGGGTGTCAGCAAGGCCATGATCCCTCTGAGACTGGTTAGAATCCCCCTTGCACTTCCATCTCACAGTGGTCCATCTCTGTCCTTGGTGGTCCTTGGCTGGGTGCTGAATCGCTCCAGCCACTGCCTCTGTGGTCACGTGGCCCTCTCCTCCTATGTCTGTCTTCACATCATCTTAGGAGGACACCAATCATGTTAGATTAAGGCCCCACCTAATGATCTCCTTTTAACTTGATAACATCTGCAAAGACCCTTTTTCCAATTAAGATCACATTCTCAGGGGTTAGGACTTTAACACGTTTTTGAGGGACACAATTGAACCCATAATAAGTAATAAGGGAGTTTGAATGAAGATTGTTTTCTATACTTATCAAAGTATTAATAATAGGGTTTCTCTGGCCTTTTCAGTAAGAAGACACCACCCACATGGTGGAATATGATGATCTCTCCAATCCTTCAGGAAAAGCCTTGTGGTGTTCCTGTTTTGCTTTTATTAAGATAACAACACTGTGTCATTCATAAACACCCAGCACATTTTTAACTAGATTCAACAAAATTGTTTGCAAATTTATTTCATTCTTTATTAGTTATCATGACTAATTTTACTCAGTCTGTATGGCAGAGACAGGTCCTTTCTTTTTCTTCCTTCCTTCCTCCCTTCCTTCCTTTCTTCCTTTCAATATACCTGAGAAATTTCAGCACTCACTCACAAGAAGTCCTAGCCAAGCCTGGCTTAGAAAGTCAAGTGGGCTGTCTGATGACAAAAGAACAAACACATCTAAGTTTTGTGTGCTCTCATCCTGTGAAAACTCCTTAATATGAAGTGTCTCATTTAATCCTTATAATGACTATGGTTGATTCTATTAGGAGCACCCCCATTTATAGATGAGCTGCTAAGGAGGAGACGTTAAATAACCAAGTTTGTAGTAAAGTGGGAATTCAAAGCCACGCATCTGTGATAGACACACCCAGTGCTTTCCTACCTCATTTGATCCAGCCATTTCACTCTCAGGGACTAGAAATTCAGAATCCCAAGCCTCACCCCAGAAGTACTGAGGCAGCATCTGCATTTTAACCAGGTCCCAAGGGATTCATATGCACATTAAAGTCAGAGAAGTAGCAAGTGGTGCCCAAGGTGTCAGAGGCTCTGACTCTAGAAGACAATGAAGAAAGATCTGTGAAAACCACTGAGCATTTGGATGACCCTCTTCAACATCCAAACTCAAAAGAATTGCGACTGGAGGCAACTGTGATCTCCCCGATTTTACACCATGTCTCCTCTTGATCCGTTCTCCTCATGGCAGTCACAAAAGAGAGATCAGATCATGGCACCACTGTGATCAGAAGTGGGTCCAGGTTTTATGGGGACTGAAGCTTATAAAATAGGAAGAGAGGGTTCTTAAAGAAAATGAGTCCCCCCAGTGAAGAATTTAATGTGAAAGAAAATATACAGGAAAAACAACATGGTATTTTATGAATCACCCATTTGACACACACCTAAAAACGTTTTGTTTACATTTATGACTGCATATTCTTTATCACCATCTCATCCAATACTATTTTTGTAATATTGCTTTCTATACAGAGAACAGAAAGGTAATTCGCTCTTCTAGAGTGGTTAGTTAAAATTTGCTTTTTGATATCCATATTTTTGTATTGATGAGTTAATATGTAACTTCACACACAAACATATACACCTATACACTGATTATCAAATAAACAGAGATTCTAAGTTGGCTTTTGTACAAATTCCCATTGGAAAGGATAAAAATAAATATTAGGACTTTATAATTCTTTGTGCTTTCTTTTCGTGAAGATAGAAATTAATAAAGAACAAATTCTCTGCTTAGAATTTTATGCATCTGATGCCTAGAGGAATTTTCGGTAGTTTCTACCACAATATCTTTTTTTCCCTCAATACTGTTAACCAGGGCCAAGCGCTAAAATATCCTCCCAATGCAATGAAACCCCCGCACCTTCATAATGTGATATCAAGTGAGCCACTGCTTACACTGGGATGGTTAGCAACCACATTAACCACACACAGGAATGCACCATGTGACAGTGATCCACTAAACACAAGGTAAAGATCTCCCTGATCAACTTCCTTGGAGCCAGATTCCCCCAAATGACCATAGCTGCTTTGATGCCACTCCACAAAAAGGAGTATGGTGGAATGAAAATCAGCGTAGAAAGAGAGAGTGGTCCCAAATAATTGCAGACTTTATAAAGTCATGAGCAGGAATACACACATAGCTGGGCTTCCTCCTTGAAAGGAATCAAGGACTTGGGAGGCCCTGAAGCTTGGGCTTCATTAATTTCATGGTTAAGTTTGTTTCTATCCCCAATTTTAAATAAACAAACATACAAACAAACCTTCCCTGTCCGCTGGTTTCCTATGATAAAATTCAGGTCCTTTGCCTGGCCAACACCACCTCCAACCTCATCCTCCCCTGAGCTAACAAGTGTCCCACTTCTCTGACTTCCACCGGTTGTCAAATACGTGGAGTCCTCTCTGCCTCCTGAATTCCTGTTCTTGCTGCCTGAAATTCCTGTTTCTCTCTGGTCATGACTGAATCGTTTTCTTCTGAAGACACTGTCACCTCCTCCAGATCTCACCTGGCTCATTCCACCTCACCATGGGTTGATTGGCCTCATGACGCCCATCACGGTTCGTAATTATTTTGCTCACCTCTGTTTCTGTGGCATGATCCGACTCCCATTGGAATTTAAGCTCTGTGATGCCAGGTCCTCTGTCTTGCTCACCATCATATTCTCTTTGCTTAATACAGTGTCTGGAACATAGGAGTGATCACACAATAATAATAAAAGTAATAATAATTTTTTTTGGATAAAACACTAGTTGTCAAAAGAAGCAGACACGAAAAAAGGTCAAAAACAGGAAGCTCTAATGGTTTCTTTTTCCTTTGTCTACACCCAATCACATTCTTGGCTTAGGAGCCCACCATAAATTCACTCATTTGACAAATATTTTTGACCTTCTAATTTGTGTAATACAAAATGCTAGAAAACATGAAAAACAGAGCTTTTTCCTTATTATATTTTACACAGTCTGAAATCATCATTGTTTAGATACAAGGTACTTAGAGAAAGAAAAAATAAATGAAAACAAAAAATAGTATCTATGTGAGGTATTTCATGATATGCTCCAAATGCCTAAGCAGACAGAGGGTGCTGTGGGAGACGGTGAGAGTGGGAGGTGTCACGCAGGCTCTTTGGAGGAGTCTCTGGAGATGGAGCTGTAGGAGCAGTAAACACAGACTTTGGCAAAGCAAGAGCCATGAGATGCAAGAGGAATAAAAATGCAGAAGGGGAGGTGGTGGTGATTAGAATGGACAGGAGCTCTTTTTTCATTTTTTTAATATTCTAATTTGTTATACATGATGGCAGAATGCAATTAATTTCATATAACATATAGAGCACAATTTTTCAAGACACTGTACACAAAGTATTTTCACCAGTCATATGTTATACATGTACTTAGGGTAATGATGTCTGACTCATTCCACCATCATTCCTACCCCGTTGCCCCTTCCTTTCCCCTCCCTCCCCTGTGCCCTATCTAAAGTTCCTCCATCCCTCCCATGCCCCCTCACAATCGCCATTATGAGTCAGCATCCTCATATCAAAGAAAAGATTCAGCATTTGTTTTCTTGGTATTGGCTAACTTTACTTAGTATTATATTCTCCAACTCCATCCATTTACTGAAAATGCCATGATTTTATTCTCGCTTAATGCTGAGTAATGTTCCATTGCTTATATATTCCAAAGTTTCCTCTACTGAAGGACATCTAGCTTGGTGAATGGACAGGGGTTCTATACTCGGGGAATAAAAGGCAAACAAAAAACAGGAGCAGTGACGAGCTTTTACAAGACAGCCTCAACAGGGGGAAGAGTGTGGCATAGTGGATGCTGGGTTGTGTGTCAGATCCTCCTTCAGAATGAAGCACCTGTTCCCCAGAGTCCTGGAGTGTGACAGCAGGCAACCCTGGGCTCCCAGCCTTCTTTTGGAATCACATTGTCTAAAGAGAGATGCCAGGTCCAAACTCTCCCTTCCTCCCTCAGGATGGCCCTGTCCAGCTGGTTGAAGGATGAGTATGATATCCTAGAGCTTACCCCGAATCAGGTCACGACAGTTCCCCGTGGGGCATGCTGGGATCTCTGTTAGGACTCTGCAGTCCAGCTTCCCCTGCGGCCTGACCATGTTTCCTTCCTTCCCTGCCTCGTGGATTGGTCCCAGGCGTCCTCTGGTCCTCTCAGTAAGCTTTCTGCATACTAATCTCCTGCTTCCCAGGGTGTCCAAAGAGTCATCAATCATTTACCAATCCCATTGTTCAAACACTTGGCTTCCTTCTGAACTGAGCCACAAAATATGTTTAAATTCACAATTTAATTCTTTTTTTGTTGGCAAAGAAAATTATTTGACTCTGTGTGTCTTACCTAAGGTATTACTAAATTCATCATAGAATAAAAAGGAAAATGACAACAGTCCAAGTTGAATTTTTTAAACTATGGATTTAAAAAATTGGCAAATTTTTGTGTACTTCAAGGAGAACTTGTAACTTTTAAGTTAAAAAACGGTCCAAATTTTTACTTTCAGTCTTTTACGTTGCTGAGCCCTATTATCAATGTTTCTTTTAAAAGAAACCAGAAAAAAATACCCAAATTAGTTCTTCTGGAAGCCAAGTATCTTCAGATAAAATTAAAACAAATTGCATTTGTTAAATACAATCTGGGAGCCATATTTGGTTATAGAACCCAAGTGATTATAAAACTCCAGAATGTGGTCTACAGAAAGAACATATCAGCGTCATTTCAAAGCTAACTAAAGTGGTTCCCTATGTAGTTACATATTATTTGCAAGTTTAAAGGGATCACACTTGAGAGTGAATATAGTTGATATGTACTATTGATAAAAAGCTTCCATCAAGCAGCAAGGAGTAATTAAAGAAACATACACACATAATCAATGTTCAGATCACTCCAACTCCTACAAGAGTTGTCAATATGTTTTGAATGTAAGCCACATATTAGGTGGTTTTGCTCTGGTAAAAATCTTTACAGAAATCAATTAACACACCAAGGGCATGAATCGATGCCTAGCTAAGGACATGGGGGCTGCAGCTTTTATAATTTCTACCCACAGGAGCCATGTGGGTGACAGGATGGGTTGCCATAGGAGCCCTTAGGTGGTCTTCGGTTTGGGCTGACCCTGACCAACTCACTTCATTCTGCTACCTGCGAAGGCAGTGTAGCATAGTGGTCATGGGCATGGACTTAGTGGCCAACTTACTGAGTTCATGTTCTAGCTCTCCGCCTTCCACCTGGGTAAGTGAGCTCCCAGTCCCGCCTTCCTTCTCTGCAAAAGGAGCTGATGATAAATGGCTTCTGTCACACAGGGTGGTGGCACGAATTCAATGAGTGAGTATACATAAAGCTCCTAGACCTGTTCCTGGAATAGAATTAGCTATCTTTGAAAAACAAATTCAACTTCAAAGGCTTGCCATTTGAAATGAATGTCTCTGTGTCAATTCCCAAACAGGACCACCTCCCAGCAATACTCCTGGAAAAGAGAACCTGGACGGGCTAGTCTCATTGCCTTGCAGTGGAATAGCTAAACCAGGGGCCAGTCATCAGGCACTGGCTTAGTTCAGCAGACAGCTCAGCAATTTATGTCCTACAGTAATGAACATTCCAGACTACCATTTCTGGGGGCACAATGGAATAAATATATTGAATGAGTCTCCGGAGGAGAATAACAAAGACAGCTGGATAAAATATTAAAACTCCCTCTTGAAATGCTCTGTGGAGCTATCAAGAAAGGAAGAAATGCTCAGAGGCTGGAAATAAAAGGGTGATTCTTTAACATAAACTAGCACCAAATCTACCTTCTGCCTAGTGGCACCTGCCCAACTCTGGTAAATTAGAGACTGTGTGGCACAAGAGACCGAAGAATTCAGCCTGTCCTGGGCAAAGAGGCTGACAGAGGAAGGGGACTACAGCCTGAGCCCCAGAGGACTACTCTGTCTGCAGGGGTGTGTCAGTGCTCACCAGCTTGTCTCTGGTATAATTTTTAAGAGAGCACCCAAAACCCAGAACACAAAGAGTTTTAGTGCAGTATTTTAAAAATCAAAATGAATGAAAAAGTCCATGATGAATAAAATAACAAAATCATAAACAAAGATAGGATGTTGCTATTTATTGACTTGCAACATTGGCAAGGGGAGTCAACTTATGGGTCAATGTCACTCTAGAAAATAGATACATCAATGCATTATAACTATAATGGGAAGAGGAAACATTATTTCCCCAAAGACATGTCACTAAATAAGTTAATAACCATCTATGATAAAATCTCTTTATGAACTAGTAACAAGAAGGGAACTTCCATATCCTCATAAAAGATATATATATAAATACCTACACAAGCATAACAATTAACAGTATTAGAATTTTCTTTAATATCAGGAGCAAGGTACCTTATAAACCATAGTTGTTTTTATCCAGTATTGCATAGCATCTCTTAGCTAGTAATGTGGTACAAGAAAAAAAATGTATAAAAATAGGAAAGAAAATATGCAAAGCTTATTATTTCTTGATGATATAATGTTTTATTTGGAAAACACCAAAGAATCGACATATTAGATTGATAACATGTGCTTATCAAATTGCCAGAATTTAAATTAATATGCATTCATTAGGATAATCCTATTTGTTATAATAGACACATCTCAATGACTTAACAAAAGAAAAATTGGTTTCTCAGGAGATGAAGCTAACTTAATAGGTGGAATGTGTAAGAGGGGCCCTCCTCCACAAAGTCACTTGGGAACTCAACCAACAGAGATGCACCTCATTCAGTGTGTGACCTCCACAGGCTTTCAGGCATGAACATCCAGCAGCATGTAGGGGAGGAGTGAGTAGGACTGTAGAGGAGGTTTTCATCAGTCAGAACTCAATGTGGTGGATATGACATTGGCTCACCTTCTCTCTTTCCGATGTCAGTCCCATCATGGTGCCTAATTGAAAGAAAGGCTGAGAAGAAAGCATATGTTTGGGGAGAAAGGGAAAGCTCCTTATGAAAAGCAAGATTGTCTCTACCAAATAATCAACAAAAATCATATGCCTAACAGCAACTTAAAAGTCAGTTCTTATACAAATTACGAACAACAATGGCAATGAAAGTATGACACATAGGAATTAATATGACCAAAGATGTGGGAATGATCATTGAAAAAATTTACAACTTTTGTATACACAAATGGGAAATAAAACAATGTCATGGAGATCTAACTTCTTTCCATATTGATCTATAGCTTTAATGCAATCCAATCAAAATAGTAACAAAATTGCTTATGGTACCCGACAAACTGATTCTAAAATGTATATGGAAAATTGAAGGGCTTAAAATATCTGAAACACCTCTAAAGGAGAAAAAAGTCAAGGACTTTCTTAACCCTTTTCAGGACTCCGTAATAAAACAGTAGTAAATAAGGCAGTGTGGAACTGATGTAGTGTTAGACAATGTCAACCAATGGAACAAAATTAAAAGTCAGTCCACACAATTAAAAAAACTTGATTCACAACAGAGCAACGAATGGACATTGAAGACCAATGGGAGTAGAGAAATTATATAACAAACAGCATCAGGGCATTTAGCCATCCAATGGATAGAAACAATATTAAGTTGGATCCCTACCTCCCATCATACAGGAAAATCATCAATACTCATTAGATTAAAGGGTTAAAAGTGAAGGGCATATTATATAACATCTTGGAGGCAGAGCAATATATATGAAATATTTAAAAAGAAGCTCAGATTCTTAAGGAAGAAAATTGAGACATTTAACTCCCTTAAAATTAAGAAAGTTATCTACTGGCTGTAAAAGATGAGAAGACACCAGCTAAGAGAAGATACTTAATATATTTATATGATGTAAAAGATTAGTATTTGATTATGTGAAGGACTTCTGTAAATCAATATGAAAAAGACAAATGGCCAATAAAAAATGGGTGACAAACATGAACAGGCATTCCATAAAAGAGAAAATATAAATGGCCCTCAAATGTGAAAAATTCTTCATTAATAACCCCAAAAAATCTAATTTAAAGTCACAATGAAATACCATTTCACACCTACCAGATCAAGAAAAAATTTAAATGATGGACAAGAAGGACCCTGATATAGTATTGTTGGGAGTTTAAATCAGTAGCATCACTTTGGAAAACAACATTATATATTAAAACTGAGTGTGCACATGGGCTAAAATCTCAGGTAGAGATCCAACTTACCAATGATACCCGCAGTAGGAGTGATAACAGGAAACGTGATGCAATCTGCCTCTGTCAGTCACTAACTCACACCAATGTTCTTGTTCAGTGTCTTCAAACATGGGAAGAGGAGAGGCAGGGTGGTTAAGTGAGTGCCTTTAAGGTTAGAGTGCCTGGGCTCCAACGTTGTCTCCAGCCACTAACCTGTGAACCCTGAGCAAGACCCTTAACCCCTATCCATGAATGGGGACAATAAGATTGAACATTTAGTGAGTGCCACTATGATTACTAATTCAATGAAAATGACACTGGAGACGAGGATGAAAGTAGACAGGGGCCAGGGTGGCCCATGCTGGAACGGACTCCACTCAGAACACTTGGAGTCCACCTGTCATCTGCTTTCACTGTCTCCTCAGGAATGTTCTGGAGGCAACAACCCCAGGTGAAGGCCACACTCAAAGTATCTTTATTTCTTAGCTAGACTATGGCCTGTTCCTAACAACTTCACACAAATTAGGAAGAAAAAAACCCACACACAAATTCCGTGTCCAGCTTCCAAGCATAAATGGAGGAAATGAATAAGTTTCTACTATTTTAAAAGGTAATTACTAGTGAAATACTTTCAGATTCACATTTCCTGTGAAATAAAATTCTGCCTTTCAAAGGTCTCTGGCAGAACTATTCAGCAACACCTTTGTTCCAAGCAGGGATTTTCCTTCAGTACAGAACACACTGTACCCTACTCAGAAAATGACTGATCTAATTTTAAAGGGGAGACAATTAAAGCATATAACTGTTAAAACACATTTAAAAATACCTACGCCATATCACTCAAGACACATAGATGTTGGTGAGCACTTTCATTTTGAGAGTTTTATGGTGAATAAATGTAGCTTGGTGACTAGGGTTGGAAACAATCAACAAAAAACTATTCAACCTCAAACCGTCTACACTTGGACTTCAGGTTTTAAGATAACTTCATATCATCAAATTTTAGCTTGTTGGCTTGAAGGTTCCTTATAAATATTTTAGACAATTCAATAGTTTTAACTTTGATGGCTTTTCTGTAGGCATATGATCAGTTCTTTCCCCTAAGTGAGATTAGTGAGAGATGAGAAGGAAAATGAAGAAAATGTCATTTAAAGCTTTTTGTTTCCTCTTGATCTGATTCAACAGAATTCCAAATTGTATGTGTCATGATTCAGAACCCGTGTCTGGCATAATCCAAATAGTAAAGATTATTTCACTAAGTTAAATATATTGAGTTTAATAATTCTAATTTTAAATGTTGATTTACCTAGAAAAATACACCAAATTTTGAAGTCTTCCAAATCATGCACAATTAAGAAATAGCATGCATTCTGTTTTCTTCTTCCCTTGCCAGTAAAATATAGGTAGAAAGCACAGTGCTCTCTTGACATCTCCATTTCCTCATCTCTAATTTTGAACATAAAGCAATGCTATATTTCATCAAGTAATTTTTCTGCATCTATTGAGATGATCATATGATTTTTATCTTTGAGTCTATTGATGTGATGAATTTTATTTATTGATTTCCATATGTTGAACCATCCTTGCATCCTGGGATGAACTCTACTTGATCATGGTGCACTATCTTTTTGATATGTTTCTGTATTCAACTTGACAGGATTTTACTGAGAATTTTTACATCTATATTCATTAGAGATATTGGTTTGAAGTTTTCTTTTTTTGATGTGTCTCTGTCTGATTTTGGAATCAGGGTGATGTTGGCCTCATAGAATGTGTTTGGAAGTGTTCCCTCTTCTTCTAGTTCATGAAATAGTTTGAAAAGTATTGGTGTTAGTTCTTCTTTAAAGGCCTTGTAGAACTCAGCTGTGTATCCATCCAGTCCTGGGCTTTTCTTGGTTGGTAGGCTTCTGATGGTGTCCTCTATTTCCTTGCTTGAAACTGATCTGTTTGGAAGACCATTTTGCAATATTTAAAACACAGAAAGTTTTATAGAATAAAACAACAAATGAATACCTACCTCATAGCCAAATTTTTAACACAGGCAAAATCCCACCAATGCTTCCTGATCACATGTCTTCCTCCTGAATTTGCACTGTACCATTCCCAGGCAACTGCCTCATAACTTTATGAAGCGTATCTTCATAAAATATGTATAATTTTACATGTGTATCCTTAAGCCATATGGAATATTATTTTTGAATTCTTAAACTTTACCTAAATGGCATCCTAGAACACAAATTCTTCTGAAACTTGATTTAGTCATCATGATGTGAGCGAGAATCATCCATGCTCAGGTATATAGTTTAGGTTTGCTCATCTTCACTGCTGCAGAGTTCCGCGGTGTGAGCGTGCTGTAACTTACACTCTGGTTTAGGAACTACTGTGAATATTCTTTCAATAATGTGCATGGACATTCGCTGTCTCCAGTTTCATATGCCACATCCTTTCCAACCTGTGATATTGTATATTTACATTTTTGCAAGTCTGCTAGTCCATTGCAATTTGATTCACTTTTCTCTAATCACTAGTACAATTAAGCTTCTTTCTTGCCAGTTTCTGGCCATCTGAGTTTTCTCTTCTGAAGAGTGTTTTATATATTAACCCTTTTATTATTTTTTTTTCCTTTTGGAGTTTTCCCTCTCCCCTCCCCTACTCTTCTTTTTCTCTTGCTTCCTTTCTTACTGGTTTGCTTTTTTTTTTTAACTTTTAACATCACCAAATAGATCAAACATTTTCTTTATTGCTTAATAAAGTCTTCTTTCCCCTAAGGTCATAAAAATGTTTTCCTATATTCTCATCTATAGAAATTTTACCTTTCAAATTATTTCGTTGAGGATTGACTTTCATATAGAGAGGGAAGCAAGGGCCCAATTCATTTTGCTTTCCTCCTGAGAACAGTGAAATGCCCCAGCACCATTTACTGAATGGTCTATTGGATTCCTTAGCAGCTCTTGCCAGAAGTCAGTGAACAGTAATCTTTCTTAGAAACGCATGGAAGTATTTGACTTTTCTTGAATGACATTTAAGTGGATACACAATTTCCTCAGCATTTTGAAGATGTGTGTCTTCTGGTCTCTATGGCCACAGAGGACATACCTGAAAAGTTCACTACCGAGTTGACTTGCTCCTTTATCCATCACCTTATCCCCATCCCTTTATGCTTCTCCTTTATCTTTGAGGTTCCACAATTTTAATACAAGGTTCCTTGATGCACATTTCTTTAAATTTATCTTGCCTGGAATTCTTTATCCCTTCTCAAATTTAGGGTTTTTTTTTTTTAACTTCTAAATGTTTTACAGTAATTCTTTTCGATGTTTCACTGACAGATGCCTTGCTTCCTCCTCCTGGAACTTCTATGAGCTGTGTGTCGAAGCTTCTGTCCACTCCCCATGTCACCTCATCTTTTTCCCTCTACCCCTCTCCTACTCGCTGGGGTGCCTCCCCTATAGTTTTATCAGATAGACTTCACATTTCACTCATTTCCTCTTCATCCACATCTACTCTATTGTTCCAGCTACATTTTAATGACTTCAATTTTCATTGCTTAAAATATCTCTGATTTTCTTCTCAATTTTGCAATGTTCTTTCTCCACCCTCAAAAATTGATTTTTACCGTAGTGACCCCGTGCCTTCTTTTATCCCTCTGAACATCTTAACCATTTATATTGGAGCCGCGAGAGGCAGCGTCATTTCGCGTTGCAGTCTTTTGCATGCAGGCGAGTCTCCCCAGTGCCTCCTTCCTCTGAGCTTACCCTTGCATCACCAACTGCTGTGGTATCTCTGTGTGCTGCACTCAGAAGACCCTCTCCCAGCCCAGTGTCCAGGGTACAAGAAGCCATTGAAGCCACTTTATGAAACTAATGGGTGGAGTTTTCCTGGGATAAGATACCCGCTTTACTGGCTCCTGGCTCCCCAGTACACATGGGAATTCCAGACTCGACTCTGGCTCTAGGTAGGATTCGGGACCCTAATCACTAAGGTGTTTCCTGTCCTAAGAGCAGAATGGATGCCTTGAGGCAGCCCTGACTCTCTCGCATTCCTATTCGACATGCTTACCCTTGGGAAATCAATTCACATCTTTGGGATAAATAGTAATAGCTGTGTGTGTCCACTTCTGCTCACTATTTTAGCTGAGCTCCCTCCTCATTCTGGCAACCAAAGAGTATTCCAGATAATTCTGCTAGGTACTTGGTAAAATGTATATTTTAACCACCATTTTCATGTGTCTACATAAAGAGTATGTATTTCTTTGTCCACTTCATGCAACCATTCCTAAAAGAACTCTTCTTCCCTCTCTTTCCCTTCCTTCCTTGGCCTCAGCAGTCTCCAGCTCTTCCCTCTGATTCCTTCCTTCCTTCCAGAAGCCAGAAACGTGAATAACATTGCAATTTATCGTTTCCCCCAATGATCACCTCCAATCAACAGCAAACCTCTACACATTCTACCCTTTGGCCCTATCATGTCCGAACTCTCTTCTCTTGCACTAGGATGGCCTAGGTCCTGGTCCTCTGTCCCCTTCCCCATCTGACTGTAGAAGTAGCCCAGATGATCTTCCATTCTTCTTTAAGTCTTGCCTGACTTTAAAATAATCATGGACATGAAATATTTCATGAGTTTTTATTTATTTTTTTTTGAGAGAGAGAGAGAGAGAATTTTTTTAATATTTATTTTTTAGTTTTCAGCGGACACAACATCTTTCTTTGTATGTGGTGCTGAGGATCGAACCCAGGCTGCATGCATGCCAGGTGAGCGCGCTACCACTTGAGCCACATCCCCAGCCCATGAGTTTTTATTATTATTATTTCTGTTATCTTTGTACCATGAAATTACCAAAAGGAACTTCAAAATATCATGTGCTTATTTGTGGTCTAAGATGATTTGGATAGCAGCCCAAGATTCAACCTTCCTCAGCTTTACACAAAAATGTATATGACACAAAGAAGGGGGAAAAAGAGAATGAAAATAAGGACTATCAAGTACTTGGTTGCCAGAATATAGGAGGAAATGCTACCAATTAAATTCACAAAGCTGAAATGAACATAAACATCCTGGGGTGATAGTGAATCACACATGGAGTCTTGGAAAGAGCTCCTGCCAGCCCGCAGGGAGCAGGAAGACACCCTGCCCCTCCTTCACTGCCCCCCACAGGCTAAGGACCCAGAGTCATTACCAGCAAGGCACAGGACAACCGGCCTCTTCTGCAGGTATGTTTTCATGCAAACTGAGTGTCTTTCAACCCATGTCTCCACACAAGCAGATTCAAGCCCAAACCCCTAGGAAGTAACAGGGCAAGACATAATGGTACTAGAAACTTGGATAGCCTCCCTGTTAATCTCTGTTTCACCAGAATAGAATTCTAGCTTTCTTACTAACACACCAAACACAACTTACTGAAAGTCAAATAAATGTAACCTTTCCTGAGCAGATCCCATCTGCAGAACAAAGTCCAGCTGGCCTGCATTGCATTCGAGGCCTCCTCTATGAGATGCAATCTACCTTTATAATCTTATTTCTCATTATTTGTCCAGACATTAGTAACTCTGGCTGCATAGTATTACCCAATATCTCTAGCACATTCTCTTTTCTCCCACCCTCTTGTCTAGCTTTCCCTTGTTTCTTCTGCCTGGAAGTCTCTCTTCTCCCTCTGATTGAAATCTTCCACGTTAATTAAAGGTCTGTCTTTCAAGGTTCAGAACCTTCTCAACATCTTCCAAACACTGAAACTGGAATCAATCAATGCCTTCTCTGTCCTCCAATAGCATTGTCTTGGTATTTTTATTTTCATACTTACCACTGTCTGTCTTATATCGCTACCTACAGACTGAATGCTTTTTATTAGCTGACACATACCACAGTGCCTTCTATTTCAAAATGTGCAATACACACATTGTTGAGCTAATTGAAGACAAGATGAAAATGAACTAGAGGGAGCTTCTTGCATAGATCTCAATTTTTACTATTCCATTTTATATTTCTCTTCAAAACAATAGCTGAGTTTTGTCACGAAGCCAAGATGCAGACTGAAAAGGAACTATATCTTGAATTTCCTTTGCAATTTTGAGGAGGAAACCCATAGGTGACACCTTCCCTGACAAAGGAAAGAGGAACTAGAGGCCACAGAGGTGGAGGAGGTGGAAACTGAGGTCATAAAACAAAAGGAAATCCTGTTTTCCAGTCTCCACAAACTGGGTCCAGTTGTTGATCTCTCCTGTTGAATTGGAGAAATAAAACATGTCCCGGAAGCTGCGCAGACGCTGCAGTAGTGGGAGAAGCAGGAGTGACCCAACAATACACAGGTGAGGTTCATCTCAGTTGTCTCCTTCTTCCTTCTTCCCACTGCAAGATAGAAAATTGATGTCAATTTTAAAGCCAGTTATACATTTGTCGCACAACAGTGAAGCTTTCAGCACCATTTTTAGTAATTTCCAGTTCAGCCAGCGCTGAACATAGTCAGACCTGCACTTAAAACCCCCGGGAGAAATCGTCCTTCTTAGTGGTTTCAGGAATACACATTCCATGATGGTTTGGGAAGGCACAAAAGTTGTGTTTCCCATCCCTTTCTCACCAATTCTAAAGCAAAATTGCTCTCGCTTCTCAGTCATTGATTCAACAAGTATTAATGGAGGTCTGCTAAGCTCCAAGTGCTGCGCTAAGAGCTGGAGGCAAACTGAGGAGGAAAGGCAGCAAGGCCCTTGACCCCAGGGGCCCCTTTCCCTTGGGAGAGACAGACACCAATCACGTAATGTCAATTTTCCTGCCATCAAAGTTAGTCCTTGGACAGGATATGAGACTCCAGAACAGGGGGGACCCGGGTTCCTCCGAAGACTTAGAAAACTTCCCCCAAATAACTGGGACACTGAGTTAGAGGCTGTGTGTACAACACAGCGGGGGGAGGGAGGACAACGTTCTAGCAGAGAAACGCAGAGACCCTGCTGCCGGAGAAATGATATTCACACACAGCGTTTAAGACTCCATCATCACGACCACAGCACGCCACATTCTCTTTCTGCAGTACTTTTTAGTAGCCAAGGTTCTGGGATTCTGCATACTCTTCTAGTTCACAAAAAAGCTAAGTATTTAGCTGTTTGGAAAGTTTAAAAGTAAAAACTGGGTTAAGAATTTGGGTGATAAATATAAGTTTTAATATGAGGTAAAGAAAAAAAGATGAGAATAGCAGAGTATGCGCTGAAAAATTTGAGTTTAGTTTCTTATTCTGTAACCCATCCTCCTTCCCCTCAAACCCCCCAAGCCCAGAGGCCTGGCCACAGTGCCTAAATCTTCCTCTGCTCTGTACGCTCAAATGAAAGGCAGCCAGACAAAGAGTAACTCAGAAAAACTGATCTCACTATCAGTTTTCTCAGCATTACTACTCTTAGACGACTCTTAGACCATTCTGATCCATTTTTCTTGAAGGTCTTAGGATAGACCATACTATGGGAAAAAAATTAAACAAGAGGAAACTGGTAAGTCTTGCCATCTGAGAGTTTATTTCTTAAACTTTCCAAAGTCTGTTTTACTGATTCAGAATGACTCTTGAAACCAGGATATAATTCAGTGTTTTTTGTTTTTTTTTTTTTCCCTGCTGGGCAGCATGCTCTGGTTTCTGTCTTGGCAGGGACAATACATTAATCTCCTCCTATAATCCTGACACGAAGGATTGGCACAGTATTTATTAATTTATCTTTCACTTAAATTGGTTTTGCCTTTAGCCTGCACTGCCTTTAACATTCTGGACGAACCATTCCTGTTTTTAGCATAATGTAAGATGGGGTCAAACTTCTACTTCTCCAGCTGGGCTTAATAAATAAAACTAATAGCTGAGATTGATTACCCATTTAGACAGCAAACTACAAAACCCAAGATGGATCGTGTAATCTGCAGCTCTATGACATGTATTAAATTTCAAGACATAAGATAAATAATTCATGTAAATAATAAGCAAGACACCCAAGAATAAAGTTTGTGGTAATCCTCTTACAGGAGGTGAAATAAATGACAAATTTTATTAACCCTTGACTTAGGATATCCTGTAAATGCATTTTAACTAATAATTGACTACTTGAGACTGAGGGAAAAATTAAAAAATTCTGTTACTTGTTTTCTTAATGAGAGACTTTCTTATTAAATATCTAGACAGACTTCTCAAAAAGTGTTCTCCAGATCTACATTTTTCTTACACGACTCTAAAGTTAACCTACCACCTTGTGATTTAGAAAATTGAAGTTACACAGATCATTCAGGGAGAGGAAATACAGGCAAAGGATATGAATGTCAAATCCTTCTCTTTTGGTGCCTGACAAATAGAACTCAATGGATAAAATATGAAGTAAGTGTTGAACTTTATTTGAATGTTTTAGGGGCTGGAGATATAGCTCAGTTGGTAGAGTGCTTGCCTGGCATGCATAAGGCCCTGGGTTCAATCCCAGCACCACCAAAAAATTGAATGCTTTCCAGTGACATAACCACTTAACCTGCTCCCCACAGGTTTCTTAATTTGCAATGTAGGGATTAAAAATTTCACTTCTTCATCGAGTAGCTTTGTGGCTAGATTAGTTAGATTTCAGGAAGCCAAGATAAGGCTGAAACTCTGAGGAAGATATGTAAATGAGAGATGACTGTTTCTCAGAACTTCTAATGAAGGACTGTACACATCAGCCCTGCCACTGAGACGTTCCAGCCCGGGATTAGGGAGTGGGTAGATTTCTAAGCCATCCAGAACAGGACCTGTGGCCCCCCGGACATAGTTCTTCAGCCCCAGGGATGCAAAGATGAGATGTGTATGTCCCCTGCAGCTCCAGAGGACTTGAATACTCAGCCATGGATACAGAGCTTTGGTCAGTTAAGCCCTCCCTGAGCATGTCTATAAGGCAGCAAGTAGACTAGGTTTTTCTGGAATGTTCTAAAGATGAAGAGAGTCCCTGCGTTCCAAGATTTATGAATTTGAGATGAAAATTGTATGCAGTGAACTTATTAATAATTTTTAGATTCTTTATTATTAGCATTACTCCAATTTTACAGATAAGAAAACAAAGGCACAGAGAGTTTTGCTGAGTATTTTTTTCAGCACAGCAAAGAAAGTGAGGGACGAAAATGAAATTTCACCTCCAGCCTTTGCCTCACTCTTTATCTTGATGTTTACAAGGAAGCAGAGAGACTTGCCACTGGGGTTCCTTTTTGTGTTAAATTTTGCTTTTCTCACAGGATTAACAGTTAACTAATCTTTACTAGGGATAAGAGTTTGAATTTTAGAAACTCAGTTCTTGTATAAAAGTGTTGGAATAATGACAGGCCTGGGCATAAGTTCTCCCGAGTGACTGTTTACTTTGGAAACAATTGCCTGAAATTGGGTGGCTTCTGCAGTCACGATAATGAGTTCCATAATCAAGGTGACCCCACCTAGGGGATCCAGTTGGTCTTTGAAAATTTCCAGTGAGGATTAGAAATGAGTCAAGAGGTCACATTTAGACCCCAGCATAGGCTTTGTATTTGGAGAGTTTAGAGGAGTTGATGGGTGGCTTTGAGACACACCAGAAGCTTTGCATCCACGGATCTGGAGCTGCTCCCAGACCCAAAGACGGGGTCACCCTATCCCCAGACCCAAAGACAGGTTCCCCCTATGGCAGATCCTTCCTCACCCGTCAAATCTGAAGCCAGCACCTTCAGTGCCAAGCCCGCGGCCCAGGCCTTCTTTCTTCTTCGTCTTCACAGCAACTGTTGTTGCCTGCAGGTGGCTGACTTCTTGGCCCCACACCTAGGGTGTAAGAGGCAAAAGAAAACCCAGGAAACTCACAGGTGGCTGACTTCTTGGGTTTGCCATGTGCAGAGCTTTCGGTGTACTTAGAAGAAATGGGGGAAAGTATGTCCACTCCATTTCTCCAGAAGTGGGAGTGTGTGCTCTCTCTCTTTCTGTCTCTCTCTCTCCCTCTTTCTTTTGTGTGTGTTAAAGTACATGTAACATAAAATCTGCTGGGTTAACCAGGTTAAGTGTACAGTTCAGTAGCACTAAGTACTTTCACAACCCTCACCACCATGCAGCTCCAGAATTTTTTCATTACCCTAAGTAGAATTCTATATCCATTTAACGCTAATTCCCACTCCCTCCTCCACCCCAGCCCCTGGTAACCTTGAGTCTACTTTCTATGTCTATGAATTTGCCTGTTCTAGATATTTCATGCAAATGGAATCATGCAGAACTTGTCCATTGTAATTGACTTATTTCACTTTCCACATTGTCCAGGTTATCTACATAGTAATATGCATCAGCATGCCCTTTTTTCCATGGCTGAGTAATATTTCACCATATAGTTATACAGTCCACATGCTGCCTATTCATTCTCCTGTTGGTGGACGCTTGGATTGGTTTGATCTTGGACAAAGCAGTGCTGAGAGTTATGGTGAGAAGGGACAGTGGACATGTGTGAGGGGTTTACTTGCAGAACACAGAGAGCTCGATTCTTGAGGTGTAAATCCAGCATCCTCCAACAATCCTCAGCCAGTTTTCCTTTAGGAAACCTGAGAAAGGCTATCTTATGTGTTTGGCAGCCTTCTGCTTATTTACTTTAATAACCTTCCAGTGTGGATCAGTCCACAGTATAGTCTGACACTTTTCAAATGCCAAAAGAAAAATGACCTGGTGAGTCTGTGCACATCTCCCCGGGGCCTCAGCAGTGCCTGTCAGAGACCAGCCCTGTACAGACTGCTGCAGCACTGCCACCGAGCCTCCGAGCTAAGGCACCAAGTCCTGTAACCGAGGTTACTGGGTAAGAGACTTGCTTGAAGACAGTGGAACCTGAGAACTGAGAGGCGTGCCCACTGATGGTCCCCGTCCCTGCAAGGCATGTGGACGTCAGCTTCCCGGCACGTGCTCCACATTCCTGGAGGCTCCAGTCAGTGGCCAGTGTCATGTGGTGATCCCCAAATTCTTACTCAAAAATGAGCAGTCCACAAATAACACCTAACCTTTTGTCACTAAAGCTAAAGGCTTGGTACTCAATCTGTGGTACTTATTGGAAGGTTTTGGGACAGTCAAGAGTTGGAGCCAAGTAGAAGGAAGATAGGTCACTGGAGGTGTGGCCTTGAAGGGACACTGGGACCCCAGCCCCTTCTCTCTCTCATGCTTCCTGGCCACCATAGGAGAGCACCACTGCTCCACCAAATGCTTCCTGTCATGATATTCTGCCTTGCCACAGGCTCAAAAGCAATGGAGTCAGCCAACTATGGTCTGAAACCATGAGACAAAAGAAACTTTTCCTGTTTTAAGTTGTTTCTCTCTGGTATTTTCTTATAGTGACAGAAAGCTGGCTGATAAACAGGGTAAAACAAATAATCCCAGTTCCTCCCCCAAGTTTAAAACTTGTAGCCACACTGCCATCAGAGTATCAGAGGACTGACTTTAGTTCAAATATTAAATATTTTAGGGTAGGAGATAGTTTTATTTTTCTTTTTAGACAATCTTTCTGCCTTGTGATGAACTCAGATTTAGATTTTGGCTGTGCTTTCCTGTGTGTCAATTCTGCTCATGACAAACATCAGAAATGGCATTCTGGGTATGTGAAATTCAGGGAAAGTCAAACCCTCATTTATAATGAAATGTGGAAACTAATTTGACTAAGAAGGGGCCTTGGTCCAATTCCAAACACTTATAAAATGCTGGATATAATATATCAAATGTAGTTACCTCAAAGCCAAGATTATGTGATAGAATGGGAAATCACTGTGTACAAAAGCAGAGAAAAAATGCAAACCTAGAGTGGAAAGTATGAATTGAGGCTGAAGCTGTCGACAGGGCTACAGGACCCAGTGAGAGTCCAGAGCCTGAGAATGATGGTAGGTCAAAAATGACACCAAGAATCCTTAGGCTTCTCAGTATGCAAGTTACTCAGAAACCATGCGTGGAACCTGAGGGCAGGATGACAGCATCATCTAGTTTGCCTGGGTCAGTCCCGAGGCCTGTTGTCCTGTCTTTATTATTAATAGCATCCCTCTTTGCTCTCAAGGGTATCCAAATCTAGATGATGAAATAGATGGTCAAGAGTTTCATTTTCAATTGATTTGAAATTTAAGGGTAAAGCTATCTTAGAGAAGACTGCAAGTTTACAAATGTGACCTAGACTGTCAACCAGAAGTGCCAAATCTCCCTCACTGCAGTCAAGGCAAGAAAGAAGGCCTTGTATTTATAGGAGAAGCTCCACCTGTTTCTGGACAAGTCAGGTACTGTCTGAAAGAGGAACTAGATGATTCTGTATGACTTTTCAGTTTCTACAGAAGACAACTAGAAAACTATTGCTGTATAAGAACTACAATAAATGGTAAGCCAAAGCAGAACACCTCCTTGTGTATTTGTTGAATAGCTGCAGGAAAAACTCAAATGCTCCTGGATTGCCCACTCTTTGGAGGGCTGGCACTGGGCTCTATGCCTGGATCTGTGAGCTAGGCTGCAGACCAGGCTTTACATTACAAGACCTGGCTATTATCTGTAGCTCATGCACTGCATTTTGTTATTAAACCTGCATGAGAGAAAGTATTTCCTTCATTGCAGAAAGGACAAACTACCAGGCAGAACCCTCTGTGACACACTGTCACATAGCAGTTCCAGAAGCCATTGTTGTCAATGCAATTATTATCATGTGCCCTTATTATCATGTGCCATTAGGTTCTGAGAAATACCTGGGCCATAATACCTGATTAACAGTGACAAACTGACAATAGAATGCCACTGATTTCCAATGCAAAGCTAACGGGGGTGTGAGGAAACACATTCCAATGGAACAAACTTGCCTTTGTGAGGAATCTAGTTGCGAGTGGCAGAAGCCCACTGATATCAACTTAATGGAAAATTTCATAGAAGATTGGCATGGAGGAGGGATCTCACATGCCAACAGTGGAACATGCACTTTGGTTTCCTCCTAAAGAGAAATGGTCTCCAGAGCTAAGTGAAACACCACCTCTGAACTAGGTGAGTCACCACTGCTTTTCTCTTGATTCTAAGAATCTACTTTGTTGACATTTCCTGAATGTTGTCATTCTCTGATGATGAAGGCTCAGTGCAGCTTTCTCATACTTTCTAGTTTGAATGCCCATCCCTCTGGATGCCAATTCTAAATTCAAGAGGAAACAGACCCTGACTGGCCCATGAGCAAGGCATGATGTACCAATGCCCAGAACAGGGAACACATGTGCCATCAACACAAGTCCTCTAGAGTCTGACAAAAACCCCAAAGGAAACTATGAAAATAAATGGTCACAAGCACTTTATTCTATCTCTTTAGTACCAAGAATCCATATTTTATTTTTCCCAAATACATTTGGAAATAAGTTGGGCATATGGGCACACAGAAGTATAATGTTCTGAGTAGATAGGAATTCCATTTTAGCACATTCAACTGTGCTTCTAAAATCTGTACGGGAGTAGATTGGATTGTGTAGTTAGTGAGCATCATGCCCAGGGTCCCTAACCAAGGCAGCCACTGGGGACTCACAAGGCTGGTGTCCTCAGTGCTCCACCCTGTCTGCTGCATCTGACTAGTCTTGAAGTTTCTGTACCCACCCACCTTCTCTGAGCTTTCCTGTCCTGCCTATACCAGGCCTGAGGCTGGAATGAAAGACAGGATCCTTAATAAGGAAATTAAAAACATAAATATTTCCTTCGCAGCTCGTCCAAGTCCAGCCACTCAGACATCCTTGATTTCTAAGCAAGAAACACTCCTGAAATTTTAAGGGGACATAAGACAAAAAACTATAGCAAGGGTATGTTTATGTTTTTATAAATTAGCTTAATATTCTTTAACCTTAATGACTTTTATCTTTCAAAAGTTATTTGCCTTGGTGATTTGTTTTATTATTGTTATTTTTTATCTAATTGAAATAAATTTTTTATTGAAACAGAAGTTGATGTGATTATTTTAAAGTGTAATTTCACATGCAATGAAATTTCATGCAATGAAAATTTTATTTTCATTTCACATAAAAATGAAAGGCTTTCTACATTTCCTACTCTTCAGTCAGATCCAGAATTTGTTTGTCTTAATATAAGGATTTGGTAAGAAAAACAAATGACTGACTAAAGGATGTGGCCCAGCTGTAATTGTTCTGTATTAAGCCTATGTCACTGCTCTTTGAGGAATTACAGCTATTTGAAATTTCACAGTTACAGTTTTCCTTCATTTAGAGTTTAAGTTCAAAGCTGAAAAATAGCATTGATCTTTAAGTATTATGAAACTAGAAATAATATCCTTTAATAGACAGAATGCAATAATTCAGTAACATGGAAATTTATTATAACTGTAATGCCATTTAATATTTTATATTCAATCTAATTCAACCAATACTTATTAAATACATACCATTGACTAGCTAGAACAGTATAGGGATTAGAAAGACAGAAACATTATAGCTTCTACCCCCTCCCCCAACTTTCATGGGTCCCCAAACCAGCTAAAATGACAGATGGAGATAAATATAATACAAGATAAACTGTGGTACACATGAGAGGAGAGGTATAAAGTGGGGAATCTGGCGAGAGATTAATTCGAGTGTAAGGGACAAATGGGGAGGAAGAATTTAAACTAAATTCTGGATTTGAAGTATGTAATCTCGTTATTCTGTATCCTCACAGACATTTTCAGGACCACCATTGACTTTAAGTGTGATTTTTTTACTTCAGAAAATGTAGAATGAATATTTAATAATATTGTTGATTTTTAACCCAAGGGCAAATCAGAGTCATGTAGAGGATTTTGTCCAATTTACTCGATGTGCTATTGGTGTAAAGACCGAAATCTGTTCAGGTGACACCTGGGGTCACAAATGTGAACGGTAAATTCTACCTCCAGTAACATCAAGGTGTTCATTGGCCACTGTAGCTTTTTTTTTTTCCAGAAAATTTTCTTAGCTATACTCGACCATAAACCACATTATGCCTAATAAAATTCTGATTTTCACTACAAGTATTTATTATTATTATTGTTCTACTATTACATCTGGCACATCTACATTATTTTTCTTTTTATTGCCCAAATGCTTCACTTACATGTAAATTATTGTTCTTTATGGTTTTGTTGCTGAAAAGACTTTTCCACAACAAGTTACAAAAAAAAAAAAAATCCAAGGAAAACACTTTAAATTACATTATTTACCAAAAAGACCACCTTTACATATTACTAGGCTAATGAAATGCATTTTTCAATCAAATCCATTTTTACATAATGCACGTCAATAATCACTACCATAAAAAATAACCATAAGCAAGACTTTTATCCTACCTGTCTGTACTTTCTTTTCTACTCTTCATTTTTCTTTTATTTGTGAAAGTTTGAATTGCTCCTCAGTGCCCTTGGGTCCATGATTACTTCTCATGACAATTCTTTGATGACGCCCACATTTCAAATTATTCATTATTTTGAATAATGCCTTAATTTCAAATGCACTCTGTACTCCCACTTTTTCTCCTGTATTATTTTTCCTTACATTAGTTTTGCACCTTTTATAATCTTGCGTTGAGAGTTCTAACTTCTGATATTTCCCAAGTGGCATCCCTGGAACGCTACTGTGAGGGGGATTATGGATCCAGTGATTTGGAATCTCCCTCATCTTGCTCCGACTCAATCCCTGCTTTCTTCCTTTGCTCTTCTGGTTCCTTGCATCCTCCCATCTGTCCCATCTAGCCTTTCCTTTGTCCACCTCCTTCAAAAGGTGTTTCCAGTATGAATTGGCCTCAGCTTTCCTTGACTATCTCTCTCAGGTTTCCTTCCTGTTTCTCTTGCCCTCTAGGAATTCATGTACAAAGTAGACATTATATTATCATGTTCTTAGGAGGCATTTGCATCTACAATTTTGTTCCCTTCTTTAATTATGTTTTCTTTTATTATTTATATATATTTTATTACACACCCTTTAAACTCTCTCATTTTCCCTGATTGGCATTAATTTTACATAATGCCATTGGTTGATTAATGTATTTCTCTCCTGCTAGAACACAAGCTCATTTGGCTATTCATTTACTGTTCAGAACTCAGAAAAAATATACATACTTTGTATATAATAAATATCTTTATCACACCATTCATCATTTCATTCAAGAGAATGAAAGTAGTCACAAATGCTTGCTGAATTTTTTTTAAAACACCATTTTGTCTGGAATTCCTCCCAATTTCTGTAAGAGTTGAGATGTATCTGACTACAGGGTACAGAGAATCTAATACAGACTTACAGCAAAGGACACTGGATGTTTACTTAGCCATAAGCCACAGGAGAGCATTTCCAAGGTAGACTTGAGGTTCAATGTCCTCAACTAGGATCTAGGTTCTTCCCATATTCCCTCAGAACCCTTGAGCTCTTTAGATTCTTCAGGGTTTTTTCGTTTTCTTCCCTACATTTTAATCATTAAGCAGTTTCTTATAGAAATGTTTTCTGATTAAAGTTGTCTTTTGAAATATTTGCTTTCTTAACAAACAGATTTCCTCAATGACTTGTTTACATATGCATTCAGTGTCTGCACTCTAATTCTTTTTCTTTCCAAAGGCACTAAGACATGTTACATTTTCAAAAGAAGAGCAAGCTTATTTGCCCCTTCCTTTCCACTCCTCATGTGGACTTGTTTCTCAATGTATTAGGAGCCTCAGAAGCTAGGAAAATTTCATCTGTTCCTTTTATAATTGCCAGTAGCCCTTCACAGGTGCTGAATGTACTTTATATGTCCTTTCTCTTTATGATTAATCAGAGACATGCATGTATTAAAAGGAAGCAATTTGAATCAGGGTTTTAGAGCCAATAAGTACTGGTCATATTATAAACATCTTCTATTAACTTATTTGTACTAAATTTCTTTATGTATTTGCTTCTTGTGCGCATCAGGAAGTCCCAGAACACAGTGTATTTTATTTCCCACTTTGTTCCACCTTTTCCAACATCTTTCACAGAAAGAAAGAAAGAAGCTAGGTTTCTATGGTAACACATGTGTGACAATTGAGGGTATCTGGATATAGGTGAGATAACTCCCTTTCAGATCCAGTGGGGAGAAAAGAAATGAAGTTTCTCTCTCTCTCTCTCTCTCTCTCTCTCTCTCTTTCTCTCTCTCTCTCTTCCCCTCTCCCTCTCTTTTCTCACAGAAACATACTTCTGAAACTGCAGGGACCCCACAGTGTCAGTGTATAGTGTTGAGTTTCTATTGTCATAAAGATTTACTGCTCTTGGGGGAAAATTCATTTTCACCTTATCTTTTTTTTGTTTTCTTTCCTACAAAAAATGAAGATATATATTTTTATTTCTAAAATCAAGCCTGGAATAAAGGTTATACAGACACATAAATGAACATGATCAAGGGATCAGGAAATAGACACCAATCTCCCACCCAAATCTTCAAATTCTCTAAATGTCCTCACATCCTTCTTACAGCAGCTAACCTTTTAACCACTATGCTACATACAGCCACAAATCAAAGGAGCCCTTCCATCTCTGCCCCTCCCAGACTCCGCCAGCTTCGGCCTGGTCTCCATACCACCAATATCCAAGCCAAAGTAGATACAAAAAATAAACTACTACCCATTGTGTTTCTTTTGCTTTATGGCAATGAATGGGAATGAAAACTGAGGCCTGTCATATGAGAAACATAAATGGTCGCAATCACTCCATGGGCTGCAGTTTCTACACTTCTCCCTATTGAAAAAGTCAACATGATGAAAGGTCAGGGAAAATAGCTTGAGGAATGTCAAAAAGCTATTTTTCTAAGTGGGGTGCTAGGTTGCCCCCTCACTATTTTTGTAACAACTGCTATTAGATGCACTACAATCTAGAGCTTCCCAACTTTGGGGGACCTAGGAATAATGAAAACAGATGCCTAAATTTACCTTGAGTATCCATAACCCCAATGCAAAATTCTCAAAAAAAAAAAAAAAAGAAAAAGAAACATCATGGTATCTTTATCCCTTGCAAAGTGAATGAATTGTCAGTACTACTGTAATGCAAGGTTCAACATGGCTGTCATGACCTTTACAGACAGAGTTTGATGATTCTTGACTCAACTTAATCCTCAGCAAGCATAGGAACTTCTTATCATCAAGATGCACAATTTGCAGCTTACAAGAGACAGTCTGTCCTCAGAAAAATGAAGCTGCTACTAATCATAAAAACACATATCAGTTTTACACAAAATATGAGACTTCTATAAAACTAGGTGAACACTGTATTTACCTATAAGATCCTCTTGAATTATAGCCATTGTTGCTCAGGTATGACATATCCATGTAAGCTCTATGTTTAAATTTACTTCTTTACATTACTAGATTAGATTGAAATATGATTCTTGTCAGTTAACATTTCTGATATTTTATTTTTCTCAGAGTGCTTTCACCACGATTCTGGTAGTTCAGATTTAACTTCTCATAGTTTGTCAATATGTAACCAAGAAGTAATAACTGAATTATACTCCCAGTCCTCATATCCATGGGTTCTGCAACCACAGATTTAACCAATCACAGATCAAATTCTGCATCTGTACCCAACATGTACTACCTTTTCCCCCTAGTCTTTATGCCCTAAACCATACAATATAGCAATTATTTGCATAGCATTTACATTATATTAGGCATTATAAGCAGTCTAGAAATGACGAAGTATAGAGAAAGATGTGTATAGATCATATGCAAATATACCATGTTATGTAATCTGCAGATTTTGGGATGTGTGTGTTGAGTATCCTTTCTGAAAACAATCTTCTGGTTATCAGAGACAACTGTATTTTACTGAGGAACAATTGCAATTTATATTTTAAGTTTGACAGGATATTTGTCCTCAATTATTTTAAACAAAAACTTGGTGCGTGTTATACTACAGCAAGGTAATGCAAACATAGTTATCTACTAACATAATCATATAATGGAGCTATCAGAGCAGGAGGACACTGAAAAACCCGAGTACACCTTTATAGTAATTTGAAAGTTGATAGAAAAGGTGGGGAACATCTGTTTTTTAGAGAAACTCAGATCAAAATCCTCTCTAGGATGACCTTGTGGGAAAGAAGAATGGTGGGTAGGTATACTAGGATTTAACATTAAAACTACAGAAATGTATTGTTCTCAAGAAATGTGAGATAGCAAGGGACACGAGGAGACCTGTTCGAGAAGGAAATTTTTAGAAAAACTAAATACAGCAACCAGTGATTACAAAAAAAAAAAAAAAAAGCACAGTGGAGGATGATTGAAGATGTAAAGCTTCTTAAATATGATCGTACGGGAGAAGGTGTGCAACTAAGTTCTAATATCAAAGACATAGTGCTAAATTTTTAGTAGTGAAAGAAAAAAGAAATGTTTTAGAAGGCACGCATGGAAGACCAAGGCGACTGCAGCACGGTGCCTCCTAAGGACCGGAAAATTTCTCACCCTAAAGACAAAAGTCCCTGTTTTCTCGATTCAGCCCACATCCCTCAGCACCACTTCCATGCCCATCTTTCAGGCAGAATGCCACGGAGACGACGTTAAAAGCAGAATTCATCACTCTCGCCTGCCAACGCACCCTGTTCCTTTGCCAGAACAGAGCACGGCAACGAGCCCTTCCATCTCCGCCCCTCCCAGACTCAGCCAGCTTTGGCCCGGTCTCCATACCACCAGCCCCCGGAGGCAAGGGAATTGCGAGTTCTGGTTGGCTCGGCCCAAACCTCCGTCATTCATCAGCTCACCCATGATTGGTTGGCAGAGCGTGCGCAAGAGCAAATGCCCAGCCTGGTGAGGCTCTGGGAGGTGGGTTGGCTGAGTCTAGACTAGGGTTTTCCCCATTGGTTGAAGTTGGTCGGTGGGGGGAACACAGAGCACCGAACATCTCTCTATTGGTTGTGAGTGGTACCATGGGGTGCACAGGCGTGATCTAATTGGTTAAAACGAATCCCAGCTTCCTACTAGATGCCCCCAGCAGGCTGTTGCTATGAGGTATCTCCGAGTCTTCCCGCTGCCGGTGGGAGCTCCGTTTTCCAGGTTTTCCGTTCGCCGGTGGCTGTCAGGGCGTGGGAAGAGCTCGACTTGAGGGCACCGAAAAGGGGCGGGTCTGGAGGACGTCATCGGGCGTGGACCTCGCTTACGTGGTGTCTGGGCGCCCCTGACTAGCTCTAGGGCGTAGGGCCGAAGGGCCCGCTCTCCCCTTCCTCAGTGTCTGGGCGTTTGAAACCAAGCTACATCTCATTGTTTCACCAGCCTCAGGCAGAGACCTGGAGGCGCTTCTCTCCTTAAACAAAGGTTCACATCGTTCTGTTTATACAAGAACGAAGACCCCCGGAATACTCTGGGTGGTGTAGAGCAGGGGCACCCAGTGACTCCCTTTGGACATCGCGCATGTAGTCTTCTCACCTTCCACCCTGGAAGTTCCCATGGCCCCTCTACCTCATCTTCTCTGCCAAATTCTGAGCGTGGGAGTCTCAAATGGACTTTGCCCCTGCCGCAAGCGGGAAGCGCGCACGCGCATTTCGCAGGCGCTAGGGTTTGCCGCGGGTGTGCGGGGTTGGGTGTTGCCGAGCGGACGTAAAGCTTGTTTATCCCAGGGCGGGACTATGCTTCTGCGCGGCGCAGGGCCTCCCGGGAGCGCGCGCGGCCGGTTGCCTAGGCGACAGGGATTGGGGGCGGGGCTGCGCCGTGGCTCCGCCCCGGCCGCCGACCCCGCCTCCGGCAGCGCTGCGGCTGTGCTCGGGCGCGCGCTCCGGCGCCGGGGGAAGCAGCAGCGGGCGGGGAGCTGGGCGTGGAGGCGCGAGGGGCGGGGCTGGGCGGGCGGCACTGCGGGCCCGCGGCTCGGGCGGCTCCGGTGGCTCTCGCTCCAGCTCGCCCTCAGTCTCTGCCGGCGCCCGCGGGGTCGCTTCGCTGCCCGGCTCGGCCCATGCCCAGGGCCGCTGCTCTCTCAGCTGCGGGCCCGCCGCCGGGGCCCGGGGGTCCGCCGCGGCCGTGAGGTGGGGGCGGCCGCCGAAGGCAGCGGGGCCGGCCGCGGGGCAGGGTCCGGGGCGCAGCGCAGCGCGGCGGGCGGAGGTCTATGTCGCGGGCGGCGACGGCGGCGGCAGCCGCGGAGGGACGATGCGCGAGTACAAAGTGGTGGTGCTGGGCTCGGGCGGGGTAGGCAAATCCGCCCTGACCGTGCAGTTCGTGACCGGCACCTTCATCGAGAAATACGACCCCACGATCGAGGACTTCTACCGCAAGGAGATCGAGGTGGACTCGTCGCCGTCGGTGCTGGAGATCCTGGACACCGCGGGCACCGAGCAGTTCGCGTCCATGCGGGACCTGTACATCAAAAACGGCCAGGGCTTCATCCTCGTGTACAGCCTGGTCAACCAGCAGAGCTTCCAGGACATCAAGCCCATGCGGGACCAGATCATCCGAGTGAAGCGGTGAGCCGGCCGGGTGGCCCCACGGGGTGCTGGGGGCTTGGCGGCTGCAGCTCGGAGTCGCAGTCCGGCGGCCTGAGCTCCCCGCGCGGGCCGCGGGGAGGGAGCTGTGTAGGGAGAGGGCGTTGAGCCTTGGGCTTTACCATTCTCCGCTCCGCCCGAAGCTCAAATTTGAGTGCTTTGTCTCACCACTAAAATTTGGCATTCCTTTAACCCACGGCAGAGCCCTTTGTCTTTTGGATGTTGTTGGTAGTGCCGGTGCAGAACCCCAAAGGAAACAAAGTTTGAAACTTGCGGGGGGGGGCGGGAGAGGGGTGGGTAAGTGCGTCGGGGAGAGGAGAGCTGTGCGAGTGGAGGTGAGACTCTGCAGATAACACACACACACACACACACCCCTACCTTTGCAATGTTTGACAGCAAAATTTTCACACATGTATCCTGTAATGATGTCAGTTCGAGAAGAAGGAGACCTTTATCTTTTCAGAAAAGATTTAATGCTGCCAGGGCGTTTTGCAAAAATGAACTCTAATTTAGTGTGAAACTTTAAAGACAGATTATCAAATTATTTGAAGACATCCTAACAGCTCAGTGGGGTTGCGAGAGTATTTGCATATGATAGTACAAATATGCCATTCACAGTAAAATAATGCATCTTAACTTTTTCCTTATTTAATCCATTCACTTTTATCCTCAGGCGGTGGGATGGGGTGGGGGTCAGAATGGAGGGATAAAAGCATTTCTCAAAACAAAATAGCAATTTCTTCAAAAGTGCGACTGAAGTATTAGCTAATTTAAAGTTTAGGCAAATAAATTCCTTCCTGTTAAATTCCTAAAGTGTTTTGGAAATACTGTTGACCGCTTAAGTGGTTTAAAATGTTGTTTTCTCTTAAATTTACTGAATATTTTTCCCTATAATTTAAGCATCAGAAATGTAATAACATATTATTGTAGAGTTTTGGTAATTTTTTTCTGATTATTCTTTAATTACTGTGACTGTTTCATCTGGTCATTATTAATGTTGCCAACAATTTTAGTGTCATTTTTTTTTCCTGGCTTATTCTACCCATAGTTCTAAATGTGAAGACATTTACTAAAAGATAGGTGTGCTATAGACACAATCACATTATAAGTCAGTGTGAGTCTATTAATTTGAAAGAGCCAGGGCCAAGTCACTCATATTCAGGGGATGCTTACAATTCATTGCAAGTGATGGATAGTGCTACATATGAGATTAAAGGGAAGGTCCTTTCTCATTACTCCATCTGCAACTCATTGAGTATACACTCTTAACAGCAAAACTAAAATTTTGTATGTGAATTCTTGTGTTAAATTCCAAATTAAAACAGTGACTATTTCACGGTCTCTATTTTGTTTTCAAATCTGTGCATCCCATAGCTTTTATTTCTCCAGTCTCATTAGCTTAAAGTTGTTTTGTAGTTAGATGAGCAATTTTGGTATCTATATATATGATTTAAAGGAGCTACATTTAAGTAACTCAAATCCTTAATTATTATCCCCTTACCCCAGTACCACTCAATTAAAAAGAAAGCAGACTCAAGAATAGGTAGTCTCATTCATTGTCTCAGGTCAATTTAGACCAGATACATATATCAAATAATCCAAGTGAATGCTCCAGCTATCCCACCCTTCACATTTAAGTGCATACATAATACATTATAAAGTGCATGTACAACCTGGATACAGGGCTAACTTGGCAGAAGCCTAGGGCAAAGAATATGGCAAAGTATTAGATAGCATGGTCCTTGTATTTTGGGTTTCTTGTAATATAATGCAAATTACTTTTCTCAGTTGTAATAATGAAATAGTCTGTATTCTGTAATAATTTGCACTGTGATCCAGGAAAAGAAAATAGAGTAAAATTTACTTCCCAGATGCCACTTTACTCACTAGTCTTAGTTCTTTATGTTTAAAAGGCCATTGAGTAGCTGAATTAGAGTTCAAAACTGTTTTCACTGGAATTTAACTACTGTATACTCAAGAACACTCAGGCCCTTACTTCCATGTCCTCTTTTTTATACCTACCCTAACCTCATCTTGTGGCTTCTCAATCTAACATTTTAGAAGCTTTATTTTTGGGGTTTTGGAGATTGAACCATGGGCACTCTATCACTGAGCTACATCCTCAATTCTTATTTTTTATTTTGAGACAGGTTTTTCCTAAGTTATCCAGGTTGTCCTTGAACTTGTGATCCTAAAGCTTCAGCACCATGTCCCCACAACCTAGTCCCTGGGATTATGGGCATGCGCTGCTGCACCCATTTTAGAAACAATTTAATGGGAGAGAGGATTGGCTATAAATGATTTATATTCTAATACAATCTAAAAGTAAGGCATATATTAAGCTAGCGAGCGTTCTCTAACTCTCACTGAAAAAGAATAAAACATGATTTTCAAATGGGGGAATTTTGTGTTTTGCGAGCCAATTTTTAAACTTCCCAATTGCTATAGTAGGTATTCAGTAATTGCTTCCTTTGCTCATTGTGTACCAACTAGCTGCTTTATATACTATATGAAGTAGTTGTTAGAGGACATTTAATATCACCACAATGGAGATGATGTAACTGAAGTGCCAAGAGATTTGATAACTTATCTAAGACCACTCACTGATGGAAAGGAGATTAAAACCAGTATCTTTATGAATCAATGTATCCTTTTCTGTGTTAGTTTGTCTTTCAACTTGGTGTCTGCTGGCCAAATCAGCTCCTAACCTTTGGTCTCTAGGTCAGCACTGTTTGATAAAAACACAATGTGAACACATAGGTAATCTAAAAATTTCTAGTAGTTGATTAAAAACCTAGGTAAAACTAATCTTAATAATCATTTTATTTAACCCACTACATCCAAAATATGGTGATTTTAACATTATCAATATTCAAAAATTTATTAAAGATATCTTTAAATACTAATTCTTTGAAATATGGTGATACTTACAGCTCAACTTGATAAAATTAGCCTCTTTTCAAATGTTTAGTTGCCTCATGTGACCATAGGCCAATCTGCATAGCACAAGTCTGAGGTATATATATTATCTAGAAATGCTTGCATATTTCTATAAGCCCCAGTTTCTGTGTTTATGAAATGTAGAATAGCAGGCACCTCTCAGAATTAAATGAGATAATGTGTATTATTAAGGTTCTCAACAAACTAGTTGGTACACAGAAATTGCTCAAAAAATGCTAGCTGTCTTTTTGTTACTTACTTTGTTACCCTAACTTCTTTAACTTTTTTTCTGTGATCTAATTGTAATTTTAGAAGAAATAACTTAAACTTGTAATTGCATTTTGAAATGTAGAATAGCAGGCACTTACTATACCACTAAAATATTTTGGGGAAACTGAGACCAAAGGACAATACAAATAATCTTCTTTCTAAATCCTCACCAGTATAGACAGGTGAGGATAAAAACAATTAGAATTAAAACAATCTTTGGCAAGAATTTTGTTTGTATCTCTTAAAACTTATATTGTCTTATGAGGGATCCTATGAAAAAAGTCAAGAGAATGAACATTTAACATAGCCAGACATTGGATTGTTATTAATTGGAATATTATGCTTTTAAAAAACTAAAACTGGCCCACATTTCCTTAAGTATTAAAGGTGCATACACATACGTGTATGTGTGTGTGTGTGTGTGTGTGTGTGTGTGTACATGATCTCTTGGCAAAGCCAGGTTGACCAGCTGAAAATGGCCATATGTATAAATTCATATGCTTTTTAAACTTGACTTGAGGTGAGATCACACACACAAAGAAGAGTGATGGGGTGCAGAAGTGTTTTAATTGTAATAAAATTTTCTAAATTTCTAAAATTTTCTTTGTGATTTCAGAATTACTTCTTTATTACTCATCCTGGGGTCAGCCATGGATCTAACTTGAAATCTTGGGACATTCTATTCAAGGACTGTTCTTAGGATAAACCCTAGAAACCTTCAGTAGGACCTATAAAGCCCAGCATGTTCCTGTCCCTCCTGGCCTTTGCAGCCACACCTCTTATAGTCTTCATTGTACTCTAGCACCTTGACCTTATCCTTGAAAGTGCCTTTCTCTTGGCTCTCCTTCCTGTAGAACTCTTCCACCTCTTTGCAGAGTTAATTCCTAATCATTCTTTCATCCCTGCTCAACAGGTTCCCCCATTTAAGGAAACCTTCTGTTGCTTACCAAACTAATAAATCCCTTTCCTGTCTTCCTACACTAGACTAACTTCACACATCACCCTTCCCTCAGCCACACAGACTTTAAATATTAGTGTACCCTGTACTCCCCCCACCTTTTTTTGTGTATTCCTCAACATTTACTTATGTACTGGTGTGATGAACTTTCTCACAAAACACTTAAGTCCATGTGGCTAGCACAGCTTCTAGCATGTAGGAAACGATCAAGAAAAATATGTTGAAAAAGAATGTTTGGAAAGAAGAGTGTTTGTATTGTCCTTTGGTCTCAGTTTCCCCCAAATGTTTTATTGGTATAGGTGGAGGGGATGGTTTTTTGAAGTTGATTTTGTAGCTGGAGGAGTTGATCTTTCTTAGCTAACTTTTCTAGAGAGTACTTCTAGTTGGGCAGCAAGGGAGTAGGAAAGTTTAAGGTGAACCTCCAAGAATCAGGAGCACGATGTCTTCCAGATGGAAGATATGGCACGAGAAATGCATAAACTATGTTATTTGGATGATAAATAGACCAGATTGGCTAAACTAGAAGTTTTTACAGAAGTGTGAGGGAAGGTAAGGGGAAATTTTTTAAAGTTAAATTATAGAAGGTTAAAGACTTTAGACTCAATCCTGTTGTCAAGGACTGTACTCAAAATGTTAGAGAAATAGTAGTGGGGAGTTAATCTAATAGATGGCTTCATGGAAATAGCTCTGTTTTATAACAGGAGGAATCCTTGTCTATATTGTGGTTATCTATATGAAGTATAAAGATTCTGAATTAGCATGGTGTCTGAAGGATCAGAAGGGAAGATGCAAGTAATATTATAAAGAATGAGTTAATCAAACTGGAAGAGGAAGAAAGGTCAAAAGTAACCTTGACATTTTGAATATGAGTGAATAAGATTAGGGAGGAATAGCTGGGAGAGATTATTTCAGTTTGGGAGATGGTGATCATAATCATATAGATAGCTATGCCTAATAAGTAATTAGAATATTTGAAAGAAAGCCCCAATGATCAGGTTATATATGAATATAAAGACCCTGGTCACATACATAGTTCAAGTTGAGAGTAGATAAAACCTACTCAGTAGAGAGTAGAAATGAGTGAATAGCTAGGAATAGAAACGAGAAATGAGCATAGTCAAGGAAAGAACTTGAGAGCTGTAGGCTTGATAACACTGCAGAGGCTGAAGGCGAGAGGTGTTGTAAAATTAGGGAAAAGGGATTGATTTGCACTCCCCAAAGGAAGTTATTACTTTATAAAAATTGTTATGTTCACATCTTTTGAGTGATCTAGCTGATTTTACTTTTCTTCTTACAATGAGTAATAGTAAAAACTTACTCTAAAACAAAAGCATGTTGCCAGTTGCTATGCATAGATCACGACCATTTGGGTGGAAAGCTAAAACCAAAGAATATATCAAATGATGTTTGTCCCAAGTAAGTGAAATTTCTGGAGCTCTGCTACCATTCCTTCTTCTTCCACAGACATCTCCTTCCTCAGGCACCAAAGTTTAATCCAAAGCAGAGCCTCCAAGGTACAGAACCTAATAGCTGTGAGTCACTTTTTTAGCATTAATAAATATATTCCATGAAAAATTGATGACTAATTCCTGACAGTCAATCATATACCCAAGATTTTGAGTGTGGAGGATAGGACTAATGGTAGGAGCTGTATCCATCTAAATACAGAACTAAGATTTAAAGACAATTGTGATTACAAAATAGAATATTCGTGCTAAAAACATGGACAATATAAAATAAAATAATAGGAAGAGGAGAGAATATGAATGTTCAGTTCCTCATCTTTTACTAGAAGAATTCACATGGTCAAAAATGAAATCTGTTTCAAGAATTTCAAGAGCTTGATGTTTTTCATAAACTTTAAAACCATTTTATTGAACTATGACTGACATGCACAAAACTGTACGGACTTCATGTATGCAATGATTTTTTTGGAGATAAGCATGCACCCATGAAACTATCACCCTAATCTATACCATGAGCCTGTCCATTGCCTGCAAAATGTTCCTCCCACTCTGGTCATAGATTCATTTATTCATTCATTCTTTTTTGTGTTTTGTAGTAAGAACACTTAACATAAGGTTTATCCTCTTAGCAATTTTTAAGTATAGAGTACCCTATTGTTAACCATACATGCCATGCTAACATGGTACAGTAGGGCCCTAGGACTTATTTGTATTGCATAACTAAGATTTCAGACAATGAGTTGCTTTTTATGGCCCACAAAGTTTTTTTTTTCTGAAATGGAGCTTTTATTTTGCTGTTTTATAAAATTAACACATATAATTTAGTAGTTTTCTATTTGCCATCCCAGGATTGGAATTTTGAAAATTTCACTTTGCAGATTGGGGAAATGATCTCCCTCCAGCTCTAACATTCTGTGAGAGCCCTTCTTGTTGAGGTTATGAGGGAAGGAGTAAAGTTTATAATCTTAAATAAATGAACCCTTAAATAATGACCCCTCATTCATTTTCAGTTTGTGACCTGCAAGTCTTGCCTAGTTAAGATTTAATGATAATTCTATCAACAAAATCCATAACCAGAGGAATCATTAAGTGGAAATAAGCAAAAATAGCCAACCATTCTCCCACATGAACTAAAGATATCAATCTCCCCGCATATTGATAGATCCTCTGGTAAGAAGAACAAATGGATGTTTTGAAAGGTGACATTGACTGTCCACTGAAAGAAATATTCAGGCCACCAGCAAGTGGATACTGTTGAATTTCTGGCTTTCCTTTAGGAAAAGTCAGATGAGAAATAAACATTAAGTAGGAGGCAGGGGAACTGAAGGAAAAAGAGCCTAGAGACAACCAGCAGAAAGGGCACACACTGTTGGAGTCTTTTCTTTGCCCGTTTCCCAGGGGCAGAACTGCTGAGTGGCTTCATTGCTGAAGGGAACTTCTAGGAAAGTGTGTAGGACACATTAAAGTGCATATATCACACGTTTACACATATTTCTAAGCAGCAAGGATCATTACCCAAAACCATCTACATTGTACTTGATTTCTCAGGGAATTTGTTCAAGGATATTTTTTATTTTCACAGTTTTTCTTTTAGTTATTATCTTCAGAATTCCCTTAGGGAAGGATGTGAGACTTCATTCTAGGGTTTTCTTTGCTTCTGTTTTGTCTTGTTATCTGTTCCTATCTATTCTTACCTACTGTTTCTTACATTTATTTTTTAGGCGTATAGCATATAAAAAATTAAAAACTCTTTAAATCATTTTGTATTAGAGTTTGAATATGAGTCGACTTTCAAACACGATAAAACTTACAAAAACTGAATAGTTATAGATCTATAGACATAGTATTTTGTAGGAAATCTCTATCATAAAATATTTTCTTGAGTTGTAGATGGACATAGTACCTTTATTTATTTATATGTGTTGCTGAGGATTGAATCCAGTGCCTCGCACATGCAAGGCAAGCACTCTACTACTGAGCTACAATCCTAACCCCTGTCATGAGATTTTAATGGTGTGTAGATATATGCCATCTATTATATATTTTTGCCTTTGTATTTACTTGGCACAGTTGTGGTTTGTTTCATTAAAAAATTATTCTCAGTGTGACATAGAGAGACTTAGTTTCTTAACATTTTTTAATGCTTTACCAAATCAAACTGAGCCCTTTGGTAGAATGATATCAGTAATGGTAACATTATGGTTCTAGACAACTGTGTTTCATTAAAGTGTGTAAGTATGTTGGTAAAGTTTAAAGAAATCAAAATATCTGAAAAAGAATGTTTCAAGTTGCTAAGATCTTACCATGGTATATTCTTAATACTAAATAGAGTTAGGTTTTATTTCTAAAAGATTGAAATCTCTCTGGGAATATTGGGCCTAATATTCTAACTACTTCACTGTTTTTTTTCTCACAGGAAAAGAAATTTTAAAAACCACATTAGCCAGATTTTTAATAAATTTTAGTTTAAATTGAAGGCTCATGATACGAAATAAGATTTTTAAGCTTGTTATCAGAACAAGTTATTGGGTATCTGAATTATCAGTGGCTTATCATATTGAAGTCATGGTTTGGGAAGACTAATAGCAGATCACTATTGGAAGTTTTTGGAAGTTTGATACATTTACTTACTTAATGTTGGAAATTTACTGCTAATCATACATGGTTGAAAACTCTCTGAATAAGCTGATTAAAATGAATTACAGCTGGTAAAGTAAGCACAATTTTATACATTCTTATTCATGTTGCTGGAACGTATTCACTGGTAGAATTGGATATGTGGAGTTTTTACTTGTTGATTGCTTTTTCTAATATATTTACATTTTTAAAACAACAAAAATGATATTTTAGGGACAATAGGGTAATTGGTGATTTTCATGTTTTAAATGTTATGTGTCAAAAACCAAGATATTTTAAAAACTCTGCCTACCTGTGTTGTCCACTCAGCAATGGCTTTCACATCTCCTTATCAGGACCCTTGGTGGGAAATACTTTTGATATGGTGATACAGTGTACATGCAAGTATAAATCTATATAGCTGAAACCATTGTTTCATGAAACAGTAGTTAAACTTGCTATATTGCTTGTATTGCATTTTCCTCTTATTCACTGTTTTTAAGTTACCATCAAAGTGATCTCATCACACATAATTTGGAAGCTACTATCCTGTATCCTTTTCCTCTGAGAACACTAAATAGAGCTGTTTAATATTTTGGAACAATTCTTATCTTCTCCCTCCTGCTTTTTCAATATCCTACTATGCTATGTAAGAATTTGAAAATGAAACTGCTCCTGACATCAGTTAGCAGGTGGTACCAGCGGAAAGGTAGAATTAATCACTAAAGATTCACAAATTATGTCTTCTGAGGAAGCATTTAGCATGTTCTTTGTTGTGCATATTAGAAATATGAGGATGGATTTCTCACATAATCTTGTTCATTCAGAATAGCCCAT
This sequence comes from Ictidomys tridecemlineatus, assembly GCF_052094955.1. Lineage (NCBI taxonomy): Eukaryota > Metazoa > Chordata > Mammalia > Rodentia > Sciuridae > Ictidomys > Ictidomys tridecemlineatus. Next base: position 187,343,841 of record NC_135482.1, read on the forward strand.
ACATTGTGGAAACTTGAAGGGATATGGTACAGGTTGAGCACTCCTGACCCCAAAATTCAAAATTTGAAATGCCCCCAAATCTGAAACTTTTTAAGCACTAATGTGATACCACAAGTGTAAAATTCTACTCCTAACTCCATGTGACTAATTACAGTCAAAATGAAGATGCACTAAAAATATTATATACAGTTACCTTCAGGCTATATGTGTAAGGTGTACATGAAACATGAGTGAATTTCATGTTTAGATTTGAGTTCTGTCCCAGGATACCATATGCCAAGTTCTAAAATCTGAAACACTTCAGGTCCCAAGCATTTGGGGTAAGAAATATGCAAACTGTAATTAATACTCAGGCTTAAATGTGTGATTGCAGGATTCTCCATTATCGTAACTACTTGGGAGGAGGATTGGGAAAGACTGGTGCATTGGTCTAAGATGGTATTGATTCTGTAAAATAAATGAAGATCATGATTATAGATATCTTAAAGTCATTTCATAAAATTGCCCAAGAGAAACATTATAAACCTCTACTTAAAACATTTAGGAGTGTTATTTTTCATGCATTCTATCCCCTTAAAATTAATAATTCAAATGTGGAATTCCTACATCATATTAATAATTCAATACATATTAGTATTTTCTTCTTTACTAGATATCTTTATTGCTATCTCTAAATGAAATCTTAGAGTGTTTTCCTCTATAATTGGAGAATTCTAAATATGTCCATCTTCAAGTTTCCAATGAACTTAACAACTATTGTATGTAATTCTCTAATACAGTATTTTATTGTACATGTTGGTCTCATCTTTAAAGGCAGTGTTAATATTGTTAAAGTTGAGATCTGACACTTATTAATTGTGTAATTAGAAGCAAGTTAACATTCTCTGCATTTTAATTTCCTAATCTGTAATATGGGTATGATATAATAACTAGTGAGATAGTGAACATAAAGTGTTTCTTTACATAGTAACCCTAAAATATCAACAATAAGGTTTCAACAAAAAATCACAGAAATAGAAAAAAACATACAAACAAGCATTTATCTCTCCACGCCCCCATGGGATTTTAACCCATGGCCTTGCACTTACTAGGAAAGCAACTTACCACTTAGCTGTGTCCATAGACTAGGACCTGGCTAAATTGTCCAGACTGACCTCAAACTTGTGATCCTCCTGCCACAGCCTCCTGAGTAGTTGGGATTACTGGCGGTCACCTCTGTGACTGGATTCTTTATATATAAAACATTGTGCTGCCACATAATTTCTTAGGAATAAGACTTAATAGCTTTATTGTATCTAGACAAATTATATACCTAACCTGGCACCACATTTCCATTTTTCTCTGTTGTTTTCTTCTCTGTTTTAAGTGCTAGCACCAAATGTGATGGCAGTGATTTTTAGTACATGTATTTTAAATATAAAACACTATGAGAAAAGTAATTAGCACATTAGTATTTATTAAATGTTTTTCTTTTTTAAAAAAGTTGATAATGGCAGTAGATCCTTTTATGAATACTAAAAACTGCATGGAATGAAGATAATTTTAGTAATCTCTCTGACTAGTTATATATAATTAAGTGTTGACAGCTTTTTAATAAATCAATTTCAGAAAAGTTTATCTTTTTGAATAAAAATCATCATCGTCAACATCAAAAAATATGGTTTAAGCCACCTCATTTGCATAACATTGCCCTGGGCATTATACAAAATAAGTACAAGATACTATCTTTATCCACTTGATATGCCAAAATGTACTATTGATGAATATATATTTGACAGTGTTGACTTGTAAGAAATACAATTTTTTAAATAATTTGATTTCTAAGATTAAAAATATTTTTCCACCAAAGATACTGCCTTTTCTAGGCCACCTTTTCTAAGGAATTTTTCATTCATTCTAACTCATTATGGAAGGTCAGAAATTAGTCTAAAGGATTAATGACAATCAGATCTTTAGTTTAGTATATGTATTAGTCTCTTCAGGCTGTTGTAATAAAATACCTTAGTTTGGATAATTTATAACAATAGAAATCTTTTGCTAACAGTTCTGGGTGCTGGAATGTCCAAATCAAGGTGCTAGCACATTCAGTATCACAGATGACCTATTGCTGCATCATCTTATGATGGAAGGGGCAAAATGATTCCCTCAAGCCTCTTTCATAAAACCATTAATCTCTTTCATAAGAACAGAACTGTTGTGACCTAATCATATCTTAAAGTTCCCACCTCTTAATTCTGTGTCCTTGGGATTAAATTTCAACATAGGAATTTTGGAGTGACAAACATTCAGAACACAGTAGTATATTTAGTACATTTTCCTTCCTATCCAAAATATAGTTTTCCTCTTCCACAGATGACCAACATACAGTTATTCTGTTTCTTTTTCTGCTTTTGGAACCAATAATCCAAACAAACTTTGGCTATGAGCAATATTGTTTGGTAAAGTGAAGGACCAGATGCTGTTTGTTAAGTAGTTCAATATATACACGTTTGAAAGCTAGCTAGAAATACATATATACATACATACATGAGAAAAGCTAATATGTACATATATGAAGGCTAGAGAATTAACAAGATTTAATATTTTAGTTTATTTTTTAAGAGGAAATGAGAAAAGAATTTCTCAATGGGTAATTCCATTGTTTTCAGACTCTGGCATTAAGGAATAGTAATATTTGTGTAAATTGTCTATCTGCTCTTGTTCTCAATGGCTTGGAGTACTGTGACCTTTATTGAGGAAAGATGTAAGTGGAGTGTCATCTACCGATGCTCTAGGCTTGGAGGATCCTCTGGCGCTGTGTGTGGGCTCAGAGAGCCCTGGAACCCACACAGTATTTACCCTAAGAGAGGCAGCCAGAGTGCTGCCTAACAAACCAGTATCTTAATTATGACAGATACCTCCCAGTGGCATTTTTAAATGCTGTTTTTGATGACAGAAAATGTGTATTCCTAAGACCACCAAGAGCACATCATCTGACTTTATTGAAAAAAATATGGTATATTTTTGGAGGTAGGGACTACTTATTTGGGGAAGGAGGTTTCTTCTATTGCTCTCATCAGCATATCCTGGTTCTAAAGCTTTTCTTCCTAGACCATGCCCAGTGGCTTCTGACAATCCCACGAGGGGCCCCTGAGTAAGTGCCATATTTATTTTTCTTTAAAGGTAACCGTATGTCTCTTTTACTTGGCACTCTTCAGGGTTATACCTGTTGTCCTCCACATGCATCTACAGTACCCCTTTCCATCTCAAAAATATCTCAGTTTGGATGATAATTTTCTTTGGATGAAAAATTATATGTTCACTCTTTATTCTTACCTTAAATTCTGTTTTTAGAATCTTGACAGAAAATTTCATTTTCCCATATGATTTTGTGTTAACTAGTCTAAATAAACAATTTCTTTGACCTTGTCAGAACCTCTACTGCTTTTGTTAATTTGTTAGTCCTCATGAACTGGAAATTCTGCTCAGTTTTGAAAGGGAACATCTTTCACTAAGTGTGCTGGATTAAAAGTGGCCACAGGTTCTGTGATACAACTTCCATTGAGAAGCAGAAAGTATTTTCTCCCTCTTTTGTGTCTACTTCGAACAAAAGAGTCTGGCAGAAGTGATGGAAGCCAGTTTGGGACTTACCCTCTAAAAGAACTAGCAATGTCCACCTATGTGTAAGCCTGAGATGACTTGTAAGAAGGCCAGCTCCCCTGCGAATACGTGCTAGGGGGACGGAGACACCTTCTAGATGTTTCTGCCATTGTGCTGAGCCTGAGGTAGAGCCAACTTTGAGCCTTCAGTGGAGCCCTGCTCCCCCTAACTGAACCTCTGGGTGACCCCAATTAGTATGATGTGGAACAGAAACTTGACCAACTAAATTCTGCCCAAATTCATGACCCACAACATTATGAAACATAGAAAAATTATTATTTGAAGCCATTAGCTTTTGGAGTAGTTTTTAATGCAGCATTTATTAGTTTGGGTTATTTTTTTCAGTAAACATGTTAATATTTTAGAAATTGTTTTGGTGAAAGAGTACTATTGACTCTCTGAATTTCTTCTTAAAGATCTTTACAAAAATATTTGTTGAAGATGGATAAGTGATACTTGAATGAATGTATCTTAACTCTTAAAAAGTGGCACCTGCGTTCTGCCCCTGCAATTTATATATCTAATGTTGTTCTGCTCTGCCCACACGACTATGATTTGAAGGTCACATTTAATTTTATGAAGAAGATAACATATTAAGGTTATGTATGCCCTTTGCAACTGGTTATAATAGTTTGTATTGCCTTCTCCCTCTTCACCCATTATGTATATTGTTTATGACAGCAGTTGACAGGGCTGGGGCTGTAGCTAGGTGGCAGAGTACTTACCTAGCATGTACGAGGCACTGGGTTTGATACTTAGCACCACATAAAAATAAATAAAGCATTCTGTCCATCTACAACTACAAAAAAAATTTTTTTTAAAAAAGTAGTTGACATATTCCATTTATGTCAACAACTACAACAAAAACCTATGTATTTGATGATACTCTGCTCTAATTTTGGCATTCAGCACCTGAAACATAGAAAACACCAGTTAATATTTGTTGAATTTATGAACAAAGTTCCCTTTAGATCATTGGGTTCTATCTTTTGACCATCCCCCCACCTCTAAATCTCAGGAGATTCTTTACACCTCAAGTCAATTTGAGCATTCCAGCATCTAATGCAAGGAATAATGAAAATGAATAAGCATTCTGGATAGCACTGGCCTGGTGACCTTTGGATAAGTTTTGCATGTTACTTGAAATACTGTGGACTACATGAAAAAACTTGTCACACTAGAAGACTGTCACTTATTATTTCTGTCTATTTTGTGTGTCTATAAGCATCAAGAAGCAGTTCCAACATGGGGACATAGCAACATATGAAACATTCATGTGTCTCACCATCCTTAGTCTCAGATTAACTCAAAAGGCAGCACAGTTTATTTATGGCAGAAATAAGACTTAAACTCAGAACTCCTAATACTGTATAGAGTTGTGGTGGTCTTTCTTTCTTTCTTTTTTCATTCTTCCCCTTTTTTGTTACCCCACATGGTCTTACTAGCACTTTACAGCTATGGTTCTGTCTAGTAATTTAACAGCTGGAGTTCCTATCTAGTGACTGAGCAACTTTTGGAGCAGAAAGATCAATAGAATAAAGAGAGAGACTTGTATTTGGAAAATATATAAATTGTCAACTTATAATATTAGAGGGGAATGCTACCTATTTTCTTTTCTCAAGTCTTTCACAGGGATTAATGGCTTTCAGATTTGGTTTCCATACATGGCTGGGGAATGGAAGCCAGATATAGGAGATAAAATACTAAGTAACAGTTTTGGTACATTTTTATAGCTTGTATCACTACAATTAAGATTCTAGAACTGACTTGCTAACAGATGGTTTGAGAAAATTTAGAAAAGAATAATTAGCATTTCTGTAGTATTTTACAGTATCCATAATACTTTAATGGATAATTCATATAAACTGCTTGGCTCGGAGTATGGCACATACCAGGCCCTCTGTAGATCCTAGCTGTTATTAGTAATGTTATTATCATTCTCTTTCTTAATATATTAATATTTTTGTTTCAAATATAAGAAGACTGAAACTCACAAAGGTCAGATCACAGACTCATGGAAGCAGAGCTGGGACTTCTAGGTTCTCCAAATCCAAATCCTGTTCTCACTGGCTTGTAGTGCACTGTATCTTGATTTTGGCCATGACCTAGGGGTGGGCCTTTACCTCGGCATTGGAGACCCACCACATAGTTTCACAGGGTAGGTGTGGGGCTGGGGGGTCATATAAGCAGTATTTTGAGATAATTATTGTGAAAGTGGCATATAAAGAAAGAGGGTTGAGAAATGGAGATGACACCAGTTAGAAAACTTGTAGTACGTTGGGTTTGAGTTATTCTGGAAAAGAAAAGCTTTTTGTAATGAGTTTGAAAATGAAGAGAGAGTTTCTCACATCCAGTAATTCTTGCTCTACCCTCCCCTGTAATCACTGCCCAGCTAGACCTGTCCTTACAGCCTCTCCCGTACCTGATGGCGATTAGAGGCTATTGGAGCCTTGGCTTCCCACCCACTCTCTCTTGCCCCACACTGTTTCTAACTTCTTTGACTATAGTATTGGCTTGAACTGTGCCAGAGTATTTGTAACCTGCCACTCTCTTTTGACTGCCCTCAAGGGCCATACTGTCTCCTTTCTCCCCTGTGCATTTGTTTGCTTTTGCCATCTGTAGCCTGATAGTTCTGTTTTAAGTCTAAAGACCTTTTTAACAGACACCACCAGTGAATCTCATGCCAGTGACCCAGCCAAGTACAACATGTCATGTATAAATTGATGTGCTCTTCTTCCTCTTCTGAGTTTATCACTGTAAAGAAGAATGTTAACTGCATTGGTGTCATAACCTTAGTTTTCCAGAAAGCCATATTGTAGAAATTCAATGTTGAGGCTTTTTAAGGCGTTTTATTTGGTGCTATTTGTTCTTAATGATTTGGAAATGCATATTTTGAGATTCTGTTGTAGCAGTACAATAAGTCTCCCAGATACATATTTTTCTGTTTGTAATTTAAAAGTTACCAAAAGTCTTAGCTCTTCCAATTTTGAAACATCTTTAAGTCTTCTTCATTTAGTGATAGCTTAAAATAAAAAGTAAGTGTAATTGAATCTTAAGTATGTATCCTATGCATGTGATTTTCTTTTTTTCTTTTTTGTACCAAGTATTGAACCCAGGGATACTACATCCCCAATCCATTTTTTTATTTTTTTAAATTTTGAGACAGCGTCTTGCTAAATTGCTGAGGCTGACTTTGAACTTGCAGTCCTTCTTTCACAGCCTCCTGAGCCATTGGGATTATAGGCATGCACCACCATGACAGGTCAACATGTGAATTTTTTCATAAACATTTTTGTCAAGGATTCTGAAGTGAAGGGTTCTGAGAAGATATGTACTATAGTCTAATCCAGATATAAATTTAGGTAACAGTTCAAATGGCTTGCATGTTCCTAAACCCATAACTCAATCTTTTCAAATATAGTAGTCAAGCCTGTTTTTGAATGCACAGGTTTCAGATTTCAGCTCTCACTGAAGATAAATGCGTGTCTTACCTCTGAACACCTTCTGAACACCTTCTTCCTTTGGATAGATGAAAACTATTTGCTCTTCCTTGTGTATGTGCCCAAGCTTGGGTTTCCCCTGCTGTTTAGATAAGAAGCAGCATGCTTTGTTGGCAGATTTTTAAATGATGTGTTTTTGATTTGGTGACTGAAAGTCATTAAAATGTCGATTTTAGCAACACATGTAGGTACCAAATATAGATCAACAACTGCTTTCTGCCATCATATTTTGGATATCTTAAATATTATGTATTTTGAGAGAGAGAGACTATCAACTAGTTTATTTAGACAGTTCGTGCATTTGGTTTCTAAATGACAAGGTTTTAGGCTTCTAGTTGCAAACACTTCTTTACAAATAACACATTTCTGCATGGGTTGTGTTTGCTTCTAATAATAAAAGACCAAATTAAATGTAATCATCATTATATTTTCTTTCTTTAACAGACTTTTGGAGTACTGTGGTATTTTGATACTCATGAAAGGAATTGTGAAGGCAGTTTATAGATCTGAAAGTGGTGAAAATGTTCTAAATGATTATCATTTTTATTTCCAGTAACATGCTGTCCTTTAATGTTAGTATTCTTTGTGCTTTTAATCTTTAGCCACTGTTTGATATAAATTAAGTAGTGCAAGACTTGGACATATTTAAAATTGATTGGCATTGTTGGCTGAGTAATAAACTGATCAGCCTAATCATGCAGCTTACACAGCTTAACCACCGTTACCCTCATGTATATGCCCTCAGTTTGTCTTGAAGTTTATTCTGTTTAAATGAGGAAAATTTTTATTTACTTATCTTTCTGATTTTTTCAATTTTTTAATTGAGGTATAACTTTTATCCTCTCAAGAACACAAATCTTGAGATTTGGTTACACAGTGTGCATCTAGCTGTGTAACCAAATCCTAGATGAAGATGTAGGACATTTCAAGCAACACAGCAGGCTCCCTCATGTTCTGTTCCAGTTACTTTTATATGCAGAGACCATCATGGATTAGTTTTATCTATTATTGAATTCCTGTCATTCAAGTCCTCCTTTTGAGATTTACCCATGTTGTTGTGAGTAGTGGTAATTAATTTTCTTTAATTGAGGAGTGGTATGCCCCTCATATGATTGTTCTGTTGATGGGCATTTGGGTAGTTTCTAGATGGGGGTTACTATAAGTAAACCTGCTGTGAACATCCTAGTACATGTCTTTTGGTGAATACCTGTACACTCTGGCCATATATATAGGAATAGGATTATTAGTTCATAAATACATATGTCCAGTATTAGTAAATACTACTAAATGGTTTTCCAAAATAGTTGTAACCAGTTTGCTTTCCCACTAGTAAAAGTTAAAGTTGCTCCACATCTGACCAACATGGATATTGTCAGTCTTTAAGCTTTGGCTAATCTGGTGAGATTCTAGATATTTCATTGTGATTTTAGATGTTGTTTCCCTGGGTGTAAAAATGTTGAGCACCTTTTCATATGCTAATGGTTATTTGGGTGTCATCTTTTGCCCATCTGAAAAATTTGGTTTGTGTTTTTTTATGATTTGTAGACATTCCTTATATTTCTAGATACATCCTTTATCGTGTGTATTTGCATATGTATATATATATATATTGCAATCACCTTTCCCCAATCATTGGCTTACCTTACTTTTTCACTTGCTTAGTGGTTTCTTATATATATATCTTTATTTTGTTTATTTATGTGGTGCTAAGAATCGAACCCAGTGCCTCACATGTGTGAGGCAAGTGCTCTGCCACTGAGCCACAACCCAGCCCCAGCTTAGTGGTTTCTTTTAGTGAGTAAATTCTTAATTTAAACAAGTCCAGCAAAAAACACACATGCGCGCGCGCGCGCACACACACACACACACACACACACACACATAAAAAGAAAGAAAGAAAGAAAATTTATAGCCACGTTGTTTTGTTTTTACCTTTTTGCACTGACTAGAAACTTAATTGTAAAATTTCCTCCTTTTTATACTTAAGTCTTTATTATTATAAAGCATAATTTACATGATTATCATACCTTTTTAAAATTAAGCTTGTATAATTGTAGATTCACATGCAATTATAAGAAATAATGTATTCCATGTACCATTTGCCCAATTTTCTCCAGTGGTAACATTTTGCAAAACAGTAGTACAACATCGTGGAATACTGACATTGATCTAGGACATTTGCATCTCCACAGGGTCACTCAGGTTTCCCTTTTGCAGCCATTCTAACCCCGCCCCCAGCCCAGCTCTGTCTCCTCTCCCCATCCTTAACTTCTGCCAACCATTTGTTTTTCTTTTCTGTAGTTTTGCCATTTCAGAAAGTTTTATAATTGGAATCATATAGAAACGTAATCTTCTGGGACTGGCTCTTTTCTATCAGCTAAATCCATGGAGATTTATCCAGCTGTTACATGTACTAATAGTTCATCCCTTTTTATTGCCAAGTAGCGTTCCTCAGATGGATTTGCCAGTTTTGGGCTTGTTGAAGGATACCTTGGTTATTTCTGATTTGGGGCTGTCATGAATAAAGATTTTATGTGAACAGAAGTCTTCTGAAATAAATGCTCAGGGGTACAATTTCTCATTCATATGATAATTACAGGTTTAATTTTAAACCTACCAGACTGTTTTCTGAAGTGGCTCTTCTCTATTACACTCCATCAGTGATGTAGGAGTGATCTACATTCTTTCCAGCCTTGCTGTCATTTTGGTGTTGTCTCTGTTTTTTATTTTACATATTCAATGGGTCAAAATATCTCATTGTGCTTTTAATTTACATTTCCCTAATTTCCTAACATATTTTAACATATTTTCAGGAGCTTTTTTTCCATTTAATTCCTCTTTAGTGAAATGTCTATTCATTCCTTTTTCCCATTTTCTAATTGGATTGTTTGCTTTCACTGTTGAGTTTTAAGAGTTCTTTATGTATTCTAGATATTAGTCCTTTGTCAGATGTGTAGCTTGAAATAGTTTGTCCCAGTCTGCATCTTGTTCTTTCAGAGCACAGTTTTGATTTTGATCAAATCAAATTTATCAGATTTTCATTTTACAGATTGTTTTTAATCTCAAGTGTAAGAATTCTTTGTCTAGCCTTAGCTCAAGAAAATTTTCTCTTGTTTTTCTCCAAAAGTATTATCATCTTGCATTTTATGTTTAAGTCATGATCCAGGGGCTGGGGATGTGGCTCAAGCGGTAGCGCGCTCGCCTGGCATGCGTGCAGCCCGGGTTCGATCCTCAGCACCACATACCAACAAAGATGTTGTGTCCGCCGAGAACTAAAAAATAAATATTAAAAAAATTCTCTCTCTCTCTCTCTCTCTCTCTCTCTCCTCTCTCACTCTCTCTTTAAAAAAAAAAAAAAGTCATGATCCATTTTGAGTTGACATTTGTATAGTTAGTTTAACATGACTAATTGTTCCATGCATTTGTTGAAAAGGCTATTCTTCCTTCATTTAATTATTTTTGCAATTTTATTGAATGTTAATTTTCATATTTGCATAGGTTTATTTCGGGTTCTTTTGGTTCATAGATCAATGTCTGTCCTTCAGCCAATATCTCACAGTCTTGATTACTGAACAGTATATAAAATGTGTTGAAAGTGGTGTAGTGATTTTACCCATTTTATTCTTCCTTTTCAAAATTGCCTTTTATGTAAATTTAAGAAAATTCTTGCTTTTATCTAAAAAAAATTAAAACCTTGTTGGAATTGTGTTAAGCTTATATATCAGTTTGTGGGAGAATTGACTTATTTCTTATGTCAGATCTTCCAGTCCATGAGCATAGTATGTCTTTCCATTTATTTAGGTCTTTAATTTCTTTTCTCAGGAATTGTATAGTTTTGGCATACAAGATCAGCACATGGTTGTTAGAGTTATGCCTGTATGATTTTGGAGTTGTTTTCAGTGGTATCATTTTTAATTTCATTGTACATGTTTATATTGCTCTCTGCAAGAATATTGTTGATTTTTGTGTGTTCATCTCAATCTGAACTCACATATTAGTTCTAGGAGAGGTTTTATTTTTGTTTTGTGGTAGATTCCTTGGGATTTTCCAAATAGACAGTCTATGTCATCTGGAAATACAGTTTTACTTATTTTTATCTGGCTCATATGTCTTCATTTTCTTTCCTTGAGTTTCTGCTTGTGGAATTGGCTAGGGCTCCCCATGCTGTGGAGAGTAAGAGTGATGCTAGTGCAGTCCTTGCCCTGTCCCTGGTCTTAAGGGGAAAATGGTCTTTCACCACTAAGTATGATAGTAGATGTTCTTATCCAATTGGGGAAGTTCATTGCTATTCTATTTCTCTGACAGCTTTGATTTTGGAACAGGTATGGTGTTTTATCAAGTTTTTCAGTGTCAATCTGCCATAGTCCGGCTTGATGGGCAAAATAACCAGGGGGTGATGAGGAACTTGTGTAGATTGATACAGCAGGAGAGGGAGCCGTTTATTGTAGGATAGGAGCGGTATTTATACATTCCACACAGCTTATCTAATTAGCATAAACTAGATACATCAGTCAACCAATAAGGAATCTTCACACTTAATGGCTCGCTGGCGTCACTTCACAAACCACTCCTTCTGGCATTTTGCCAGGCGCCATCCAGACTTGTTTACAGACTCTAATATTAATCAATACAATCATGTGAGTTTTCTTCTTTAGCCTGTTCATCTGGTAGATTCTTTGATTTTGTTTCTTTTAAACAGATTTGCATTCCTAAAGTAAACCCTGTTGGTCAGGTAGGGTACTGAACACCTGTTCTGTAGCTTACACCAGGATGATGATATTGCACTTACCAATTCACTGCCCTCTCCTCTTCCGAACCCTGCTTCTCAAACACCCAAGTTTTCTAAACTCTTCTTTTTAAATTTGAATGCTTGGCCTGAGGAGAGCATAATATTGAAAGGGCCCATAGTGAAATATACCACAATAATTACTTTTTCTTTCTTAAGAGGGCCTAAAAAGAAAGTGTTGAAGTTTTTATTTTCTTATATTATCCCTTCTATTAAAAAAGATTTGAGGCTCCTTGTTGATCAATATAATATTTTCCCAAGATTACTAAAGACTTAATCAAAATAATAATTCTGAAATAACATTAAAAAGATAATTTGTTTATTATTAATTTTACTATTAATTAATTAATCATTTTTTTTACTAACTTTTAGAAATGAAAGAAATGACCAAATGTTTGGAAAAAGTTGAAGGTTAAAATCCTGTTCTCTTTCTATTAGTAGAAATTTGTGGAAAAAAAATTTTTTTCAACAAGACAAAATTTGAGAAGTAAATGAATTTTTTTTTTTTTTTTTTTTTTTTTGGTACCAGGGATCGAACCTGGAGCGCTTAACTGCTAAGCCATATCCCGAACCAGTTTTACATTTTATTGTATTATTTACTTTTATTATCCAATAGGTGGGTTGTCTGTTGTTTGTTGATATCTCCACCCTCAGGATGGTGAAGGTTATCGGGTGGGAGGATTGGCCTTAGGGGCCGAGCTCCTGGAAGTGGGGTATAGCGCTTGCCGGTCCCTGATGAGAAACTGTAGCCCAAGGATCTCCTTTGGGGACCACTCATGTGATGTCTCACTAAGTTGCTGAGGCTGACTTTGACTTTTTTTCAAAAAAAAAGCCTGTCTTACTGCTTCTACTGGGATCCTCCTACCTCAACCTGCTGAGCTACAGGTGTGAGCCACTGTACCGGCAAATGATTTTTATTTTACACAATAAAAAGTTTCTATCTTGAAACAGCAGACATCTTTAAAAAGACTCCCAGATAATCAGTACAGACAGCTGGAGAAATCCAGAAATAGTCTTAAGGTCAATATGAAGTAAGTTGACTAATTTATTAGCATAAGTGAAAAATTAAACTTTTATAGATTATTCACCCAAGAAAGGAAATAGCCACTTCTATAAGAAAGTAATTATTTTGTGAAGTTTAAGCTAGGACAAGGTTATTTTTAGCGTACTTATTAAGAACTACATGATACACTATTTCTTTGTAAGTTGTGATTTGTATAAGAAATACAGTTTTCAAATACGATCACAGTGCATTTCAAACAGCAGGTAATAAGAGGCATGTAGCATTTCCCCTTGGGAGTCTAACATTTTTAGTCCTGAGATAAAGCTATACTTGTAAAATTGATAATTACCTATGAATCATTTTTTATTCTGTGGTGTGTGTTGTGGTCTAAACCACTCCCTACTCTGTATCCCTTAACCAGTCCATTATCATATCTTTGTGCTGCCTCCAAAATCTGTGGTCACACATCCCATAACAACGTTTTGGTCAGTGATAAACCACATAGAGGATGGAGTATACCATAAAGCGCAAGTGAGTAGTTGGCTGTACCATCTAGGTGATTTCAGTGATGAAATCACCCAGCAACTCATTTCTCTGAACAAGTCCCCATCATTGAGAGACACGTGACTGTATTGTACTTCTTTCCACAGTCATTGGTCATCATGCCAATTCCAGTCCCCATCATCTCTTACCTAGAACACTGCATCATCGCCTGTCTTACTGCTTCTACTCTTGTGCATCTAAAATCCATTTTTTCTCATTAACCGCAGTGACCTCTTGTCACACATACCATGTGTCTTCCGTGCTTAAAGACCTGCAGTAGCTTTCTCCTGTTCTCAGAATCTGTGCCTTACTTTAGTCAGTGAGACTATATATTCTTTCTTCCATTATCCTTTCTGTTTCTCTTTCCCTTGCTCTTTATGCTGTCTCGCAGCATAAATACAGTTTTCAAATATGTTCTCCTTTTTCTTTCTTGAATAAACCTAGCACTTTGCTTTCTTTTTACATTTGCTTTTCCATTTGTCTAAAATATTCCGTCCCTAGTTTTTTCTTGTGGCTAACTCAACTCTCAACCTTCAAGTCTCTGCTTAGAATTTGCTTCCTTTAAAAATCATTTTTTGCTCACTTCATGAAATATTGGCCTATCCATGTTACTATATATTAATCATTATTTTCTTGGTAAGGACTACCGCATCTTTAATTATATTATTTGCCTAGGTAGATTAATGGAGAACTAGGAAATTAATTAATGAGAACTCATGAACACCAAATTTGTAACATAAAATATGAATAAGCTGGGCATGGCAGTGCATGCCTGTGATTCCAGCAGCTTAGAAGACTAAGGCAGGAGGATCGCAAGCTCAAAGCCAGCCTCAGCAACTTAGCGAGGCCCTAAGCAACTTAGCAAGATTCTATCTCAAAATTAAAAAGGACTGGGCTGGGCACTGTGCACATGCACACACCTGTAATCCCAGTGGCTCAGGAGGCTGAGACAGAAGAATTGCGAGTTCAAATCCAGACTCAGCAATGACGAGGTGCTAAGCAACTGAGTGGAGTGAGACTCTGTCTCTAAATAAAATACAAAATAGGGCTGGGGATGTGGCCCAGTGATGAAGTACCCCTGAGTTCAATCCGCAGTATCAAAAAAAATAATAATAATTTCTGGACTAGAGTTGTGGCTCAGTAGTAAAGCGTTTGCCCAGCATATATGAGGCACCGGGTTCAAGTCTCAGCACTGCATATAAATAAACAGATAAAATAAAGCCCATCAACAAATAGAAATACATATTTTTAAAAAAGGCTGAGGACATGGCTCAGTGATAAAGCACCCCTGGGTTCAGTCCCCAGTACCAAAAAAAAAAAAAAAAATGGCTAGGGATATAGCTCAGTGGTAAAGTGCCCTTGGGTTCAGTGCCCAGTACACCGCCCCCACAAAAGGTAGGTGTGTGTGTGTGTGTGTGTGTGTGTGTGTGTGTGTGCGTGTGTGTGTATGTATATGTGTGTGTGTGTGCGTGTGTGTATATATATGTGTGTGTGTGTGCATGTGTGTGTATATGAACATATATGTGTGAATTATCTCATATATATCTAAGCTCAGACAAATGAACCAAGTACGGAGAATAAGGGATGATTTTAAAGACAAAATTTGACCAAAGCCCTGAACGGTAGTTTTCATATATATCTGCCTACATCAACCCCCACCAAAAGACTATGTTATCATTTTTGCTTTAAGCATTTATGTATATTTTAACGAAACTTAAGAGGAGAAAAATGTTATACTTACCCAGATATTTACCATTCCTGAATGATGTTAATTTTTTTTCGGAAATTTCATTTTTCCTTTGATATCACTTTTTTTTTAGCCTGAATAGCTTTCTTTAGCATTTATTTTAGAACAGATTTGCTAGTGATAAATTCTCTTATTTTTCCTTTACCTGAGAATGTTCTTATTTTCCCTTGAGTTTTGAAGAATATTTTTACTGATACAATATTCTGTTGATAAGGTTTTTGTTTATTCTTTTGGTATTTTAAAGGTATTGTTCCACTGTCTTCTGGCATCTGTGGTTTCTGATAAGAACCCTTGGATTATTTTGTTTGTTCTTCCATAAGCAATACATTTCTTTTCTTTGGCTGCTTTCAAGATTTTATCTTATCTTTGGTTTTAGTAGTTTGATTATGCTGTGCCTCACAGTGGTTTTCTTTTAATTAATCTTGTTTGGGACTCACTGATCTTCAATAATTTGTAATATTATCCTTTTCACTAAGTTTGAAAAGTTTCCAGCCATTATTTCTTTTCATTGTTTTTTTCTTTTTCCTGAACCAGTCTGTTCCTTTCTATCGTCTCCAGTGGCATGCGTGTTAAATGTTTCATATTTTCCCACAGATTCCTGATGTTCTGCCCATTTTGTCTATTTTTCAATCTTTTGTCTCTATTTTTCAATAGGATAATTTTTATTCTCTATTTTTAAGTTCACCAGCTCTTTCTGTCTACCCCATTCTTCCCGTCCAGTAATGATTTATTTCAAATACTATAATTTTCAGTTTTAAAATTGTCATTTGGTTCTTGTTTACACTTTCCGCTGAGAACATCTTATCTTTCTGTTCCTTTCAAGAGTGTTTGCCTTTACCTCAAGGAACATAGTTATTCCAGTTGAGTGTCCCTTATCTGAATGATGGGAACCAGAAATATTTCACATTTCAGAGGGTGTTTTTGTTGTTGGTTTTGGAATATTTGCATAGGCTTTACTGGTTAAACATTCCTAACCCAAAATAAAAAATATTCCACTGTTGTCCAAAGATTTTCAAATGTTAGGGAATTTTGGATTTCATATTTTTGGATTAGGGATGCTCAAACGGTACTGGCTTCTTTAAGATCTAGGATGTAAACCTCTATGATATGTCACATCTATTGATTGTCTTTACCTTTGAGAATTAGTGATGTTTTCCTGGTTCGTTGTATGTTTGGTGATTTTAGATCCTATTAGACATTTTTAGTATTATGTTGCTTAGACTCTTGGTCCTGTGGCAGTCTTCTGGAAATTTTGGGGTTTTTTAGCAGATAACCAGCACACTTCAGTTCAGAGTGCAAACTCAAGCTCTCCTTCAGGAGAATATTCCCGTGTCAGTCTTGTTTTCGAAACCTTCACTGTCGTGTCTTGTGCATGCACCACTCTGGAGCTAATTTGAGACTCAAGCAGTGGTTTAAATTACGGTTCAGTCCTCAAAACCTTTATTATACTCCCTTTAGTCTATCCCACTCATACAAAAATCATTTGAGCTCATGTTGATTAACACAGAATTAAGAATCTCTTTCTCTACCTCTGTTCTCTCTTAGATTCCTCCCACATGCTTCAGACCACAGAGGCTCATTTTCCTGCCCTTCTAGCCAAAAATGTGGTGTTTCTTTCAGAGTATTAGCTTTCTGCACTGCCATATGGTCCCACAAGTAGGCTCATCTTCTAGGCAAGATGGGGGGAGGGGAAGAAGAAAGAGAAGGGAGAAAATACCCTATGAAATTTAGGGAGCCCTTTCCCAGTTTCATTTGTCAGAAAAACAGATTTCTTTT
The DNA here is from genome assembly GCF_052094955.1 of Ictidomys tridecemlineatus. NCBI lineage: Eukaryota > Metazoa > Chordata > Mammalia > Rodentia > Sciuridae > Ictidomys > Ictidomys tridecemlineatus. The sequence goes on from NC_135482.1 coordinate 187,360,835, forward strand.
TTATTTGATTTCAGTATTTTGTTCTGAATTTTTATTTGAAATCAGCCAGAGATAAAGACTTTAGTGGGCTTCTGCCATTTTGGCTATAGACCTCAAGTGGCTTTTTAATGCAGCATTTAATGTGCCTGTGAGATGCATTTCTGTCATCAGTTGGTCCATGTCAATCAAACTGGTAGGAATCTGCTTTGGTACAATATCAACTGTAGTAATTTCTATGGAAGCAGATTATTTTACACTGGTGTGATATCTCTAATATCTTTGAATATTTTCTTGGTATCATTACTCCTGGTACATAATTTTTACATAACATTTACAAATTTCTCTTGGTTCCTCTTCAGCATGCATTCTGGAATAAGAGAAAGAGCAAAAGACTCTTTCCATTATCAGTTACTCAAACAGCCCTATTTCAGTGGAGTATGTAGTCACTTCAAAACAAGTTTGGAGGAAGAGGCCAGCCTTATTTAGTGCACGTTTTCTACTCTTAAAAAGAGTATTGATGTTTCTGCTAGCAAGCTGTGATAGGAGCATTCGAGTGCTAGCCAGAAGCAGTCCTCTCTTCAGATCTCCCATAATGCTTTCTGGGAAGATTGAAAAATATCAATCTGAAGGCGGAGAAACAGCTCTGAAAACTTAAGCACTCTTGGTTGTAGTATACATTTCTGGATGTCCACTGAAGCTGTGTGTGTGGACAATTTGATGCACTCACCTAGAAATGTGTTTTTTCCGGTTCACAGAGTATGCAGAAGTTACACATACATGTATATATACACATACATTTTACATGTCTTTGAGACAGAAGTCATACTTTTAGGTAAGTTCATCAGATCGCAGTTTATATTAGACAAGTGGTTAGAGAAGCTTTATATGACACGAAAAGGGAAAGAATAACTAAATTATGGTACAGTTATGGATTCTATAAATTGGAATACTATTCAGCCATTAAGATAGTATATGCCATTTATTTAAATGGAAAACTCCATAATATTGTGTAAAAATTGAAGTTATCAAAGGAATTGCAATATATTTTTTTATAAAATGCATATCTGCATTTATATAGATGTGTGTAGGAAAATAGTCTGAAAGGATATCCAACAAAAAATGTTTAGCCATCATTCTCACAAAAGTGAAATTGAGATTGTTTTCCTATGTAAATATTGCTAGGATTTTTTTTTTAATCATGATAATGTTGTTTAATTTGTGCAGAGAAAAGAAAGAAGAAAACCTGTTTTTATTTTGGGGTAAAGAAAAGGTTTCAGCTGTGGTCTAGGCCAAACCTGACCATGCAGGTGGCTCTTCTCCAACCATTCTTATTTTTATTTTTTTTTAAATCTTGCACAAAAAAAGAAAAGTTTTCTACTAGAAGGCAAAAGAACCAGGACACATGAGCAGGGACAGGGTGTCACAGACCACAACTCCTTACTCAGGGGCCAAGTGGAAACTCTGACTTTTATTACTAACATTTAACAAAACTGAAAGAAAGGACAAAGCAGGTTGCCTTTTGGCAAGGGTGTCATGAAAGTGATTGAAGCATCAGGCATTTTGACTTTTCTTCTAATCTGAGATTTTAACACTGGGTGGAAAGTTGAACAAGGGGACTTGGAAAAGCCTTTCTGATTCTCATTTCTCAATTCAAAGAATTGTACTTCAGCCTGCATATGACGAAGAATACAGCAGCAGGACGCAATTCCCATGAAGGATGGCATTCTTTTTTTGTTTTGTTATGTTTTTTGGTACCGGGGATTGAACCCAGGGGCACTTAAGCACTGAGCCTCATCCCCAGCCCTTTTTAAATTTTATTTTTGAGACAGGGTCTCACTGAGTTGCTTAGCACCTCGCCGTTGCTGAGGCTGGCTTTCTGCTTCAGCCTTTTAACATGTTTAGTGCCTTCAAAGGGAGAGCGGAAAGAGCTGACAGTGGTGGCATCTGACTACAGTTGATCACTGGTGAATGAATGAAGGGAAGGAGGAATCCATTCTGCTGTTGCCACAATTTAAAGCCATAAGCTTGACACATGCAGTGTTTGAGGTCACAAGGTCATAGATGCAACCAGTGATTCCTAAGCTTTCTGAAGCTCAGAATCAGTCTTCAGAGCATGTGTATTATATTTCTTGATCCTTCAGATTTAGTTAACTCCAGAGTGGGGCCCAGGAATCAGTATTATTCTTCAATTTTAGGTTGTTTTGATGATCAGCCAGGTTTAGATACTACCAATATACATAAGCACACATACATCAGGACAGGAATGAGATGGGAGAGAATCAAGTCCATTGATGACACGTCAGATGCTTTGAGGTATTGATATTTACAAAGCGGTGCACGGAGAGGACCATCAGTTCTACAACTAAGTGGGGTTTCATTCAACCTGTTGAGCACCCATTAAAAGAACTGTTTTTATTTATTCATGCTCATGAATACAATAAACAGTATAGAGATTCATGTCAATAAAACAAATGTTTGTCCACAGACCATGAACAGAATTATTTGTTCATGATTTGGACAGCCACTGTCTGACCCTGGTCTTGCTCTTGAGGGCACCACCAAGGACAGTATGCTATTGTTGAGACACCTGCTAATGCTCAAGATGCAGGCAAGATGGATCCTGCTCATGACCAGGTTATCGATAAGACATTGATTTGAGTAGTTTGGGAATTTTACATTTTTCTGTTTCATCGCCAGAAAGTTTAGAAAGAGCAGGGAAATAAAAACAGCCCACAAACTTGTTAATGAAAATAGAACATGAAGTGCAAAGAACTGCCATTGCTGCTAAGTGCCCAGTCTTCCTGAATAATAAGAGCAGGCCCTTCCCTCGATGACATATTTGTCTTCTGAGGCCACTTTTGGTGCCCAGATCCTCCATCCTGAACATGTTTCCTACACCACAGGAGCCTTGCAGGAGTTGTGAGGGGCTCTTCACACCGATCTCACAGGCTGGTTTGCCCTTCCTTGAATCACCAGGCATGAGCACCAGCTCGCACAGAGTCTGAGCCACAGCCCACTTGGAGTGTTCTCCCTGGTCCCTACTTCTCACACCCTTCATTTCCTAGCTCATATGCCACATTCCCAGTGGGGCCTGTGCCCCCAGCATGCTCCCTGATCTGCATTTCTGTTTTCTTTTTTCCTTTTACCTTTTAGTAAACCCATAATTTACTTAGGTTTATTGTTGGTGTCTGTGTCCTCTGCTAGACTATAATCAGTGTGACATGTTGTAAGTGGGGACAATGGTACTAGCACATAGTAGGCTCTTAGCAAATAGGTATGTGTTAAATAGAAGAATAAGTGTATGATTCATTGAGTGTGTACCGCCAGTTAGGTATGTTACATCAGTCAGTTTTCAGTGTGGCCTTGGGTATTCACTTAATTATAAACATCTCCCATAATTGTGTTAGAGCGACCTTGTCAGGGAAGCATGGTGGTTCAGGTGCTGGTGCATCTCTGACTCCTGCCTGTGAGTCGGAGTGACCTGGCAGCAGCTGCTTTACTGGTAGAATCGAAAACGCTTTGGCCCCACAAGAGCTCAGGAGGGTTCCCTACATTTTGGCTTCGCTCCTGTGCACTTATCTCTTCTAAAGATGAGCCTGTTGGATGTTGTTCTTAGAACAGGACCCAGCCCTCAGCCATTAAGCTGGTAAATGATAGGTGTTGATTGTAGGTGTGGCCCCCACGTCTGTAGTGATTTTTAACCTCAGAGTTCAGCCCATCTTGGAAAGGATCTAGTCCAGCTCCTTTTAGACTGTAAGACACTGAGGCACCAAGAGATTAAGTTAATCTACGTTCATAGCGCTAGCTAGAGACAGTTCTGAGACTGAAGTCCTGGTCTTATTTGGGGGTTTTAAGGAAACACCATGTTGCTGCAGCAACACCAGTTTCCTCTGTTGTTTCAGCAGGTGGCTTTGCCTCTTCTCGCCCCCTTTCTTAGGCAGGATCCAGGTTCTTCCAGATCTTACTTCCCAACCAGACCTTATCTGTCATGCCACCCAAAGACTTCTGAGCTCCCTCCCCATAAGTGCCAGTGTTGTCTTTCCTAAGTCCCCAGTGTTTGGAGAATGCTTCTCTGCTCTTCTTTTTGCTCATTACCATGAGGCTCAACAGGTGTGAGAGAAAAGGGCCCGGCTAGTGTCAGGTGCTTTGGTATTGCTTTGAACTCCATCTCTCTTGCCTAGTTTACCTCATTCCAGTTCCCTGACTTGCTTAGCTCCTCCTCAGGAACTTTACCACCTTTGATCAGTTTCGCTGACTTCCTAACCCTTTGCCATTTCTCATTTCTTGAGAGTAAAGAAACATCCCCTGAAAAAGAAAAAGAAACACCACCCTGCTTTTGTCTAGTACTTCATTTCTTCACATCATCTCATTTGACCTTCATAGTAACCTTATGTGTTAAGTGGGAACAGATACTCTCCTTCCTTTTTCACTGATGAAGAAATGTAATACAGATAAGTGGAGGAAATGATTTGCTTAGTCCTGCCACCTCTCATTGGCAGGGCTGGGAGCAGAGCCTTCAAATCATAGTTTAAAATATTTTCTGCTGTCCCAAATTTTAATGTTAACAGAAAGAGAGAGAAAATTTATCACCATCTGATATTCTGAAATCTACATAATTTTCCCCTAAAGATTGTACTCAGTTTTAAAAATCTTCTGAGGATATTAATCTGCATTTTTATAGTGTCTTTAGCATCTTGATTTTAGAAAAGACCATTGACAGCTAAGTTGTATATAGAATAGACAGGTTCTCTGATACTGACTGGGTTTTCATCTACATTATTAAATGTTATTATATGGACCTGTGTTTGCAATGTTGTGGTGGTCCTTTCAAGAATAAGACTACTGGTAAAGTTTACTCAAATTCTTGGTTTAAACAAGTTGTATCTTGATTTAAAACTTGGTGTTTACACACGTTTGTATATTAAAGTTGTATCATACAACTTAATAATTTGATATTTTTGCAAGTTTTGACAATCTGCATATTGTAATGAATCCTGTGCATTTAAACTAAGAGTATAAGAAATATTTTCTCTTTCAGTATAAAACATGGTCTAATACTGCATTTCAACCCAGAAGTATTTCTTAAAGTATTTGTTTCTTAACCATAATAGAAAGTAATATCATATCTCCTTCCTCTTTATTATTAATTATTATTAACAGAAATTGAAATTATTTTTTAACTTAAATTCAACCAATACATTTTCCTTAATTGTATTAATGTTTATAAGTTACTTCACTGATGAGGAAAGCGTGTAAAGCATGCTGAGCCATGTGAGCTTCCATAGGAGAAGGACATGCAGTTATATCTTTGCAAGTAAACAGATGAGAACTGACATTGTGACGGGGCTGGCAGCGGAGCTCCTCCAGCTTCTCTGCAGCACAGATCAGTCAAGAGGGCTTATTTGCAGAGTAACTGATGGGTGGTGCTCTGTAGCGCAGCTTCATTCTCTCTGCCAATTGTCCTTCCAGGGGCCAAGAGGTCCACACAATCATTTATATGTAAGAGTCCTAGAAGATGTTCAATGTCCTTGTGTCATGTGTTCAGAGCTCTCAGCATGATCTAAGACCAGAAATCACAAGGTACAGTTGATAGACTGTAAATTCAGAGTCCTTTGATAGAAATTGGAGTTGTCCAGATCTATTTCCTACAAAATGATCATATCCAAATTCGAGATTTACCCTTGATGTTACTCCCACTCATTTTTAAGCTGTTGTTGTTTTAAATTGCTAAATGGCACACTGCCTGCAGTATGCCCTCTTGTTGAGGCCATTCTTAGTCTGATCTAGTGCCAAAGAGAAAGTGAGATTCTGTTGGGAATATGTTTGGTTAGCAAATTAGAGTGAGTACAGAACCATCTTGATAGGATGATAAAATTGTTCAAGTACTATAGCAAACAGTAACTATCTGCCTATTATTCAGTTTCCTGAACGATGAAAACTGATGAATCCTGCCTCAGTAAAGTCTTGACTATGTGGTGGTTTCCTCTTCTTACAGATGAACTGTGTCTGGTCACATTTGGTATCACTGGTGTGCAGTTTTGCTATTCCCCTATAAATCAGAGGTGCATTCTGCTTAGGGGAACACACATGGGCGCGTGCCCTCCCCACTGGCCCCCCGATTTATACTAGAAATCACAAAAAGCATACACACACAGAAAACCCTTTTGAAACGACCTTTAAGGTGAAAACAGTGGTCTTATGAAACATTAGCTGCATTTCTTAGATGACGCACAGTAAATGTGCAGATCAGCACCAGGTATTTTCCACGCTATGACATCTGGAGCAGCCATTGTAAAGATAATCATCTTTATGTCTCAAAATAATTTAGGACCTCTTTTCTTTGTTCTTATCACCAGCTTTATCAATTTAACTTTTTCCAAACATATTTACTCAGAGACACTCTAGTTAAAAAGGAAAGAGATAAATAACATTGAATAAGGCTAATGATTGAAATGTTTAATACTTATCAGTCTAAAAAGAACCATAATTGTTTCTCTTTCAGTTAACTAATTTGTAACAGTCTTTTAATAAAGATATGAGATATTGTCATATTTGGTGGTTTTCATCTTAATGATTTCCATTTATTTTGGTTTATTATTTAGGGACTCTTAGAACATTATTGGTTTTGAATACTTACAGAATATAGTAAAATGCTGACAATTATAAATTGTTTGTTTACTCACTAAAGCTAATTATTACATGATCACTGAAATTTTGAGTAAGCATCTCTTAGAACACAAAATATTTCAGATTAATCTAAGAGGAGTTAGTTTGAGATTCTGAGAATGATTTCCCAACTGTATCTGGAAAGGTAACTTGACTTTTAAAGGATGTTTAATTGATTAATTAAAAACATCATTTTGAAAAACTCATTTTATGATCCACTCTGAGAGCATCTTCAAAATGCCCTCAGGTAGGTGTCAAGCCAAGTAGTGCAAATACTTTTTTCATGCAACTGAAGAGACCATGGTGGAATTTGGAGGGAAAAGAGAAAATTCATTCTACCTGTGTAACTTTATGCTAACTGCTATGTTATGTGTGTTTTGTAGGTATGAGAAAGTGCCAGTCATCTTGGTTGGGAACAAAGTGGACCTGGAGAGTGAAAGAGAAGTGTCCTCCAATGAAGGCCGAGCCCTTGCGGAAGAGTGGGGCTGCCCCTTTATGGAGACTTCTGCCAAGAGTAAAACAATGGTGGACGAACTCTTTGCAGAAATTGTGAGGCAGATGAACTATGCTGCTCAGCCTGACAAAGATGATCCGTGCTGTTCTGCCTGTAACATACAATAGCATCCAACTCTGGCTATCGTGGTCAGGATTTGCCCAGTATTGTAGGCGATAGAAACTTCGTCTACTCCATCGCAGAGTTGGCAGGATGCATAGTGTGAATCTCCAGTGCACTGCAGCTCTATTCACAAACGAGCAGTGACTGTCAGCCAATGTCTCTGAGTACATTTGGGTTCAGTACCTACAGTTTTCACCATCGTCCTCAGTCTCCTTTGTGCATCTGCAACTTGAAGGCATAGCCCATCCATCTACAGGGTGATCTCGTTTGAAAATGTTGACGGCATTGTCACTGAGTTGACAGAAGCACCTGTTGTATAAATTTAAAATAATTATGAGGGAGAAAACAGAAGATTCCTATGACCACTTAACAATTAAAATATTTTGTCTTCTTTAAAAAAATAAGTAAAGGAGAAATATTTTCCTACGAGAGTACTGAATTTCCCGAATTGGGATGGAGTCTCTAACAGTGAATTCCATCGAGTGAGAGAACAGCTGGCCTGCCACAGCGTCGCAGGGAAGCCTTGCTCAGCTGACACGTTTCTGTCTCTCAAAGTTGACTCTTAATTATAGATGTTCTCCTAATTTGTGACATGGAACTAACTCGTGCATCAATCCTTGATAGAGCAAAAGTCAGAACAAGGTTGTGTGGAAATCCAGTCTGGCTCTAGAATCCGTTCAGTCACCTGCTTGGCCACGGAAATGGAGGCCGTCACGAGGGTTGGATCCGAGTGAAAACTCCCAGCCCAGCCTCCGTTGCCCGAGCAGGGCTGGCCTTTCCTTACTGAACAAGAAGGAAGCAGCTGAGGGGGAGATGCCTAGCCTTACTAACAGCAGCACTGAGTAGATGACTAGCACCACCACGAGAGGAAAATGAAGCCATGTTGCAGCCACAGGTTCCCGTTCGCAGAAACCGCACAGGACAGCACAGATATCTGGCATTTTTACGTTCGTTAAAGCAGCCAATTCCTCCTTGCCTTTAAGGGCTCTGGTTATGACGTGACCTTGGCTAACCTGCTCTGGAAATCCAGTTTGCTGTAGCAGAGCTTTATTGCAGGCATTTAAAAAAATTGAATAACCATGTGAAATAATTTGGGCTTAAAAGTAGAACATAAATTATAGAGTGGAAGGTTAGGGACAAAAAGCCTTTTATCTTTAATTTGCCTGGAGAATTCTATAAAGGTTTTCTTATAACAATTTTGCCCTGATTACTGAAGTGGCAAATAAAGCTAGAGTGAATATTTTGTTTTGAAAAGGTGCTCAAGCTCTGAATTTTTGGTTTTCATAGCCGTGAAGTATTTATCATTTGCATGAGTAATGGCACAGGAAAAACCTATTCCGAAGTTTTACAATCAAGTGTAGAAGGGTTTTCACCTCACTTCAGAGTTTGAAATGCTGAAGAGATTATCTCGAGCCCGCCCTCTGGAGATAAATTTGGCCTTCAGAACTGCAATATCACTGAGCCTGCAATATACCTACCACCCCACATTTTCTTGGTTTCAGTCTTGTGCAAGTAACCTCTGGTCTTATGTGTGTAACTGAGGGAAGAGTGTGTGTTTGTGTGTGCATGTGTGTTTATCGTTCCTAAGAATTTGGCACAAGTCGGAGATAATTGCCTATACTGAGAATCTATACTGCAGAATATAGTGTATTGAGAACATTTTTTCCTTTGAAATTATTTAAGTATCTTTTATACATCATTGAAATCGTGGGTAGCCCCCGAGTGTTTAGTAACTGGCATTAAGCTTACAGATAGAAATAAAGGTTGATAGTATTTTTCATAGAGAAGAAAACTGAAGAAATAATGTGGGTGAAACCAGGCCGTGGTTGTTAGAGAAATCTTTGAATTGTGAATATTTACATTCTTCAGTATAATTTTTTATAACCTTCAATTATGAAGCACCTTGTTTATAGGGCAAAAAGTTTTAACCAATTTTCTTGAAACAGATTTCACTGTGTAAAAATTGATTTAACTCAAACACATAGAGAAATCAAAGATTCAACAAGGATGGTTTATCTACTGAAGTAGAAATATTTATTAATGAATTGGTTGAGTTTTGAAGCCTCTAACTTCTAGTAATGATCATTTTCTTAGAATTTCATAATTCATAGCAATTTATGATAACTAAGACTACATATTAGAATCAGCTGTACAGATTCCACGTTTTTCTATCATGGATTGCTATGCAGATGTGAAAAATAGGTGAGAAAATGAGAGGTCTGGCAACGTGTTAGGTGGAAAAGGTGAAAATTTGGGGCTTCCTGAGAAGGGTTTGTCAGACCAGGTGGACTTTTACCATAAGGATGTTACTAAAAGCTGATTCGGCTCCCTGACCAGTGTCGCCACGCAGCCCTCTGTGGGAGTGACAGAGCATAAGTGGTCCCTGAACGGGAGTCCCTCCTCTACCCTGTCAGCCTTCCTCTGGCAGGAATCCAGCTCGGCCTGAATGAATGTGTGTGCTGAGATGGGAATAAAAAGCTCAAGAACAGAAAGATTACACTTGTTGGCACATGAAAAAATAGTGGCTACAGAGGAGAGTTGGTGACTGTGGGTCACTATTTATTATATGCCCTGATCAGACTAGCAACTACTTAAGTGGAAGTTTTTCTAACATGCCTTAAAAATATTATGGTTTGATCCAAAGACCCACTTTTTCTTTAGCTCTTGTGATAAGGTTTTCTTTTGTTTTTGACTTTGATTCAAAGGCAGCATTTTTTTAAGTTTTTTTTTCTTTTAATATTGCAACTTTTGGGTTCCTTTAAGCTGTGATAGTGATGGTAACTGATGCCTTTCATTTTGTTCAGCTTACACAAAACAAGCCAGCATCTGATCAGAAGTATTACATAAAATCTTCCCTTAAACTATTGAAAGGTGCTTTGATGATTTTCCCCTTCGGTTTGTAGATTAGGACTGAACTTTTGCAGTTGCCATCATTTTTTCTGTGGTAAAACTACTGATATTTGCTTTTTGGTATAAAAGAATGTTGCCTAAGGATGTCTGGTGTTTGTTTTCAAGGGTGGATTTTCCAGTGTGAATGTTGTCAGTATCTGAATGTGAAAGTGTTTTGTTTTGTTTGTCGCTGTTGGGTTTTTATTTTTTATTTTTTTGGATTTTATTCTTATCAATAGTCCTGTGTTAGCGCTGGTTAAGCTTTAATTGTCTCTTTAGCCAATCAGATGTTAAAGACTATGGGGGTCTTTTTCTTTGTTCCTTTTTTAACTTGTCATTGTGCATCTATTAAATCTTGATCAGGGTTTCAAGAATGACTGCAGTAGGTTTTGAAAACAGACTTGTCATTATTGATTTGGGGTTTCCCAGAGATATAGTTCACAGTTAATTGTTCAACTCTAATACAACTGACCATTTAAAATTGAACAACAGTTTATTGTTTTGTAACAATGTCAGTTGTTAAACCTTGACATTTCAATTAAAACACGAATTGTAGTTATAACTCAATGCAAATTCAAAAGTTGTATTTGGAGTTAAATTATTTTAACAAATAAATTTATTTAATGAAACTCTTGGTTTTGTTTTTTGTTTTGAACATGCTCATGAGTGAAATTATTTATTTCATACAGAAACAAGTACGAATTTGTCATGTAATGAATTTAGTACTCTTCCTACAGAAATATTTAAGCTGAATTAAGTTGAGAATTCATCAAATAATGGTTGGCCATTTCCATAACCTTGAAAAATAAAAGTAACAGGAGGAAAATTTTTAAATGAGTCATTTTGAATGGATATAAATGTATCTTTATAAGTGATTTTTTTATGATTGCCTGATGCTAAAGTTAACAGAATTTTTCTAGATAATTAACATTAATTAGCAGTTGGTTTATGATCCTGCCTACATCACCAAAATGTTTCAGTGTTCTAGTGACAACCAGAGGCTGTAACAGGTCATGTGGGTCTGCAGGGCCAGAGGCTGCTGGCTCTGCAGGGCTGTAGGCCGCCTGTCCTATATGGGGCCCTGTGGAAGTTGACAGATGTTAATTGTATGCGGCCTTCAGCTGCTGCGATAAGGCTCCCATTCATTCCCTCAGCCAATTTAAATGATGCCTTTTGGTTATGTTGCCTTCAGACTCTGTCAAATGCCCTGGCAACATTCCACCAGTTGAGAAGCTTCATTGTTTTAGAATATAAGAATAATCTGAATGAATATAACAGAGGCACTGTAGACAGAATCTCAGATATTTAAAAGAAAATGTGCCTCTATTTTAGTAGTTAATATTTGCTGGTTAGCTTCATACTCTCATTTGAAGTTTTCATAAAGTATTTATAACTATCAAAGAATAATATTTTAAACTTATCTAATTATAATTTCAATTGAGAAAATGTCTTTAAAGCTGAAAAATAGTATTTTGTTTTGTTTTCAATACTAGAGATTGAACCCAGTGGTACTTTACCACTGAACTACATCCCCAACCCTTTTCATTTTATATTGAGACAGGTTCTTAGTTGCCTGGGGTCACAGGCTTGTGCCTCTGTGCTCAGCCTGAAAAATAATATTTTGAAATTCTCTCAAGTTTTACATTTATAGTTTGTTAGAGTTCCATGAATGAAAATCTAAATAGCTGACAGAATGAAGTGTCACCCTGTTAGGAACCCAGCTGACCTCTAGGACCTGTGAAGCAAAAGATATTGTCACAGAAGCACTTGAAAGGCTCTTGACCTCATTTCTTAATTTAGGATAGCTCTATTGCCAGGTAAATACTAATGATACAGAGTTTTTTTTTTTTTGTTTGTTTTGTTTTTTAGTATTAGTTGAAGGGTTTTTGTTCTCACCTGCACACATGTGAAGTATTGTTTCAAAAATTTGCCTCTCTTCTAGGTAGAGTGATGTATTACTTCTTTCTATGTGTTTTTTTGGTTTTTTTTTTTTTAGAATAAATAGTCTCCATTTTACTGTCTAAGGACTTCTCTAGACTTCTTCAGCAGAGGAAATGGTAGAGGACAGTCTGCCGTGAAAGATTAAATACAAAGAGACTATTCGGCGTCAGTGGATTAGGAAAAGGAATTGAAGCAATGATTCTTGGTCTGGTTGATGGGGATTTTCTTACAAGACCCTCTTATTTCAAAAACGTATCAAAAATTATGTTCTACATTATGTTCTACATTGATGATCTTATAATGACCAAATTTTATTATTTTTTTAGCCTTAAAAAAAGACAGTATTAGTGAAAAGCTCACAGAAAAAAGGGAAATATCACCCCCATTTCCAAAGCCCCAGAACAACCACCTTAGCCTTGAATGCAAATCCCTCTCAGCATGTTTCTGCACATAGGTACATATGCAGGTGCAGATGCACACACCTGGCTAGAAGGACAGATGGACTGCTGTTAACTCGGGAGAAACAGTGGCCGTGAGTACTAAGACCCAGAGGTGACATAGCTGTCAGCATAGTGAAGGTAAGGCGCAGAGCCAAGCTTCTGAACCACCTTTCCCCACTGCTGATTCTTTGAGCAGATGGAATTTGCTCTTTCCAGGCTCATCCAGCTCTCCTTAGTGGAGGGTACCCCTGCATCCACCCTGTGCAGCAGACATGGGCACATACAACTCCTGAGAGCAAGAACATCCTAGTCTTGTCTGTCTCTCCTTTGTCTCTCGAGGCAGATACAGATTTAGCCTACTGGCAAGAAATGGCTTGTACCTTTCTTAATTGTAGAAAGACTGCTGCTATACCCCCTTTCTTTCCAAGGATCATGTCACAACCTGAGCTAGTCCATGCTGAGAGCTTGGGGTGTCTAGTGGTGGGCGGGGCTACAGGTCTACTTCCTGAGGAAGAATTTAGGCAAATAGGATCTATGAGAAAGGCCCCCGAGCCACTTTGGGAACAGCAGCAAAGCTGAAGAAGGATAAGGAATCTGTGTGTCAGACCCTGCCTTCAAGAAAAATGCTAGATCCATGTCTACAGTTAAATTTTGCTACTAGATTTTAGTGAAAATTTTAATTCAAAATGACAAGATGAGAAAGCTTTCTAACTTCCTCTTATGAATGAGGGGTGAGTGTTTCACAGATATTTACAGCAATTTAGATAAATTATTGTTTGGTGGAGAACTAAACCCAAGAAATTAAGTACTACTAATGGAAGAACAATGGAATTTTTATGGAGAGTCCCAAAATATGAGTAAGGCTAGGTAAGACATGACACTTTGTGAACAAAAGCTACTAGGGAATTCATGTAAAAGTCCTTTGTTGGTCATCCCCATGGGGTGAGAAAGTGAAATAGCCATGACTCAGAATCTGTGAATCTGGCTTCCAGGGGAAGATCTGCCAACAAGATGTTCCAGCCAGCGAACATTGTTTATCTCAGTTATTATCCCAAGTGTGCACTAAAGAGGCCTTATGCCTTGAGACGTTTTGCAGAAAAATGATTCTAGAATCAAGTCAGTTTGGGAAACCCTGCCTAGTACATCTCACATCGTGAAAAAAAAAATGAGATAAATTCCAGTGATCTTCCAAAACTAACCTGACCTCAGGGTGTTGTCTTCAGATAAGACATAGGGATGTGCTGTGAGGCAAAAAAATTTTGGAAAATGCTGCTGTTCGGTATTTGGCCTCCAAACCCTGCTGTGGAAACTCTGTCCAGCTGACCTGGGTCAATCAGCCTAGGGCTGCCCCTCTGGTCTCAAGAGGGAGGTGAAGGATGAGGGGGGAGGGAGAGAGAATGGAAGGGAGGGAGGGGGCAACCTACAGTTGGTGGAGATTTGAGTTGTTTTCAGTTAGGTCCGCTGTGAAGAAAGCTGCTATGACCATTCTCAAACGTGACATATGGTGGAGACATTGCCCTCTTCTAGGTCAATATCAATTGAGGAGTGAGACTTGTGGGACAGGTATGCTTGTTAGGTTTCAGTAGACTTGGATAGTTTTCTCTGAGTGGTTGTTAACCACCCTCCGAGACGTGAGAATTCCAGTCCTGCTGATGTGGAGCTTACTCTGCAGAATGTTCACTACAGAGCCCTGCGGCTGACTCTTGGGGCAAGTGGGAAGAGATTGGGCAGATGGAGAAGCTGAGCCATGGTAGGGCCAATGACAACCTGGCAGTCAGGGAGGGGGAGCTAGGATGGCCTCTCAGAATCATCCTGAGTTGGGCCCAGATGGCTAGACCTCGTACTCTTCCTCCATCTGCCACTGTGACCTGGACAAGATGTAGCCAAGGCAGTCTCTGAAGGATCAGAGTGATCCTCCGGCACTCTCTGGAGCTGGGCCAACAGTCGCCCTTAGAGGGAGGTCTGGGTGGTGCCTCACAGAACCCCCACCTCCCACCCTCACCTAGGGCTGTCAGTCAAGTTAGTCATGCTGGGGGTTGTCTAGTGGCATGTTACTGAATTTTACTTTGTATTTTTCTAAAGTCATTAACATTCATCTGCTTGATGGTTATTGGTTATCCCCTTTTGTGAAGCACCTGTTTGTGTTTTTTGCCCTTTTAGTTGAGTTTAAAAACTCAAGAAGATTTATTTGGTCTTTTTCTTGTATATTTGTAGGAGTTATTTAAATTTTCTTTTTTAAATATACCATCCTAGACTGAAGTTTGCCTTTTCCTGCTCCTATTAGTGTATTCTGATCAAAAGAAGTTTTTAATTTTAATGAAATCAATGGATTCATGTTTTCTTTGATGGTTAGTTGTTTTTGTGTTCTTTTTAAGAAATCATACCTACTTTAGGATTGTTCCTGACCCCAGTGGTATGCTCAGTTGACCTTGTGAGGAGAATAATGGTAGAATAACTCATTTAATCATATAGAATTTGTTGAACAGTGACACACCTATCATCATTAAAAAGTCTTTGTTTTATATTATTGATGAAATATTTAAACATTTAACTGACAGGTTTTGCTCTTGGCCAGAGTTCCCCACATGCATTTCATTAAATACTAAGTCTGTGTCGAATAGGAAAAAAGATTCCACAGTCAAATAAATTTGAGAGACACCCGCTTAAACAAAGCCAAGTAGGTTCTTAAGTCTTCCATGGCCTCTTATGGATTAGGTCATTTCAAGAGAGATGATAGAAACATTACATACCCCAAATTATCTGTCTGGCTCCTCAGAGGATTATTATTTCACAGTTTGGTAAATATCTCAAGAAAAAAGGTATAATGTCTGACAGAAAAGAGGTTTAGTTAAGAAAAATCTGAATCCACGAATTCATAATGATATTAAAACATACTGAGGATTAGCCATTTACAGAAGAATATTAACTAATAGATTAGAAGGACTGATAAAATCAAGAAGTCATCATTTCACATCCCCCACAAAAATGATTCAGGCAGGAATCAGCAATGCTGAGACCACTGGGCGGAAAGAAGAGTCACATGGTCTTAGTGTCTCTTCACGTTTGCTACTTTTTATTTGCTAAGGGAAAGAGTGGCAAGACCTGGCTGAACCTAGTGAACAACCCAGCTCCACCAACAACAGGACAAAATCCACCTCTGTGACATAAAGGGAAGCACCCATGTCATCTGTGTGGCATTCTTAACCTGAATGTAGACATAGGGATGAAATTGGACAAGTGTCACATGATAGTTTTGGATACTTCAAAAAGTCAGTGTGTTCAAAGACAAAAATGGTCAGTGCAAAAGGAACTATTCTAGGTATAATCAAAGAGCTATTTAAAAAACAAATAAAACAACGGAAACAATGCCTCTTAACATTTTTCCTGCTCCAATGTCTTTCACACGTGCATTATAGGTAAACCTCTGTCATATTAGTCTCTCAAAAGAGAAGATGGGGTCCCGCTCCTATGGGAATGCATCCAAATGTGAGTGGCTCATCTTTCTCTGCTCCAGGACTCTGCCTGCTGTACTCATTCCTGCTGAGGTGAGTTAGGGCTTTCCTTGAACACAAGAGATGCTCAGGATACTCACTGCCCACTTAGCAGGACTTCTGATTTTTTGTGACCTGTAGGTGGCCCATACCAACTAAAGAAGCCCAGGATATTGCCTGCCTTGGACAAAGGCAAGTGCAAATAAACACCTGAGGAATGTACCTAGACATCTTGAGGGAAGATTAAGATAGACAAGACTTAACTGACAGACCCCAGTCTGGTTTCCTTGTCCTCTTCCTTCCCACGCCTTCCCTCCTTTCATTCCTTCCTGCTGCCTCCTTTGTCATGAGGACCCTCCGTAGTCCCCCGCTGCTGGATTTCCTCCACATCCTAAACTCAGTTGCTCCTCAAGTCATTAATTCTGTCTCCACCGAGAATGACGCTGGTCTGGTGGTCGCTCTGCTTGGATATCTTGCAATAAAGATTTTCTGGGAGGGGAATTAGCTCACTTGAGCAGCTGGCTTCAGCAAGCCCCTGCATTTCTCTCTAACACCCAGGGACTTTTGACTTGTAACTAAAACAAAATGAAATAAAAATGCTTTCAAATTCTTATTCACACATACCAGCAGTAATCATTATACAAAAAAAATTTAAATAATGACCATCTTCTCCATAAATATCATATTCAACAAAGCTGATGAATTGCTTGGCATTAACTGTAAGCCAGGATGACCACTGCATGATTGTTACTGTTCCATGGTGTCTGTCAGGACTCCTGGTTGGAACCACTCAAAGCTGCCTGTGGCTATGGCCTAGGGCTGGAGGGCTGAGGGTGGGGGTGGCAGGGAAGAGCAGGCAGGAAGCGCTGGGGAGCCAGGGCAGGGACTTCTTGGAAGAGACCTGAGGGTAGGGTCCTTTGAGGACAAGGCCTGGCAGGAAATGTAATCCTAAATGGAAAACATAAAATAACAGCTCATTTTTCTCACTATGCAAAGGAATTTCAACTAATAGTCAAAGAATACATCTTTTCTTCTTGTTCCATTGGATCTGCAAATGTTCCTTTAAAATGATAACATTCTCTTTTTTTTCTCCTTACAATGACTTGTCAGCCTCAGTCCTGAATGAATATTGTGTGACATATTAGTACACCAGTGGCTTCAAAAAATATAATTAAAGGTAAAATGTGCTAGAAGGGAACAATATAGATACCCTAGTTAGTTGCTTGTAATTACATTTAGTTAAAGTCTATTGCCATGGAAACTCTATCCTTTGGAAATTTCAGAGGCAGGGATTTCCTCCAAGTTTCATAGTTTCATGCCTTAAAGAAAGTTCTTGTTCTGTTTGAGTTTAGAAGCAGTGCTGCAACTTTCTGCCAGGAGAACATGCAAACTTAGCTGTTGTCAGTTCTCAAACCATGAACATAAGACATTGTGTATTCCATGACGCAAGCCTGTAATCACAGCCGCTCGGGAGGCTGAGAAGGATCCTGAGTTCAAAGCCAGCCTCAGCAAAAGCAAGGTGCTAAGCAACTCAGAGAGACCCTGTCTCTAAAGAAAATACAAAATAAGTCTGGGGATGGGGCTCAGTGGTCGAGTGCTCCTGAGTTCAATCCCTGGTACCTCTCTCCCCCCAAAAAAGGTATTGTTTGCTTTTGCTTTTCTTTGTCATGGATTCTACCTGTATGGAACTGTTTTCTTTATTGTCTATAGTTTTGTGGAGTATTAAATGGCTCTGTTCAATATGGCAGTCGTTGACCACATCACACATAGTTATTTATATTAATTAAAATGAAATTAAAATACAACTATTCAATACCACTAGCCAGATTTCAAGTCCTACTAGCCACATCTTCCAGAGCTCAATGGCTATAGGCAGTGGCTATGTATTGGACAGCACAGATTTAGCCTGCTTCCATCATGACAGAAAATTCTATTAAAAACTCCACATTCTAATAAAAATTGGTGTGCATCAGAGCTATTCAACTTTATTTGTTCAGAAACAATAGGAGACTAAGAACTCATCTGCCTCTGGAGCTAGCTTTAAAGATCTGCCAAGGTGTAGTCCGAGTGGCCCTGAGCTTAGAAGGAAGCCGTATTCCGTTTAACTGTTGCAATGCTGAAATTCAGATCTGAACAAGGGACCCCAAATATGGTCTACATTATGACTGATGTAGCAGGTCCTGCACATGTGGGGTGGAACGTGGCTGTCGAACTCCTGGATTCTCTCTGCCATCACTTCTTGCCCAGTGCCCTTTCTTTAGAAAATAAGGAAGAACCGTTGGCACAGGGATGCAGTTCAGGTGCCTGGAATCCTTCAGGCCAGATTGACAGAGGTCCTCACTGGGGATTCAGTTTTACGTAACATCTGTTCCCAGGATTGATAAAAGCCCACAACAGCATCCAGGTTCTCTTAACAGATGCTTCCTAATGTGGATCTGACTTGTCCACAGTGGAATTCCTCTCCCTTCCGCAGCCTGACCAGAGCTCATCTTTAAGTTTGAATCTGATTTGTCTTATTCTTCATCCATTCTTTCATTCTCAAAACCATTTGTTCAACAAGTCTGAAGCGTTATTATAGACAAGACACTATTAAAAGTCTGAATGAAAAATTATGAGGCACACACCTACTGTCGCCATCTGGTAAATTCCATGCTGCAATTAACCCAACATTAACAACAGATACAGGAGGACAGTTAAATCAAAGGCCGCCTGAGCGTCAAAGATTTATTGGCTACTCTCCATGATTCCATGATCACATTCAAACAGAACAAGAAATATGTGCAACAAATCCAGCTGATTCCTGGGCTACACTATGAAGAAGAACATATTTCAAAAATAGATTCCAATCAGAAAAAGAAAGTCATAATAATGCAGATAATAATTATATTAGAAAAAATGCTATAATTAATAACCAAGGTTGTTTCCACCTGTCTTGTGAATTCATTGTGTGATGTGCTTTCCTGAAAATTTTAATTCCCAACTATATTTGAGTTAAACTAACACGTGCGTTAGTGTTGCACTTCCTGAGTTTATATGATGCAGGTATGTTTCAAATGGCAGAGGAAGGCAGCACATGCTTAGACTGACCACTGAAAATTTGCAAAGCCCGAGACACTCATGCTGAGAACTGAAATGTCATATAAAAAGAATTCTAATGTTTCAATATGGAGGTGGGGTGTGGAACTTGCAAAAATTTATTCTGTGTAAATTGACTTGCAAATAAGGGCAAAGGCGATATATTGTGGGAAAATAAAGAGTGGGGGGAGGGCTTAAAGTTATTTTACAAAAAGCACA
This sequence comes from Ictidomys tridecemlineatus, assembly GCF_052094955.1. Lineage (NCBI taxonomy): Eukaryota > Metazoa > Chordata > Mammalia > Rodentia > Sciuridae > Ictidomys > Ictidomys tridecemlineatus. The sequence continues at coordinate 187,380,151 of NC_135482.1, forward strand.
CCAAATGGTCCTGATTTTTGAAAACTGCGCTCTTCATTTTTGGTTTTGAGTTTCCTGGCAGTCAAAGCCAAGAGGAAAACAAAACTATACTATAGATGGTGTTCTTTTTTTCTTTTTAAAGTGTTTATTTTTATTAATTATATGTTAATTGAAGAACATTTGGAAAGTAAATAACACCTCCTATCACACCAAAGTCACCTCTTAACATTTCACTCTGTAACCTGAGTCTTTTTTGTTGATTATTACTTTGTATGTCTATGATAGTGATGTGTAGATGGAGTTCTTGAGATAAAAATAAAGAATTCTGGAGATTTGAGGTAGATGTTTTGCTGGATGCCCCAGAGGGCACCCTGTGTGACAAGGCAAATGATACCATTGGCTACAAAGTGGGAGACTGTGCTGTTGTTGGTCTTGTGATCTGTTACTTACTTATTCATTAAACTGTTCTAATCAATGTTCAATGTTCATAGAATGATTTTCTGACTTTTCTATAAAGGAGCAGAGTTTGAAATAGTCTATCTAGAGCAATCCAGGGAGATGAGCATTTTAGTTTGTTCCTGATGCAGGCCCCGTGATGATATCAACTGTGGTAGTTGAACTTTTTGCAATGTAGAGAATGAGGAAAGGACTCAGCGTTCCTTTACATCAGGGCACCCCTCCATCTCTCACTGTGGGGAACGTGGCATGGGATACAAGTCGATAAAAGAAATGGGAAGGGAGGGGGCCAGATTTGGGAGCAGAGAGCAGTCCTGAGAAATTAGACCCATAACAGGTAAGGTCCTAAACAATGATACAAGGTGTCACACGGGAAGGTGCTAGACTGATTCAACAGAAGCAGAGAGGAGTCCTAGGCCTCTCTGGGGGTGAAACTAGGGTAACAGTTGGGAGCCTAATGCTAAATGTATGTTTAAGTCAACTCTTCAGAGCAGCTTTAGATTCACAAAAGTAGATGAACAGGAGTACAGAGTTTTCACATGCCCCTGTCCTGTACCCATCACTCCCCACTATCTGCATTCTGCACCAAGCAAGACCTTGGCTATAGTCAAACGGCCCACAGTGGATGTCACTGTCACCTAAAGTCCATATTTTACATTAGGGTTCGCTCTTGGCATTATACCTTCCATGGGTTTTGACAACTCTACAGTGACATGTATCTCCCACTCTAAGCCCATATATTTTTATCCTCAGGAAATCCCAGCCCTTTGGTCCTCTAGCTAGGTTGAAGCATGAAGTTTCTGTACCCAGGGAGCACATGTTCAGGACTTAAGGTCAGAGCCAAGGCCTCCTGTTCCATGGTAGCAATCAATTCCAAGCCAAGGGCGTAAAGGGGTGGCGCATTCAGCTCAAGAGTTTGTTCCTTAACTCCAAGTTTGACTTTCTCGGGTCCTGGTCAGGAATGTTATAAATTCTAGTGGGAGGTGGAAATAGCAAGTATAATGGAAAATAATGGAGTGTGGGATAAATCTAATTAGGAAAAGCCAATTATAATCTCATCTCAGAAGACTGGGATGCTTAGGGAAATGAATTGAATTTTAAAGTTAATTGGGCAATAATATATTGCACCATTTGTTGAAAATCTTTTTAAAATTTATGTGTTCAATTTCAGAGTTAAAATAGCTGTAACTTTGAGGGACCATGTATTTGTTTCCAATTCCCCATTACAATGCTCATGACAGTACTGAAAACTGACAGTGACGGAGCCAAGGTGGAATTTACACTGATCACACACACATACACACACACACACACACACACACACACATTAACTTAGTGGCAAATTTCTAGTCATAATTCTGATATGGTAAAGAACAAAAACAAATGTCCCTTATGATCACCATGCTGTCAATATTCAACACTGTTCTTGAAGTTTCACCCAATTCAATAAAATAAGAAATATACAAAATAGAGATAAGACATAGTAAAAAAATATCTTTTAAATATTATAGACAGATACACAATTATTTGGAAAGCCTAAGAAAGTTGGTTAGAAAACTAGTATAACTAAAAAGAAACACACATAAATATACACAAATCAGTGCCAATTATAGTTCCATAAGCCAAAAGAGGGGCATTTTTTTGAAAACTGATAAAGCAAATAATTTACAATGAAGTCATATTATTAATAAATGCATTCTGCAATAAGACCCATTTCTGGGCATGGTGTATTGAGGTGATCTAAGGTGTCAAATGCTGAAAATTACTGGAGAGAATTCAACAATACCTGCCAAGAGTTTTTATCACTTAACAAAGTAATCCTATTTCTAAGAATCTAACACAAGGAAAAACGAGATAGGAATAAATGTATTAATTGCTGTATGACAACTCCAATATTTGAAAGGAAAACCATTAAGTAAAACATGATCTATCCACATCAGAGTATTTTAGGCTATGGATATTTATGCAACTAATTATAAGTGACATAGTAAAATAATTAGAAAAGAATAAAGAATGTATGTACTGTAATATCCCAATTTCACAAATTAAAGCCATATAGATATTTATATATGATCAAAAGAAAATATAGTATATTATTTGGGGATTATTGAATTTCTTTTTGCTTTCCTATATTTTCAAATATTCTACAATAAGATATTTCTTGTTTTATAGTAGAAAACATGTTACTTAGAGTATCATATCTTGGGCTGTGGTTGTGGCTCCGTGGTAGAGCACTTGCCTAGCATGTGTAAGGCACTAGGTTGATTCTCAGCACTGCATATAAATAAATAAATAAAATAAAGGTCCATCAACAACTAAAAAAAATATATAAACAATTTTAAAATAAAATAACGTATCTCAAACAGACTGCCAAAACCCAAGAATTTTAAAAAATAAATATATATATGAACATTTTTAAAATAAAATACAATATATGTCTATTTCCTGCCTCAATGTGATTTAATCAACTTAAACTAATATTTTTGGCATTGATTTGGGTTATTTAAAAGATCTAGAGTCCTCTTTGGAAATTATTGTAGAATATTTAACATTTTCAAAGAGGACTCTAGATCTTTTAAACAGACCTAATGTGTTTTTAGGGGAATGACAGGATAATCCCTGGAATCATATCTATAAATGTTTGTTTTAATTGCTGCAAACAATGTAACTGTTTTGTAATTTTTTTATATTTCTCCTAGAAAAAGAAATTCAATTAAAAAATAATTGATGGTCACAGTTATTTGAATTCTTATTCATGGAGACGCCTTAATGAAAAGTATAGAGTGCCTATGCACATAGAATAATTCTGTATATTATTGAGGAAACAAATATTGCCCTTGAGACATGCAAATCTTGGTAGAAATTCCAGTTTTCTTCCTAACTGTATGATATTGTCACATTATTTTACCTCTGCCAAGCTATTACTCAGCTACAAAATAGTGACAATCCTGAGTTGTTTTAAGATTATTCCTGACATTGCTGTGGCTAGAATTGGAAAATTCAGGCTTTTCCCCAGAAAACTAAATTTAGAGGATAACGTTTTAAACAGAGAATTAAAACACAGTGTGCAATTTGAAAATTGTGTTATATTGAAAAGAGAGCAACACAATTCAATCTACAGCAACACAGACAAACTGAGTCCAGAACTGAGCTAGCAAAAAGCAAGTGGTTAAAATTGGACTCAAAGTCCAGAGAGTGTGTTTGGAACTAGATTTTCTAGACTGGCCTCTGCTGGTCTTTGTACTACACAGAACCTAATGGATTCCCCAGGCCATCCCACCCTGCTGCTCTGCTTCTTTCTTCTTGTAGAGCTAAGATAGTTAGAAATTGAATTTTCTAGTAAACTGAATATTCTGACTCTCCAATATTACCATAAATGCCAGAAAAACAGCTTCCCCATTCCCAAATAGCTATAACTTAATAAAAATACACTTCTTCTAAAGCCTATTCATAGATTGCAAATCACAAATTATATCAAAATCTCTGTAGATTAAAATGTTAGTTCAAGATTTTACAGAGTTGTCCACTGAAGCATCATTTGCAAAACCTGGTAAATAAAGCTCTTGTTAATTTATGGGTTTCTGTGTCATTTCTAAATAGAAGTTTGTGACAATATGTTGTTATAATTATAGCTATTGAGAAAAGATAAATCCTAATACATTGGGAATCTCCCATATTGGATCAGAAACAAAATGGGTGAGATGTTTCTGAACCCAGTGATTGTGTGGATATATACAGAGGACTCAAATGTTTAAAGCTATTCTGTGTAAAGCAGTTGCCTTGAAAAGTGAATACAGATTAAGTACCGTGGCATTTTTATTTGAGGGTATTTTTGTTTGTGGGTATTTGTGTCATAAGTTCACCCACACATCAACTTTTTGAAATTAAAAATCTCTGGGGCTGGGAAAAGCAATAGAACACAGCAGAACATATTGCATATACACAGATCCATTGTCTTTAAACCATTTAAAAATGTTGAAAATCAGCTGAAGTGAGAACCCAAGAGGAAAAAGAAATACACGATACAAATAAAATATTCATGAGTCTGTAAAGAGTTTAATTTTGAGAAGGAGAATCAATATGAAAAGTATAATACAGTCTGGCTCTGATCTTCCTGACCTTTCAGCTCTGGGCAGAGGGACAATCTTGATAGAGGAGGAGCTAGAATATTGACTTCTGGCAGATGGGAGTGTATTTTGGTCCAAGGTTGTATGAGTTCATCATTAAGGGTGGAAAGAGAAGCATTTGGATTTGGCAGAAAGAGTTTCAGGGTTTGCAAACTATTAGGCCTGGACGTGAAAATATTGGCTCAAGGAAAGAGCAGGAGACCGAAAACAGCATCTAAGGACTGAAAGAGAACTGGGAAACCATCTTGTTCATCCTTGTTAGTAGGTAAGTGACAATTAGCCACTCACCCCTGTGGCCTGTCCTGGTCCCTGAAACCACCCCCAACCTCTCATAGATTTCATCAGCAGGGATAAAAAGAATACCTTCCAGAAACAAGAATTGTCTGCCAACCACGAGTCTATTTGAAATCACTTTCATTCAAATGATATGAATCACTTTGAAAAGTGGAGGAAGCTGTCAGAAAACCAAACACTTAAAAAAAAAAAAAAAGACAAGTACCCCATTGGGGTCTTGATCAACTAGAGCATTCTCACCTTTTAAAATCAATGTTAAATCTTGATAAACTCTTATTTATCCTTAAGTATTATACTTGGTATCATAGAACTTGAAGAAAAACTGGAGATCAATTTATCCAAACCCTCGGTTTTATCAAAGAGGATACTGAAACCCATGTTACAACTGCCCAAGATTCATAGATGTTCTGTACACTCTCCAGGGCTTCACAGCCCAAACTGAGCCAACTGTGGGCCACCAAAAATCTTGCTTTTCTTACACCTTCCACTTTAATTGGTAGTGGCAGAATCCTCCTAGTTATCCACCCTGATAATTTAGCAAATATTTTAAACTCTTTCCTTACCTCAAATTATATCATCTCAATCATCCATCCATCCATCCTTTTGTCTATAAACCATTGATTTGGCATTAACTATGCAAAGACTTTGTTACATTCTTTGTACATAAAGACTAAGTGGATTATACTCTCTGTTCTCTAGACTCAGGGTCTAATGGAAGAAACAAAGAATGTATGCTAGTAAGCATGGAATAGTGAGAGAAATAATTTTATTAAATTTCAGAACAACAAATTCAGCTTAGGGTGGAGTCAAGAATACTTTGGAGAACTGCCTTTGCAACTAAGATCCAAAAGGTCTGTAGAGTTTTCCCAAGTGGACAGGGGAGAGGGGTGGGCAGGCCAGCCTCCCACCTGGGTTATGCCCATAGCCTCCTCTCTCGCCTGCAGCTCTGCCCTCTCAAACCCCTTCTCTGGACTACAACCAGATTGCCTGCAGACTTCCCAGGGCGCCCCATCTCCTGCCCCCTTCCTTAATTCTTCTTCTTGGGTCACTTTGTCTTTTTGTTCATCAAAAACATTATTTTTCTTGTTAGAGTGATAACAGTAGATTGAAATGTTTGACATAAACTAAATATATTCATAGATACAGATATCTAGATATAGAGATAGATTGATTGATTGATTCAGACTGGTAAACAGGATGTTCATTCAAAAATACAAGTTTATTAATGCTTATAACTCTCTAATGTTTCTCTATCATAAGCATATACTGTTCATCTGTCCAAATTCCATGGGGGACATTACATGTTCCTAATTCATGAAAGGTTGTTTGGGCACCAGGTAGCATATGCAGGGCCACTAGGAACTGATGTGGCACATTTTTGTAAACTAAAATAAGCTGTACTGCTAGGTCAGCCCAGGACATGACTCATCCCTTTGTCTATTGTATCCATACACGCTACCTGCCTATTGATCATTTAGTAGCATTTAGTAGTTATCATATCAACAGGGAAAATGTCATAATGCTTGTGTTCAAGTAACTGTAACTTTATTTAATAATGGTCCCAAAGTGCAAGAACAGTGATGCTGGCAATTTATGATTAGAGTATATTATTATAATTGTTCCATTATTTTTGCAGGGGGATACTAGGGACTGAACTCGGGGACATTCAACCACTGAGCCACATCCCCAGCTCTATTTTGTATTTTATTTAGAGACAGGGTCTCCCTAAGTTGCTTAGTGCCTCGCTGTTGCTGAGGCTGGCTTTGAACCTGCAATCCCCCTGTCTCAGACTCCTGAGCCACTGAGATTACAGGTGTGCAATCATTGTTCCATTTTATTGTTAGTTGTCGTTGAAATCTATTACTGGCTTATTTATAAATCAAACTTCATCATAGGTATATATGTTTTATGTAGAGGAAAAAAATATAATGTATGTAGGATTTGATACTTTCTGCAATCTCTGATATCCACTGAAACCTTGGAATGTATCATTCACAGGCAGGAGGGGAGTATATACTGATTTTTTCCTTCTGCTTCAAGCTCCAATGACTGCACCATGTTTTTTAAATAATATTTGTGTATTCTGTCCACTAATTTTAAAATACTGTGTCAAATCAGTATTTGTCACTGAGACTTACTCTTAAATTTTGTGCTCAAGGGAAACATGCCCTTGATATGGCTCTATTTAGGGACAGCATAAATAAGATTTGACCACAGTACCTTGCTCCACTCCCTGCCTTTCTGCAAACATCATTCACTTTATTTTTTTTTAATTTTGCCATCATTATAAACCCCTAGTACACTGTTATTTTTTGATCATACTGGTTATTTTTGAGGTTTTTATAGTTATTCATATAGGTACTACCTGGCTCTCCAGATTTCTGGTATAGATCCATATTGCCCTCTGGTCTCATTTTTCTTCCACTTGAAGGATTTCCTTTAACATTCTCATAATGCAGGACTGCAGAGTATAAATTTTTTCAGCTTTTGTATGCTTAAAAATAGATATTTAAAAATAATGATCTTGTCACTATATAAAGAATTCTAGGGTCTTGAGGATAGGAAAGATGGTGGAATGAGATGGACATCATTTCCCTAGGTATACATATGATGGCACAAATGGTTCGTCTCTACACCGTGTACAACCAGAGAATTGAAATGTTGTACTCCATTTGTGTATGATGAATTGAAATGCATTCTGTTGTCATGTACAACTAAGTGGAACAAATAATAATACGAAGAATAAAGAATTCTAGATTGACAATCTTTCCCCCCAGATGTACCATTGTCTTCTTACTTACATTAGTTCTGATGAGACATCTGCTGAAATTCTTATATTTATTCTTCTGTACTTGGTACTGTTTTCTGTTACTATTAACAATGCCACAGTCTGGAGAAATAAAGAGGTTTATCATGACTCATGGTCCTTGTCTAAAGTTGAGGGTCCACATCTTCTGTTGACTTTCTTGCTGGCAGAATCTGGAGGCAGCATAGGGTGTCACATGGTGAAAGACAGGGAGCCCTTGAGAGACTGAAGCAAATCAGGCTTTTACAGCAGACACACTCTGCAGATAACCCATTGGCCCATTAGCACATTAATTAATTAATTGTATCAATAGATTAATCTGCTCATGAAGGCAGGTACCTAATCACCCCTTGAAGTTTTACCTGGGCTCACCTCTTAATATCTAATAATTGGAATTCAATTTAAAGATGACTTCTAGAGGGGACAAACCATACTTAAGCCATAGCAATATTTAACATCTTTTATTCCCCTCTGCCTTCTTTAGATTTTTCTCTTTTTAACTGGTTTAGTGCAATTCAATAATTATGTGCCTTAGTATAATCACCTTCAAGAATTTTGTGCTTGAAATTGGTTGAGCTTCTTAGATACATGGATCTGTAGTTGACACCAGATTTGAACTATTTTTCAAAGCCAGCCTCCGCAAATTATCAAGGCTCTGAGCAACTTAGTGAGACCTTGTCTCCAAATTTTAAAAATGGCTGGGGATGTGGCTCTGTGATTAAGTTCCCTGGAACACACTTTGGTATATATGGATACCAAAACAGAAGTCACTGAATGACTTAGTCTGCTTTATTTCATACAAAAAGGTAGAAAACCAAAAGTTGTTTTTCTGACTCCCTTTACACCTCGGGGTCATACTTGGCTGAATAACCACACTCAGAGAATCTGCTGAATGGAATGAGGCAGATTCTGCTGTGTCTGTTTCAGGCAGCCCTGAGAGAGGGTATGTAAGCTACTCATTTTGTTGGCATTGCATATAGGCTTGGGACCCCCTTCATAGTGGCACCTACCTAATCCTCTGTTCCTGGCTGCTGTCATGGCCATGAATCCCTGACTCCTGGTGATAACAAAAATGGGAGCATGTCCATTTTGGTCTTGGTTGGGTGTCCTTCCTGGAAGCTTACCTCAAGGGTGCTTGTTATGGTTAGTAAACTCCAAGCTCCCTGAGAAGCTAGATTGCTTTCTACCCTGTGCCTGAACTCCAACAGATGCAGATTTCCTATATGGGTCAATGCTGAGGGTGTAGGTAAGAGAGGCCCTAAGCAGACCTATGTCATAGAAAGATAGCTCTGGCTTAGAGAGGGCCGCCACAGAGGCAAAGAGACAGCTAGACCACTAAGCTGAGTTCTCCAGTCGCTGTGTTTCTCTGCACACCCTCACTCGGAGGCTGTCCCATAGCTCAGTAGGTCATTTCCTTCCTCCTCCACTCTGCTCCTTGCTCCACTGTGCCCTCCACACTGTTGCCAGAGGCTCTTTATAAAATGCAAACAAGATGGTGTTGCTCCATTGCTGGATGGTCCCCAGTGCTGTTCTAGAACCCGCATCCTAGGCTTGGAAGGACATCTCCTCTCTCTTCAGCTCAGCTCCTCTCTGTTGTCCATCCTTGTCTCCCACAATTTCCCCTGCATACTTGGCCTCTGGTCATTCTTGACTCTGCAGGTTCAGGAAACATGGAATGCTCTTGAGTTTGCACAGCTTTGCATAGCCCCGTCCATCTCCCTAGTGCACAAGTGGGTCCTCCTCCTCTTGTTCCTCTTGCAGCTTCTTCATGTGATTCAACTCAAAGCCTCCACAGAGAGGGGTCTCACCTTTCCTCTGTGTCCTCACAGTGCCCTCACTTATCTCCACTGTAATAGCCATCTCTTCCGCTAGCAAGCCTCCTAGAGACAGGAAATGGATCTTGCTAAATGCTTTACTGCCAGTGCAAAGCACTTACTAGTACCTAATCCATGAACAGAATGAACTGTTTGTGACATTTGAATTTAAGACCAATTCTAGGGCTCTCCTACCACACTCTAGTCTTTATTTCTTCAACATTATTTCATTTAGTGTTATTTCATTAATTCCACTTGACACTAAATTAATTTCCTCAATAGTGGTAACCTCTCCCATTTATACTGCTATATCATAATGTCTTGGACTGTTCATTCAGCATTAAAAAAGAGAGACTTCATTTCTGACCACCAAGAACTTCATTTACCCTGTATCCATTAAATGTGTGTGCACACACACACACTCACGCATACACACACACATTCACACACAGCTAATGGCATTGAAGTAGCTACAACCAGCTCAAATGTCCTAAGATGAGTAAGAATAGACTATGAAACAGACATTTATGTTTACTGTTTACTTTCTGCTATAAGTTTAGTACTCCTTAATTCCGCCAGTTTTTTGGAGCTCTTCTGAGGTGTCTACAACTGTCCTCAGATCTTCGGATGCATTCATGACTTGATGAGGTAATGCCTTCTCCCTCAGCACTTCTGGCATAGAGAGGAGACAAACATTAACATAATTACACACCTAATAACTTCTAGAAGCTCAATGAAAGAAAAGCATGGGGTATTGTAAAATCAGGGGAGTATTTTTTGCTCTAGAAAGAGAAGAAGTCTCCCCAAAAGACATCTGAAGTGAGAGCATCAGGACACCTAGTCATGGATCTAGATGGCGGAGAATTCCAGACAGAGGGAATTGCCTGTGCAAAGGAGCAAAGGCGAGGAAGATCACAAAGCACCCTGAGGGTAAGAGGAACTGGGTGTGGCTGGATTCAGGAAGCCAGAGGTGACGGGGTGAACTTGGAAGACAGTGTGAGGTAGACTATTCAGGGCCATAGAGACAAAGATCAGTATCTAGACTTCTACACCTATAGCAATAGGAAACCGTCACAGGACCACGAATAGTCCTTAAATTAATTTTATTTGATTTATTAAAACCAAAAGGATTAGACTAAGGCCACAAAAAATTCTGATCAGTTCAGTGATAAATACTAGCTGATCTAACAACCACCAACAACTTCTCTTTCTAACCTTCACTGCAGCCAGGGGTAACCATGTTAGAAAACTGCAGCCAGCCAGGTGCATGAACTTCAAGTCTTAGGGGTAGGGATTATGTTTCCCTCAAAAAATGGAACAGACTCAGCTGAAATCCCCTCTCCTCCTGTTTTTTCCCCCCTTGAAATACAGAGGTAAGTTCTAGAGATAAAGTGAACAGATGCAACTCTGAGAACACAAGAACTGCTTCCCCAACCCCTGCCACCATTGCACAGGTTTCTGGCAAGAAAATTAGAGCTCTAACTGGTTAAATGAGTTTTAAGTTTTCTGAATTTTTGTTTGTTTGTTTGTTTTGCTTGAGCAACTAAATCCATTCCTAATTGGTTCATGATCTTTAAGAACCTTGGACAAGAGGGGAAAAGGTGGCCCAGAAGATTCAGAAAAATCAAGCATGAGCCACCAGTCCCTTTAGTAGGAGAAGGAACTTTCTCTCGTGCTGGAAAGTAAAGTGGAAGGAGAAAGAAGCAAGCACAGCTAGATTGTAAGTGTTGGCGTTAACTTCCTCTACTCGAGGGGAGAGGGTGCTGTCAGGCAATTATAGCTGCATTTTCTGCAGGTCTTACTGGTTGATTCTCAGGTAAATGTATTTTTTATGGTACGTTTGATTCTCTTGAAGGTGTCCTTACTGTGTGACTGGCCATCTACCTGCCTGTTAGGCCTGGGATGGTCCACGTCTTCATCATGGGGCCCCTGTTTCTTAACTTAAAGCTAGAAAAGGAACACAAATGCTTCAGAATTTTCCCACTTATTTTTTTAACTAAATTTATTGAAGAGGTAATAATACATTCTCATGGTTCAAAAATCATATGTATGCCTATATATAAACAGCCCAGTACCCTCACCTACCGCACCTGCACCCAGATAACAACATTGCCGTTAGTGTTAGGTGTAGCATTCAGAGTTTTAAGAATGCATCTAGAAGTAAATACAGATGTGTGTTTTTAATTTTCCTCTTTTTATACAGAAAAGATAGCCTGCTGTACACACTATCCTGTAATCTGCCTCGTCCACTTAACACACTATCTTGGAGATTTTTAATGTTTTTAATTGGTGCACACAGCAGTGCTCTCCCACTTGTTTTCAGAAACATTTTGAACTTAATGTAACTTTCTGATGCATTTTATTCATAATGCACCTGTCAAGACTTTAACAAAGATACTCTATATAGCAAGTAAAGGCCTTTAAAGTTAAAAATGTTATCAGTTACATTCCCTAAACAGAGCATTTTCATTGTAGAAATGTGAGAAGAAGGCCTTTTCTCTTTATTTCAACTACTGAAAACTGGAAATCTGTTCATCCTGCCAGAAGACTCTAGAACAGAGGGGCTAGGGGCCTGTGCTCCTGTCAAGGAGCCTACGGTGGGACATGAGGGTCTAAATGGAAGAGCATAAGTTAGTGACAGCCTGCAGCTTGCTGCCCTGCACTCGGGGAGATGGGAGCAGGCCAGGCTCACAGCTGAATTTCCTCAAGTGATTGCTTTTAAATTAAATGTGGCTTGGAGGACATGTCTCCGGCCTGAGCTGTATCTTTCTGTAGCCCTTTCACAGAGGTGAGGATTGGGCTTCTGGCTCAGTGCTGCGTCCCCTGCACCTGGTATGCCCCGCACACACAGTGAGGAGGGGCACATTCTACACTTGCCGACTGGGACTTGGACTAAACCCTCTTTGGAAATTAAGGCCCATATAAAAATCAGTTCAGAGCATACCAGGGCATTGTGCCTTGTAATAGGTCCTTTTATCCGAAAAAGAGGTAGAAGAAAAGGGAGAAGGAGAGGAACATGTCTGGGGTGGAAGGTCTTCCAAGAGCAGCCAAGCAGAATCCAGCACAACAGACAGTAGAGCGTCTCCTTCAAAAGTGGCCAATACTTCTTCTACTTCATACAAAGCACTGTTCAAAATATTCGCAAATGTGAGCTAATTTAATTTCCAGAGCAGGCCCTGTTATTAGCCCTATATTAGAGATGAGGATGCTGAGACCCAGGATGGTTAAGTCGCTTGTTTCAAGGTCACATCACTCAGAGCTGGGTGGGATCCCACAGCTGGCTCCACAGTGGGTCCCTAACTACCTCATAAGGCACCTCTAAAGTGTGCATGACAAAGAGTTCTTCCAGCTACTTTAAATTCTGCTTGTTGTGTCCAGAGACTACTCTCCAGTCTACCTTCTGTGACTGAGGTCTACAAAGTTGCTTAAAGATTGTGCATGGCCCTGAGGTTCAGCTAGGTTGAGTTGCCAAAGCTGGTGGACGCTGCCGCGGATAGAGTCTCTGGGTCTGGTTGGTCCAGTCCCACCCACAGCCCTATCAGCCGGCAGCCGTATCAGTCCGACCCCAAGGATCTACTGATATCTAGGTTTAAGGCGTCTGCTCCTCTTCTCTCACCAGCATCATCCTACCTTTGGGGAGATTCAATGTTTGGATGACTTGATCATTAAGATGCCATGTTGGAGGGAGTTTTAGGGAGCAACTTCTAGAAATCACTCCATGGTTTCTGCACTCTGTCAGAGGACACAGTGATAGTGCAACCATGAATTAAACCACTGTATCCGTTAGGGTCCCCACAGGAACAGATGGCACAAGAGAAACCAGAAATAATCCAGGAAGGGTTTGCTTACCGAGTGGCTAAATTTCAAAGATGTGGATGAGGTATAGGAGAAGTAAAGGGGTAAAAGGAACATGAACTGGGTCTAAGGAACTGTTCCCACCCTACACCTAGAAACAAGGAGAGCGAGTGGCTGCCACGTGAGGAAGGCGGGAGCCAGCTGGTGTTGTGAGGAGCACCAGGCTTCTGAGAGGGGATGCGTCCGGCTGAGGTGGCCTGATGGGAGGAGAACCAGAATCCTCCCTCCTGCCGTGCTCCTACCAGGAATCTTCCTCAGCTGGACCCAAAAGGAAGCAAGGGAGATTGGGATTCCTCTGATGTTGTCCAGACGAGTCGACCTTCCCGGGGAGAGAGCAGAGGGATGGGGGAGAGGGATCCGGAGAGAGAAACCAAAACTATCTGACACTGGGCAAGGATACGAATAGCATGGAGCTCAGACAGAGCCCACATCAGCGGCACTCGGAAGAAGTTCAAAGTGAGAGGTGGGGACATCAGAGCAGACACCACAGCAGTGTGGCCTTGCTCTCTCTCCATCTCACAACTGCAGGCCAAAGGTCGTAGAGTCTGTGGTTGGGGGTCAGAGGGTCGTTGTAGTAAATGGTGTGTAGGAAACATCTGGAGTCAGAACAGGGACAGGGACAACACGCAGATTTGACATTTATGATCAGAGACAGAGCTGCAGCGTAGCCTGTACTCTTCACCCTGACTGAAATGCTACCTGAAAGAGTCTTAACAGAGTGCGACTTTCATAAATCTTCAGATAAAAACTATGTGGAAGTTTGAGACCAAAAAATAAAAGTTTTGCCTGAGTCACATCCCTAGCATCTGAATGTAATAGGTCAAAGCAGAGCATGGTGGGCAAAGAGAAGACTGTTTGTTCTTCTGTTTTTGTAAATAAAGTTTTATTGGCATATAGTCACAGTCATCCATTAGTGCATTGCATAGGGTTTCTCTCCCACTAAGGCAGCAGAGTTGGGTTGCGTCGAGACCATGTGGCCCACAAGGCCTACAGCATTTATTTACTAGCTGGCCCTTTGCACATGTCTACGGTGGATTGAGACGTGCAGTAACCTCTCTGGTGGGCTTCAGGTGACTGTGTTAGCAAGGATCACTAAGCTCAAACTAGGAAGGCAGCCACTGGGTCTGTCTTGTTCATAGCTCAGTCCCCAGCGGCTAGCACAGGCCTGGCACAGAATGGGTGCCGCTGAGTGCTTGTTGAATAAAGGAGTGAGCGTTCTTCTGGGCAGAGCCTACACACATTTAGGGAAGTCAGACCCAACGCCACCATCTCCATAAAGGAACTTCCCTTTAAAGAGGTATGGAAAATACTTACCACAGAATCGGGGAGTATTTTTCCGCGACAGGCTTTCTCTGGGGTTCCGGTCCTTATCTTTCTCCTTCACTTCAGTTGAAAACTTTGATTTGAACTGTTTGTTTGAAAAAAAAAGAGAAAGGAAGGGAGGACTGTCCAATGTACACGAAGGAAGTGAAGTTTATGACCCGTCTGTGCTGTCATCACATTGCCCAGGTAAACGCGAGGCATCACAACAAGAGGAAATGGGGACTCAGTGACAATAAACTAGAAGTGGCCGACACAGAAAACCCCAGGTAGAACACGCCAGAGGATCGATTTACAGCATTTATTCTTTATTTGCGGAGAGATGCATGCACCAGTCAGAAAACATAACCAACTAGTTTGTCTTTTTCCTGTAGTCAT
Organism: Ictidomys tridecemlineatus; assembly: GCF_052094955.1. Lineage (NCBI taxonomy): Eukaryota > Metazoa > Chordata > Mammalia > Rodentia > Sciuridae > Ictidomys > Ictidomys tridecemlineatus. The sequence continues at coordinate 187,395,180 of NC_135482.1, forward strand.
CAAAATAAGCCAGTGGAATACACCTCCCAGGAGCCTGGGGTTGCCCAGAGGTGGCTGAGTGGTCCCCAGCCCTCACCCCTGCACATGCTATTGGTCAGATCTTTCCTGGCCTTTGTTGGACAGACTGTGAGATCTCTGAGCCAGGCAAGTGATCTGCTTCCAGCTCGGTAAGGTGGGAGAGAAGGTCAAATGTTGACTTCAGAGGAAACCCCGATGGAGACAGGCATTATCATGCAACAAATATTTAAGTGCATATTCTGTGTCAACCATTTTTCTAAGTGTGGGAGATATAGCCGTGAGCAAAAGAGACAAAAATAAAGTTCCTGCTCTTGTGAACTTATATTCTGGGGTGTGTGCGTGTGCGCGCACACGTGTGTGTGTGTGTGTGTGTGTGTGTGTGTGTGTGTAAGAAAGGCAAAGTTTTTATTTAAAAGAAGTTGAACTTGTAGCATGTCAGATGGACAGGTGCTGAAAAGTGTGGGGCTGGAAACGTGGGGAATTTTAAGTAGATTATCTTCCATGTGTTGAAAAGGTCTATTGATAACCTGAGTCTAGAATGCCTGTCAGCTCTCAAGGTAGTGGGTGCAGGAGCCTTTGCTTGCTTAGGATTCAGCATTACATCACCATTGCCCTGGAAAAGTCATTGGCAATTTGATCCTTGTGTCAGGGAGGAAAGTGAGAAAAGTCATTTATTGAAGACTCCACTTTGGAACCAGATAACGTAGTGCACACCTGTAATCCCAGTGACTCAGGAGACTGAGGCAGGAGGATCTCCAGTTCAAAGGCAGCCTCAGCAACTAAGCAAGGCCCTAAGCAACTTAGCGAGATCCTGTCTCAAATAAAAAAATAAATAGGGCTGGGGATGTGGCTCAATGTTTCTGTGGTTAGGTGCCCCTGATTTCAATCCTGGTACCAAAACAAACAACAACAACAAAACCATTCTATTTTGCTGAGGTTCGAAATGTTAGCCCTGCTACAGAGGCCATTCCTTCCCCTTCCCTGACTTCCTGTGTGCATCTTTGATACAACACACCTGACCAAGCAGAAATAGCACCTCAATCCTCCAAGAAAACAAGGCTGACCATTTGTAGAGAGGCCAACTGGTGTTTCTTATCAGGTCTAGAAACTTCTACAAGTCAAGGAACTATCCTTCACACTGTCTTCACCGCATTAGGCATTTTTCTGAACAGACGTTTTGGAAATTTTCTGGTGAGAACACTTGGGTGGTCACATATGAACCTATGTGCTTGCACGCCCGCAGCCCCATGGAGCCAAGTACAGAAACGATGCCTTAAACACACTGAAAACCACAGAGAGTGAGCCTCTTGAACACTTAATTTAATTGGCTTGGCCAATTAGATAAAATCATTCACAAAACCACTTCTAAGAAGCATTGTGCAGAGACTGAGGACGCGGTGTAAGGATCAAAACGCCCCTCCCCTGAATAAGGAGAAGCGCTTTCAGTATCTGATGAAAGGAGACCAAAAAGGGGCCAGGGGACCCGCTCTCCAGTCTCCCCAGGTGTGTGCTGAGCGAGGAGGGAGGTGAAACTGGGGAAGAGCCAGAGGAAGTTCCCTGATGCTCTTGAGGACACTCTCTGCAGGATGGAGCTAAACTGGTTCCGACTGTGTTGGGGGGGGGCATCTGGCTGAAGACGTGCTTCCTACAGCCCCTTCCCTGCAATGGTGGCCCTCTCCTTGCAGCCCCCACTTTTGCCTGGGAGCCACGGTCTCCACACTGTGGAATGGAAGTGAGGGCTCCCCAGGCTGGACCCACAGTCCTGACAAGTGCAGAATTTCCTGCAGCCTCCGCGGAGCTCCCCGGGTGGAGCTGGTCCCAGAGCACACCCTCAGAGCCATCCAACTGCCTGCCGCTCCTGCTGCCTCTCAGGGCTCTGCTGCCCTTTCCCACACTGTAGACACACACACACACACACACACATGTGCACACACACACACACACACACACACACACACACACACAGTCTTTGCATCCTTAGCTTTGCTTCTTCCTCATTTCTCTTCATTCCCACTCTAGATTTAAATACAAGCTACCTCAGATTGCTCTTCGGATTTTTAAGGTTATATACGAACAGAATCCCCCCCTTGCTCCCCCAGTTCAGCAGTGTGGATGTGACCTCTGCCTGAGTGGATCATTTGGGCCGCAGTTGCCCTGCTTGGGAACTGAAGTAACTCCAGCCCTCTCCTTGTACTTACGCCAAGACACGCTGTATTTAAGAAGGGTTGAAATTCCCCATGGCATTTTCTTTCTGATGTTTTGCATATTTGCTTATTTTTCCCACAGGAAACTTTACAGTTAAGTGTGCATTCCTAAAAGCTGGTGATACTCCCCCAGTGTTTGCAGCTCTGTGCACTCTGCTCCCAGCTTGGCTGCAACAGCAGGGCCCACATCCTCTTCCTCCTTGTATGGCTTGCTCCATGGCGTCTCCTTTTCTCATTTGCTCGGTAAATCTGAGCTATTGCCTTATCCAGGACTCCTCTTCACACATAAGAAACATTTCCAAAAACCAATCAGACCCCGTTATGTTTTAATCTCTTCTAGGTTCAAACTCAATCATTTTCTGGACATCAGTTCCAAGGGCTCCCTGTAGGGCTGGCCACGCCACACAAAGCTCATCCCACTTTCACAGTCAATAATTACTTGCCAGGTCATGTTTCCCAGTTATTCATGAAGTGTCACAACCAGGGGAAAAAGGCACCAAAGTACATTACACTATAGGAAGTCACTGATGTACACACACACACACACACACACACACACACACACACACACACACAGTCAGGGAACTGTTTTATAGCATTTATTCTTTATTGGAGGAGAAAGAGGAGCAGAGTCAGAGGATATAACTAGCTAATTAACAATCACCACATCAACCATCAGAATAAACCAGTGAAATAACTGCTGAAATTCTCAGCTTCCCTTTGGCACCCTGGGCAGGTCTTGAGCCACCACATGGTACAGAACATCAGGAAAGGGATCACCAGTGCAGAGCGGGGGAGCGCAGGGAACGCTCTTCCTTGGGAGGAGCCAAGGGCTGGCACCATTCTTGAGCCTCTGAAAGACGGTCAACAACGTTTGCTTGAGGATGCAAACACTTTCTGAACTAGGTGGCGATACTGTAAGTGTTACCTGTTCCTCAGAACTTGAGGTCAAAGTGATATTCCAAATTAGAGAGATTTAAGAGCTTCACAAGATTCCCATGCCTGGATCTGAGTTTCAGCCGGGTCCTGCGACTGCTTATGGGGGACCTGCTGGGTGTAGGTGCTAAACGTGGCCATCTCATCCTACGGCTCTAGGGTGGGGTTGTTCATGAGCCACTTCCTAAGAATGGCCATCCCACAGTTGTACAGTCCAAAACTTGTCTGGTCATGTACGGCGATCACTTTGCTAGATGCCACAGGTTTTTGGAAGTACTCTAACGGCAGGCAGCACACACTCAGTAGCTAAGGGACCAAACGTGAACGCAGAATTCCCTGGAAGCTCCGAGCCTGGTCTTAAGTTTTAGGGCACCCAGGGTGGTGCTTTGGGAAGATTAAACTGACCACAAGGAAAACTGGAACATGTTTTTCAGGAGACTGAAAGCCAGGTAAACTCATGCAGTATCTGTGTCAGAGATTTGGGCAGATCCTGTATAACAATAAAATGGAAAGAAGGGACTTGGAATGGACTTGGAAGATGTTCGTTAAAATTCATTTAAATTAACCATAAAGGAAAGGCTGAGAGAAAGTCAGTAAGAAATAACGTGCTGATTAATCTCAATTTTAATCAACAAGAAACAATACAGTTAAATAAGTTAGGTGGAACAATAGGAAGTTGCCACATACTTAGGTTAAGAAATAGCTAACAAATAAAACCATTATGAAATTCAAACTTACTGTATAATAGATATCCTTAAATACACAATTGTAGTAAATATAGCCTAACTCAATAACATTAAGAGAAATAAAAATTAAGCGCGAGCATAAAGGAGACGGAAGTCATTTGTTTAGTGGTGGGGTGGGCCGGGGCATGTTTGAATGAACAGATGAACTTGTCAAGACTTTCCTGCCAGAGAATCTCCACGGCTTTCAGCTGGAGGCGAAATTCCAGGGAAAAGTGGTTGGGTCACTGAGAGCCCAGCATTGCTTTGGAATAAAAGAAGGAAATTTGAAATACTCCTTCCTTCCTCCCTCCCTCCCTCCCTCCCTCCCTCCCTCCCTCTCTCTCTCTCTCTCTCTCTCTCTCTCTCTCTCTCTCTCTCTCTCTCTCTCTCTCTCTCCCCCTCTCTTCCTCCCAGAACCATTGGCAGAGATTAATATCACCTCCAATGGAAACTTCCCTGAGTTCATTTTCTGCTCCTGTTCACTTCACCATCACATGTGCTAAATATCAAGTTTAGGAACAAGTAGAGAAAACTCAATATGTTAAATGAGACCTTAAGCAAACTGTGCGTCACGTGAGGACATCACTGGGTCACCTAGCAAATGCTTATCCTGGGGGGCTGTGAATCCCCTTCAGAATGACGCTGGGGCAGCACCTCCATAGCTTGTGCCTCCAGATGGTGATGAGCTGCTCCGTGGGCTCCAGCCTTCTTCCACCAGTTCCTTTCCCAAGAAAGTTATCTTGTCCTTCAAGTCCTGCCTCCTGGTCCACTCCAGAGGGACTAATTGTTCCTCTGATGGACATTCACTCATGTGTTTGTTTCCTTTGTTTTAAGTTTGATTGTCTACTGCTCTAATTCTGGTTTTCACTCAGAATCAAGAAAGGCAAATACAAAAACGTGTTGACCAATAAAACAAAGAAAAGTGCATCTCCAGATTTCCAGCTGTTAATCTGCTGCAGTTGTGACAATAAAATGTCCAAAAATGTAGTATAAAAGACTACGTAAATAATCTCATTGTCTACAAAATACAAGCGAATTATGTATAATGGATACATGTTTACAAAGGCACAGAAAACATTTGAAAAGACACCCATCTGTTTTCCTAGGAAGTAGGATTGAGTATATCGGGAAGAATAGGGACTTTTACAATATCAATCATTCCTTTACTGGTTGATTTTATTTTCAAACAAATCCTCTTATTTAAAACAATAAATAAATAAAAAGCAAACACATGTCTTCCACACTGGGTCTGGGAAAACTCTGGTTCATTTAAGGTCAGATACGTACCAGGAGCCTACACCTACTTCCCCAACAGGACAGCCCTTCAAGACGTTCTCCAGTGATTTTCCTCAGAGCGTGTTGGTCCTGCTATGGGGCACCTCTCCGGGGCTTCACACAGCCCAGGCCACACGAGAGGCCACACCACCCAGAAGTATGCACTGACAAATCGGGGTGAATGAGGCAGCCTCTCCCTCATGCTGATCACTGCCCAAGAGAAACTCAGGACAGGCAAAAATCACAAACAACATCTTTGATGCCAAGTATTTGTACCCAGGATTAAGCAGCCATTCTCCAGCAGAGGCCTTTTCTCGGGGCCACATAGACCCTCAGGCCTGAGATTCCTTCCTTCCCTGTCTCTCTGGCCTCTCCAACACTCTCCCTTCTCTTTTCTAGCTACCAGTCTTCAATCCTAAAATCCCTGTACTTAATGCTAAATTTCCTATCTGCTCAAAGTAAGCTTTAGAACTTACCTTTAAAAATATGTCAGAAATTACATGGAAGAGACCCTGCTTAACAAAAGACTTTCTATCCAGGGTCTCTTTCTGTAGCAAACGGGAAGTAATCAAGTAAACCAGCATCAGATTCTGCGACGGGCTTCAAATCAGACCAATGGAGCCCACTGGGGATTCTGTCACTGGAATCATCAGAGGTGGAAAATCAGGGTGTGGCTTTGTCTAGGGCATGGGAGTGGAGTGAGGGAAGGTATTCCTAAGGCATTAACACCAGCAAAACATTCCCCAAGCACTAAGGAGCAGGCACCAGGCAAGGGTACCATTCGTGTGACATCTCATTCAGTTTTCACAAGGCGATAGGGTCATAAGGGGAAAAAAATTGTCCTGAACCAGCTCCGTGTGCTATAAATTATAACCTGCTTTAGAAAAGACATTAGGATTTTCCTGATAACCCCTTTAAGCAGTTTTCTGATTGACATTAACAGAATTAAGACTTGGTCTGGGAAATCACCTCCCACCCCACGCTGGTGAATCAATCAAGAGTCTAGTGACCTTTCCTAATGCCTTATTTTTCTTTTGAAAATCAGTTTAACAATGATAAGCTCCACATTGTCTTCTGTACCCAAAGTGACTCCTACTCGGCCTGTAAGATCATTTTCCCCTTGTTGTAAGACTTTCATAAAATGTGGACACCAGCTCATGACCAAATCACCTGGAGATTTTGTTTAACTAAGAAAAATTATGACTTCCCATTTAACAAGAAGTAGTAGGGCTAGAGCATGAAGGTGGCTTTGCCTGACTCTAAACTTCAGGCTTCTGGCCACTCTATTTCATTTCCCCATACGTGGACCAGCTTCTCGTGTCACTCAGAGTTCACACCATAAAGTCTGGGACTGTCAATCCCATTTCCCCACTGACACAGTTCTCTCAAAGTTCTCTGAGTGAAGATGTCAAATCACCTTGACAAAACTGAATGCTGATTTTCCCAATTTTCACTTTGGTGATGGAATCTCAAATGGGGAGAGTCAGTTGGATTTGCAGCCTAAGTCTTCCATCAGTAAGTTCAGACTCCTTCTTTCAGGGTGCCATGTCTCTGTGAAGTAATTTAGTCATATTAAACTAAGGTAGCTATTTAACTAATGGGCAGCTCAACAGATGCTAAGACTGTACAATTTATTTCCCATTCTGTTTATTTTCGTGCTGTCCATGATCTAGGATGTCAAATGATGAGCAATTCTCAGAAATTCTTTGATGCATCTATAATTCTCAATTACATATAACATTCTCGTTTCTATCCTATTGGTGAAAATGAGAGAAAAATCAACCTGATTGAAACACCATTTCAAAAAATGTTATTGACTGAAAACTAGCCATCAGACCACGTGCACTCAACCCACACTTACATAGAAAGTACTCTTGTCAAACCAAAGGTTGATTCAAAGCAAACTCTTATCAATGGGGAATGTAGAATTTATAAATTCCCTACCTATGGATCTTATCACCTTAGCCTTTGAACTTAACTGTGACTTCAATTAAGACACCAACTTGTGGCACTTCTTTTTGGTTCAGGGAGAGGTTACATCAGTCCTTTGAAATCCTTGAAAAGACCATTAGTCCAGAGTGGAATGTGGGGAGCAACCACAAAATAAACAAGTTTCTCCTGGTCTATGCAAGTAATTCGACTTACCCTGAAAAAGAAGCACCAAGAGTGATTTTTTTTTCTCCTAACATCTGTTCCATATAGATTATTTCTAATCTACTAATATTAAAGGACTTAATGGAACGCTGGTTTAAGTAAGAGATTCTTCTCGGGAACACAGTTCCAGTAGGTTTCTTCTATGGGAATGAAAAATACAATCTTTGAATTAAAGAACTTCAGAATGATGAATCTGGTGACAAGAATATGGTTGTGGACAAACACATACCTGACTGCCTCTGTGACAGAAGATGGTCCTTCTCAGTGTGAGAGCATTTAACAATAGCTCCCATGTAGCCTTGAAGAAATTGAGCATGAAATGGTCCAAGTGAGCTCTGCATGCTTTAGCCCACATTCAAAGCAGGAAGTGGTTCTTATCACCAGCTCAGTACAGGATGCAGATCTGAGACAGAGACGGCAGAGAGAACGCAAACAAGATTTGATGCTCACCCGAAAGAGAAACTTACAGTGAAGGAAAGAGCCAAGTGACATGCCTTTGACTAATATGAGTAGAAGTCTCTGCACTTGCAGAGGGTGGAGGAAGGCACGGGCACTCCATCACAGCCTCCTTCAGTGGGGACCGTCCTAATTTGGGAAACATCAACAGATGACATTGTACGTTTTATCATCGTACAATGTTTTGAAATAAATCCACATTGTAAAATGGCTAAATCTAGTAATTAACCAATCCATTACTTCAATTATCGTCTTTAGGGTGATAGCAGTTAACAACCACTCTCTTTTACGTTTTTCAGAATACAATATATCATTGACTCTAGGCATCTCCCTATGATAGACTCTTGAAATGTATTCCTCCTGTCTCACTATACAGCACCTCCCCCTCCTCCCTCCCTTCCTCCCCTGGCCTTTGTTACCCATGGAGCTCTTCTTGGTCAACAGTCCCCAGAAACACAAGTCAAAGCACAATGAGATAACACTGTTAGAATGGCTACTATCACAAACACAGGAGAAAGCAAGTGTTATGAAGGCCGTGGAGAAAGGGGAATTTTTGTACCATTGGTGGGAATGTAACTTACCACAGCCATCATAGAAAATAACACAGACATTACTCAAAAAATTTTTAAAAAAATAGAACTACCATATCGCCGGGTGCCTAAAATCCCAGCATCTTGGGAGGCTGAGGCAGGAGGATTGCAAGTTCAAAGCCAGCCTAAGCAAAAGTGAGGTGCTAAGCAACTCAAATTATACCTTGTCTCTAAATTAAAAAAAAAATAGGGCTTGGGATGTGGCTCAGTGGTGCTGAGTTCAATCCCTAGTACCCAAATAAAAAATAATAAAAAATAGAAGGGAGACCAGAAGTGTGGAAGAAAGGAACTGTGGGTGGGGCACCAATAAAAATAAATAAATATTTTTAAAAACTACCATATGATCCAGTGATCACCCTTCTACATCTATATCCAAAGAAAATAAAACCACTATATCAAAAAATTATGTACATTCCTTGGCTATATATAATAGCCAAGATATGGAATCAACCCAAGTGTTCAGTTAACTGATAAGTTGGTGAAGAAAGCCCAGTACATAAACAATGGAATACTATTCAGCCATAAAAAGAAGAGAACCCTGTAATTTATGGAAACATGGATTAACCTGAAGAGCATTATGTTAAGTGAAATAAGCCAGGCACACAACAGGCACAAAAAAAAATAATGCATGCTCTCAATTATGTGGAATCTAAACATGCTAATATCACACAAATTACAATGTATAAAGTCCCATCCTTATGCAGACGGACAGAGACAAGGTGTCATGAGACCCACAAAAGAGAAATGGTGGAACTTCAATAGTGTGAGAAGAAAAGATATCCAGGTTATCAAAAGTCTACCAACAAAGAAAAGCCCAAGACAAGACAGATTCTCAGCCAAGTTCAACCAGAACTTCAAAGAACTTAAACCAATACTCCTCAAATTATTCCATGAAATAGAAAATGAGGGAACCCTTCTAAATCCATTCTATGAAGCTGGTATCACCCTAATACCAAAACCAGGCAAAGGCATATCAAGGAAAGAAAATCTCAGACCAATATCCCTGATGATCATAGATGCAAAAAAAAATTCTTAATAAAATCCTGGCACATCACATACAAAAACATATTAAAAATACAGTGCACCATGATCAAGGGAGTTCATTCCAGGTGTGCAAAGTTGGTTCAACAAATGGAAGTCATAAATGTGATTTATTATATCAACACACTTCAAGACAAGAATCACATGATTTTCTCAACAGATGTGAAAAAGCATTTGACAAAATTCAGCATCCATTCATATTCAAAACTAGATAATCTAGGAATAATAGAAACATATCTCAACAGTATAAAAGGTATAAATATATATATATATATATATATATATATATATATATACATACGTTGTAACCCCAAGGCCAATATCATTCTAAATGGAAAAAAATTGGAAGCATTCCCTCTGAAAATTGGGATAGAACAAAGGAGGCCCTCTTTCACCACTTAGTCAACATAGTCCTTGAAACCCTACCAGAGAACCTTTTGACCCAGTTATCTGGTTCTTTGACATATACCCAAATGAATTAAAATCAGCATACTACAGTGACATTGCCACATCAATATTTATAGCTGTGCAATTTACAATAGTCAATCTTTGGAACCAACCTTCAGGTGCTCTTGAACAGATTAAAGGATAGAGAAAATGTGGTATATGTACAGAATGGAATATTACTCAGCTATAAAGAAGAATAAAATATGGAATTTGTAGGTAATGGATGAAACTGGAGACTATCATGCTAAGTGAAATAAGCCAATCCCAAAAAAACCAAAGGTTCTCTCTGATATGTGGATGCTAACCCATAACAGTGGAGGGTATGAAGGGGAAGTTTATTTGATTAGATAAAGGGGAATGAAGGGAAGGGAGGGGGTGGGAATAAAAAAAAACTGTAGAATGAGTTGGATATAACTTTCCGATGCTCGTATATGATTACATGACAAGTGTTACTCCACATCATTTTCAACCACGAGAATGGGATCAAAACTGTAATGGAGTGCACCTTGCGTTTGTATGCTATATCAAAATAGACCCTATTCTCATATATAAAAACCACCAAAAAAAAAAAAAGAAGGAAAGAAAGAAATCCATGCTATACCAGAATAAAGATGCTTCCCCCAAAGAAACACAGAGTAAAAGGTCTCCTCCATAGGTTCTTGATAAACACTGAAGGCTTATATAAGAATTCAACTCTACCTGGCATTCAGATATGTTTATATGTGTGTGTGTAAATGTACATGTGTTTATATTATATTGTGAGTCTGTATGTATTCGTAGTTAAATATAAAGTAATTCTCATTCCCAAACAAATAATTATTTTGATATTTTTATGAAGCACTGTTTAAAAATTCTGTTTTAGGGGCTGGGGATGTGGCTCAAGCGGTAGCGCGCTCGCCTGGCATGTGTGCGGCCCGGGTTCGATCCTCAGCACCACATACAAATAAAGATGTTCTGTCCACCAAAAACTAATATATATATATTAAAAAATTCTCTGTCTAAAAAAAAGACTATTTCTTAAAAATTATGTTTTATATATGTAAATATATAAATCATATCTAGATAGATCTAGCTCTATAATCTATCATCTAAATATACAGAGAAAGAGGTTGAGATTTAATAGAATTGCTCCTACCTGCTTATTATACTTAACATTGTAGTATCCAGAGTGGGTTAAAGGGAGAAGCAGCTCCCTTCCGGAGCCCTATATTAATACCCCTTTGGTTTATTGGGGTTGATGGCCTGTCCTGTGTAATATGAAATGTGTGTGTGGTTTTCACTTCCAATCTGTGTCACGGAGACCCAGCAGCATCTTTATGGACGGAATCTAGTTAAGATGAGGCATATCGAGTTAGGGTGGACCTTAATCCAATGACTTCTCTCCTCGTAAGAAAAAAGAGACAGACACACAGGGACCATGTTCCGTGACCTCAGAGCCAGGCGCTGGAGTGACTCAGCTGCAGGGAGACCAAGGACGCTGGTGACTCCCAGAAGCTGGAAGGACAGACGGAGGATCTTCCTAGCGACGTTAGAGGGTGCGTGGCTCCTGACTCCAGACGTCTATCCTCCTGAGTGGTCAGTGATGAATTTCTGCTGTTTTAAGCCACCTTATTTGTGTCACTTTGGCATCCTTAGGAAACTAGTACACCACGTTACTTAAATCTGGAATGCCCCTGGGACCCGAAGCGCAATTTAACAGCACAGGAACTGGTCGTCTACCTCTGGGCGGCAATGAGTGGGTGCTGTGGCCAGTGGCTCCCAGGGCTCTCCCCACAGGCAAACCCCTAAGTGTTTACCAGTCCTCTGCCTTTTCAACAGTGACAGATTTGGAAATAAAGCTCCTCTCCAGGCCTGCGGCATCTTGTGCTGTCCTCTTGCTCTTTTTACTATCATATGGCATGTGGGTTAATATCTGTGTTAATATCTGTGATCTGATCTTGCAGGCATTTCCATGCAAAAAGTCACTGTCTTTGACAGAAAACAAGAGGAAGAGCATTCTGCCTTGGATCTCAGAAGAGTATATAGGATGGTGTGACGCTCTGGATGTGATATGAGGTTGCCTCCAGGGGTTCATGCATTGAAGCTTAATCCCCTCTGTGAGGTTTTATTAATAGAGTTGCCCAGTCTCAAGTATTCCATTATAGTAATGAAAAAGAGACTAGTGCAGATAAGTACACAGGGAAGTTTCAGTCTCCACTGGCTTTAACACTTTATCCTCTTTGGTGGAAGGAAGAGCTGAGAGGAATATAGAGTTGTGCTTTCCAACAGAACTTTCTGAATTGTAGTCTGCACTACCAAGTAGGGCAGCTGTGTGTGGTAGGTAGCTACTGAGCCCTTGAAATGTGGCTGGTGTGATCCATGAACTGAATCGCAAATTTAATAACTTAAATTTAAATTAAACAATGAAGACCTAGAGTCAAACTTCATGGTAAGGAGAAGACAGTCAACAACAGGGAGAGGGCAAATAGAGAACGTCAAATGAAATAAAGCACAAAAATTAACTCAATCAAACCCAGAAAACTACAGTTCAAGTCAATTAAACAATAAATTCACTCAGATAAATATATCTTTGCCCTTTCTCCCATCATGTTTACCAAATATAAAGCACCCGAATGAATAATAATTTTCAAAATACTCTATGATCATTAACCAAATCAGCCAAAATAGTTGATTTTTTAAACTCAAAGGTCACAACCATATTGGATTAAAGAAGTTTAAATATAGAATGATGATGATTTTATGTGCAGAAGATAAACAATTGAGATGAGGATATAAGATCAAAATTCAGTCAAAGAAAAAGAGATGGAAATCTTAAAGAATGACCAAAATAGTCATTATTTTTTTAATAGTAACAGAGAAAAAAGAAGAAATGAGGGGCCGAGAAGGAAGAGGAAATCAATCAGAAAGGAGAAAAGAAGAAGGAGGAAGGAAGAGACATAAAAGAAGTAAACAAATCCTCATCCACAAATTCAAAGGCTGTCAGCATTTGGAGGAACCATTAGGAAATTCCTAAAAGTTGAAGCAGTCACCACTTTTGAAAAGAAAACCATGAGACAGGTAACTTGAAGAAATGTCATATAGAGACATCTGAAGAGAAAGGTGGCAATTCCTAGAGACTAGCTAGTGCCTAAGCCACCAGAACAGGTACACTCTACAGCTGGGTTCAGGATCTAGTGGAGAAACCCACAGCAACACTCAGATCATCCTCAAAGGCATCCAAGCTCACCATCAAAACCAGGAATCCCACTTCTGTGATGCCTCAGATCTGGGAGGATATTTCCTATTGACATTGATAAGAACAACGCAGTGGCATGTTTTGTTGGGAGAGTGTGTAATATGGCTTATAGCTAAAGCAGAGAAGAAATTGAATCATGGGGGTAATAAAAATCCCCTGTCAGTGGAAAAGCTCCATCTTTGGAAGATCAAAGATTGACGGAAACTTGTAACAAATTTGGTCCTCCTTGTGTGTGGAGAAATGATTTAAAGTTGTGTCAGACTTTATTGCATTTTTAAAATTTTTGGAATACACAACATGGGTGATCAATTAATCAAGCCTATACACTTGGCTGATTTTCTCATAGCTCTGCAAATTGAAGAGAATTTGTTGAATGTTTACCAAGGTTCTGGAGCTCCAAGTGGTGTGGACATCTACTAAATGACGCTGAATAAAATATTGAACAGCTCTAATTTAGAGTAGGTCTTTCAGATATTATAGACGCACTTGCCAATCATAATGCAAGATGCCTGTGTTTTCATAACCTCATGACCGACTGATCAACACTCCTCCTGGTGTCTGCCTTTGGTGACTGCCATCTACTCAGCTGGCTTTCTTAGCAACCGCAGACACCCTAGTAGAGGCACATGTGGGTCTGCAATAGCTTCATCCACTGTTCAAATTTTTGGAATTTTTAAAAAACTGTACCTGTCAACTTAAAGAAATAGAATGGGTTATATGTATGGTTTGGCTAGTTTTTATTTGAATTAATTTAAGATGTTGGATAAAATGAAAACAAAAAATTATCTTAAATCCATTTATAAACTGACAAGAAAGTAAGGAATCCTCAGATTAAAAGCTTGGTCATGACAGGCACCCAGAATCAAAAGCAGAGACAACATTTATCATTGCCATGAACTTGAGCCTGAGTGTCCAAAGTCTTGCAGAATTCAGAAGATACTAGGACCAGGCTCAATCCAGATGTGATTTAATAGAAAGTTCCTCCATGAACCCCAAAACCTATATTCTTAGGGTAGACCTTAGAAATAAACCTGCTTTCTGCCCCTCCCACAGGGGACAGCAAGGATATGAGCTCTCCAGAGTCACTGAGTTTAAAGGGAAAAATCTCCCTGAGAATTTGTGACCACATATTGAACCTTTGTATGGTTTGCAAATGAAATTCACAAACTTATATTGTTAAAAACAGTTAACCCCAAAATTGATCTCAGACTGGTGGTAGTACTGGTTGGGTCTCAAAGCCAAATATAATTCTTTTCTGGAAGAACTACCTTCATCTTAGAAGCAGAAGATGAGATGTGGACTAAAAAGAGAATAGTGGGTTTGAAGATGAAGCTGACTGAACTACTCAGAGTAAAAGAACAGAGAGAAGGACACAGGAAACAGGAGAGGTCAAGAATTATGCAAAATGAGAGGAGATTCAAGACGGCAGTTTAAATACACGAAGGCTACATTCCTGGTCACTCCGTGACGTGGGACTCAAGCAACCGCAGTACTTCTCCTGAGTGACGTGGGTGAAAGAGGGATTTCACTAAAAATCAATTTTGGATAGTCAGAGTGTCTTAGAGACTCAGAACTTTTGGTGTATTAACAAAGAAGAAAGAGCTGGGCCACACTGGAGCTGAGCCAGTTACAGTAGCTGCCATGTGCTGGCTCATCACAGAGGGAAGGAGAGCTCAGGGAGAAACAGATTTGGTATGGAAAACCTGAGATCCAAAAATAGGCTTAAATTTAGCTGATCCAGAGGCTACGCTGTGCACTGGTGCCTGAAAAGTGCTGTTTCCCACCTGTCCATGGAGACAGGAGCCATATTGAGGCAGCCATGCTGCCTCTACTGCTGTGGAGCGAGGGGATTGTAGCAAACACTGCCATCCTCTATCCCAATGGCACCTGGGGTGCACCAAGGCTAACATAAGTGAAACGGGCACAGAGGAGATTTTACCAGGGGGATTCAAGTTGGAAAAGCAAAGGGGAGGACGACTTGCTTCTCCTTTGAGTCTGGCAGCTCATGTGACCACCTGCAGTGGGTCCAGAATCTGAACAGACAGGTGTGAAATCAAAGCCTGGGAGGGCTGTATTCCTGGGCAGCAGAGGGTGTGGGGGATTGGCTCTCCTACCCCAGGAGAACTTTTTGGAGGTTTGTGACATCCAGACCCCCGACAGAGATGAGCAACCAACAGGCCCAAGGGGTGTGTTGATCTGATCTCTTCCGAGCAGTCACTGCCCAACCAAGCCTTGGAGGCCAGATTAGACCTACTGTCCACACACAGGAACTCCCCTAATAGAACTCTGTAGCAGCTCCACCCCAGGAGTGCACTGATCTGGTCTGTGCCTACAAAACCCCAACTGACAGTAACCCGCCTCGTTCTACCTCATACTGGTGAGAATGGAAGCTGAGAATTATTTCATCTGGCTTCAGTGTTAGGCAGCTCCAACTGGCAACCCAGAGAGCCACACAAAAAGAGGAGAGGGTTAACAACCCCCAGTCCTTGCTCTTGCTCTCAGTAAATAAATAAAGAAGAATTGGAAAGAAAGACAGTTGGGCACAGTCGGTGACCATTCATTCTTGTCAACTATTTTGAACACCTCAGTGGAGATAATTCTGTCATTGAACTAAAGTCAATCAAAGCACAGCACACCTTGCTCCACACACAAAATAATGACACTGAATTTTCAGTTGTACTTAAATACAAAACTCACACTAATTATCAGGCCCCAGGTATATGATTAAGGGTGGGGCCCCGGGTCCCACCTATGGGCATCCACTGTTCCAGCAAAAACAGAGAACACAAAGGCTGTGGATGCTGCACTAAAAGGGGTTGTCTCAATCTAGATCACCCTAAGACACTTGGCAAGCAAAGACTGTCCCCTAAAAAGGCCCACACAAGAGTAGAAGAGAAGTATCTCTGAACAGATGCATAAAACCCAACATAGAAATACAAGAAATATGAAAAAACAAGGTAACATAATATCTCATAAAGTTCATAGTTCACCAGCAACTGATCCCAAAGATATTGAAATGGATGAAATATCAGATAAAATAATTCAAAATATTCATCATAAAAATGATCAATAAATTCCAAGGGAACACAGAAAAACAACTAAACAAATCAAGGAAGTCAGTACAGGATAGGAATGAGAAATTCAACAAGAATATAGAAATATTGAAAAAGAATCAAACATATATCTTGGAAATTAAAGACAATAAATCAAAATAAAATATTCAGTTGAAAGTCTCTCTAATAGAATAGACCATTCTGAAGAGAGAATCCGAGAACTGAAAGACAAAGTGAATAGCCTTGAACATTTAGATAGCATTAAGGAAAAGAAAATAAATAACTATGATCAAAATATATTCTGGGACAACATTAAGAGACCAAATTTTAAAATCACTGGAATTGAGGAGTGTTGTGAGAGCAGGATAAGAGAACTGATAACCTCTTCAGGGAAATAACATCAACAAAAAAATTTACAAACCTTGAGAATGAGATAGATACACATCTAGATACAGGAGGCATTCAGAACCCCAAATAAACAATACTAAAAAAGAAACTCTCCATGACAGATTACAACTAAAAATGCCTAACATTCAAAAAAGGATGAAATTTTAAAAGCCTCAATAGAAAAACATGAGATCACATTTAAAGGCAAGACTATCAGAATAACTTCTGATTTATCAGCACAAGCTCTAACGGCCAGAAGGGATTGGAATGATGTGTTTCAAGCCCTGAAAGAAAATAATTGTCAACCAAGACTACAATATCCAGTAAAGCTATCATTAAAAGTTGAATGAGAAAAAAATCTTCCAAGATAAGCAGAAACTAAAAGAATTCATGACAACTATACTGGCACTACAGAATTTACTTAATGAAATACTCCATATAGAGGAAACCAAAAACAAACCCAGAGTTCACAAATGAACAAATCTCATTTTAAGAGTAGCTAAGCAAATAAGAAACGGGGCCAAATTAAGCATTATAAATAAGTTAAAATGATAGGAAGTAATAAACATCTGTCTGTAATAACACTGAATGTAAATCATCTCAACTTGCCAATTAAAAAACATAAGCTGGCAGAAGGGATGAAAAAACAAGACCCAACTATATGTTGTTTTCAAGAGATGTGCCTTTCAGGCAAAGATAGACACAGGCCGAAAGTGAAAGGATAGAAATTGACAAAAAAATGCAAATGGAACCCCCAAACAGGCAGGAGTAGCTATTCTCATAGCTGACAAAGCAGACTTCAAACCAAAATTAATCATAAGAGATAAAGAAGGTAACTTCATACTGGTAAAGGAAATAATCCAAGAAGATATAATAATTCATATTTATGCCCCAAACATGGGTGCAACTAATTACATAAAAAAGCACTACCAAAATTGAGGACCCAGATATACCCAAGTACCATAATACTGGGTAATTTCAACATACCTCTCACCATGTCTCATCCAGACATATATTTGGTAAGGACTCTTTGGACCTCCCCCAAAATATTATAAATCAAATGGACTTAACAGGCATCTATATTTCATCCAACAAGAGCTAAATATACTTTCTTCTCAATAGCTCATGAAATTTCTTCAAAATAAAAGTTTAGGTCCCAAAGCTACTCTTAGTAAATATAAGAAAAATTTATATAACTCCTTACCTCTTCTCAGATGATAATCACATGAAATTAGAAATCAGAAAAACCCTACAAAACTATATAGAAATCAAAGAAGGAATTTGAATAATTTTTGACTCACTGAGCATAGTGATACAACAAAGCAAAACATCTGGGACATTAAGAAGGTAGTACTAAAAGGAAAAGGTATGGCTATGAGTGCATACATAAAATCAGAAAGATCCTCAGTAAAACAAATTAATGATGCACCTCCAGGCCCTTGAAAAAGAACAAACCAATTCCAAAACAAATAGAAAAAAAGAAATAATTAAGATCAGAGCCAAAATCAATGAAATTGAGAATAAAAAAATACAAAGAATTAATGAAACAAAGAGTTGGTTCTTTGAAAAGATAAACAAGACTTATAAGCCCTTAACCAAAATTACCAAAAGAAAAAGAGAAAATACAAATGAATAAAATTAAAGGAGAAATCACCACAGACATCCAGCAGATCATTGGGAGCTATTTTGAAAATTTTTACTCCAATGAATTTTAAAACCTAGAAGAAATGGATACATTTCAAGACAAATACAATCTGACAAAACTGAATCAAGAGAACATAGAAAACCTGAACAGACCAATAAATACCAATGGGATAGAAAGAGAAATAAAAATGCTTCCAATAAAAAAAGCTCAGGTCCAGATGGATTCTGAGATGAATTCTACAAAACCTTTATAGAACTAATGTCAATACTCCTCAAATTATTCCATGAAATAAAAATGAATGAAAGTTTCCAAACTCCTTCCTTCAAGCCAGCATCACACTCATACCAAAACCAGATAAGAACACACCAAGGAAAGAAAGCTACAGACCAATATCCCTGATGAACTTAGATGTAAAAATACTTAACAAATTATTATCAAATTGTGTTCAACAACATATTAGGAGCAACATATTATAAACCACAGACAAGTTGGTTTTACTCCAGAGATGCAAGGATGGTTCAATATATGCAAATCAATAAGAGAAGTTCATCATATAAACAGAAATAAAAACAAAAATCACTTAATCATCTCAATAGATGCAGAAAAGGCCTTCCACAAAATTCAACACCCATTCATGTTAAAAACACCGAAGAAACCAGGGATCGAAGGAACCTACCTCAACAGCATAAGGGCTATGTATGAAAAACCCCAAACCAACCTCATACTAAATGGGGGAAAGCTGAAGCATTTCCTTTAACATCTGGAATAAGACAAGGATGTGCACTCTCACCACTGCTATTTAATATAGTGCTCGAAATTCTGGCCAGAGCAATTAGGTAAGAGAAGGAAATAAAGGGGATAAAAATAGGAAAAGAAGAAGTCAAATGATCATTTTTTTTGCATATGATATGATCCTATACCTGCAAGATCCAAAGAACTCCACCAATAACAATTTTGGCAAATTAGCAGGTTAAAAATCAACATGCAAAAAAATCAATAAGTTTCTATATATCAACAACAAATCTACTGAAAAATAAATCAGAAAAACAATTCCATTCAAAAGTTTCAGAAAATTACTTACCCCTAGGAATAAATGTAATCAAGGAGGTGGAAGATCTCTATAATAAAAATGAGAACATTGAAGGAAGAAGTTAAAGACATCCCATGTGCAGGAACAGGCAGAATTAATATTGTTTAAAAGCCCATACTACCCAAAGTAATATACAGACTCAATGCAATCCCCATCACAATAGCAATGCCATTCTTCACAAAACTAGAACAAACAGTCCCAAAATTAATTTGAAATAATACAAGACCCACAGTAGCCAAAGCATTTAGAAGCCAAGAAAGCAATCCTGTAGGCATCACAATACCTGACTTCAAAGTACACCACAGAGCTACAGTACCAAAACCTGCATGATACGCTCATAAAAATAGACACACATACCAATGAACAGAATAGAAGATACAGAGACAAACCTACACATCTAGAGTCATCTACTCCTTGACAAAGGTGCCAAAAACATATACCAGAGAAAATACAGCTTTTTAAATAAATGGTGCAGGAAAAACTGATTATCCAAATATAGAATTAAACTAGACCCTTATATCTCATCTAGCACAAAATCAACTGAAAGTGAATCAAAAACCTTGGAATTAGACCAGAAACCATGTAAGTCCTAGAATAAAACATAGGCTCAACACTCCAGCAAATAGGTTCAGGACCCTTAAAGCTCAGGAAATAACAACAAGCATTAATAAATGGTTGTCATGAAATTAAAGAGCTTCTGCACAGCAATGAAAATGTGAAGACAGAACCAACAGAATGGGAGAAAATTTTTGCTTGCTATTCTTCTGACAGAGGATTTATATCTATAATATACAACGCACTCAAAAAACTTTACACTAAAATGTCAAATAACTCAATTAATAAATGAGCAAATGAATTACACAGATACTTCTCAAAAGAAGAGATACAAATGGCCAAGAATACATGACAAAACATTCAACATCATTAGCAATTAGGAAAATGCAAATTAAAACTATACTGAGATTCCATCTCACACCAGGCAGAATGGAAGTCATAAAAAATACAAATAAAAATAAATGCTGGAGAGGAGGTGGAGAAAAAGGAACACTTTTACACTGTTGGTGGGATTGTCAATTAGTGCAATCACTGTGGAAATCAGTATGGTGCTTCATCAAAAGCCTAGGCATAAAACCTCTAGATGACCCAGCTCTACCACCACTCAGTATCTATCCTGAAGAATTAGCTTACTGTGGTAATACATGCATACCCATGTTTATAGCAGAGCACTTCACAGTAGCCAAACCATGGAAGCAGCCTAGGTATCCATCAATGGATGAACGGATAAAGAAAAAGTGACATATAAACACAATGGAGTTTTATTCAGCCATAAAGAAAAATGAAATTATGTCATTTGTAGGAAAATGAATGGAGCTAGAGATCATTATGTTAAGAAAAATGAGTCAAACTCAGAAGGTCAAGGTTGTTTGTATGTTTTCTCTCATTTCTGGAAGTTACACAGGAAAAGATAAAGATGGGGGCATATCTAATGAAACTCAAAGTGAGGTCTGCAGAGGAAAGGGATGGGAGGGAGGGAGGGAGGGGAGAAGTGGGGGGAGGGTTGGCCAAACTCTAAGGTTATATTGTGTACGTGTGTGAATATGTAACAGCAAACCCCATCAGTATGTACAGTTATAATTCACCAACTTAAAAAAGTTTGGGGAAAAAGAACTATGGGAAATGCTCAGAAAGAGGAAGAACCAGGCAGAGACAATATTCGAAGACAGAATAACTGAGTTTTTAGAGCATTCATTTACAGGCTCAGAAAACCCAACCATAAAAATATTGCAGAAAAAGTACAAATAAATCCCTTGCTTGAACACAGCAAAATGAAAACTAGGAGCCATGAGAAGATTCCCCAGGTCCCGTGGAGAGAAGGCCTATTACATCTCAAGATGGTGAGCTGGTTTGCTCACTTCCTAACAGTCACCATGGAAACCTGCAAAGAGCAGATAAGGACTGAGGGGAAATTCTGGAAGTAGAGTCAAAACCCAGACACAACATCTCTCAGGAATGTGAGAGAAAAGGAAAAGGGTATTTTCAAACAACCCCAATCAGAAAGTTTGTCACATTTAGCTATTCATTAAGGAAAATTGGGAAGGCTATTTTTCAGGAAGAATAAAGTGGAAAAGATAGAAATCTGAGGTGAACAATGGAATAAAGAACAAAGGATATGGGCAAATGTGGGTAAAAAGTCAAAGTTAATATTGATGGAATGAAGCATAATTAAAATATTTAATGGAGTTGTAAGAGCAAACTAGAACTAAAATAGTTGGCAATGGGGTATAAGTGGGAAGTGAGTAATATTATGAGTTTCCTGTGCTTTAGGAGATAAGGATAAAAATACTGATTTATATAATTTCCATAACAGAAGAAAAAATAATGATTAGTCTAAAAGAAGATGAGAAGATAGAAGAAATAAAACGTAGAATAGGGAGGAAAAAACTCCACAAAGCCTGGTTTTTAAAAAAATCAATCTAATTTGTAAATCCAGGAGCTAGACCAAATGTAAGTGGACTTAATTCTTTAGTTACAAGGCAAAGGACTCTCAGGATGTGATTATAAAGCAGAGCTGCTCAAAATTCACAAGAGTCAAATTATAGAACCAGCCAGATGCCCATCAAAAGGTGATTGGATCAAAGAAAATGTGGTCTATGTACACGGTGGAGTTTACTCAGCCACAGGGAAGAATGACATTGTGGCATTTGCTGGAATGGATGGAACTGGAGAGCGTCATGCTAAGTGAAAAAAGCAGACCAGAAAGTCAATGATCGAATGTTTCCCTCCTATGGGGAAGGAAGCTGGAGCAATAAGGGAAAGAAGGAAAGGAGGATCAGCACAAAGATATGGGGAAGATCAGTGGAGCAGAAGGAGGAGATGGAGGAGGGAGGAGGGGGGCAGGAAAGGGAAAGAAACATGGAGTGAATTTAACAAAATCATGTTACAGGTATATATAAGCAAACCAATGGGAGTTTCACCTTTGTGTATAAGAAGATAGCACAAAGCAAAAATTAAAAAACAAAGGAGCAAAAGGAAGACCAGAAGAGTAGAGGAGGGAGAATGGGTAGGAGGGAGGGGGAGGAATTGAAATCAAATCTCATGCATGTATGATTTTATCAAATTTAACCCAATTGCTATGTTTGACTATAATGTTCTAATAGAAAGTAAAATTTAAAAAAAAATAGTTGCTCTGAAATACACCAGAGATTAAGGTTGGAAGGAAGGAGATAAGCCAGATAGCCAGGTGCAGTGTCACACGCCTGTAATCCCAGTGGCTCAGGAGGCTAAGGCAGGAGGATAACGAGTTCAAAGCCAGCCTCAGCAACTGTGAGGCGCTAAGCAACTCAGCGAGATCCTGCTTCTAAATAAAATACAAAATAGGGCTGGAGACGAATGCCCCTGAGTTCAATCCCTGGTGCTCCCCCCCAAGAAAAAAGAAAAGAAAAGAAGCCATACACACACTAACTGAAAGAGAGATGGAGTAATTTTCTTAATATGGCCAAAACAGATGTGACACCTAGGCATGGATTAGAGCGTCAGCACACAGTGCGAGCCTCCTCTTTCTCCCAGTGAAAGGTGGCAGGAGGCATCGCATGGGGAGCCTGCTGTATACCTCCTTCTTGATTCTCTAAAGTTCACAGGTAGTATTGTTCCTTGAGAAGATTCTAACATCTCTGTCTCAGAGATTATGTAAAGTTCTTGTTTTTCTTTTCCTTCTTAATATTTTTTTTGTAAGCATTTAAGCTGGAGAAAAGTTCTTTACAGTAACAACAAGTTATCCTGCCTCTTCCTGTACGACTTAAGTCTATAACCACCTGGCCTTGTAGCATGGCTGTCCCCTGACGCATCCCCTCATCCCGTTTCCATGAAAACGTGCTGCATTTATTGGCTGGTGCTACTCAGGCCTTTCTTTCTGTTTCTAAAAAATTTCACTTAGGTTCCAAGGGTTTCTCTCGAAGTGAAATCCCTCTTGTTTGGATCATGGCATTCACTCAGGGTCCAAATCTCTTACTAGGCTTCAATGCATTTTCAGGTGAAATCAATTAACTTTTGATGAGCTTCAAATGGTTTCATGGTATTTTAAGTAACAACCATTACTTCAATTAAGGTTTAAATTTTTTTTCTTAGTACACTCTGTTCACCCAAAATCTGGTCCTTTTCAGCTCACAGAACTTGCTGGGGTATTTCACATAAAGTCCATCTCATTTTTCTGTTGCAACTTGGAGAATCTATTTGAGCTTCTTGCTGTGTTTTACTGATTGCTCAGAGGCCAAGCATATGTAATTGTTTGATCACATAACCGTTTTCCCTGTCTGGATTTTTGCACTGTATGTGTTCTATAGTTGTACAGTTTTCTCAACAGAGTGTCATGCACTCCCTGACTGCTTGGTTGCTGCCGTCATTATAAACTGAGGCTAATTAAGTCCTCTCTGGCCATGCCAATATGGCACTTGGGAGTCAAAGAGAACCTTGGTTCTTAGTCTCTGCCAGTTTCCTGGCACTGATTCAAAACATAGCAAATAATGAGATCAATGCCAGCAAACAACTGTACTTAGGAGGGAGTCCACCTCCTCCTCCTGTTGGGTTAAACTCTACCTAAAGAGTCTGAGTTTTATCATCAAAGCTTTGCATTGATGGTTGGATTTTGTCATGAGCCAGTTAAGCAACCTTGGGAAAACCATTTAACTTCGTTGAGCCTTAGTTGAGCCTTTCTATTCTGTGTTTTGGGGATTATTATTATACCTGTGGTTCCTGGATTCATGGAAGATCTGGGCCACTGACTCCATCCTAAGGACCCCCACCTAACCAAATCCAAAGCCCTCATCTCTGAGTACCATCACATTTGGGGTTAGGGCTTCAACCCATGGACTTGGGGAGGAGGACACAAACATTCAGTCCCCAGCAGGGATATAACTTCTTTTGTTATGGTCACATCAGTCATGTCATGTGTTTATGCTCTTTGTGACTATAGGACTGAAGTCAACCCAGGTAGGGGAAAAAAACCTGACTCTTTCATTGAAAAGAATTCATTTTCGGTATAAGAGAAGGTTTGGGAAATTTTAGAAACAGACATTAAGTAGAGTCTAATTTCAGTATTTGACACCTGAAAACATGGACTAATAATTATGTTCAACAGGATGAATCCCAGACTCCCTCATGTGAGCTCTATGTCCCTACAGTCTATAAAAGTTTGGATCAAGTTAATTTTGGTGACTTGAGCCTGATAATCTTTGTTAAGATGCATGCATCTTTGCAGTGGAGGACACACAGCATGCCTTAGGACTGGAGGCCTATGAGACCAAATTGAGAAAAGCAGAACAAACACTGAAGTCTGTGACATGTCACACTGTCAAATGAGTTGCAGAGAGTAGGAGGGATCTTTGTATGTTCATAAAAGAATCTTCCTTTATCTCCAAGTATGACATAAAATATTTTCAAAAGCAGCATTCCTATCTAAATACTATTAACTTTTACCTTTTGGGATGAAATGTATTTTTTTCTTTTACTTTTTCGTTTTGACATTTTTAGCTCCTGATATTTATAGACGCTTGATGCATCAGCTTGATGCCCCATAAGACTTCCACTCAAATATTTTTAAAAAGTGGATAAGATCTGAACCCAGACAGGTGCAAAAATTCATGTGCTTTGATAACAGTATGAGGCTAGAGTCCTCAGGAGGAGTGGTCCAAATACTCTTGAGTCAGCATTGGCAGAAGCAGAACTTCTTGTGTGCTTTAAGAATTTTTGTTGTGAACTCATTTTTCCTGGGATCATATGTGTGAAAATCTCATGGGTCCTCCGTTAAGGATTCATTCCTCTACGGAGGATTTGCATTTGCTCTTTCCGGGTGCCTGGAGTGCTATTCCCAGCTTGACTAATTTAGAAGTCTGATCATTAATTTACAAGCAATTAATAGTATTATTTGTTTGTAAATGACTTCTAGCTTATCGCTTTATATCAGAAAATATGGCCAAAAATGTTCTTTTGGAATTTCTGAAGTCTTTTTTTTCCTGCTTTGTAGGCAGATAAATGATTTATTTCCACAAGTGGCTGCTGGCTATAGTAAAGAATACATATTTTTGTCCGTGGCACACAAAATTATCTACACACCTACCTTTAGAACAGGTTTGTTGATTGTTATTATTTGAAATATCTATATTCTTCCTTCTTGCTCAGTGATATTTTTGAAAGATAAAAGTATTATAGTCTGCTATGATTTGGGCTTTTATAAATTTTCTTTGTATTTTCAGTTTTTATTTGCTGTGCCTTATTTAACTGTATGTTATTTGGAGATATAAATATTATTATTATTATCTCTTCCTTGAAGTGTGCACCTTTTGTTGCTTTCCTGTCTCTCACCCCAGATTCACCTTCATCTGGTGTTATTCTGATTTAATACTGACTGGCTGCTCTTCCTTTTCTTTCTTTTTCTATTTTGCTTAAAATATCTTCGTAACATTCCATTACTTTCCATTGTTCTTTATTATTTTATTTTAGTTGAATTTTAAAGCAACATATAGCTAGAACCTATAAGCATTCAGAAGTTCTCTTTTAATAAAGAAAAGCTTCCCTTTACTTTCATCATGATTTACTTAATCACTCCTTGTCTTCTTGTCTTTTTTTTTTTTTTGAAATTCTTATTACCTGTGTCTTTCATGTCTTTTTTATTTTCTTTTCATGTATAGCTTCCATTACTTCATATCTGTGTCTGCATTGTGGGCTATCATCTCTACTTGAATTTAAGATAACCAATTTTATTTTAATTGAAAGCTCTCTTTTTAAGTTGATTCCTTAACTTTAAACTTCAAAATTGACTGGCTTTCAAAAAAAATTTCCAGAAATCTTTTTATATTCTCTTATTTTATCTCCTTAAGACTTCTCATTATTTTTTTATTAACATTCCTTTTTCACTAGTTCTACATTGACAAGACCTATTTAATCTGGTTGTTCAAGTTTGTACATTCATTGGCCTGATTTATTATTGTCTTTTCCTACTCAGGTCAATGGGTGTGGATTTCTTCAGTGAGGATGATACAAATCTAGCCCGGGCCTTTCTGTGGATGGAGAATTGATAGGCGATGGAGGATCTGGCTGCCTTCCCCCTTACCAATGTCAGTAGTAAGAAAGTTCCCAGGCTGGGGCCTCTGGGCTGTGCCATGGCACTCTCCTGTATTCTTGGGTCCTCAAGTTCCTCTGCCCAACACTTTCCTCCACATTTTTAGTGTACTATAAACATAAAGAGCTGCCTGTGCTGAAACACCGCTCTATCCTCCACTAGCTGTGGAATATGTGTTACTTAGCCTTTCTGGGCTTCCATTTCCTCAACTGGGAAATTGGAATAGTCTAATCTTTCCTGCTGCAGGTTTTAGGTACAATAAATGGGTTGCTATATGGGAAGCACTGAGACCAGTGCATGGCCCCCTGGATGGATGCCCCCAATGACCTAAGGAGCTCCTGCTAGGGGTGAGGGCTGCAGAAAATGTTAGCTATTATTATTGTTAGGATTACTTCTCAGACAAGGCTTTTAGAAACATCTATTTCCCCTTCATTCTTATTTACTTACCATGGTAACACGGTTCCCTTCTCCCCGTCTTCTAAAGCAGATAGTGAAGGTTTCCTCTGATCTCTTTAGAGTCATTAAGAAAAATTGACTCTGCTTCCTGTTTCTCATATAAGCCTTTTTCCTCATCATTTCTCCTGCCGTTGTCCTGGCCACCTCTCATCTAGACATCACAATACATCCTTAACTGGCTGTTTATTCTCCTACCTCTCTTTTAAGACTGTCTTCTGCCTTAAATGACAATGGAAGTAAAGAAATGATGATAATAATGCTAACTCAGTGTTTTCAATCACCATCTCATTTATCGCTTATAATAAATTGGCGAAACAGATACACTTGGCTATGGTTTGAATCTTAAATATCTCCAAGACCCATGTATTAAAGGCTTGATCCCCAGAGTGGGGCTATTAAGAGGCGGTGGATCCTTTAAGAGGTGGAGCCTATCGGGAACTCTTTAGGTCATTGGGGGAGTGCCCTCCAGGGGGATTGTGGGACTCAGTCCCTGCCCATTCTTCCTTCCACTTCCCAACAGGGCCATATGTGGATTTTCTCTGCCATCTGCTCCTGTCATGGTCAGCTGCCTCATCAAAGGGCCAAAAAGCACTGGGGCTAACCAATCCTGGACAGGAACCACAGAAACCATGAGCCAAAATGAACCTTTTCTCTTTTATCAGTTGATTATCTCAGTTGTTTGTCATGCTAACAAAAAAGCTGACTAACAGATGCTCATTACATTGTTTTCTAAAACTGAAAATTTGGGCTTTCAGAGATTAAGAACTTACCCTAAGCACAGAGCTAGGACCCGCCAGTTCCAGAACACCAACACCACGGTCTGATGCCAGGCCCTGCAGCCCCGTCTGTGCCAGGTGTGAGTCCCTTGCTGCTCACCCTTCACTCACTCCTGATCCTGCAGACGAGTGTGTGTGCCCAGGCACCAGAGGCCTTCACCAGCTCACCCAGGGAAACATCCTCAGCCTTGTGTCTCCCTCAGGGGTGGGCTCGTGCTCACAGAGCAGCCTGTTATGAAAGCGAACTCTTTCCCCGTCTTCTTGTCTGCTCATCATAGGATGGGCCACGCAGTGTGACGACACAGCAAGAGGGTGCTCACCAGGTGCTGAGCGGACACCAGCACCGTGCCCTTGGACTCCGGCCTACAGAGCCGTGATCCAAACAAAATTGTTTTCTGTTTGAATTTCCCAGTCTGTTATTCAGTTGCTATAACATAAAATGGACTCAGACACTCGTGGTCCAATGGAGACAAATATAAAGGGGTGTACGAAGTAGAATGTGTAAGTGCCACAGAAGCAGGGGGAGGCCCCAGTCCAGCATGGGAGAATGGGAGGGGGATGAGGAAGATGCCAGGGAACACCTGGTCGGTAACTGCGGGTAGTGCCCCAGTTGATGATGGTTTATGAGGGAGAGTTCAGAGAGTCAAGAAGAGGTTTCTGTGCAGGTCTTGGAAGAAACCTAGGGACGAGTAGGAGTCTGCGACAGAAGAAGTCTGGGTTTGGGAAGAGAGTACCAGCAGCAGAACTGGCCTGTGCAAAGGCATAGAAGAAGAGAAGGAGGTACTGGGGACATGTAATGAGTCAAAATGGACAGAGTACAAAGTGCCACAGCTTAAGGAGCACCAGGGTCGGTGGCCTGATTCTTCAGGTCCACAGGCCCCACAGCTTCCTGAAAAAACACACAGAGCCTGGGTTTCACTTTGAAAGTGGCAGGAAAGCACTGGAATCGTTCCTACAGTGAGCTCGGGTTGTCACGGGGAATAGAGAAGCAGTTGGGGGGAAAGAAGAATGAGTTGTTTCAGGCCTGTTGGGTAGTGTCCGCGCCAGCAGCTGGGACCAGGGGGCGTACAGAAGAGAGCTGGGCTTGACACAAGGATTTGAGAGTTACAGGCGTTCAGGTGACAAGGACAACAGCAGCCAAGGGTTTGGGTGAGATGGGGGTAAAGAATGAAGCGCTTAAGGGAGGGACCTGAATCTTCAAAAGATCCTGAGCTTGGATAGCTGGAGCAGTAGAAGACAAACACAGAGTCCAGTGTCACAAAATACAAGGACAGATATGTTTCAACCAGTAGCCGATGGTACCCAAACAAAGTAGCTGGGGTTCAAGAAAGATAAGAAACTTATCAGAAAGAACATCCGTGACCCAAGCAAGGGCACCTTTGGTGGAATGTTGGAAACAGAAGCCAAATAGCAGAGCACGGTGGTGTGTGGGTGGCAGAGCTGAGCAGAGAACAACCCTGCCAAGAAATTTGGCTGGAAGGAGGGGAGAGAGCTAAGGCAACAGCTGCTGGGGATCACGCTGTCGATGGGGCGATTTATTGTATTGTCTTTCCTTTCAGATATAACACACACACACACACACACATACACACACACACACACGTACACACACACACACTCTTTCCATTCAATAACATTTGCTAGCACCCAACAACCAGATGCTGATGGAAACGACGTGTTAAGGGTGAAGGGCTGAGGATGAGATGAGAGAAGAAGAACAGCTGTAAGGAGGTTCCTTGGGGAGGTGAAAGGATGGAGTCCAGAGACTTGGAGGAAGAAGGACTCTTCGTTGTATCTTTATTCCGAGAAGGAAGTGAAGGGTGGATGTGGGACAGTTTGTCGGTTTGTTTGGAAGTTAGGGGACATTTATCCAATGGCTTCTATTTTCAATAAGAGGTAGGAGGTCCAGGCATCTGCTGAGAATGTATTTGAGGAGGTAGGGAAGGAGCTGAGAGGGGAAGAGAAGATTTGTAGGGTATCTCACGGAAATTGTGAGGATCCATTAGGAAGAGGAGAAAGCCGAGCAGCCCAAATGGTGACACCATTCAGCATAGTCATGATTTTATTTCCAGCCGAACCAACTAACATCTTTCTCATTTTTCATCTCCAAAAACGTGTCTACTGAAGCAAATTTAACTAACTTTATTCCCATTATCCAGATATGATTTACCACAGGGAGATCCAAACTATCCAGGAAACTTCATTCTTTGTTTTCCTCGGTGTTTGGAGAAGTATGGCAAAAGCTTTGGTGGGAAAAGGAAGAGCAAAAAAGAAAAGCAGTCCAGGGGAGATTTACTACTGCACATCCCAACCTGTTTATATACATTAGCTATTATATAGCTCTTTTTCAGTTAATCAGCTATTTTCAAATGCATTAATTTACCTCATCCTCCCAATAATTTGTTCAAAGACACACAGCAGGGGTGACCATGTTAATATCAGGCTATTCCTCAGACTTTCTGAACTTAGAACACTTCCTTTTTTAATATACCATGAAACTCTCTGAAATAAAAACTGTAAGAGGAATACGTAGCCTCGGGTCCAAGGAGACTCTATAGAGAAGGTCAAGGATCTTCTTCTCTGGAGTGATTTCTTGACCTAGAGAGCAATAGTAACAGGAAACTCATGCTACGAAGAGTATATTCCTGGTTCAACAAGCCCTTTCCAGTTGGCTCTCAGCTGGTGAGAATTGCTTATCTTACATAAGAGAACCACAGGCCCTATCTCTCCTTGTGAGTGGGTGACAATCTTAGTCATCACTGTCTCTGCTGAATTTGATCACCAGATACTGATATTTTGTCAAGGATTTGGATTTATTGTACTAACATGTGGAAATGCAAGATGAAGTTGTTGGATTGACCACTGCAGATTCCAATGCAAGCTGTTTGTTGCTGTCTTATCCTCTGTGGTCACCTGTCATTCTTGTCATTATTGCCACTGTGGCTGTCATCATTACCATTATCATCAAGTTCTTTTCCATGATTTCTACCAAAATGCATGAATAACACTGTAGCAAAATTTTTGTCTTATGTGAAGAAAAATAAGACATTAGATACAGCTGAACTTCACAAGCACTTAATATTTGGTCCTTAGAAACTCATGGAGGAGATTCAAATATACATGACTTAATCCCATTTAAAAACGCCCAGAACTTTGAGCTGGATATAAGACATAGAGTCACAAATTCTAGTTCTGTAACTTACTGATTGTATGAACTTGGTTATTATTATGGTTTGGATGTGAGATGTCCCCCCAAACCTCTTGCTAATGCATGGATATTCAGAGATGAAATGATTGGACGGTGAGAACCGTAACCTAATCAGTCCATCCTAGTTTGAATAGACTGATGGATGGTAACTGTAGGCAGGTGGGCATGACTGGAGGAGGTGGGTCACTGGGGTGTTCCCTGAAAAGGTGCCTCTTCCCTATGTCCCCTCCCCCCCTTCCTGATCCCACCATGATCTGAGCAGTTTCCTCCACGGCTCTTTCTCCCATGATGTGCTGCTTTGACCTTGGGCCACAGCAAAGGAGTCTGCTGCATGTGGACTGACAGCACTGAATCTGTGAGCCCCCAAATAAACATTTCCTCCTCTGAATTTTTCTTGTTGGGTATTTTGATCATATCAGTTCAAATGCTAACTAAAACAAAAATTGGGATCAGTATTGTGACTGACCTCACCACGTAGTTCAAAAGCCTTTAGAGATGGTTTGTGTAAGGAATTTTGAAAAGCTTAAAGGTGCAGGCTGGAAAAGCTTTGGAATGTTGTAAACAGAGCTTAATGGGCTATTCTGTTGGGAATTCAAAAGACCAGACTTCTGAAAGGAATGTGGACTGTGCTCCTGAGGTTTCAGAGGGAGGTGAAGACTCTTGGGAATTGGACAAGAGGTCACTCGTGTTATATTCCAGCAAAGAACCTGGCTACATTTTTCCATGCCCTAAGAATTTGTGTGAGGCTGAATTTTAAAATGATGGACTAATTAATCTGATGGAGGAAATTTCAAGGCAGCACAGCATACAGGCAGTGGCATGGAAATTGCTGCCAGCTTTTAGCCAGGTTTACTGTAAAAGACAAAAGCACACATCAGACCTTTAGGACTTTAAAAACTTACAGTTTAGTCAGAAAAGCATAGATAAAGTTGGGGCTGAGGAAGCAGTTTTCATTGAAGAGTTCACAACCCCTAAAGAGAGACTAAGTACTTTGCACAGATGTAAAAGGAAAGAAGGCTTGAGGGCATCTCGGGAATTTGCGAGACCATATCCCCTGTAGGCTCCAGGGGGCCCCATGCTCACACAGGGACCCTAGAGGGTCATTTCACCATTCTGAGTCACGTGGGCATTCAGCAGCGACTGAAGCCATGAGTCCCGAGGGCCCAGGTTCTGTTTGAGCTGGTAGCAGACCTCGGCCTCATCCATATGGTGCTGGTTCTGCAGGAATGCCACATGCTAGAGTTGAAGATAATGGAAGCTTCCACCAAGGTTCCAAAGGAAGGCCTGGAAGGCCAGGAAAAGCATCGCAGGGTCGGAGTCTCTGTGGGCTGCCCCTGAGAAAGTGATGCATGAAGCTGTGAAGAAGGAAAGCTGGAGTGGAGACCCCAGTAATTAAGAGGTGTCGGTAATGTGGATTGTCTGCCATATGTGCTGCAAATCTGCAACCAGCAAGGCCGGAGGAGCAAGCCCTTTGGAACCTAATATCTCATAGTCATGTGTCCCGGATGCTCTTAGAAGAGTTAGGGGACCTATTTGCACAGCTGGGTTTCAGTCTTGCTTTGGGTTCTTTCTTCCTTCCTCCCTCCCTCCCTCCCTTCCTCACTTCTTTCCTTTCTTGCTCCCTCCCTCCCTTCCTTTCTCCCTCCTCCCTTCCTTCCTTCCATCCTTCTTTATCTTTCATGTGGGGGTGGGATACTGGGGATTGACTCCAAGGGTGCTCTACCACTGACCTACATCTCCAGCCTGTGAGGTTTTTTGGTTTTTTAGGTTGGGTCTTGCTAAGTTGCCGAGAGTCTCACTAATTTGTTGTGGGTCTCTCTAAGTTGCCAAGGTTGCCCTTGAACTTGCCTCAGCCTCCCAAGTCATAGGGATTAGAGGCATGAGCCTTTGCCCTGGCCCTCATCTCTTCTTTCTGTTCCCCTATTTTCCCCTTTTGGAATGGGAATGTTCACCCTGTGCCATTGTGTATTGGATATGTGTAACTTGTTTTTTTCTTTTTTGTTTTTTTTTACTTTTACAGGCACTCACAGCAAAGAGTTTGCCTTGAGTCCCAGATGAGACTTTGGACTTGGATATACAATTAATGCTGGAACTGTTAATACTATGGGACTCCAGCTCCTTCCAAAGTGGACTCCGACCAGCAACTCCCCAGGGAGTACCCAGGCCATCAGTCTCGACTGAGGCTGTATCATTGGTTCCTCTTCAGAGGCTCCAGCTTCTTGGACTGAGCAGCTACTGGTTTCTCCAGTCTCCAGCCTACAGACAGCCATTGTGGGG
Source organism: Ictidomys tridecemlineatus (assembly GCF_052094955.1). Taxonomy (NCBI): domain Eukaryota; kingdom Metazoa; phylum Chordata; class Mammalia; order Rodentia; family Sciuridae; genus Ictidomys; species Ictidomys tridecemlineatus. The sequence continues at coordinate 187,428,267 of NC_135482.1, forward strand.
CTATCTGGTTTCTGATCCTGTAAGCCAATCATCAATCTAATAAGTCCCTTTTTTAATAATTGTATATATATTTTATAATCACATACATATATGAATATACACAGTATACATATGGTTCCTCTAGAGAGCCCTAATAAAGCTTCGTTATTTAATCTGCTTATGCCTCAGTTCTGTCTTATAAACTGTAAAATACCTCTTCTATAAAGTTGGGGAAGAGTAAAAGATATTGTTAGCAAAGCCCAGAACAGATACCCGAACGTTGGTTTCCATTCCTCCCCCTTGTCTCATCAGTCTCCCACTTCCTAGAATCATAAGCACTCCTCACAAATCATTACTTAAAAAATTAAAATATTTGCTTAGAAAGATAACTTTGCAGGTGGCATCAATGTTGTTTTTATCCTGCCCCGTAAAGATGTGACAGAGCTGGACAATCTCCCCTCAAAGCCAAATTCATTTTTCCATTACTGTTTTTGTTTGTTTTTGCTTCCTTTATCCAAGATAGGTTTTAGGCAACTAAGATGAAATGCTCACCAAAGAGTCATCCTTTGTAGCTGTAATGACACAAATTACATTGTTCTCCAGGGTTTAAAACACCCAACCATTAAATTTAACTAAGTGAGCTTGGCAAATCTTTTCAAAGCAAAGCAGCTGTTTCCCTTTTCCTCATTTTTTTTTTTTTTTTAGGTTTTGCTCAACAGCTTAAAGATGTACACCCTCTCGTTGTAGATGCAGGGAAACACTGTGAAGCACCCTGAATACTAGCATGAAGGCTACTGACATGATCAAAAGAGAATGAGATGTTGGATTTTATTTTAAGCAGTCGCACATGTCCTTGTTAAACCATGCAGTGCTTATGATGTGAAGGCACTATTCCAAGCACTTGATGAATAATAAGTTGTTCAACTCTCCTAAGGTAGCCCCTATTATTATTCCCACTGTGAAGAGACAATCTACAGCAAGGGAAATTAAACTTGCTCAGGATCACATAACTCCTAACAGGCAGGGCTCAGGCAGATTGGCCCCGTGGACCAGGCTTTAAGTTCTCCCACCTATCATTGAATTTCTTATTCAGCTTAACTCGTTTCTTCCTGGTCTTTGTTCCTAGACATTTATCAATGTCCCTACATCGTTCCTGCTCATTGGAGCCCAGTCCTTGCTCTCATCACTGACTTGTGAGCACCTCTGTGCACCACCAAGTGGGGCATCCTCTAGCTGGTCCCCATCATTGGAGCTGCCTGCTGTGCACCTCTTCATGGAGCAGGGAACTCCCAGGAAACTCAGCCCTAGTCAGTGATTCACAATATGATACACTGTCCAGATGAGGGACAATGCAGTTGAATCTTGGGGAAGCTTGCCAAAGAGATCACAGCTATAAGCCCTGTTTGTGCCTCCCACAAAGATCATGGTCTCAGTTCTCTGTGCTGAGTCCCTTCCTGCCTGTGATACCCAACACAGGGTTTTTTGAGAACCTGATTTGGGATTATGTCACTAGTGCTACTGAGTGAATTATGGAGAGGTGTCCCCCTTGGCCAGATGGAGAGTGGAAGTGTCTGGGGTGATATGTGGGTAAAGAGGATCACTTTGGCAAAGGGATCCCTTTGGGTCAAGAGTAAGTTCAGAGGTCACCTGCTGTGGTCCTGCCCTGATCACTGGTTCCCATAAGAACAAGTGTTCATACAATAAAACACAGCCTGGGCACCTCCTGAAGGAAGCAGGCTAGTACAGGGACTATAAAGAGAACTGTGGCAAGTCCCCTGTCCCTGTGGTCAGTGTCAACAGCAATGCCAACAAATGTGACACATATATGCTATTCTATGTGTGTGTGTGTGTTGAATAAAGGAATAAATACACGTTTATGCACGCATGCATGTCTTCAAGAATAGTTATTGACAAGGCTAAAAGGGAGAAATGAATCCTAGGCAAAGAGAATAAATAGCACAGGAAGAGCCCAGAGACAGGAAACAACTTGGGAAATTTCTGTTCAGGTCCCAAGGAGAGGGGTGGCAGGAGCTGAAGTAAGGGTCAGGAATTAAGACCTTATTCCACGATAAGGAGCCGACCTGGCCCAGCAGTTCATCCCTTTCAGACTCAGCGTGTACATGAGCTCCTTTGAGATCCGACTCTGATTCAGGAGGTCTGGTTCTGACAAGCTCCCCGTGATGCTGCTGCTAGTGGTCCCTGGCCCACACTCTGAGCAGCAAGACCTTAGTTGGTGATAGAAAGGACTGACGGACTCGAGGAAGGACAGTGACGTGTGTTTGGCCCCTGGAAGGCATGTGGAAAATGTTAGGGGCTAAGAAAATTAAAGGATATGAGAATACAGTCAATGATTAGCTGAAGTTCACAGTCTTCCACAATAAGAATGGGACAAGCATTTGTTGAGCGGCTTTCATAGAATGGTCATTGCACAAGGTACCTGACGAACATCATCTCCTCTGCTAATGGAAAGTAAAGCCCTAGCACTCGGTGCCACTTTTGACCAATCACTAGAATCAGAGAATTCTTTGGGGCAATTTTAAAATGGAATTAAACATACTCAAATTCACCAGAATTATTAACCAGAAAATGCCCTCGCGGTGTACACTGCACATTCTGTGTTATTTCACTTAACACTAATATTTTCGTCTTCACTCAAAGTCCAAGAACATTTTGGCTAAGTCACCATCCACCTCTTTGTGGCTTGCTGTTGGGTAAGAAATTAGCTTTCCCTTGAGCACATGGTCACCACCCCACAACTACTAGCTCTTGAAATAGGCCCAGAGCTCTAATTTTAAATTCAAAATTTGCACTTTGCTCTCTGTCTAGCTAGCCTGGGGTGTTGCTGTTGGTGACACTATTGGAGACTATTATTTTCAGAGAGGGAAAGAGAGCCAGAACGGATAGGAGAGAAAAGGAGAACCAGGTGGAAAATTACGGATGAGCTGACCCACCCTACTCCCACCCTGCTCCCACCCGACCCCTGGGTAGGCCCAGGCTTGCTCTGTCCCCCCTCCCCTGCTCAGCGCACCTGCCCCTCAGCCTGTCTGACTTCTCAGTTCCTCCTGGCCGTTTACTTCGGGAGAGGAGCCTGCAGGAGCAGAGCAAAGGGAAGCAGCAGAAATGCGTGAAAGGAGGCCAGCACCACGGTGTGACTCACCCCAATTGAAACCCAGAGCTCGGAGGGTTTACAAACATGAGCCTGTGATCTGCTGGGAAGTGGATGTCATCCGAGGCTCTTGTGCTCAGCAGAACAGAGAGCACTCGACCGAGGAAGGGAGGAGGGAGAGCAGGTGTTTGAGGGTGAGAAAGAGGTGGGCTCCAATCTCAGAGGGGTCGCTGGAGACACAACCTTGACAGATAGCTGAACACACGCCACGCCTTTCTGCCTTTAAATTCGGAGCTGTGTTCAGAAGACCCTCTTGACCTTTGTCTTCCCAGCACCCCCTTCGCTAGCTGCATCCTCCTTTCCTTTGGGAGTCAAGACAAGCCCATCCCGAGCAATCCTGGGGGGACTCCAGCCAAGGTACCTTACGGGCTGCACGATTGGACACCCCCACCCTGTCATCAAATGTAGGGCTGAGCCAGGGTCCCCAAACAACTGCTTATCACTTCCTGCTCCTAAATCCCCCGATGGCCTTGGCTCTTGTTCTTCCTGGCTTCACTTTGTTTCCGTCTTCAGTCCCAAGTCCAGGAACATTTTGGCTAAATCACCATCCACCACTTTGTTGCTTGCTATTGGGTAAGAAAATTCCATTTGGGGTCAAATTAGTGTTGGTTTCTGTTACTAACCACAGGGAGCCCTAAATGGTACAAGTACTGACTAGGACTGCTTTGAGGATTAGCAATAATGTGTGCAATTCTGGGTTTAAAGTCTGGTTTAAAGAATTATTACTAGGGAATTATTTAAGGTTCTATCACAAGCAATCAGACCTAGGAAATTCACAAGGCTTGTGTGTATGTGTGTGTGTGTGATGCTTATGTGTCCTTTCCGGTAAATGAAGGGAACCCATGTTTGGCCAATTTGGAGAAAAGTTTAAGCTCACTATGCTGAGTATGTTATTTGTGATCAGGTTTGTAATCACAAATGTTTATTTTGTTAAGAAATCCTGTATTCTTTAAAAAATAATTTCTTTTTTGGAGCAATTTTAGGTTTGCAACAAAACAGCAGAAACCATGGTGTTTGAATATTTTATACTGACTTCTATGCTTCCTTTGTGATAAAATGTAATACACAGCCCTATAAAACCTTTAATTCAATATGATCTATTGAAAGGAGGAACTATCAGGATATTTTCTTGATAAAAGTTGGTGCTTCTCTCAACATTTAGAAGCTTATAACCACCTCTGCACAGCTCTTATGTCCCTCACAGGGAACGAGGAGTCTTATGCCTTTTGCTTTAAACCCTGCCTATTTATTATTTGCTAGCTTTCAGAGGCTCCCTTTTCCTCTGGAGAGCTCAAGGCCATGTTGCGAAAGGACTTTCATCTTCTTGGCCATAAACATCCTTCCAACCTTTCCAAGGCCCAAACAGCTGAGCATCAAGGGCAGCAGAAAAGCGATGAGGAAGTGAAAATCAGGCCAGGAGCTTCCCAAATTCCTGTCTGCTGGCCACTTAGCAGAATATCAGAGCAGCCTTCACTTTAAGTAGGGCCCTTTTATTTGCCTTATGTGAGAAAATAAAAATGAGTTGATCCAAAAATCAGAGGAAAATTGTGCAGAAATTAAAGCTGAAGCTTCAGGTCCCCCATTTTAAATTAGAGAAGAGTTACTTAATAAACACGATACTCCCTCCATTGTAACAAACATCTCTGGTACCTGTTGTTTACCTTGTGGCAGATTTAGCAGTCCCACGCCCTCTCTAAGGAGGCAAGTTGCATTAGTATCCTCATTTGACAGCTGTGGAAACTGAGGCTCAGAAACTTGTAGAAACTCATCTGATTAATGGTTGAGCCAATATTTGCAAAGAGAGCCTGGATGCTTTATCGTTATGTGTGTTGGCTTAATCAGCTACAACAAAATAATGACTACAGATGAGGTGGCTTAAACTGCACACATTTATTTCTCAGATGGAAACTTGGAATTCTGAGCTCAAGGTGCTGCAGATTGGGTTTCTCTCCTCCAGTTTCCACCTTGTTGTGGTTCTCAACGTGGCCTTCCCTTGGTAAGGAATCATGAAGAGATATGGGGCTTACACAGCAAAGGATATATTTAAATCTTTTTAGATATTAAAAACCAACTTGCTAAGAGCTTTCTCTTTCTCTATGTCTTCTTCCACTTTCCACTCAAAGGTACGTGAATTTACTATTTCTGTCCACAGCTCAGTGGAGAAGAAGAGTTTATGCAAGTAGGCACATGCCCAAGACCTCTGGTTAAGAAATGTGTACCAGCTATTTTAGTGTCACCAAAAAAGCAAAGCGAGGCAAGATCCCTTGTATTTTAGTGTCTTGGATCTTAAGGACAACAGAAATACAGCAACAAAACCCCTGGTGTGCTAACTAGACCATGTAAGCCTGCCAATCCTCCCAACTCTTCTCCCTCTATGGATGCTAAAGCTGAACCTCAGGGAGGTCAAGGCCCTTGGTAAATACCTCCAGGATAACACAGGGGTGAGATTGAAACTTGAAGCCTGGTCTTCTGATAGCAAATCCTATGACTTTCAGAGGGTGTTTGGAGAAGGCATTCACAGGTTTTCATCCGGGTACTACCACTCTTTCCAACACCACCCAAGGCATCCAGGGTGGCCTCAGGAAATCTCTAACCTGCTGGGTCTCACTGCTCCTGTGAGCCAGCAGAGGTGCCCTGGGGGCTTTGTCACTTGGCGGCTTGGGCAGGTTGGGCCCCATATCCCAGAAGCCCCGTCCCTGCAGGTTTCTGGTTTGAGAGGCTCTGGGAGAGACATGGAGGCAGAAGGGAGGCAGGAGTCATTCTGTAACTCACACTCGCCACTGCAGATCTGCTGACCCACCCCGCTGTCTGGAGTACAGCTGGGCCTGCAGCCAGCTGACCTTCCCTGGCCCCTTCTTCAGCTGCACTGATGCCTGGCCCAGCTGGGCATTTATCTTGCAGGGCTCACCTCTGCAGGATATCCTATCGCCATCCAAGGTGTCAAAATGACACAGATTTTAGTTCACCCTTATGGGGCTCATTCTTGCTGCTTCCAGCTTCTCCTTGACAAATCCTGGCCTTACAACCTGCTTCACTTCCTGACTGCCTGATGTGCAGACTCCAAACCCCAGCATCACAAAGAAGACAGCACCCACAGCCTCCTGGAGCAGCTCCCATGACTCAGAACATCAGGTCCCTATAACAAATCGAGACAGATAAATAACTGATAGATAGATGATAGGTGTTCAATAAAAAGACAAACACACACATATATAGAGAGGACAGATGAATGGCTACAGTGTAGAGAAACTGACATGCAAAGGCACATATGAACATAGAAATAGATTTTAGTTAATAGGAAATGAGAGCTAGACGGATGAATAGAGAGATAAGGGTGGATAACTAGACAGAGGAGATAGTAGATACACAGAAAGAGAGAAATATACATATACATACATGTATCCAGCTAACTAGCTAGATGATATACATGGATGGATGGATAGATTGATAGACAGACAGACACAGAGACAAACAATAGGTAGATGATGGGTGCATGGATGCAGAAAGAGAGTATTATAGACTGAATTGTGTTGCAACCCTAGCTGCCCGTACCCTGGAAAATTACTGAATTTGGAGACAGGAACTTGAAAAAGCTGTTTAAGTTAAAATGATGCCATTAGAGTGTGTATTGCTCCAATCCAACAGGTGTTATTAAAAGATGAATAGTTCAGACATACAAAGACACAGCAAGAAGGAGGCCACCTTCGAGTCAATGAGAGAGGCCTCGTCGGGAGAACCCAACCTGCTGACACCTTGATCTTGGACTTCCAGCCTCCAGAGGAAATACATTTTTGTTGTTTAAGCCACCTAGCATGTGATACTTTGTTATGGAAGCCTAGCAAACTAATCAGTTGATAGATGATAGACGTGTGTATGTGTATCAGATTCTCTAGAAAAATACAAGTAGATTCAGGGGGTCCCAGGAAGGTTTGAGTCTTTACAATTTCTAACAAGTTTGCAGGTTATGTTGATACTGCTTGTCCTGGGGCCATATTTTAAGAACAACTTCTCTAAGACATTGCAAAGCCTGGGTTAGTAACCTTTAGTACTCCTGTCAGAACAAGTGCTGAGAAATCAAATATGAGGTAAAGGGATATGAAATAATCTTCAACCTTGTTTTAGAAACAATCTTAACTCCAGCTCTGAAAATATATATTTTATGTATTTCCCATGTATATGCCCAAGACAAATGAGCATGTCTGTCCACCAAGATTCACATACAAGAATGCTCACTGCAGATTTTTCCACAGTACCTGCAAACTGCAAACAACTCAAACATCTGCTAACCAAAGAATGGATGCACAATGTGTGATGTGTTCATACAATGGAATATGACCCAGTAACTTTTTTCAAAAAGAGCTTGTGCTACATGTAACAATATGGGCAAGCCTCTCAAATATCATGTCTAGCAAAATAAGCCAGGTGAAATAGAACACACGGTACAAACCCATTTAAGAAAGTAATAAATAGGCAACACTGATGAGAGGGAGGAGGACTGAGGGGGACGTGGACAGGACACTGTGTGGATGCTGGAAATGTCACTCATCACCTTCATATGTAAAAATTCCTTGAGCTATATCTTTAAGATTTGAATCAGACTCCACAGGACTGACCTTCCCATTAGGCATAGGAGGACCAATACTCAGTGCCCATAATTCCTTAGGGACCTTTAAAATGCTTGGACTTTTTCTAAGACCAAAAGAGAAAAAAAATAAATATAACTCAACCTGGACTATATTATCTTTAACTCAGTAATAAAATACAGTTTTTAATATTTTTATGGGGAAGGGGTCCAGAGTAGCAGAAATACTTGTGTTCCACCATCGTCCCACACAGTCCTGACACCACAGGTAAAAATCGCTCCCAGCTACATGCATTTTCCCACATCCCTGTGGTAGTGGAAAGCATTTAGAATGGTGTCCTAGCCAACCACCAGCCTGCTCTAGCCCGTAACAGCTCCTGTTCCCTATGACGAAATCCTAAAAGGCCAAACGATTCTGTGCATCTGTGTCAGCAGGAGGAAGGTAGAAAGCAGGGAGACAGAATGTGCTCTAACTGAATGGGATTTGCACAGAAAGAGGGGCTAAGTCTTTAGAGGGCTTTTGAATTAGGTTGGCCTGGAGAGGAAGCTTCCGGAACACTAGAAAGATGGCGGCACTGTGTGTGCTACCTCATTCCCCTCTTCAGAGAGGACAGCCAGGACAAAGGAATGCTAGAGGACAGACAGAGAGGTGGATGGGAGGTTCTCCCTACAGCCCTGGCCAACCAGGCGGGCCCTCCTGAGCACCCACAGATGCCCAGACCAGGCTCAGCTCTGCAGGCACATGAAGGAGTTATAAGGCTCCTCAGGGTGTCACATCCAGCTGGTGGGGAGGGTGTACACCTATGCAGAATAGGGAGCCTTCAAGAGCTCAACCCAGGGGACACTGGATGGAGGCTTTGGGAAGAGTCAAATCCCAGCAGGTCCTTGTGATTCTCTAAAGCTTTAGTCAAAGCATAGAAAATGGGATGGGAGTCAGAGACCCGTCACCCACTCCACCAGGGCTCAGAGCAAAAGGCTGCATTTCAGCCCTGATTATGGCCCTAGACCACCGGAGTCCAAAATCTGCCACCACTGCTGGATTGGCGTGACTGTAGATGAGTTATTTAACTTCTCTATCCTTCATTTTTTCCTATGTACAGAACGGGCATTATAACAGCCCCTATCCCCAAGATTATGAGGATTAAAAGTTATTACAAGTAAATCCCTTAGAACAGTACCTGGCACACAGAGAGTAAAAGTATCTTATTTTAAATTATTATTTTTATTAGTATGCCTCCTTCTAGTTTCCTATCTCTAAATTGAGGCCAGGGCTTATTAACTTTTCTTGAATGAATCAAGATGTTGCTCTGAACTTCCTTTAAATAACCTTCCAATTGCCATATCACACAAATATTTTATTAGTGCTGTGGGGTTTGGGTTTCAACTAAAAATCCTCTATCCCCAAGGACACAAATAGTGTTCTAATAACACTGAAGATTAAAGATAGTTGGAAGAGAAAGAACAGTTGATTTGTACCATCGAAAAGAGCCTGAAAGAGAGTATATGCTTTTTAAAACCAAAGCACATTGTTACTGAAAGGTTATTTTTTTGTTTGGAAAAGAATTTGAAAATCATTGTCCTATCACAGTGAGCAGACTGCTAAGTGATACAGAACAGGCGGACTGATAAAAATATCTGTGAAAATGTCCAGATTGATGATATATCCTAAAAATATGTTTAACAAAATAGTGAACGAAATGAAATGGGCCTAATTTTCCATCCATGCCACTTCATGTTTATTCTTTTTGAAGGCTAAAATATTCACTTTGAAAATCATGTGAGCAGTGCCATCTGGCAAAAGAAGAAAGTGAAAAGCCCTAGTTTTGGGACAATAGAAATATACACTCACAGAGTTGAGCAGTAAACTTCAACATTCTAAGGACAAAGCAACGCCCATGGGGTCCAGGGTTTAGAGTTAATATTTCTCCATGCTGAGTCTTCAAAGTTAGATATTCTGAAATATCCACACGCCTGATACTAAGTAGCAGCTTATTTTCCCCCACTGTTATTATTTACTTCTCTTTGCTGATTTCAAAGCAGAAGAACACTGTTGCTTTTCCAGCTCTTAAGAGAAAACAGAATTTCCAATTGTAAATTCTAACATTAGATGAAGGAGACACTTCTCCAATTCTAACAAAGGAAATTGAGGGTCCTAAGGCAGCATGATTGCTGCACTGCACTGCACATGATTGTTAGCACTGTGGATTTCAGGGAAACTTGCTCCAGGTCTGCAGTCAGCCAGGGATCCTTGAGATTCCAGTGTAGACTCAGAAATGAGTGACAGAGATGAACCACGCTGAAGATACCTGTGTGTTTTTATATTCCTCTCTGAGATGGGAGGACAAAGTGGTGAGCTGACTTTTACAGGACCTTGTCCTCTATTGTTGCCAAGGTGTGTGGGAGCACTTCTGTTCATTCAACAAGCATTGATTGAATTGGCCAGACAGGGCACTTGGCCAGCACCAGGCCAGAGGAATAATACATACAACTCCTTTCCATAAGGAGTTCAGAGCTTTAGGGAAGAAATTTGGATATGTAAGCAAATATGCTTTTAGGATTCTGATATGATCCTTAAATATATAAACACATTAGTAATCTGTATTACTATTATAATTGATATTAATATAAATATTATCATTATATATTAATATAATGTAATACGAATATTGAAATAGATAACTAAATTTAGAAGTCAGTAATATTTAAATTACTAATTTTAAGGGGTCCATGCAGTATTTCAATTCATGTATACAATGCATAGGGATCACATGGGTATAATTGGCATACCCATTGTCTTAGACACTTATTGTTTCTTTGTGTTGGGAGCACTTAAAATTCTATCTGCTAGGCTGGGTGTGGTGGCACACACCTGTAATCCCAGTGGCTCGGAGGCTGAGGCAGGAGGACATCGAGTTCAAAGCCAGTCTCACCAACTCAGCAAGGCTCTAAGCAATTCAGTGAGACCTGTCTCTAAATAAAATACAAAATAAGGCTGGGGATATGGCCCAGGGGTTGAGTGCCCCTGAGTTTAATTCCTAGTATTCTGTTAGGGTCTGTAAACAAGTCAGGATGGCGCCTGGCATTTTGCCAGAGGGAGTGGTTTGTGAAGTAACGCCAGCGAGCCATTGAGTGTAGAGATTCCTTATTGGTTGACTGCTGTATCTAGTTTATGTTAATTAAGATAAGCTGTGTGGAATGTATATATATCGCTCCTGTCCTACGATAAATGGCTCCCACTCCTGCTGTATCAATGTACACAAGTTGTTCGTCACCCCCCCACACACTGTTACTTTGCTGCAGCCGGACTGCGGCAGAATTCCTCCCCAAAAGAAAAAGAAAACTGTCTGCTAGCTATTTTGAGATATACAATCAGTTATTGAGAATCAGAGTTGGTCTACTGTGTTGTAGAACTTAGAAATTATTTCTCTTATCCAGATGCATTCCTGTACCCATTAATCATCTTCTCTCCATTTCCCTTACTCTTCCAACTCTGGTAGCCACTATTCTACTCTCTACTTACATGAGGTCAACCTTTAGTTCCACATATTGATAAAAACATTCAGCATCTGTTTTTTCTCCACTGATTTATTTCACTTAGTACAAGGTCCTCCAAGCTTATCCATGTTACTGCAAATGACAGTATTTCACTTTTATGGCTGAATAATATTCCATTGTGTATATGTACCATATTTTCTTTATCTATCCATCCATCGATGGACACCTGACAATAAACATGGAAGTACAGATATCCCTCTGCAACACTGATTTTCTTTCCTTTGGATATATATTGTCATTAGCAGGATTGCTGGATCATATGGAAGCTCTATTTTTAGCCTTTTGAAGAAACTCAATCCAGTTTTCCATAATGGATGTACTAATTTACATTTCTACAACAGTGTAGAGGGTTCCCTTTTCTTATATACTTACCAACACTAGGCATATACTTCTAAATAATCAAAACATCTTATGGACTGACCATATTTCAACATGTACAACATGCATCATGTGCTCAATAAACATTATTCCCATCAGTTTTCTAAAACATATGCACAACTTAACCTTGGAACTCCTGGATTTAGCAGTTAATGTTTCAAATCTTTGTAAGCATCTCAATGCCCAAGACCCACTATGGTAACTTGTTGTTGAGTCAATTTGAATACAGACATTAGGAGGTGAACATGGGGAAACCCATCAACACAGTTTTCCAAAGTTTAAACATCTTTTGGGCTGTCTTCCGGAGAGCTTTACTCCCTTCAAGTGCTACTATAGTGTTCTTATAAGCTGAGTATTTGTCAATATTTGAGGAATATAAAGGGTCTACATAACCAATAAGAAATAAAACCATGGATGTGGAGGAAATTCTGAGATAAGTCGTGTACTGCAAAAGACACTCAGAGAACATGAACTAAAATCATTGGAAGAAAACAGTCTATGCTTCTTCAGGTTTATTGCATTGTTTAGTGATTTCTAAATGACTATTACAATGACTCACAGTTCTTTCACGGGTTCAATTTCCTACTTGCCGAAGTGCATCTTTTTTCGGTGGTTCTTTCGTCATATTTCAGGGTACTGACATCTTGCAATCTTCATCTCAAAATGTATTGGTTTTTCCCTCAGTTTTGAATGACAGATTAACTGGATACTGATCTCCCATTTGAGATTCACTTTCTGTAAGGACTTTGAAGATGTTTTCTTATCGTCCCTGTCATTGAATATTACTGATAACAAAATCTCCGCCAATCTAATTGCTTTTTTCCTTAAAAAAAAAAAAAACTCCTTTTTTTCTCATGCTGCCTTTAAGATTTTCTTTTCCTCTTTGATTATCTGAAATTCCACTCTGATAAATATGGATATGAATTTATTCCTAATTAACATAAAAAGAACTTAGATTCTTATAGTTATGAGTTGAGTGGGTTCTCTGAAAACAGGTACTGAGAGGGAGTATGGAAAGTGACATATTCACTGGGGTGCCAACACCGGCCTCTGTTTTGGGATGGGTACTGGAACCCTCACTACAAACATCAAGCCATGTTCTACTACAACATCTACGACATCTCTTGCTCTCAGTTCTGGCTGCGGACAGTTTGGTCATGTGTGAGACAATTCAAGAAGGCTTAGAGGAGACGTGATTGGGTTATGAGAGCCTTAACCTCATTCGTGGATTGTTCCCCTGATGGGATTAATTGAGTGAGGGCCGAAGTGGTGAGGGTGTGGCTGGAGGAGGTAGCATTGGGCACATAGCTTTGGGATATATGTCTTATATCTGGCAAGTGGAGTCTCTCTCTCTCTCTCTCTCTCTCTCTCTCTCTCTCTCTCTCTCTCTCCTTCCCAATCATCCCATGAGCAGCGTTCCTCCGCAACACTCTTCCGCCATGATGTTCTTCTGCCTCACCTCAAGCCCCAAGGAATGGAGCCAGGTGTCTGCAGCCTGAGACCTCTGAAACTGTAGCCCACAAATAAACTTTTCCTCCTTTAAAATTGTACTTGTCAGGCTTTTTAGTCACAGCAATGAAAAGTAACTTAGTCTGACTAAGTTACTTAGGGCCACCAAAACAGCTACCATGGAACATTTAATGATGTCTACAGCTCTCCCGTTGGTACAGCTCATGTGGCTTTGAAAAATAATGTCATCAGGCCTGACTATGGCACCTCCATCCACTCACCCATGCACCTAGCCAGACATCCAACCAATGCAGAAGATCCATTCCTGGTTGCTCAGGGCCTCAGCCTTTTAATCCTCTTGTCCTGGACCTCTGCCGTGGAGATTCTGGTGTTCAGCTGGTCACAGGCCAGCTCTCTTTCCACTCTTCTAGGATCCATCCCAATGACAGACCTGAACCATCTCTTGGAGTCCCTGCCAGGCTGAAGCTATTGATCCTGTATCTCAGAAGAACATTCCCAAGTAAATTCGCTTATCCATCCATTTGTAAGTTTTGGCCATCTAAGAATCCAGCCCCACACCTTTCTCCAGCCCCTGCCAGGTATGCAGGTAGGTCTTGCAGCACCTTTGGGGCACCTGGACTCCCGTTTCAGCCTAGCCCAGCAGCAACTGGATTATGCTGCACCTTGACCCTAATTATTGGCCTAATGTTCAAGAGGAGAGGTGGAGATGAGTTCTGGGGAGGGAAGGACACGCTGCCTTGAGAGAAAGAGTCCTCCACACCAATCCAAAGCCCTGCAAAGGGGGTGTGGAGAGTGCGATGCTTGCTCTTCATGGCCAAGACTGGACAATGCTTGCAGGGGCAGCAGCCTGGAGGATTCTTAAGAAACCAAAAACTTCAAGGACATCTACCTACGTGTCACGGTGCCATGTGTCTGCGTCCCAGATTTTCCAACTTGGCTCAATGAACCTGGCCATTCAGCCTCCACAGTGTTATCAGATTCTGGACCTGATCCTCATTTTCCTCTGCCTTCCTTCCAGAGAAGGAAGAGGGGAGTTTCTTTGCACATAACCAAATGGGGCTCCCGATTTTGGCACCTAACTTTCAGTTGCCTTTAATTCATTCAGCGGCTCCTTCATCTACTGTTTTCTTGGCAGGGGTGTGGGGATGTGGATGTACCAGGGATTGAGCCCAGGTACACATAACCACTGAGCCACATGCCCAGCCCTTTTTATATTTTATTCTGAGACTGGGTCTCACTAAGTTACTTAGGGCCTCACTAAGTTGCTGAGGCTGGCTTTGAACTCACAATCCTCCTGCCTCAGCTTCCCAAGTACCCACCCCCAGGCCACTCTTCAACTTTCTGAAGAACATTAGCGTTGGTGACACCTGGCATTCTGTCTTCCACTTTAAGTGCCTTAGATAACCCTGAGAGCAATCCCTTCCAATGACCCAGCGAGGGTTTTAACAATGTCCCTACCAAGGGCTGGAAAATCCACATACAGGAGAGGGAGTCCCAACCCCTGCTACCACACATCTCAGATCCTCGGCTGACATCTCACTTTTACACATTGACTATTGATATTCTAGCTCTTCCTAGAAAGCAGAATAGGGATTTTTTTCTTACCTTAAATTCACTTATGCTGGCTCCTTGAGGTTTGCGTAAAGACAATGTTCCAATAATTCACAGACAGCATGTAACATCTACCTACAATGATCCCATCCATGGGCCTTCAAAGTGAGGGAATTATTACTGGGGTGTTTTGTATCATAATTTGTACTTCACATTGCAGATTGCTAAGTAAGCACTCATTAAGACACTTATAAAGTCAAATAAAAAGAAATCTATTCTTCTAAATGGGCAACACACAGAAATCGGTTGACCTTAAACAACTTGAAAACAAAAACAGCTCAAAATTATAATAATATTGACAAAGAAAGTCATTATTCAAGTTCAGTTGTCTGTGAGATGAAGAAGTGCTCCTTGCTGTAAGGGTGGGACTCCCTGACAGTGGCAAAGGCAGCTTGGGTCTCCGCTGTGACAAATAGCACTAGACCTCCCCGTACACGCAGAGAGAGGGGCTGCCACATGGGCTGAAGGTCAGGTGAGAGCACACAGGTGCAGCCAGTAGAAGCTAAGTGTGTGCCAATGACCCAGCCCTCTGCAAGGGGTGATTTCAAGTAGAATATTTTGAACTACCTATTGTCTATGCCACGTTGGCAATGAATTTAATCAGAACAGAAAGTATGTAAGGGGAGTAGCTAATGATATCATTGGCTGGTAATGACCAATAAAGTGCTGGAACTTGGGGTACTAGTTAAACCAAGTTGCTTTCTGAGAATGGTGTTTTGGCTCCTGAAAAAGAAAAGTCCTAATTTTAATTTTCCAACATTAAAAGCCTGGAGCATCTAATGTTCACATTCTCTAACAGAGAAATCAGGGTGTAACCATTTTGTCACTGTATCTTAGCAAACGTTGACAAGGCTGGACATCAACAGCCTGGATGCCATGCTCCTGGGAACCGGCTAGATAGCTCTCTTAAGAGAGCAACTGTCATTTATCTGTAAAGCACATTTTCCCTCTACCTACCCCCTAGAGTCAAAACCATGGCCGAGGTACATTGGGTCAAAATGAAGAATGTAACCTGAAGACACTGTTCGGCTTCCTTTCCTGGTCTCTGGGTCAGGAGCACTGATTACAATTCTGAACTGTCCCTGTAGACGATTCTGTGTGGCTTGCCCACCTAGCTATTGGGGAGGCACACCACCAGTTCACCCTCAGTGTAAGGAGGGTGGATAATGTGGTGCTATCACATGCAACTTCAGATTCTTTCTAGGAAAGATGTCGCATCAGAGAAAATTTTCTCAGCACGTAAAATGTCACTGAGTTATAAATTATCACATTATATATGAATCAACACATATCTCGCTCACACTTTCAACATGACTTTCAAGATTGCACTGAGTGTTTTTTCATGTACATACACCATGACTGGGAGACACAGAGAGAGACTAGTTTCTCTGATACCTTCTCTGGTGTCCCTTACCAGTTGCTCTTTTGTGAGCCACTCCATGCCAATAGATGGCCCAGGCTCAAGCCCTAGCTGACCTCCTGCCCACATTTTCTAAGCTTTCTAAACTCACCTCTAGAATTCAAGGTCGGATTTCAGACCACTGTGTGAGGATGAAGTGAAAAGACGAGAGAGACCAAGAAAGAGAAGGTGAGAGATAAGAAGGAAAATCCGGAAACGCGCTTCATGAGGTGATTGATGTGGGGAAAGAAGAATGATGTGACAGGGCAGGAAGACTGGCAGGAAGTTGAACTCCCTGAACGTGGCATTCCTGGGCTGCAGGGTCCGCGCTGCACCACTGACCTTCCGGATGTGTACCGATCGGTCAACTGTCCCCAGCTCGTCACCTGCTCTTTATCCTGCAGGCCCTTGTGTGAATGAGGCAGTTATCACCACCCCAAGACAGAAGGGCATCTCTGGCCTCCAGGTAGCACTCTGCCCCACAGAGAAGTGATCTGAGAAGTGCTTCTCCAGACCAGCCTGTCTGCCCACCAGGAAGGAAGGGACCAGAGACTGCAGGCTTTGGGATCCAATCGCCTGGGAGCAGTGCTGTCTCCACCTCCTACCAGCTTTGGAGACCTTGAATGGTAGAAGCTTAACAGATAAAATGGCGTGATTCCTACCTCAAAGAAAAAGAGCGTGATGTGCTGTAGAAATGCCTACAATTGCACCGAGGTGCGGTAGGTGTTCAACTAGAGGTAGCTGTGAGTGGTTCTCCATGTGACCTCTCCCGCCCCCTCTACCACTCTTCCATCCTACTGTGTCACTTCCAGGTCATAGAGTAAAGGAGTGATCAGTTTATAAAAGGGCATGCCTCGGGATTACTGTACATTTAAAGTACATTTACCCATATTAAGATACATTCCCCCAATAGTGTTTAGTGGTCTATTTAACTACTACTGGGTACTTGACAGAAACATGAAGGAAAATTAGGGACGGAGAATGTCCAGCGTTCTGAGCCACCACCAAGTAAACCCAGAAGTAAAGTAAAACACCCTTAGAAGCAAACAGAAGAGATAAAGAAGCATCTCATGCAACTTACTGGAAATACACATACCAGGTAATGAGGCATGGGTGAGTTAGTTTCCTAAGACGGCTGTCATGAACTACCACAAACTGGGTTACTTAAGGCGGTAAAAATATATTCTTTCATAGTTGTGGAGGCAGAAGTCTGAAATCAAGGGGTCAGCAGGGCCATGCTCCCCTCAGAGGCTCTAGAGAGGAGTCCTTCCCACCTCTCCCCAGTCCTGGTGATGGCCACCAGTCCCTGGTTTGCAGATACAACCTCCTGTTTCTGCTTCCATCTTTCCAGAGCCATCCTCCGTCTGTGCCTGTCTGTCCAAGACCCCTTCTCCTTTCCCTTATAAATACACAAATCACTGGACTTAGGGTCAACCCTGTTAGAGTACGACCTCAATTTAACTTAATTACATCTGTACAGATGCTATTTCCAAAGAAGGTCCTCGTCACAGGTACAAGGTTAGGACTCGAGAGTATCTTTTAGAAGGACAAAATTCAGTCTGATAAAATGCATAAAACATAAAGTATGCTTTAATGTAAGCAAGGTCAATTTTGATGTAGGGCTAGTAACATCCATTTTGATGCCTCGTAGTTTGGATTAATCATAATAATAAGGTGTATTTGAGATGTAATAATATTAAAACTATTTTAAAAAGCATTCATTTATAAAAATTTATGTTGGCTCTCAAAACATTTATTGATCTATCTCATCTCCATTACCCAGGAAGATGCCTCAAAATCCATGAACTAGGGTTAGGGTTCTGGTCTATTACTTATATGTAATCTTATTCATCAAGTCTACAATTTCTCGGGCTCTTGTGCTGAGCACTTTACAGACATGATTCTAATTTCTCAGTATAACTTTGTGAGAGCTGCAGAATTCTTGTCAGTTTATAGACCAGAGAAGTTAACAGCTTTGTCTAAGACCAAACAACTGGTAAGTGCTGCAGTAGAAACTTGAACCCTCACGCACCTGATTCTATCGCCCCTGCAGGTACCCAAAGTGCTCTTTTCACTTTGAACAAAAATTTTTACCTGTAGGAGCCTCTTACCTGTAGGGCTTTCACTTCCTCCCACCAGCTGTGATGATCTGACCCCAGCAGCGACTCTGTGCTCCTGGGACACTTTCCAGTGATGCAGAAAACATCACTCCAAGATGCTCCTCCAGGAGGGCTTGGATGCCAGCCTCCACCCCTGAGGCCTCTTCCTGTGTACTGAGCAGCCAGAGCGAGGCAGAGGCTGGCCCGGCCCTTCTGGCTGACTTCTACCAGCAAGTATGGCGGTAGAAGGAGAACTGGGGCAGTGGCTCATCGGGATCCCTTTTCAGGGTCCTGGATATTAGGAAGACACACTGCTGAAGGCTGTGGCTGCCTGCCTCTGTCCAGGGTCCCAAGGCCAGTCCTGTGGACCTGGAGAGAAGGCGACTTCCTGCTCCTGGGATGGCAGCCATGGTGGTTCTCCTGCACTCAAAGTCCCAGAGGCAGCCTCAGACTGTAGCTCCCTTGATGGATGGTTTTGAGTTATTTGGGGAGTTGTTCTTGAAGAGTGAGCCTAGAACCCATTCCTCCAGCCCTTCCAGAAGTTCTTTAAGTATCCAATGGCCTAAGATAATCTAGTAACCTTAAATGGCTTCCTGGTCTGGATTCAGTGTCATGCATGGAAACTCCTTAATACATAAATCAATAGGACTATTTTTTTAAGAAAACTGAATAGAAAAAAATTAAAACACATCAGAGGTCTATTTATGAATCTCCTTGTGTACCTCCTTTATCCCCTCTCTTAACCATAAAACCAAGAATAAAAAGAGATAAATGTTCTTATCTGCTTATGTGAAATGTGCCGAACTTTTTCCTGCAAACGCACCACTGTAAAAGCCATGCCAGAAAGGCATGAACTTGAGAGACAGAAAATGGAATATTTATGTCAAATTTCTCTCCGTTTTACTGACTGGCTTTCTTTTGGGCGGCATCCTTCATTTATTAATTATTTGTGTAGAGCTTCCTTTATGACAAACACCACAGTGTTATACTGCGCACAGAGTAAGGTCTTTCTCCTGCAAAATAAAAGATATCTTCTGTAACAGATTGAATTCCCACTGGATGTAATCTTTGGGTTCATGAATGAAATCTTGACAACCAGAAACTCTTTGGGACCATGACTCTAGGCTCACTTTATGAATTGATCCCAACAGTGATCCCTTCTGTGGATCTGGATCGGCTACGAAATATTGCTTTCTCAGGCAGCTTACTCACTGTGATGAGAAGAAAAAAGAATGGCCAAGAGCCAAAGGTCATGCCCTCAGGAAGGACTACCTCCTTGGTCATTTTGAAAATGGATTTTTGCTGGATGCTCAGCGCGCTGGCCCACTCAGCAGGCTGCATACCAATCCAAACCCCACCTGTCCCCAGAGGCCAGCTGTATCACTGCGGGAGGCAAAGGCCAAACACAAAAGGGAAAGAAGATTCTCCCAAATTAAAAACCTTCTAGAACATTAAGCACAGCCAGTGGTTCCCAGGTCCCTCAGAGGCCCAGGCATTGGGTGATTCCATCAAAGAAAGTTTACTTGTCCCTGTCCTCCGTTAGGAATAGGCTTGAATCAAGAAGTTTCTGGATTCCATAGCTTAGCTACTGGGAACTGAGCTTCTATAAACCCTGATGTGGCTGCATCACTGTAGTAGGCCGATTTTAAATCCCTTGTATACAGACATAGACCACGGAGTGGAAAAGCTGGATCAAAAGGTGGTTCCATTCCTAGTCACTTAAGGAATCTCCATACTGCTTTCCAGAAAAATAAATTAAATTAAATTAACTGGAGCATCCTTCTTGGATTGGGACCAGGTGGGCCTGGAGGCCCAAGTAAAGTCTAAGAAAACTCACGACCCAACCTTTTTCCTTTGTGGTGTAGATCATTCAGGGAATGTAATTCCAGACTGGCTCTCCCTTTTCTGAGAACCCTACGTACCTATCCTTAACCGCATCTGTGGGCTCACTCTTCCGAAAAGACACAAAATTGTTTTAGAAATAAAGGGTCTGATGACCTATTTCCAGTGACTAAGAAAAAACATAAAAGCCTCAAATCCCTCAAACATAACACCTCCCCCCGCCCCTTCACACACATGCTGCAATTTTGCAAAACTGTGATTCATTAGACGTTGGATTCTGTTGATTTGCTGAACAAAGGCTGCTCCCAGCTTCCTCATGTGACGGCTGTAATTACCAACATTATCCAAGTCTGCACATGCATCTTCCTTCCACTTGCTGCAAGACTGGAGCAAACAGAGAAATGACAGGCCCAGAGCTGGAACGAACACACGCCCCACGCGCTGCTTTCCTGTGCTCTCTGGCTGCCACCTAAAGCCGAGTTGCAGACCCTCACCTCCCCCGTTCCCATTCACAGGGTTCACCATTATCAACTTCGTGGCAGGTACCGGTAGGGAGGAGACTGAGACAGATGGAGGCTTTTAAAGAAAGGCTGGTGTTCTTGCCTGGATTAAGATGAAGACCAGGCCACGTGCTAAAGGGCGTGCTCCCTGACCCCCTGTCCAATCTGGAGCCTTTTCTCTGCTACTCATGAGCATTTGTCAGCCTCTGGCATCTGAGGACTCACAGGAAAAAGAAAGGGACACTGCCCTTGTTCAGATCTGCACTGCCCTGCCTCTGCCTCTCCGTTAAAACCCTCATCTGCTCACAGATAACTTCACACTTCCCTGAGAGCCATCCTCACAGAGGCTTCACAAGAGACTAACACGCCCGTCAGGCTGTGCAGGACCCTGATGGGCTTAATGACCACCGGCCAGCACGGGAGCAGGCTGAAGGCAGGCGGAGAAGCAGCACCAACAGATGCCCCATGAAGGATGGCCCTGAGGCCGCCGGGGGAAATGGTATTGGCTTTGCAACAGGAAGGCTCCTGGACGAGAAGAGGCTTCTGCAGGATCAGTGGAGACTCCACGCTCCCAGGTTGTAACTCCCGGAATGCAGCTATCAGGTGAGTGTTCTGCAACACCCTGATACAGTGACAGCTTCTGCACCACCACGCCTACTTCCTGGATGGATCAGAGGTGGCAGGCTGGTCTGGGAGCCCAGCGTGGGATCCACTGCCTCCTGTCTTAAAACACCAGGAGCCTTTCTGATCCTCGCCCTGCACTCCCACAGTTCCGCACACCAGGGGGCACAGCGTAACTTCCCCTGACACTTAGCCAGGTCTAGAGTGCTGCTTAAAGACTGGGTGCTGCGTCCTAGTGTACAAGTCATTCTAACTCACAACAGTTGTGACAGGTGGGAATTATTATCATCATATTTATACACACAAAGGTTTTGTGACTTACGTACTGTCACTCAGCAAATACATGGCAGAGGAGTATGACCACAAAGCTCCCTAGAGCACAAGACTCTTAGATTTGGTAGAAGTTTCAAATCATTCTTCATGGCTGAGTTGAACTCCACATGTATATGTACCACATTTCCTTTATCCATTCATTTACTGACCGGCATCTCGTCTGGTTCCATAACTTGGCTCCTGTGAATTGCGCTGCTATAAGCACCGATGTGACTGTGTTGCTGGCTTTTTTTTCTTTAGGATAAATACCAAGGACTAGGATAGCTGGGTCATATGGTGGTCCCACTCCTAGTCTTTTGAAGATCCCCATACTGCTTTCCACACTGCCGTACTAATTTGCAGTCCCACCAACAATATGAGGGCATCTTTACCAGCCACCGATGGCCACTGCATCAACTAGCTGCTTTTAGGAAGCTTTCAACCTGAGCCAAGAGGAAATGTGAGGCTCAGTGGAGACTTCCTTAAAATAAGACTCGTACCCCCCATTAATGATAACATCACTGTGCTCTAGGAAACCCGAACCCACAAATGCAGACGGTGACCACTGAGTCAAGGGCCCACAGACCTCCTAGGAGGGGAGTGGAGTGGACCAGGGTGGAGTCCCACCTTCCACAGCTGCTCCAGCCAGTGAGTGAGCTGTCAGGAGGCTGAGGCAGTTGGGTTCTGGGTCCCTGGGGGCATGGGACTCCTCTGATCACTGGTTTTGACGCAGAGACTCTCCAGTGGCCTTGACAAACCTTCGTTCAACTGCATGGCAGTCCACCTTCACAGTCTCTTCTCTGGGATCAGACTTGCACAGTGAGCAGAAACTCTCACAGCCGGCTCTGATACTGCTTCCATCTCCTCTCACCCTGTCCCCTAACGGAATCTTGGCATGTTTAATCCTGTTTAGTCATCTGCCCCCCCCCCACAAGACCTGGACGTTGATACCCCACAGAGCCATCTGCTCCTCTATAGACACACTAAGAATTGCAATATTTACATCTTAGATGCATGAGCACATTTAATGTACCAGATAGACTCAAGTCCCAAACCTGAGAGATATCTTTTCAGATAAAACTGTTCTCACCACCTTAAGAGCTTAGGAGCTCTAGATGTCTTTAAAAAAGGGCACAGGGCACTTAAGGAACGTCTGAGAGAAGAATATTTAATTCCTAAAGCAAGATATTCCACTGAAATAAAAAAAAAACAGGAGTCAGAAATGCTCAGACCCAGAGATTTAGCACCTATTTCCTTCTCCATGCTCAGAGAAGGAAAACATAATATTTGCTTTTGCTCCAGAGATTTTTTTTTTTAAAAAAACTATGGTGGATAATAGGAAGGTTGAGTTCATTATGGCTTCCAAATCTCAAGAGACCCAGAGCACCAAAGATTTCCGCCTGTG
Organism: Ictidomys tridecemlineatus; assembly: GCF_052094955.1. NCBI lineage: Eukaryota > Metazoa > Chordata > Mammalia > Rodentia > Sciuridae > Ictidomys > Ictidomys tridecemlineatus. The sequence continues at coordinate 187,451,186 of NC_135482.1, forward strand.
CCTCCTCTGACTCCCCCGCTCGCTGTCTTTAGGCCATTATGCCTCATATAATGCATTCTAATGGTTTAAAATGACAGCGTTTTGTTTACGAAATGGCTCCATTCCTCAGGAAACCCAAGAGCGGGTGTGCGATAACAAGGCTATTGAGAGAAGATGGAATGCACGGGGAGACAGGAGCTGGTCCCACCTTCCTGCCCTGTCACCCATGTGAGGGTCAAATCTGCACATTTATCAACTCAGAAGCCAGGCCAGGGGACAGAGCCTAGGGAGTACACGAGAGGATGAAGCAGTCACCCCAGTGAAGGTGGAAGGGAGTCCAGGTTCAGCACCTGGGGCCTCACGTGCTGTGACCGTGTGGATGTGCTCTCTCTGCTGGATCTGAAGGTGCCTATCCTTCTTGAACTAGAGCAATAGTGGGGCTCAGTAGCCTCCCTACTGCGTTTAGTGACAAAGAGAGAAAACAGCCAGCACAACTGTGCACTGCAGAAAGGGCACATTGATGACGGTGATCACGTGTGATGATGTCATCATGGCCGTCTTGTTTGTGTAAGTAACTGTATCAGGGTCTCACACGGTGCATTTCTGGTACACATGTTAAAGCATATATGTATATATATGTGTGTGTGTGTGTGTGTATTATATGTCATATATGATATATATTTATATTGTGTATAAATTAAAAATACAGAATTCTGCAGAATGTACCACATCATTAAGTGACTCATGACTGTATTGCCTAAAATTCATAAAAGTTCTCCTTTCTGTAAGAATTCATAGGTTTAAAATAAACTAAATACTACTCCTAAGTTACCAAATGTCATGTTCTTAGCTGACCCACTTTTATGAGCAAGAGGAAGACTTTCCTGCCAGAGAGGCCCAAGAGTTTGGGGGAAATAATGGGCCCTGAGATGGGGTAAATTTAAGGCATATTTATTTTTCTGTTACTTTAACAAATTGTTCAAATGACCCAAATGGCCTTGGGTTTCAGCCCCATCCCCAATGAAGGACTCCAGGCAGTGACTATGCTTTTAACACCGATGATTTTCAGCACCCTGACAGGAGGCAGGCAGAATCAATGAAAGAATGGGTGCCTGGGTGTAGGTTCTGCAAGGGTTAAAACAGTGGATCCTTTTATTTTATGTCTGACTAAGAGTTTTAAATGTATGTACATACTTATTTTTCAAACTCCTTAATGGACATATTCAGCCTTAAAAAGGAAAGACATTCTGACACACACACATCAACGTGGATGAATCTTGAAGACACCATAGCAAAGTGAAATAAGTCAGTCGCAAAAAGATAAATATGCTATGATGCCCCTTCTAAGCAGTATTCACGGTAGGCAAATAGAAACTAGAATTGTGGTTGCCAAGGGCTGGCTACTTAATGGATATAGACTTTCAGTTTTGCACAATGAAAAAGTTCTGGAGATTCGTTGTGCAATGATATGAATACATTTAATGCTTCGGAACTGTACACGTAAAATGGCTGAGATGGTAAATTTTATGTTACATATATTTTACCAATATTTTTTGAAAAAATTCTTACTGGGTTAAAGAGTTCCTGGGAGACTACATCCTTCTTCAGAGTCTTAGCAATGTCACAAACATAATTGAATCACACCTGAAATTCACACAGCCCAGGGATTGTATTTGCTCATATTCCGTAGGAGAAAAATCTTAGCAAGAACTCAACTCGACCTTTGGTTCTAAGTAAGATAAAAGATTTCTGAGGGAGAGGGAAAATCAGCAATCTGCCAGCCAGCATGCTCCAATGCAATTCTTCCTGGGAATTTCTGGTTTCTTTTTCAGCTAGCCATCTACCATACACAAGTCTCTACCTCATAACCTTGAGAGACAAAAGGATTTCTTCATCTTATCTCTTAATCAAACATTCTGATGGACTGGTAGTGTCCATATTTACTACACATGATACATGTTTCCTGCCAAAAAGGATTAGTAATTCTGACATCATGAATAAAGGACCACGTTGGGGATTTATCTGGAATTTGGCAAATCTCTACATAAAGGGAATGACATTAATTCTAGGGATTATTCCAGGCTTAATGTCTAAAACCACTAAGCTCTTAATTAGAGGAAATGGGTTGCTTTCACACACGTAACATACCATGGTTGTACTGTGATCATCTGGTATAATGTGGTTTACACATGATTTATACCATCCTGATGCAGATTGTGTATGTATTATCATCTGGTGTATATGTTGGTCTCCCACCAACCCTGGGGACTTCTCTCTTAAACCAACAAGATCAGTAAACTTCTTCATGGTAAATATCAAAGTTGCAAAGAAAACAATGGTCTCAGAGGGAGAAAATAATAAAATAATATCAAATATTTTTTTCAGAGAAGAGGAAAGTATGAAAAAAATAGTGAGCTCTTATTTTTTGCTTATTTTAATGAATTATGTACAAAAGCATGACTGCTTCTAACAAGTCAAGAATAATGGAGCTCTGTAAAGACAACAAACCATCTTCTTCTCCATTCTAATCCAATCAACCTGACATGACCAATATTGACAGTTTTTAAACAACTTTATGTTTATGAATATGCATAAGTAAGTATACACAAAGTCCTATATGATATATAGAATAAAGGTGTATGGGATGTGGGATTTTTGTTTTAGCAAAACAACTTAACCTCTACCTAGCAGCTTTAGTTCATTAAATAAAAATATTATGGATTTCCTTCCACTTTAGTACCTCTGGATGTAATGCATTTTTAAATTTTTTCCTTTTTAGAATTTTATTTATTTATTTTGTTGATGCATTGTAAGTATACAAAATGGTGGGATTCGTTGTGATATATGTATATGCACATATCATAATAGCTGCATAGTGGTCAATAGTAAGAAAGAACCATAGTTCATTCAACCACTTAGATTTCTTACAAGTTAATCTTTTTTCTGTTACAAACAACTTTGGAATAACATCTTGTATGTATCCTTACTTACTGGTGGTTTGGTTTCTGTGAACTCCATTCCGCCACTGTGGAATTGATAGGTCAAAGAGTATGGATATATTAAATTTTAATAGACATCACTGGATAACTTTCCTAAAAGACTGTGGCAGTTTAAACCTCTTTCAGCTCAGAATGGAATGTCCATTTCCCACCACCCTTGCTGGTACGGGATGCTATAAATCTTCTAAACGTTTGCCAATCTGGTAGGCAGAAATTAAAATCTCTATCATTGGATCGCCATTTACCATCCATCAAAAGATGAGTATCTTTTGATATTTTATTGACTGTTTATAATTTTTTTCTGTAAATTGCCTGTCTATGCTTTAGTTAACCTTCTATCAGGCTCTTCATCTTTCCCATATCAATGCGTAGCACTCAGTGTATTGGAGATCAACCCTTTGTCTGTCTTACATATGACAAATAGCTTTCCCCAAACTGTGGTCTTTAAAAAAAACTCTCTATATAATTTTGGGCATCCATATAGAAATCTTTATTTTTATGTAGCCAAACCTGTAATTTTTTTATGGCTTCCAGATTTCTCTTTCTGAGTGATCTTTAGAAATACTTCAAAAAGCTTCCTTTAAATAAATCCTTTTGAGGTACTAATTAGGGTTATATCAAGCTTGCAGATTCAAAAGAAATGACCCTTTCATAACAATGAGCACCTCCATGCCCCCCCCCCGCAGTGGTATGATTCTAACTATGCAGGCTTTCTTTTATGTCCTTCAGCTCTTTCTAGAACTTTCCTTCTCTTAGGATTCAGACCTATCTCATTGGGTTTATTCCTGGGCCTTTGGGATCTGTGTTGCCATGATAAATACATCATTTTCCTCTCTGGTTTCTGGTACAGGAGGCTGTGTTTGGAGTCAGAACAGCCCAGAGGCAGAGGTCAGGGACTCTGGACTCAGATTCCCTGGACTGAAAGGCCAGTGGGCACTTAGATGAGCACTTCGTCACCTGTAAAGTGCGATGACAGGAGCCTGTGTGAGTTGATGAGAGGATCAAAGAAGACAGAGTAATGAGACTTCAGCTCAGACTCTGGCTCAGCTGTGAAATGACAACAAGACAAGGCATGGCCCACAGGAAAAGGAAACCTTTATACGGATGCCTTAATTCTCTGATTGGTTCTCTTGTCTCTTTTGTAGTTGAAAACACACAATCTACAAATAGCAACGAGTCACCTTTTTCTTTCCCATGTCTACCTATTTACTTCAGTTGGATCATTACACTGGACCTCCACTGCACAGTGAACTGGAAAGGACCTACGGTTTGGGAAAGTGGCCCCCAAAGGTCCACATGAAAACATGGGTTGGAAAGTTTTAAGGAACCTTGGGAAGGTGGGGCCTAGTGGGAAGTCTGTCGGTCATGGGGGCACACCCTTGAAAAGTATTGTGGGTCTCCCTCTGTCCTCTCTGCTTCCTGATTCAAAATATAACCAACTGCCTGACCTGACACATTCTCCTGCCAGGATGTGCCACCTGCACCAGCATCAAACCAAGGGACCACACAATTTTGCACTTGAACCTTCAAAACTATGAGCTAAGTGAACCTTTTCTCTTTACAAGTGCGTTGGGTATTTTGTTGTAGTAACACAAGGCTGACTTATACAAGAGATGAGAGTCAGATTCCATATTTTGGTCCTGACTCTAAATATGTGTGTTTCTACTAGAAACAACTTATTGGCATAAAGTTATTTATAATATTCTCTTAATATCTTTATTTCTGTTCTATCTGTAGCTACATCCCCATTTTCATTTATATCATGAAACCTTTTTATTGGCAAAGGTTTTTATATTCTATTTGTCTCTTTGACTTTGATGACTTTTTTATTTTACTTTCTGAGCTTACCTTTATTATTTTCTTCTTTCTACTTAGGGTTTGTTCTTTTCTAACTCTTCTGTTGGATCCTCAGCTCACTAAATCTTTATCTTATTTTCTTTTGTAATGATTGTCTTATTTATCGCCTTATTACCCCTCTGTGAACTGATAACCATACACAGACACTTAAAATCATAGATTCTAAGTTCTTATGATTATTTCTATCTTCTATATCCTTCTATTTCAATTTTTATTATTTAGTTCTTAGTTTCAGTTCTTAGTAAGGAGATTGAGTTAGCCATTTATTTGCCAATTTCCTTGTGCACCATCTATTCTTTAGTTTATTTTTATTGAGATGCAATTCACATATACACCATAAAATTCAACTACTGAAGTACCAGTCAGTGGTTCACAGTGAATCCACAGGATTATGCAGCCATTACTACAACCAGTTTTAGAACATTTCACCGTCCCTATACTATGACCAGACCTCCCCTATGTTCCCCAAACCTCTCAGCCCTAAGAAGCCACTAATCTGCTTTCTGCATCTAGGTCCTGCTGTTCCATAAGGTGTACATACAGGGAATCACATAATGTGTGCTTTGGTAGTTGGCTTTCTTTGCTTTTTCATATTGTTCTCACAGTTCATTCATGTTGTAGAATACATCAGTTCCTCATTCCTTTTGACTCTCAATTAACATTTTATCATATGGATATGTCATATTTTATGCATCCATTCATCAGTTGGTGGGCATCTTGATTGTTTCCATGTTTGGAGTATACATTAGATGTTCCTATGGAGACTTAGGCACAAGTTTTTGGGTGAACATTTTTTTTTTTTTTTCGTTTTCATGGGTACAGGCCTGGGTCATACAGTCACTCTCGATGTTTCCTTTTTAAAAACTGCTAGACTGTTTCCAATATGTCTGCACCATTTTCATCCCTAACAGCAGTCCATGAGGACCCCAGTTTCTCTTCCTCCTCCCTGATACCGCCATTATCTGCCATCCTAGTGGGTCTGAAGCATTATCTCCTGTTTCTATCTGTTCTTGCTCCACAGGTCTTTCAGAAGTATATGCATTAAAAATCCCTGTGAATGGTGAACTCTTCCCATTCCTGATGCTGTCTAAGGTCTTTATTTGCCAGGGTTCACGATAGAGTTTAGCTGGATGCCTCTTAGCTGGAAGATCTGCTCTGATGTATTCCATTGTCTTTCTGGCTCCCAATATTGCTGCTGAGAAGTCTGTTATGTATTGTTCCTTTCAAGATACCCTGTCTCCGCCCTGACTGATTTTCAGGATTCTTCTCCTTTGGTTTCTACATTTCATCTAAATTCTCAAGTATTGATTTACTTTCACTATTATACTTAGTAAGGATTTGTGCTGTCTGTATTTGAGAAATCATTTTTCCCCAACTCTAGGAGACTGTCAGCCACACATGCCTCTTACATCTTCTGCATTCTCCCTGTTTTCCCCAGAATTACTGCTAGACATGCATTGACTTTATTCATTCTTCACCTCCGTAAATTCTCTACCTTTTTAGATGTATGGTGCATTCTGGATAATTTCCTCATCTATTTTTTTTTTCCAATTTACCAGTTCACCTATGTATAATATATAGTTAACTTATTACTGAAGTTTTTGTATCAATGAAAATATTTTTTTCTAAGAGTTCTATCATATAAAATATGATTGGACTTTTCTCTTTTGTGTCTTATTCCATTTGTAATAGTTTTATTTACTTATTTGTTTAGAGAAGGGGTCTCACCATGTTACCCAGGTTGACCTTAAACTCAGGGCTTCTTGCCTAAGCCTCCTGAGTAGCTGGGACTGTACTCATGCCCCCACCACATCTGTCAGTTTTATTTATCTTAAACATAAACAACTCAGAGTATTTTTTTCTGCTATTTCTATGATCTGTATTCCTTGGGGGTCTAGTTCTACACTGTTTGTTATAGTAAGCACTCACTCTTTTTTCCTCCAATTAATACTGAATAAAGAGTTCTTAAATCACCAAAATAATAACAACAACAACAATAAAAAATGTGGTTATGGTCAGGTAATGCCTCTGGGGTTCCTAGAAAAATAAATATTAGGGAGGACACCTTAGACTTGGGCTGCCATGAATTTCCACAGATAAAGCACAGCATCCTCAACTCTTTACCTCCTACACCCAGCCCTTCCCAAGACCCAAAGGCACACTACAACCAGGACCCTATTTATCTCTCTGCTTTCCCTCTGATCCTTCTCCAAAGCATTGTGCTACTCATAATCAGAGGATCATTTCAAATTCTCCATCACCTCATGGGGCTCTCTTGACAAGGATCTCTAAGCTCCCCACTGCCCTGAACACAAAATTCAGACTCTGTGTTCTACCCTCCTCCGACTCCCACTTGCTTCTTCTCCTGCACGTTCCCCTACTGTTCACAAAGCTCCAGTCATACTGGCCTCCTTTACCTTCCCTGGAGTCCTTAAACAGGAAGGGGACCCCCTTCAGAGAAGCAACAGAGAGACAAGAGAGGACCATTGACCTTTGGATGACATCATGAAGGTACTGGATCAAGTCTTGCCTGAAGTCTGCTTTCTTTCTGGGCTTTGCAACCATTATTTTATTCATTTTCCCTGTTCATCCCTTCCTTTCCAGCAACCAACCTCACACCGAGCCATTTTTTTGTAAGTGGAGGTTTCGATCGATAATGAACTAACTGTATGATAAAGTAGCTAGAATGTGACTGTATCGACATCTCCCAGAGACTTTCAGAGAAATACCACAGTCAAAAGCTGAGTTAAGCTGCCTTTACAGGGACCTTGATTCTATTTCAGGGTCCAGTAAAAGATGAGAAAGAAAAAATACTGGTAACGTATAATTGGAGAATTCAGATTTCCTAATATTTAGAGGGCAATCAAATATAAAATTTCTGCAATTTAATGTGGCAGTGGATCTCTCAGCTTACTGCAGTTTCTGATGGGAAGCTACACAGATTTTCTATACTTTGTCATACCTGGATATCAACTGTTTATTAATTAATACCATTTAATAAACATCGATCACTCACCCTTCAGACTTCTATTCAACATTAGTTCATGTAACTGCTCCAATGACCAAAACCATTGGTAAAACTTTTTTTTTTTCATGACCTACCAAACGTTTGGGAAAACTTAAAATACTTGTCCTAGTCTCTTCATTCAAAATGGCCAAATAGGGTCTTGAGTAGTTCAGGGGAAAAGTAGGTTCCATCCCCTACTTTTTCCATCCCCCACTCCCCAAAAGCCAAATAAACCATGAAAATAGTTGAAGTTTGTTTCACCCAATAATGAAAACCAATAGTTAAATTTCTCTTTCAGTTTACAAGATTGTTTAAACACGTCTTGTTGTGGTTAATCCCAATGAATATGCTGCAATTCTGCAATAAAGACACTATTATGAATATCCTCCTGGTTTATTAGCTGATGGAATGACAGTGAGGAAAGAGGAAATGATAATGGGACAACCCATAAAACAATCATATAGTGCCGTCGTTCATCACACAAGAGCTTAAATACGTCATCTTCTTTGATTTTCTTAAAAAGTTGGGCATCTCCACCAAAGCCCAGACGTGGGGTCCAGAGGCAGGACCTAACCCTGCTCTGGGAGCTCCCTCTGCTGCACCGTGCTTCCTGGACTCAACATCACGGAGGCCTCTTCTCCACATAAGGCTTCAGGATGAAAATACGGACTCCTCGGGAGGCGCTCATACTGCTCTCCTTTTAACATCTATAGCATCTGCCACGGATTCTCTGACTTGTACCTCTCACTTAATCTTAGTGGTCCGGAATTTGGCACTTCGTTATTTTCAGATAACATAACAATTAGCTCCCAAGACAGTGTGGTTTGGAAAGAGTAAGCAGTTCTTAAGATTAAATCACACATTAATAGCAGAACTTCCTATCAGTACTCTTTAATATTGTAGCCTTGGGCAAAGAGTCTATTTTAGTTCCATCTGCCATGTAAGACAGAGCATTTTTCTGGTGAAGCTAAAGCCTGTACCTCATGTTAAACCAAAGCATCTCCTGGGAGATGCAGATCTGCAAGCCTGACCTAAGAGCCTTAGAACAGAGTTTGAGATCCCAAGTGAGATTTATTCGCCAAAAGGGAAAGCAATCGCATAGTCAGTGCCTACTTCTGCAGCTTCCCTTCAAATAGCAAGTCTATGTCCTGCTGTCCCCATCCTCTGACCTTCTCTGTTTTCCCACATCAGTCATCTGATACACTGTATGCTTCTCTCTCTCTCTCTCTCTCTCTCTCTCTCTCTCTCTCTCTCTCTCTCTCACTCTCTCTCTCTCTCTCAGCTCTTTGAGGCCAGGTACTCTATTTTATTTACTGCTCCATCCTCTGCCCCTAGAATGGTGATCAGAGCATGGCCACTGGGGGCGCTGAAGCTCATGGCACCGGGGAAACTGGAGCTCTTTGGAAAGGACACAGACCTACAAATATAAAAGTTAGATATGGGCCATATCTATGTCAAAATCCTAGTGGGGATACTGTACTATAGTTTTGCACTATGCTACTGTTGGGGAAAAAGAGATCCAGGGTACACAGAATTATAACTATATACAACTCAACAATTATTTCAAAAAAAGTTTAATTAAAAATTGATATATAAGCCAGTGCAGTGGTGCACACCTATAATCCCAGTGGCTTGGGAGGCTGAGGCAGGAGGATTGAGAGTTCAAAGCCAGCCTCAGCAAGAGCAATATGCTAAGCAACTCAGTGAGATCTTGTCTTTAAATAAATACAAAAATGGCTGGGGATGTGACTCAGGGATGGAGTGCCCCTGAATTCAATCCCCAGCATCCCAAGTAGATACATAAAATTTAAATATGCAAGAGAATATTTATTTAGAATTAGAAAAGACACTATGACAAAATAAATAATAAAAAAATGGCAAATGCCCCAAAAATCACAACATCTAGAAAAATATTTCTATTAACTAATTCTCTGGCTAGATTCTAAAGCTTTTTCCTACATTTTTGTCTGCATATACTTTGATCACTTTCTCTTATAATAATGACTTTGAAATATTTACTAGAGAAAGATGAGAAAAGTATCAATCCTTTCTCTAGCACTATCTACTAAATTTAGTTTAGGAAAGATTCTTTCAACTTAATAACTCAGTATGGATCATGTCATGTAAACATTTAAGGCTGTTGTAAAAGCTGTTAAAATATCTATTTCCTTATGTGAACTATAAGAATACAGGCATTACAGTGACCAACCTTAAATACACTTTGAATTAAACACTCTCACTAACCAGTGTGTCATTAATATCTTCATTATTATAGGCTCTATGTTGTTTTTATGTCAAATGAGCAAGAAAAGAGTAAGATCCTATGTGGACAGGCTTTAGCGAGGCCATTTGAGGCTGAGGTCTGAGCCTGGGCTTGCTCATGGGCTCAGTGATGTGTAAGAAGGATGGCCCTGGACCACAAGCCAAGAGAGTCACGTTGGGGCTAGAAAAGGTGGGATTAGGCTTAAGTGCTGGCAGGAGTCCAACGGTACCTCAAAGATTTCTCTAAAGAATCCACGCTTCACTATAGAACACAAAAGAAAGAAATTGAAGAGGACCTTAGAAGATGGAAAGATCTCCCATGCTCCTGGAGAGGCAGAATGAATATCGTCAAAATGGCCATACTACCCAAAGTGTAATGAAGATTTAATGCAATTCCTATTAAGATCCCAATGACATTCTTCAGAGAACTAGAAAAAGCAATCATGAAATTCATTTGGAAAAAATAAGAGACCCAGAATAGCCAAAGCAATCCTTAACAAGAAGAGTGAAGCAGGAGGCATCACAATACCAGACCTTAAACTATACTACAGAGCAATAGTAATAAAAACGGCACCGTATTGGCACCAAAACAGATATGTAGACCAATGGTAGAGAATAGAAAACACAGAGACAAACCCACATAAATTATCTCATATTAGACAAAGGTGCCAAATACATTCACCGGAGAAAAGATAGCCTCTTTTATAAATGATGCTGGGAAAATTAGAAATTCACATGTGACAAAATGAAATTAAACCCCTCTCTCTCACTCTGCATGAAACTCTACTCAAAGTGGATCAAAGATTTAGGCACCAGAACAGAGACCCTGCAAAACCTAATAGAAGAAAAAGTAGGTTCAAATCTTCACCATGTCAGCCGAGGATCTGACTTCCTTAACAAGTCTCCTAAAGCACAAGAAGTAATATTAAGAATCAATAAATGTGATGAATTCAAACTAAAAAGCTTCTTCTCAGCAAAGGAAACAATCAATAATGTGAAGAGAGAGCCTATAGAATTGGAGAATATCTTTACCACCTGCACCTCAGATAGAGCATTAATCTCCAGGATATATAAAGAACTCAAAAAACTTAACATCAAAACAACCAAATAACCCAATCAATAAATGGACTAAGGAACTGAACACTTCACAGAAGAAGAGATACAATTGATCAACAAATATATGGAAAAATATTCAACATCTCTAGCAATTAGAGAAATGCAAATCAAAACTAAGATTTTATCTCACTCCAATCAGAATGGCAATTATCAAGAATACAAGCAACAATAAATGTTGGTGAGGATGTGGGGGAAAAGGCACACTCATACATTGCTGGTGGAACTACAAATTGGTGCAATCATTATGGAAAGCAGTATGGAGATTCCTCAGAAAATTCTGAATTTGACCCAGGTATCCCACTCCTCAATTTATACCCAAAGGACTTACAAGCAGCATACTATAGTACTCAGCTTCATCAATGCTTATAGGAGCTCAACTCACAATAGCTAAACTATGGAATAAATCTAGGTATCCTTTCATAGATGAATGAAATAAATTATGGTATATATACACAATGGAATATTACTCAGCCTTAAAAATTAATGAAATTATGGCATTTGCCTGTAAATGGATGGGGCTGGAGAATATCATGCCAAGCAAAATAAGCTAATCCAAAAAAGCCAAAGGTTGAATGTTTTCCCTGATATGCAGATAGTAATTCACAATAAGGGAGCAGGGCTAGGGAAGAATAGAGTTACTATGGATTAGGTAGAAGGGAGTGAAGGTAAGGGAGGGTTTGGGGGTAGGAAGAATAGTAGAATGACTTGGACATTATTACTATATATATATATATGTGTGTGTGTGTGTGTGTGTGTGTGTGTGTGTGTGTGTGTGTGACTCTGTGACCAGTGTGATTCAACATCATGTACAACCAAAAGAATGAGAAATTATATTCCATTTATGTATGATGTGTCAACATGTAGTCTACTGTCATGTAATACTAATTAAAACAAATTTTTAAATAATAATAATGAAACTAATGGAACCACCATTTGACCCAGCTGTTCCTCTCCTTGGTCTAAACCCAAAAGACTTAAAAACGGCACACTACAGGGACACAGCCACATCAATGTTTATAACAGCACAATCACAATAGCTAAACTGTGGAGCCAACCTAGATGCCCTTCAGTGGATGAATGGATAAAAAAAAAATGTGGCACATATACACAATAGAATATTACTCAGCAATAAAAGAGAACAAAATCATGGCATTTGCAGGTAAATGGATGGTGTTGGAGAAGATAATGCTAGGTGAAGTTAGCCGAACCAAATAAAACAAATGCTGAATATTTTCCCTGATATAAGGAGACTGACTCATAGTGAGGTAGGGAGGGGGAGCAAGGGAGGAATAGATGGATTCTAGATAGGGAAGAGGGGTGGGAGGGAAAAGGAGGGGCAGGGAATTAGCAAGGATGGTGGAATGTGATGGACATCATCATCCAAAGTACATGTATGAAGGCACAAATTGGTGTGAACGTACTTTATATACAACCAGAGATAGGAAAAATTGTGCTACATACGTCTAATAAGAATTGTAATGCTGTCATTATTTTTTAAAAAAAAATCAATAAAAATAAAAAAGCATCCAAGGCTCCTTGATGGGCCACTAAACCAGTGACAAGCCATAACATGTGGGGCTCATCAGCAACATTCCAACCTCAGCTTTGCCCCTTGACTCGTCCTGAATCTTAGCAACAAGTTAGCCACACCTAGAAACACACCCCGCCCACCTCAGACTGACCCCCTCTCTTAACTCACCTTCCCAGGTCTCTGGTTTCCCTGCCGCTGTTCCAACCTCCCGCCACAGGACAGGAAGCGACGTGAGAGAGAGGAAGTCAGAAAGACAGCGGAGACTAGCAGGTGGTTACCAGAGCTGGGCTGGCGCAGCGGCGGGAAGGGAGATATTGGTTAACAGGTACAGAATTCAAGCTGGACAGGAAGGATATATTCTGGATTATCATATACTTCAAAAGAGCTAAAAGAGAGAGTTTTAAGTGTTCTCACCATAAAGAAATTATAAATATTTGAGGTGGTGGATAGGCTCATGACTCTGATTTGGTCCTTCCACAATGTGTACATGTATCCAAACATCACAGTGTACTCGGTGAATACTTACAGCTATTATTTTTCCATTAAAAATAAAATGAAATTAAGAAAAGAAAAGCAACAGTTGTCTTAACCAGTAGTGGCTAATGTATTACTTTTGCAAATTTTACAGAGTCATTTGAGAATGCAAATACATTGTCAGGGCGCCTCGTTGAGACTTGGGGGGAGATGGGCAAAGGGAAGAATCTGAGGCTTAAGCATCTATGCATAGCTTTGGTAAATCTCACCTTGTGGGGCCTTAATCGTATTTGTCAAGTGAATGAATGAACGAATGCCTATTTGACTGCTTGTTGACTAAAAGTCTTAGCATAAAACCTGAGCACATCCAAGAGTGCTTCTGAATTATACCAATAATTTTTTAAAACAAGCCCCCCCCCCACAATGAGATTTAGAACAGGAAACTGGGAAAAATAAAACCTTATGCTGGGTAATATTAGAGTTGGAGCCCGACCCCTCTGGCTGAAGTCTAGGGAGCGACCTGCCAGGAGCTGTGCGAGGGAACTTCAGTTTCTCCAGAATCGAAACAGTGGGCTCCAAAGTGCCTTTGAAAATGAGTAAGAGAAATTAATTGAGCCTCTTATATCCCTCATAAGATAAATGCAGGTTGAGTGGCTAAATGAAAGACAACGATGGCACTAATGTTTCAGTGTAGATAGTGCCACCTTCCCTTGTCCTATCCAGTAGAGTCTGAAGGTCCTGCCTCAAAGGGACGGACAGGTTTGGCTGTCAAGGACGCTCCTCTGGACTCGCTGGGGAGCAGAAAGAATGGCCAGCAAACCACTCTGCCCTGAAGGAGGTTACTTCGGTGGCACAGCTTGTGTCTTATTGGCCTTCGTTCTGTCCCGTTCTATTTTGGGACAAAAGCAAGATTGGCATTAAGAGCTCTGGAAGAGTCACAGACAATTAACACAGAACCTAAGGCCTGGACGGCATGTGGAGATCCACAAAGACCAACCAAAAGGGAAGAGCAGAGGCTCTGGATCCAAGGGTGCTCCCGCAGCCGCCATCGCTGTGTTAGGCGTTGAATCCAAGGCGGGAGGGAAGCGGAAGAGCTGGACAGTGGAGAAGGGGGCTGGGTTTGGCCATTCCCTGGGGAAGCAGAGGCAGCCAGCCAGAGGAAGGGCAACCCACGTGATTGGTAAGGAGGGTTTATCTGACTTTTTCTGGATGGTTCAAAATTGAAAATTGGGACAAATGTTTGTCAGTTTACTAATCTAGTCCTGGCCACTAGGGACAATCATGACAGAAGTTGTTGTTGAGCTTCCTGGATTTGTCACTGGAGAGCAGGTTGGCTTCCTGCAAGTCTGATGGACAGCAGGCTGGCCTCCTGGGCTATTTATGCTAGAAAAGGAGGCACTCTCCCAGGCAGGTTGCTGTAGGCTGGGTCAGAGTTCTGTGTTTTTGGAGTTCTGTGTTCTTCTATGTTCAGTCTCTCATACACCATTTAGTGTCAAACCAAAAAGCTTTTTGGATGAGTATACATCCCCAGATACAGGAAACTGCAAACGTGTGTGTACCTTCATATTGGTTGCTTTCTTGGAAAACAATTGTCAATAGCTCTGTGATGGGAGGACTTGTTAAAGGGTGAATAGAAGTGCAGGGTCCAAGCCGCATGAGTCTCATCAGTGGTAATAAGAGGCATGCGGAGAAGTACCCACACACGGCTAGAAAGTTCTCCTTAAACATTTTAAAAATCAAATACACAAAGAGGTTTCAGTTCACATTGAAGCTACTCAACTTCCCCAATCTCATTCTCTCAAGAAAAAACACTGGGTGTGTTCCTGTGCTAGGGCCAGGAGGTCATTATTTGGAGGTGTCCCTCATCACAATAACCAGGGCAACACCAACGTCCTCAGAAGTGACTCCAGACTGTTGCTTCCAGAGGAGCATTTGCTTATTTTTTTTGTTTTGTTTTTCATTTGAGTCAATTATTTAAGGCAAAACTGTCTATCACATTAAAAACCCAGTGGGCAACTTGTAAGCATCAAATAAATTGCACCAGGAGTCCATTTTCAGGCTCTGTTATCTAAAACTGCCAAAATTATTTGCTTTGCTAGTTGTGGGGAAACAAAAAGTTTGCAGTATGCCACATTCACACGCAAACAACTGGAGCTCCAAGGCGGTTTTTTTGTTGTTTTTGGTTTTTTTGTTTTCAAATGCAATCTTGCCTTTCCAATCTTTGCAGCTTCTATGAGCTTCATGAAATGGAATGAGTGGGCCGCCACACTGAATTAGCTCCAGACGCTGGCAGAATGAACCGCTCCCAAACCAGGGTGGGCAAGGCAGGCAGGAAGACCTCTTCCAGGAGTATGGACAGACCATTTCCTCTCCTTCCAGAAAGGGCCAATCGATTAACTCCCTGGCTCTTCTGAGAAGAGCAGCAAATATGAGATTGAAGACTAAACCTGGAGGAGCTGCCCTGATTGCTAGACCTGAAGCAAAGAAACACTGCTTCCTGCCTACTTGGCCTCAGCATCCCACATTGCATCAGCTCAGACCTTTACAGCCCAGGCCCCTGTGCTGAGTGGTCAGTACTCAAGTGCACTGTACAGATGACTAGGTCCTTGATTTCCCAATTTGTTTTCAAATAGCTGAGCCTCTGCCTCATACAACCATTACTGGGCACATTCCCAGAGAGAAGGAAAATAACAACAGATTAACCAGAGCCAGGGGCACCGTTGCTTTCAGTTTCAATTGCCTGCCCATGTCGTGCTTTTCTGTTAGGCCAGAGCCTAGGGAGCTGATTAGTCTGGTCCAGTTTCCAGAAGTCACCCCTGGAGAAGGCATATTGGGAGGCATGAATGTCCTGTTAAGTTTATTCATTTTACACGAGGTCAGAGCTCAGAATCAAAGCCATTCCTGCTGTCAGGGTGGGAAAGTTAACAAATGAGCTCCATTTATATAGGGCTGGACATTGTGTTTGTTGATTCTGCAAAGGACCAGAAAATTCAAAGAAGCATCATGCTAAGCCAAGAGAAATTACATGTAACTAAGGAGGGAAAAAGAAAAAAACTCATGCACTGTAAAATAGAATCATTCTTCATTTTCCAAATCGTGTACAGCCATGATGGATCAGGCACTGGGATTTCAGAAATGTGAAAGTCATTGTCCCCTTCCTCATGTAGCTTATGGCCTAGAAATCCAACCTCTAACCCATGTCCCGTCCATCACCCAATCTTGTCAAGCTTACCTTCTGACTGTGCCCACTAATGTGGCCCAAACCCTCTCTATTTCTCTTCTGAACTTTTACAGTTGCCTCCTAAGTGACCTCTCCACATCCTCTCCCTTATAACCCATTCTCCAAAGCCAGAACGACCTTCTTAAAGGTAAAGTACACTTTAAACTGTTCACCTACTGCCCAGGACTCATAGAACAAAAATAAAGTGCTCTAAAGTGTCTATGAGGCCCTGCCTGCTGTGGCCCCCAAGCTGCCTATAGCCAATTTCACAACTGCCCTAGATCTACACCTCTCCTGCATCCTTGACTTTGTGATGTGAGTCAATGGCTCAGCCCATTAAGAAACAGAGTCTTGTTCTCCAGCCCAGAATGGCTTTAAGACTTGTGTTGTCTGGTAGAACGGGATGGAAGGATGGGTTCTAGAGCTTTGCCCCAAGAGCTTTGTTCATTCCCATTCACTCACTTGGAATTCTGCCACCACCACGTGAGCAAGCCCAAGCTAGCCTGCTGGAGGGTGACAGACCAATAGAACAGAGCCCAAATCAGGCAGGTTTCCAAGTTGAGGCCGAAGGCACACAAGAGAACACACAGCCAACCCATAGCTGACCCAGAGCACGGGTGAGCTGCTAAGCCAGCCTAGCCCAGGATGTTCACCCTATGACCTGCAGACTTGGGAGCAAGGAGGACGGTCATTGTTCCATCTCTGCATCCCCATTCAGCCCCTCCTCTTCCTCTGAAAACCAAAACACCATGCTTCCCGACAGTTCTAGAATTCACCACTGGGCTGCAATCATGCTTGTGTGGATACAGTCACTGGCTCTTCTAGCCGCCTTTGCCTAGTTAGCTTCTCTGCTCCCTGCACAAATTACCACAAATTAGTCACCTTCCTGAGGAAAATACCTACATATTTCCTATGACCCAAATCGCATGACATAGGACATATTTCCATAGCATAAAAACCAGAATACCATAATGGTTAGAGCCCAGACTCAGAGGTCAGACTATCTGGGCTAGAATCCTAACTACCCTGATACTTGTGTGTCCATGGAAAGACAATCTCTCTATGCCTAGTTTCCTATTGGTAAAATAGTGATCATGACCTTACTATCTCATCATATTGTTCTGAGAATTCAGTGGGTTACTGAGTACTGATATGCATCAAATACATTATAGAAATTAGCCATTAAAGCACCACTTACCTCTCTTTTAGAAAATTAAAAGAACTATAACTTTACTCTTATTTGTGTGATTCTTTGACCAATATTTATAGACCAGAAATCAGGAGCTTTTACAGTAAGGCCTCTGTCTTGGTCTGTAGAGTGCTATAACAAAAATACCACAGGCAAGGTAACTTACACAACAGAAATTCACTTTTCAGAGTTCCAGAGCTGGGAAGTCCAAGATATGGTACCAGCCAGTTTCTGGTGAGGGCTCTCTTCCCCGTTAGCAGATAGACCCCCTGCCATATCCTTACAAAGCTAGAAAGATTATCAACCTTGTGTCTCTAAACCAGTGTTTGCAAGTCAGCAAAGGGCCACACAAATAAACTGCTCAATAGCATTCTGGTCAAACCTAAAAAAATCTTAAAGAACAAAATCTAAAAAGACCAAACTGTTTTCCAACTTCCAAGAGTGAAAATACATCATAATATTATTATATTTATCCCATATATTTAAAAATTCAGTACAGATACGGCAGGTATTAAATAAAAAAGTAGAATCTCTCTGACAAGAGAATTAAAATAGAAATCGACAACAGAGATCACTAGAAGTTTGCCAAATATTTGGAAACCAATTAACATATTTTTAAATAACTAATGAGTCAAAGAAAAAACCAAAGAGAAATTAGGAAATATTCTGAATTGAAGAAAAATAAAAGCACAACATATTAAACATTTTGGGTTGCTACTAAAGCAATGTACCAAGGGAAGTTTATAACACTAAATGACTGCTTTAAAAAAGATGAAAGATTTCAAATCAGTGACCCCAGATTTAACCATGGGAAATAGAAAAAAACACAGAATCTAATCCAATGTATGAGAACAAAATAATAAAGATCAATACAGAAACCAGCAAAACAAGAAGTTTATTGAAACCAATAGATAATTCTTTGCAAATATTAATGAAATTGTTAAACCTCTACCTAGACTGATAAAGAAAAAAAAAAGTAAAGACACCAATTACCAATACCAGAAAAGAAAGAAGTGAATTTTCCAGAGATTCTACAATATGAAAAGGCAAATAAGAAAATATTTTTGAACAATTTGATGATAATATATTCTTATATACATGAACAGACCTATCTTAAAAGATGCAAACTGCCAAAGCTCATGCAACAAGAAATAAATAAGCCAAGCAGTTCCATAACTCCTAAAGAAACTAAATATACAGTCGAATTTGCTTTGCACAAAGAAAACTTCAGGGCAAGATGGTTTTATGGGTCAATCCTGCCAAACATTTGAAAAGGTAATACTAATTTTATAGAATCTTTTCTCAGAAATCAAAGAAGAAGGAATATTTCTTAGTGCAATCTATAAATCAGTCTTGTGCCGTCACAGAAACCAAACACATTACAAGAAAGTCTATCTATAAACCAATAGTCCTCGTCAACATAGATGCAAAAATTCTAGATGAAATTAGCTGATTTTTTTTATTAATATGCAAGGTTTAGATTCAGTTTTTTTTTTTGTTGTTGTTGTTGTTTTGTTTTGTTTTTGGTGAATGCCAATTGTTATAACTTGGATCCAGAACAACCCCCAGAAGTCTGTTTCGGAAGGCCGGGTTGGTCCCAGCTGGTAGCACTAGTGGGAGATGGTAGACACTTGAGGAGGTGGAGTCTAGTTGGAGGAAGTGGTCACTGAGGGGTTTATCTTGTCCCTGCTCCTTCTGACCACCCTCCTCCCCCCTTGGCTTCCCAGATCCCATGAGGTAAGTAGCTCTGCCACACCACATGCTCCCTGCCATGACATTCTGCCTCAATCATAGGCCCAAAGAGATGGGACCCAATGACATTACCCTGAAACCATGAGCCAAAATAAGTTTTTCCTGCTTTAAGTTGATTTTCTCGAGTATTTTTATCGCATTGACCAACACACCGATTGTTCCTGCACT
Organism: Ictidomys tridecemlineatus; assembly: GCF_052094955.1. Classification (NCBI taxonomy): domain Eukaryota; kingdom Metazoa; phylum Chordata; class Mammalia; order Rodentia; family Sciuridae; genus Ictidomys; species Ictidomys tridecemlineatus. The sequence goes on from NC_135482.1 coordinate 187,470,740, forward strand.
GCGAAACACTATCCTTCCTCCAGACAATTGTGTTTGCCGCTTTGTTAAAAACCATTTCGGTGCACCTATGTGGATCTATTTCTGGGTTTTCTAATTTGTTCCATTGTTAATCTATTTCTTTATTCATACCCATTTTGGTCAGATTTTTTGCTGCTATGATGGAAAGATCTGGCAAGAACAATTTTAGAGAAGGAAAAGTTTGTTTGGAGATTCGGTGTTTCAGAGGCCACTCCACTGCTTTGGGCCCAAAGTGAAGGATACCATCATGGCAGAAGAGTGTGGCTGAGGAAAGTGGCTCAGGACATTACACAGGGAAGGAGAGAGAGAGAGAGAGAGAGAGAGAGAGAGAGAGAGAGAGAGAGAGAGAGAGAGACACTCCCCTCACCACAGACAAAATATACACCCCAGAGGCATGCCCCCAGTGACCCACCTCCTCCAGCCACACCCGACCTGCCTACAGGTACCACCCCGCTAATCCCTATCAGAGGAAAAATGTGCTGATTAGGTTAAGACTCTCCGTAGCCCAATAATTTCACCTCTAAGCTTTCTTGATGTTTTTGGAGGATACATCATATCTAAACCATAACAATACCACAGAGTCTTGATTACAGTAGTTACATAAAATCCAGTCTGTGTTTTTCTCTCTTAGTATTATTTTAGCTATTCTGGATTTTTTTACCTTTCATATCAATTTTAGAATAATTTTGTCCATATTTGCAAAAAGTTGCTGAAATTTTGATGGGAATTTTATTAAACCTGCATATCAATTTGAGGATAATTGATATCTTTACTATATTGTTTTTAATCCATTAATATGATCTAACTCTATCTATTTAGATGTTCTTTCATATTATTTAAAACTATATTTTAGTTTTTAGCGTACAAATTTTATACTTTTTTTAGAGTTACACTTAAATGTATCTCTATTTTCTGAGAAGTTGTAAACTGTATTGTATTTTAATTTTACTTTCCATGTATTCATTTTTCTTATATAAGAATACAATTGATTTTGTATGTTTATTTTGTGTTCTGCAACCATACTAAATAACGATACTGAGAGGTTATTTTGCAGATGCTTTGGGAATCTAAATTTTATAAAGTTCATCATATCACCTGTGAGTAGAGACAATTTCACTTATTCCTTTATGGTTTTGAGCATTACATTTTCTTTTCTTGCCTTGTTGACTGGCTGGAACTTTCAACTACTGAGTTGAAAAGCAGTGGTAAGGTGGACGTCCTGAACTTTTTCAAACTTTAGGCAAATGTGTTTGGTAAAAAGCAAGGTTTCAATCCAGCTGCTTCCTATCTGTAGTTGTATGATCTTCAAATTTATTCATGTTTGAGTCTCAGATGCCTCCTATGCCAAATAATATCCACAAATGCATCCAACACAGACCTTATTACTTACAGTCTCTTTCTTAGTCTAAATTTGAATTGAGAAGAGCAAAAGTAACTGAATTTCTTACCCACTTTCCAAATGTCCATTTTTAAATAAATACACAATTCTTTGGAGACTCCAGGATCCATAGGTTATCATAAAATAAAGAAAAAATAAAGAAACTCAGGTTAAATTTTTTGAAGAGTACTTCCCAGCCCCCAGAGACCACTCAGTTACCAGTAACCAGCCACTTTATCCTACCTAAAGTTCATCTGAGCAGTCGAGTCAGAGAACGCTTCCTGTGCCCATCAGACACTGCTGGCTAAATCGAGCTCCAAACGCAGTGGCTTGCCAGACAGAGGCTCTGGAGGATGAAAAGTGAAATGGCATCCTGCTATTTATAGCTATTGTATTTGCTTTACCTGCCGTGACTAACGCAATTGGGACTCTTCAGTGGAATGATTTGAGCAGGGTTTCCAATTTAGAGAATCCCCATTGTAATACAAAACCCCTTAAAGGCACTCAGGGCAGAGAGGTAAGGTTCAACTGAAATTGGGTCTTGATAATGTTCTTCCAGATCAGAAAAATAACATCAGCTCTAGTGCTGATCTTCTGAACTGTAGCCCAAAATGATCATCCTTGACTGGTAGGATGAAGCAAGGGGGACAGATGACAGTTTACAGCGCCAGACTGAATGAAGCTCAAATCGTTGTTAACCAGTGAAAACTGCAGAAAACACTCTGGTCAATCTATCTGAGTGGAACCTCTTGGAAGGTGTGGCCCATCTCTCTCTGGTCCTACCATTGCAGCACATGGTCGATTTCTGCCTGCCCCTCGGCCCGTCTCCTTTGCGTGCTAGCATTATACAGGTGCCAGGGACAAAGAACTAACTCTGGAACCAGCCAGACTCACAACAACTGGTAGTTAGTATATAAACACTCCAGGTCTCCTAGCCACTGGGTGGGGTCCTTATGAGGTGTGTGACCTCCCCTATCACACTAGTTCCAGAATGCCCTGCAGGATTAGGTCCCAATCACCCACAGTCATCGCTTGGTGCATAACACATTCTTTATCAGCACCATCCCTGCTTTGTCTCAGTTCCCTTCTCCCCTGCTGAGAGGTCTCTGGGTCTGCTGCTGGGGGATCCAAAGCTCACCTGAAAGGATACTGAGTAATTTGAATAATCTGTGGAAATGATGAAGAATGAGGCTAAGGAAATAGGCCAGAGGCAGCAGAGGTCATTATAGGTCAGACAGAACGTCATCAATGTCACCTTTGTCCCTCCCACTCTTGGGCAATGTTGCCTTTGAGGACACCTCTGACACTGCCCTGGACGTCACTAACTCCATTGCTGGAGGCTTTAGTTGTGAAAACTGCAACGCCATGTTTGCGTCACTCGTTCAAGGGTGAAAGTCTTAGAGAGGTGCCAAGATTAGGCCAAGCCTGGGTCACAGGATCACATACTAGTTGCCAGTGCAAACGGTATACCTGGTGACCTTTGGTTTTCTTAGGGGAAGGTGAGGCAGACTCTCACTAAGGAGGCCTCTCCCCATACAGGATGGAGCTTTGAATGCTGAGAAATTCAGCAATGACAAATATCCACTGTGGTGACTGAATATCTAATTTTCAAATTAATTTTACCTATTGTATCTTTTTATGGCACTCAATAACTTTCTGATAAGGTTTCAAACTCTTCTTTATTGTGTCTATTTATTTCATTTGTTCTTCTAAAATACATATTTTTCCCCATTTTAACATGTCTAAAAAATGTCATCTTACAACTGTGCAAATTGTCAATCCATTAAAATTAAAGTCTTCCAGTGAATGAAGCTCTAAAATTGTCAGCAATTTTTAGAGGTATATAAATTAGGGCATCTTCTAAATAATGGCACTTAGATTCATTGAAGTCTGGTAACACCTTTTCTCCCCTGCCATGAAATGTATCACACTAAATTGTCTTTGTCCTTCATTATACCACGAGTTCCGCATATACATATATGTGTTTAGTACGTATGTTTGTTGAATAAATGAGTAATTTGGTGAATGGGAAGGAACCTGCTAAGCAATTTTCTGTGCTTCCTGTCCTATGAATCTCTGAGATTTAGGTATACCCATAAAAGTTTTGTCCTTTCAACAGTTTCCATCCTAGATATTGGGCTTATCATTCAACAGTTATTTAACGCTCCCTGGATCTCAAGCATTAAGCTAAGTGCCTTATATTTCATTTGCCCAGAAATGGCCTCAATGGGTACACTGAGACTCCAAGAAGTTTAATAAATTGCCAAAGGTCATGCAGCACGATGAGGAGGGGGATCATGATTTGAACACCGACCTCTAAGCCCCCCATCTATGCTCTTCACCATTCTGCCTATAGTCAGACTGTACTTTACAGACACTGTACTATGTTACTCTTCAATGTTCAGAGTAGCAGGGATCCCAACTTGAGCCTAAGTGTGTCCACCGTGGATCTTGAGAAGGCTGGTTGGATGGGTTGATGGACTCCACCAGGAGTCTATCTGGAGAAGATGTTAGTGGAAAACTCATCCTTAGGGGACAAAAGCTTCAGGCTGGTGAAGATGATCCAAGGTCAAGGGGAAGGAAGAACAATTCATGTATAGCATGACCTGGGCCCCTCAGATTTGCCTCCAGCTCTTTCCAAAATTCATGCTGGGATCTCAGCCTTGGCAGGCGAGCGGAGTGATGGGCCAGCTCTGGCGACCGAGGGGACCCATGGTCCAGGCAGAAGCAACATTATCTCAGGGGCTGGCACCTTGGCAGTGTCGGTGGTGTTTTAAGTAGGGACCAGCAACCAGTCGGTGTCCTCTGGAGACCTCGGTGGCCTTGTTACCCTCTGTAGCATCACCACAGCACGGCAGGGAGGTGGATGGGTTTCATTTGGTGAGAGACCGTTCCTGGTGGGCTCCTAGGACACTGTGAGTGGAACCTGAGTGGGCCTGGGGTGTGGCTAGAGCAGGGAGCAGCGGGCCAGAAGGAGGCTGCTGTTCTGTGACCCTGCTTTTACTCTCAAGCCGTGTGCACCAAGTGACGTAGGATACACAATTACGATCACTGACCAAGGAACACGTAGAGCCAGTCGGAGCTCAAATCTACAGCTTTGGAAGAGAACTAGCAAACAACAACAAAAAAGCAATTTATTTCCAGAGAGCAAGGAAAATGACATATTTGTCTCAAAAACAAAGTCAAATGTCATGGGGGAGTGGAATGCGCAGGCAGCAAACCAGAAAGCGGGAGATGCAAATTCTGGTCCTGCTCTGTTCCAAATGTCCTGTGTCGCGGAGGAGTTGGTGCTCACCTCTCTGGTCTGCCGGCCTCCCTCCCCACTGCAGGAGAGGGCCTGGTTGGCTGGATTGCCTACCTGAATGTCCACTGGGCTCACAGATGCTGTGATTCCGCAAACACCAGCTTGTACATTCTAACAGCCTGCTGACCTTTAAAATAGCTTTGCAGGAGACTCCGCCAGCAGAGATGATGCACAACAACAGCAGAACTCTGTGGCTGTCCAGGCTTTGGAAATCACAGTGGTAAAGCAACAGGAAAACCGGAGGCCCCCTTGCAGGGAGAGTGGACCAGTGGACCCCAGCAGGTTGAGTGAGGGCAAACAGGCTCCACGTTTGGAAGTTAATGAGTGCCTCTGGCTGAGCAGGTTTGGTCAAACTAATTGCACCTGTGGGTTCCTCATCAGAGAATGTACGTATCTTGGCTCACGTTCCCACAGAGTGTCTACCGATAGATTCAGTAGCCACAGGTAAAATAACGTCACATTTTTAAAAGGCTCCCATTGAGAACATCTTTACAGCTTAGTGCCAGATTAGTATCTGGCTAAACTTCTCTAACTTCCCTTCCATGCGTCTCCGTTGCATTATGATTCACAGAGCTGTGTGGAAAGTTGGTTTTCATTAGGCGACCGTCACATGGAGCCCTGGGCTCTGGAGTTTGCATACCCTCTCTCTGCATTCCACTGCCCACTGGACAGCGTGGGGCCTTCCCCGCCTCTCTCCCCCACCTCCCTTCTGCATCCATCGCTCACCACACCAACGAGGCCATCCCACGGACTTTCTTGCCTGGTGCCATTTCTTTTGACCCATTCAAAAGCCAGATCTACAGAGTCATTGAAGAAAGGATTTCTAGTATTTACCCTTTTTCCCTTCCGCTTCTGATGTATCCCCTGTGGTAATACCTTGAGAGAGATCTGAAGAAATTGTATTGGGAAATACCGATCCATGAAAGGGTTTGTGATTAGACAGTGGTCCTCCCTCCACAGTGACATAAACAGAAGAGCCATGCTTCTGTGTGTCTGCCCGGCACTTCCACACCTCTCCTCCCCACAGACTCAGATCTAAGTCAGATCTAAAAGGGCATCCTCCTCCTACCTCTTTCCTTTCTGATAATAATTAATTTATAGATTTGGCTGCTACAATGAAAGATGAATTAGTAGAGAATTTTAAAAAGATAGTTTATTTCTCTCTCGCATAACAAGCATCAACAATCCAGGGATAATTTATAGGCCAAAAGTATTGGGGATGGGTGTCTCATCATTGAGTACATCATCTTGTACTCAAGGTCAAAGATAGCTGCTTCAATTCCTACCATCACATTCAGATTCCAACCAGCAGAAAAAAGGTAAGAGTAGATAGACAATATGCATGGATACTTTCAATTTGTGAAGTTGAGGTTCTATTATTAATATAATAGAAATCCTTAGGGAATGGCTAATGTCTCACCACATATATGTATGGAACTCATGGCATCCAGGTAACTACAGTTTATTGAGGTGGGCTTTGTCCTTGCTTTCTTCCTCCGTTGCTCCTAGACATGGCGATGGCAGCTTCTCCTTGTCCACACTGGAGGCACTCATAACACAAAAGAAAAGAGGCTCGTAAATAAAAACGCAATGCAGCCTGGCCAAAGCCTGCAAAGAGAGGAAGAAGCAACTAGCTGGGCAAGGTGACCCTGGCCTGGCATGACAGGTGACAGCCACACCGGGAACAAAGGACAGCTGTGGCCAAGGGGACAGCTTATTGCAGGCCCATAGAAGAACAAAGCCAGATACATAATTCATAAATGGCAAGAGGTGCCCTGAAGCTGGAGGAGAGTGTAAGGAGGGCCCCTGCAAGAGGTGAAGCCAGAAATGAAAGCTGGGGTCACACTCTGGAGGGCCAAAGGCCACACCAAGCCATTGTGGACTTCATCTTTTATAGGAATCACGAGTGTTTTTTTGAAGGTACAGGGTGAGCTTTTCTTTAAGACAGAACATGCCATGCATTATCATTAAGGAGACTGGATACAGAGAAATAGTGTGTGAAGACAATGGCCTCGGTGTGTTTTGTGTTGCTGTAACAAAATACCGGGGGCTAGGTACTGAGATTCATTCAGCTCGCAGTTCCGGAGGCTGAAAGTCCAAGATCAGTGCTATGGTTGGGAGATGGATCTCAAAGGGCCATGTGTCCAGGACTCTGTTCTCCACACCTGGCACTACTGAGAGGTAGTGGAGCCTATGGGAATGGGGCCTGGTGGGAGATTTTTGGGTCTTCAGGGGTGTGCCCTTGAAGGTGATCCTGGAACACCACCCCTTCCTCGTTCTCTCTTTTCCTTTCTGGCCATGTGATAAGTGATTTTGCTTCATCATGCACTTCCACCATGATGTGCTGATTCGCCACAGGCCCACAGCAATAAGACCAAGCAATCATGGGTTCAAATCTCCAAAATCACAGCCAAAAATGATCCTTTTCTCTTGATAAGCTGATTATCTCAAGTATTTGTCATAGTGACAGCAAACTGGCTGACCCAAGCAGACATTCTGGTCAGCCTTTGGTAAGGACCTTCTGGCCGCATCCCAACATGGCGGTCAGCAGCACACGGTGGGAGTGGTAAAAGGGGCAAAAAAGGAAGAGAGGGACTGGGGAGGGGTTCAATCACTTTTTGAGGACACTCAAATTGTATCAAAATCATAACAATATTTGTCATTATTACCTTTTATCACCAGACCCTGAGCCCTTTGCTCTGGTTGCAGACGCCCATGTCTTATGAACCTCAGCCCAACTTCCACCAGACACTCCCAGCCCCTGTTGCTACCACGGACGACCCACAGGAGGTGACCCTGACCTGCCTGCTTCAGACCTGAACATGAAAGACAGTAACAGAGGGGCTGACCAACTGTCTCATTTGCCTGGGACTGTTCTACTTTAAAACTGAAACTCCAGCATCCCGGAAAACCCCTCAGTCCAGGTCACACTGAGTTGGTGGGTCACCCAGCAGGGACCACCAGGAAACACAGTAGGAACCCTTAGAGACAGGCAAGCCATGAAGCCATTGCAAGAGCCAGGGACGGCAAATAGGAGGCCTGACGGATGGGATAGCTGTGAGGTAGAGAAGGAAACACTCCCGCTGAGGGGCAGAAGGAAGAACGGCCAGGAGGTGATGCACATGGCCATGCAGAGGCGCTGAGCTTCAGGCCCAAACGTCTGAGTGAGAGGCGTAGACAGAGGGTGATTCAGTCTGGGACATGCTGAATCAGGGGTCTGTGAACGCATCTAAGAGATCTTCACAGCATCTGTCAGTAGAAGACAGATAGATGGAGAGACAGGGAGGACATCAAGCATAGTTCCTGGTCCTCGTCTGTGCTGACGATTGCTGAGTGCTGAGTCCCCCTTCGCCAGCCCAGAGGGAACGGGCAGTTCTTTGCTCACAATAGACACACGAGGAGTTCCCGGTAACCAACTGACGACAATTCATTCCTGTGTTCAGCACACGCAGATGTCTACCTTTGAACTACCTTTTCACTTCATTTATTGATTATGAAATGCAGAAGACTTTTTAGAAGAGAAAATGTTCTGCTAGCTGTGCCCCACTTACAGTCTCTATCAGAACACTGTGTCCATTTTCTGAAATTAGGCAAATGCGAGTAACTTCAAGACCTCGAATCAATCCTAATTCAAATCAAAATCCGTACATTTTTACTTCTTCAACAGCATTATTTTCAAAAGACATGAGGATTGTATTTCAGGGATCCAGGTGGAAATGACAACACTATTAAACTATAAAACTAATCCAAAGGAGGAAGAAACCAAAGTGGAGAAGGTAGAGCTTTCTTATTATTCATATTATCATTATTATTGTTATTTTTAATCATGAGTAGCTTGGAAAAAATGCTTAATGGAGAACCCCATGAAAAAGTAGAAGTAGGAATAGGAAGCATTTGCTCTTTTTAACTCCACTTTTATAAGTGAAAATGCAGGAGAGTGGGGCAGGGGGAAGACTAGAGAGGGTATTGGTGTGGAAGAAGAGTCAAGATAAGCAGCAAGCAGCAGATTTAACAGCCAGCCTTTATTATGTACTTAGGACTCTGGCACTGCATGGCTCACACAAAAACTCAAACTTATGTGCGTTAAAGTTTATTGCTATATTATTTAAATATTAAAATATTGGTAAATGGGTACATGCAGCAATCAATAAGTTCAGTGAAGATTAGGGGGGAAAGGGAAGAAATAACACATGAGGTTTTATTGTACATTCCTCCACCACTCAGCATCAGACCTCCTGCTGGCCAGAGATGATGAAGAAGAAGAAGATGATGATGATGAAGGTGATGATGATGGTGGTGGTGAAGATGATAGACTTAAAAACCAAGTCTTGATGCTAGAAGTAGGAGAGGTGTGCTCAGAGTTAGGCCACAGTCTCCTGTCCCTAAAGCCATGTTCCTCTCCTTTTAAAAATAACCAGCATAAGCCTGGCCTGGTGATGCACGTCCTTAATCCATGGGCTCAGGAGGCTGAGGCAGGAGGATCTCCAGTTCAAAGCCAGCCTCTGCAAAATCGAGGCACTAAGCAACTCAGTGAGGCCCTTGTCTAAATAAAATACAAAATAGGGATGGGGATGGGGCTCTGTGGTCCTATGCCCCAGAGTTCAATCCCCAGTACCCTCCCACCCCACGGGTGGGGGGGGGACGGGGAAATCAGTGTGAGACAGGTGAATATGGAAGAATCAGCAACAGTGAGGAAAGAGAGGACAGCAGGGAGCAGTGAAAGGAAAATAAACAGACTCCATGGAAGGCAGGGAGGCCCAGCAGAGGGCCCAAACAGGAAGGAAGAAGAGGGAGAGGGGGAGCTGAGCCAGGTCAGAGGAGAGGGGCGGGGAAGCGGGGTGCATCCTGGACATAAGAAGAGGTGCGCCTGCTCCTTCCTGCTGCGCCCTCAAGGCACCTCTCCAAACTCATAAGCCACCTTTTGTATCCACAAGGCCAAGGTGGAACATGGAAGTGACAACACTGTACATGCTCCCGGCACTTGTTTTCTTAGTAAGTGCTGCTTTTTCCTCTGTAAACAAAGATAAATAAAAGCCCTGAGGATATAATGAACCCTCAACACGGCTGTGCCTTCTCAGAGGCTTGATCCAGGAGGGCATAGCTCCCTGCAGGACTGACAGGTGGATGGAGCGAGGCAGCCCCCGGTTTGCCCAGGCGCCTCTGGTCCACAGCAGCCCCCTCCCTGAGTCCCCGCACAGGGCGGGTCCGTGCTGGTCCTGTGGTCCGACTGAAGCGAGCCACAGAAATCTGAGTGGGCTGGGAACCTGCAGATTACATGCTGCTGCCGCGATGCAAATGTCATTGCTATTTTCAGCACCGTGCTAATGAATTGTGTTTAACTACATTAAAAAATAATGATTTGGAAAGGCTACAATTATGATATTTAAAATATAAATTGTACCCAGCGGATATTAAATGTGGGCTTCCCATTTTCCCTTACATTCAGAGGCCAACAAAATACCCTTTTATCCTCTGAAAGAAAATGGGCAAACAGACTGATCAAATAGCTCACTCGAAGCAATTAAAACTTTCCATTACCATATGGAAGGATGTATGAATTGATCCAAAACACTTGTCTTTAATAAGGACATATTAACATCTGCCAACTGGAGTTCAGACATCAAATGAGATGGCAGTGGGGGACCAGGAAGAAAATGATAAGGCAGAAAAACCCCATTTATTCTGGAAAAGTCATGAATATATCTGTGTATGTACATATATAAATGCATTGAAACTCTTCTGTAAACAAGTTCCAAATGAATCGTTTCATAAATGAGTCAGGCCTCAGGCTGTGCCATTCATTCTACAAATGATCTTCTTTAAAAAATCAAGCAGCCTGATAATTTGGTCCCTGATAGGGAAGCAGGATAATGAATGCAAAGTTCATACCTGTTACTCAAGCCAGAAACTGACATTTTCCCCAAAGCCAATGCCTCCAGCTACTGTCCCTTGCTCTTCTCTGCACATCCAACCGCTGGTGGCCCAGGAAGCAGAGCAAATCCTCAGCTCAGCCCCACCCTTCCTCCCAACCCACCTTCACATCTCACCTGCCGGGAGGAGGCATACCCTATGCCCAGCTTCTTCCCAGGACGTGTTTCCTGAACATTTTCCCTCATCCCCAATTCCTTGGAGATTTCTTTCCTGGGCTTGTTGTGGTGACAGTGAATGTAGTGATGGCGCAAGGGGAGGTCTGTAAGCCCATCCTTGATCACCAAAATAGACTAGTAATTCAACCTTCTGCCACCAAAGCTCCCATGCTCCAGTGTAAAGGAAGTATGCTGTGTGTGTGTGTGTGTGTATGTGTGTGTAATATTACATACATTACAATGTCTTCACTTACGTGTAAAGGGCACATGGTTACTTTTAAGAAAATATTTCCCAATTACTACGGAAGCATTTATGTTCGACAAGTATTATTTTCATCCCCATGACTTATTACAACACACTAGCACTAACTATAAAAGGCTCCACACACACAGTTTTAGGTTTTATTTCCTCCCCAAAAAAAACTTTGATTTAAGAGAGAATCTTCCCATTTTACAAATAAGAAACTGAGACCTGGAAGACAAAAGCAGGTGGCTCTAAAGAGAAGACATAACAGCAAAGAGGGGAAAACCTGCCTTGGTCTATGGACAAGAGCTGTCCCCAGCGTCTTCAAGGAAAAGCATTCACAAAGCAAGTAGAAGGACGTCTTCAGGTGGCTGTGGAAAAGGCGGCTCCGGGAATACAAATCACGAGTTCAGCTGGGGCCTGTGCAACAGCGTTAAGCCCACAACCTCCCAGAGCACACCAGAATCCCAAGAATACATTCCAGGTGAGATTCATAGAACTCGCCTCATCTAGAAACTTAAGGAACCAGTGCCAACGTGTGTGGCGGGGAAGGTCACATGATGTGCCATCTGCTTTTTTAGTCTTTTGTAAAGACCACTTTTCCTAACTTCCCTCACAGATCATTCTGATGTCTAATGGCTATCACCCTGGAGCCTGCCCTCCATCTACCCCCGTTTCGTCACACGCTCAGTGTGCACTAAGAAGTCGGTCACCATCTTTCTTTATAATTGCTTTTCATAGATTTTAGGGCAGCCACGGAATTTCTTCTCTTCATTCATGAATCATCTTTGCTCCTTTACTCTTGCTTTTATGCCTTCCCATTTCCGAGCTTTGATTAGCTTTTGTGGCTCTGTTCCCTGCGTGTGCTCCAAGCTTTTCAGATCTCTATGAATTCCAGGGAATAGGAGCAGAAAAGTCCAGACGGCACATGTGCCAGGGGGGACAGAGCTTGCCGCTCCATCCTCTTGGAGAGCCTATCCGGTTTCCTCCCTTACTCAGATCCTCCCATTGCTGAGGCATGATGCTCCCCGACACGCTCTGAATGTCACCTAGAGCCATGTCAAGGTCCTTTCTTCCCAGGTACCCTCATCAAGTTACAGTCTCAAAGCATCTGCTGTCATAACCTGGAAAGAATATTGATGGTTAGGACTATTGCTAAAGACCTGTGTTTTCTGTGCAAATAAATTCAGCATTTGTAACTCTAATTAGACTGGTTGTGTAGAGAATGTTCAAAATATGTTCGATGGACAAATGGGTGGATAAATTAAAAAGAAACTCATTTGGCTTTAGAAGAGTATTAACTGGCACTGGCACTTGGTAGCAGCTCCACCCTGGAGTCCTGCATTGCAGGGATGAGGAGGACCTGGAAGAATCCCAAAGGAGCTGAGCAGTGGTGTGCGGAGATTCTGCAAACCGAGGATTCCATATGAAACCCAGCTTGCTTAGGAAAAGGCTTCCTCTGAAGGAAGCTTAAAGGAAAACCATTCATCTGGTATTCCTGAGATAATTAAAGATTAGATAGTATACAAGATTTATTTAAGAAATAGTCAAAACTTCGCTCCTAAAATTGGTAAAATCCTCTCCTTCAGGTCTATAAATGTTCATACCAGCAAAGTGCTTAAAATATGGATTCAAAGTCAAGTGCTTTGGGCTTAAGTCCCAGCTTCCTGCGTTACTGACTGTGTGCCGTGGGGAAGTTGTTGCACCATTCTGTGTCTGAGCATTCTCGTCCTCAAATGGAGAGGATTATTAGTACCTGCTTGATCGGGTTGTTAAGTAAAGCACTGGGGCATAGTGGTTGGCACATAGTGTGAGCTGTTGTTAATACCATCATCATCGTCGTCCTTATCAATTACGCTCCATCTTACTAAATGACAATCTAAGGTAAAGGAAAGTGTTCATGAATAAGAAAGACAAAGAGATACCTTGTTGGCCACCAGAACACCATCACTGCCTTCAGTTTGCAAGAGATGTTTGGAGGTCCTCCTCTGCCAAAACCCACGGTAGGAGGGAAAATATGAAAACTTTGCAATGGACCAAGAAGAAAGCCAAGGGTCTTTGGTGGAAAGTGAGGTTCTGGCTAAGTACACCTTCTGAGTTATCTGATCCTAGGTATACCTTTCAGTGTCTTTGAGCTCCCCGACAACTCTGGAAGTTGCAAGGTGTTGCACAAGAATTTCTTGTCCACACACACATGCAAATGAACTTTGTTTCCATGGTACAGCCACTGATTTCCTCTCCTCCCACTCCCTCCAAAGCCAGTTTTACATCTTACTTACAAATTCATTTAACATTATTTTCTGTCTATAGATATGTGATTCTTAGCTCTCTTTTGAGCCAGTAGTAACATCAAACTTGTTCCTCAGTAACTGAAATACACAAAATCTTTAACATTCATTTTATATTTGTATGAGAGTTATCATTAGACCCTATTTTAAATACTGCCCTTTAATAATTTATTCCTGAACGTGAATTCATCTATTCACACACTCACTCACTCTCTGAGTCCCCCCAAAAGTAGTTGTATTAAAATGTCTGCGTGACACAAAAATGAAAGAGCATGGTCTTGCTCTCAAGATGCTCACACAGAATTATGACCTAGTTATAAATCAAGATCACTGAAAAGGGGAATTGTGAAAGGCATATATTTTGTTTTCTTATGAAAAGATAGAAGGATCCAGGAAGGAATTTTGCAATGACATGCCTTGCAGGATTCCAACTTTGAAAGATGTAGGGAGGATACCTTGGGAAAGTGCCCAGGTCTATCTGGCAGAACTTCAGTGTATGATACTGAGGGGTAGGAGATAAACATGGGAAGTAAAGTCGTGTATGATGTGGAGAAGGCAGAAGGGAGTCACGGAAGAATGTTGTGCAGGGGAGTATCACTGTCAAGCTGTGGAATGATTATCTCCCTTCTAGATGGAGAATAGTTGGAAAAGAGTACATTTGACTGCAGGAAGAGGATCAGGAGCCAGCCACAGGAGTGCAGGGTAAAGCAGTTAAAAAGGACCAGGATCAGGACAACCACACAGAGGACAGGGAAGAAGGGACCCAGAAGGATGCTGCCTGATCACAATCTTCACCCTTGTATCAATGAAAATGCTGACATTTCTGCAATTTTGTCCCTCCCCTAGTGGCTTTCAGACACCAGCGAGCTATGTTCTTTATGATTTCCTCTATGCCACATGATTCCTTCAGCAACTGCTGTCTGGCCTCCCTGTCTGCAGAGCAAGATTTCCACACCCCTTGTGCTCAGTAAGAGAGCTGACACACCATTGCTTCTCAGTAAATTCTTTTAAATGACACTGAACTACCTGCTAAAGTGCATCCATAAAGTGTCCTATTTGACCTACAGAGATGCCATGTTCCAGGCCAGCAAAATGTTCTGTGTGCTGTTAATGCATGACTGAGTACTTTAATCGTGACAATAAGCTCCCCGTCAGTGGCATTTTGCAGGTACAGGTGCAGAGATTTCGGCAATGGCAGAGTGCACTTGGGCACCATGGCAACCAGAGCATCAGCCGGGTGCACTCAGCAGCCCTGGAACAGTCAGCTCTCCATTCATTTTAGTTGACAACAAAAACCTGAGCTGTTTTGTCCTGCCTTTTCCTCTCAAACACGGCGTCCAGTGAGGGGGAAAATGCTGGCAGGTCCTGGAGCAGCAAGGATGCGGGTCCTTACACCCAGGAAGAGACAGGGTGGAGGATGCAGCCCAATTTAGCTCAAATGCTTTCAGTCCATCTGCAGAGGCTGCCTTCTGTCAGAGTTCCAGTCAGGGGCTGGCTGCTGCCGTTTCATATGGGTTGCTTTAAATTGATTTAAAACCACTTGCCGGAGACCTTCCCTCAGCTCCGCAGCCCCACATTTTATGGGCTTGCGGAATAATGGGTATTTTGTGTTTACTATTATAGCCCTTGTGTAAAAAATGCCTAAGGTGCCAGGATGCAATTGCTTTCAGGACTGTTCTGCAGAGATGGAGACTTGCCTAAATCTTGAGCAAAACTGGGTGGGTAAAGGCTTAAACATTATTTATTTCTCCCTCCCTCTCCCTCTCCTTCTTTTCCTTCTCCCTCTGACTCTTTCTCTCAACACTTGGTCTAATCCGTTCCTATTCCTTATGAACTGTACAAGAGCAAGGCCATAGGCATTTCTAGGTTTTAAGTACCAGATCAGCAATGCCATAGCAAAGGAGACCATCTTTGCACCCAGATATTCATAGGAAAATCCAGGAATGGGCTCTGATTGGCTAGTCCTGGGTCACATGTCTATTGTCAATGGGAACTATAAGGAATAAAGCAGATAAGGTACATGCCACTCTGGCCAGAGGAGGATCACTATGATTAGCAGCCCCAGAAAGACAAGAAAGAAGGACTATTAGAAGAAGAAAGGGAGAAAAGATGGTCCAAACCTAATGCTAGATCAAGTCAAAAAACATGCAAAAAGATTTCTCCATTGGCGAGAGCTTCAAGCTTCTTGGGATTTCCCACTGGTAAGGACACTGGCTGTAATACTGCAGGGTGGCCCAAAACCAGGTGCATCATTCACAGGTGGTCCATGTAATGTCCTTCCAGGGCTGCCTTCACACAGATACTGGGAGAAATTCCCCTGGAGTTGTGCAACCTCTGGGTCTTGTCACTCCTAAATTAGGGAGCAGGGAAGTGGTGTCAGTGGCTGAAATCCAAATAGCTGGAAATGAGTGTCTCCGAAGAATGAAAGATAGGAAAGTAAACATCTGGGAGATGAGAGCTCATCAAGGACCACGCAGCCTTGGAGGCAGGTATTAACAACAGCAGCAACAGGAATTTGAAGGGCAGTCTGGCTAGAACACAGGCTGTCTGCTCCCTGGCAGCCGCTTTCTCTAGAAGAACATGAACATTCCTAGTGTCCAGGAGATAACTCCGGCTAGACGAACTGTGCCCACAGAGGGGACGACCTGGCCTCTGGCTGACCTGAGCTGCCTGGTAGAGCCGCTCAAATGGGGGCACTGTGCCCATCAGTGGTAGAGACAGGGAGGCTGACATTCAACTGAGACATAATACACAGCCCAGCTAACTAACTCCAGTGTCCATTCTGATTGGCCAGTGCCTGTCCCAACGCCATTATCTCCATGGTTATGGGCTCCTTGTTTATGATCTCTACCTATTTTCTTCTACCATCTACTCTTCTTCCCTTTCTGGGACTCTGATTGCACTTACATCAGACTGGGGACATAGCTCATTGGTAGAGTACTTGCCTCCTATGCACAAGACCCTGGGTTCAATCCTAAGCACCACAAAAAGAAATAATAATAATGATCAGCTCTCTTGCTCAATCTTATCTTTAAATCCTTGAGTACATTAAGTATAGTTATTCTAAAGTCCGTGTATTTTCACTAGCTGGATTTCCCATAGGCTTATTTAATTTTTGTTTCTATTTTGTCTAAACTTTCAGGTCAATGCTTATCTCTTTGATTGCCAGATTTAATTGTTTCGTGCTAAGAAATGGATATTAAAAACTTTAAAGGAACTTGAGGCTCTGGTTGATATTTTCTTCCTCCTTGGCTTTTGGCAGGCAACCAACAAGTCCCAAAATACCAAGTGTTAGTGAAGATATGAAGCAATGGGAATGTACACATTTGCAAAAACAACTTGGCACTAGACAAATTGATTTTTTTACTCATAGTAGTAACCCATGTTATAAATGAGAAAACCAAGATCTCCCACATTAAATAGCCTGCCTCAAATAACATTGCTTTAGAGGTTAGGACTCACAGACAGATCTTGAGATACTTGATAACAGAGATCTTAATCTTTTTTCTTCCACACTCTGTCTTTGAGTTTCAATTTATGTAAAAACTTCAGCTTAAAGTACATCATGATCAATTCCTTGTAGTCACTACTTATACTAATATACCACTATATATATAACCACTAGTCACGACTCTATGCATTGTCTAGAACAGGGTCTGAAACATAACAGGGACTTATTTGCTGAGTCACTTTCCCATAGCCCCTGCAATTCTCATTGCCTGGAGGCATCTGCAACCATCTCTCTGAACCATTCCATCAGAGTCCGCTCCTCAGCCCCACGCTCATTGCCAACTGCTCTGCAGTCAGCTACTTTGCAGGATAAGAAGTCTTTTTTTTTTTTCTTTCCTTTTTCTCCTTATACTCCTGAGTCAAAGACAAGATCTGGCTGAGATGCAGCAAGGTTCCTGACAAAGGGAATGAACTTATTTTTCCCTCTGGTGCCCCTCTCTAACAACATCAAGGTCCTCACCTGGGCTTTGGCAGCCAGGAGAGATGGGCATAGACACCACACACATCTATCTAAATGCCCCTTCTGGATAGAGCCTCTCCCATCAATGCTGTCATCAGTCTTCTCAAATCTAGTTATCACCCTCCAATTCATATAGCTAGGAAGTTCATTTCATTTTCTTTTAAAAAAAAAACAAAACTATTTCCAAGCAAGAAATTTGGGAGTGATTTCCAAGAGTACTATCTTCCTTTACTCCAGTCCTGGCCAAATAAAACCACCTTGCATTTCTGCTAGCTCAGTTGGCTCTCTGCCATTTCCCCGGCTCCTGTCTTGCCCAATATAGGCTGTATCCATGACCCTGAACTCTCTCCTCTCCAGCAAAAGCAATCCCACCTTCTCCCCTACATTGTGACTGGCAGGCCCAAACCTTAAGGCTCTCATAGGAATCTGTGTGGGAAGTTGGGAAGGATCTAGAATAGGTGCCCATATAAGAAGCAGGAGACTGAAGTTTTCTCATGCCTCAGCAATCAGTAGTTGGAGAAGCCACAGTGCACTCCTCCAGCAGGGCAGGATACCTGCCTCTTTTTTTCTTATAGTTCGCTCTCCCCATGTCTCTATTACCCTCACTCAAGGAGGACGATTCCAGAAGAAGCAGTAATTCACTGGCACATCTTCAATTCTAAACATGAATCCAAGTCTATTCACCAAAATAAGTAACAAGCAGAAGTTTAAATTTAATTAAATTTGATAAACTGATTGAAGACAGGAGCAAGAAGAGGACCTAGCAATCCCCACTACCTACCAAAATCCAGCCACCTGGATAGGGATGACAGGTTCTATTTCTTACTCTGCCTTTTCTTATTTTAGATCATCCTGAAGATACCATTTTCTAATAACCATTATTTTCTTTGGCTTCATATTGTTTCATGAGTATTTCTCATGTCATTAAAAATGTTTAATACCATTTTAATGACTTTGGTATTCTGTGGAGATACCCTATTTTCTTATGGTTCCTAGTTTTGAATGTTTCTAAATTTCTGACCCAATAATAGTCTTTATCATCTCCTGGGTACCCTGTCCTTAAGTCGCACAGCTCAATCACATTTTTAAGGACTTTGAAGTGTCGGTCTCATCCTTTCAACAGAGCTGCGGCATCTGATTACAGCTCTCTCACGGAGTGATAGTCTCTCACACAATTTTTTTTTCTTCATAGCACATTTTTTCTACTTTACATATTTTCCCTTCGTGTAATTTTTCAAAATCAGCTTTGAACTGATTTTAAATAAGTTTCTCTGTGGCAAGGTATTCTTGTGCTATATTCTAATCATCTTTATGGACATCTTGGAATGGTGTCAGACTTTAAACAAGAGCTGTTCAGGAGATTTATGACGGGCCAGTACTGCTGCATGGACAACTTTGTTTGGTAAGAAGAAGAAGAAGAAGAAACTGCAATATTTGAAAAAGAAGTAGATGTTCCCTCCCACCCCAACAGCCAGATTTTCTTAGAGCGTCACTTTGGAGCACAGTGAAAATGCTCCTGCGGGTGCTGGGTGACCGTGAGCGCACCGGAGACGGGCATCTGGCAGGTGAAAGGGGAGCCTTAGAATCCGCCTGCCTTGCGCTCTGTGGCGTGGCTCGTATGCTGAATCCGGTGTATTGGAAATGTGCTGAGAGGTGCTTTCTGGGTGGGGACATCAGCTGTGGGCGTTTGCAGTATCTATCAGTGACCAGACGCTCAGCTATCACGTGGCTGTGAGCTCAAAATTCAGCTGACCTGCAAGATGCAGCTAAGGGGCCTCAGCACCTGCCCTCCCACACGGGTGCCAGGCTGGAGGGCAGGTGCGTGCAGCAGCTTTTGAATCCTACTCAGAGCAAAAGTCAAGTGAGAGTCTACTGCAGGCCAAGCCCGGAGCTGTGTAGGGCTGGAGAGACAACTGCCTCACCAAGCCCGGGCATCTGTGGGGAAGATGAACCGGAAAGCAAATAACCAGGACATGAGTGGAGAAGCACAGCAGGCGGCAACAGAAGAGGGGATTCCACCGGAGGCAAAGCAGCCCTGACTGGGGAGGGGACTCCTGACCTGCAGCTCAAAGGGTAGATAGGAATCTCATGTCACAGCTGAAGCTGAAGGAAAGAAGTCCCGGAAGAGGAAGAACAGTAGTGGCATCTGTTGGGTATGGTACCTCTGTGTGGCAGGCTGTACTCTAATCCTTTTCGGATACTATCTCATTTAATCCTCAGGACAATCCTACAAGGCCATCTCTATTCCAGCCCCTGTCTAAATGAGCCAATGCACAGAGGACTTAAGAGACTTGCCCCAAGTCATCCTTTGGTACTTTAACCGTCTTTACCTTATTAAGGCTGGAGCGGGGAGTCTAGTGGGCATGGGGCCAGATCTCAAAGAGCCTTGAATGTTATGCTAAGAGACGGGGTCTTAATGCTGCCGGCTGTTAAAGGACTACATGTTTAAAGCTTTCTAAAGACAGATCATGATCAAGACTAGAGCTGACAAGTCAGTGAAGAGTCTGCTGAAGTAGTCCTGGGAGACAGAGGAGCCCTTGAGTTAAGGGTGAGAAAGAGAGGGCCGAAGTGAGAGAAGTTAGGAGACGGTGACCTGTCTCCCTGGTGCCTGTCCTTCATACTGTGTAACATCCATCCTTCAAGAGGGTCCGGACACAGTCAGCAGAAGGCCCACTTGACCTTCTCAAAGTACTGGACAGCACAGGAGGAAGAGGAGGAAGTGTGGGGCCCACAGTGACGTCACTTCCACCCCCAGCACCTGCTCAGTGATCTTCCCCTTTCTGCAGGAGACGGAGGTCCTTTTCTCTAGGGCTCCTGGGGCAAACTAGGCATAATATATGCTCTCAAGCCTGGGGTCCCCAGGGCCACTGTCATACCTACCCCCACACACAGAAGTGGCTCAAGAACGAGAGGTGTTCTAGGATCATCCACCTCTACGTCCTTCTATCCTGCCCTGGTAGATCCGCCAAAGGGTAGATGCATAAAAGTGCATGAGAGACTTTTCTTTTAATATACTTTAGTTGTAGTTGGATACAATAACTTTATTTGATTGATTGATTGATTGATTTCTGTGTGGTGCTGAGGATCGAAACCAGCCCCTGGCACGTGCTAGGCAAGCTCTCTACCACTGAGCCACAGCCCCAGCCCTGCATAAGAGTTTTTAACAACAGAGTGTAAGGACGTGTCAGACCAAAAGCGTTTTGGTTGATTTGTTTTCTTTCAGTTTGTTATAGCTCTGCATGTGAACTATGACCTACAGTTTCTGTTTGTCCTTCAAAAACAACTCAGACTCAGCTGTGTCATTTGTCTTCTTTTGCTGACTGTAGATGTAAGAAAGCTTTTTGATTAACTGATTAAAAAGAGGATAAAGTCTCATTATTGGGTTTTATAGAGCTATGGATTTTGCATTAAGTGGTTTCCTACAAATTGTTGGAAACATTGATTCAAGACATTAGATCATTCTGATTAAATTTACGGCACATGGGGGAAAATTGGGCCAATTATAGGAATAAGGGTCCTCTATGATGATGTTATTCTACCTAAAATATGATCTATCTGGTGATTAAAAGTCAACCCAGTTCCTATCATCTTTTTATGTCTTTAAACACTGTGCCCACTGGGAGGAATTGGCACACGTAGCTTTCTGGAACTAAAATGAGAGACTAGAACTCAATTATCAACTCCTTTTGGGCAAGTCCATGGAAGACCATGGATTTAACCATATGAAAGTTTTTAATGTCTGACAACAGATGACCTTTTTTAAGGATTGGTATAGTCATAGAATGGAATTTGTACATGCATATGTAATTTTTGTTTGTTTGTTTGTTTTGTTTTTGTCGACTATTGAATTACCTGTGAAATGTTCACATCGTGATGCTAAATGGAAATAAGTGAGGGACACATCACCATATTCAGTATGATCCCAAATAAGTGAGCTCGTCTATGAGCACACTAGATATTTGGGGGTCAGGGTTCTGGAATGAAATCTACAAAATATTTGTAGTGGTTATCTCTGGGGAGGATATGATAGCAGATTTCTGTTGTTTTTGTTTATTTATGATTTTCTAAAACTTTGAGATTTCCCACTATGAATATTGAATTGTCTTTGTTTTTTTATAATCATGGAAAAATTAATTTTGTAAATGACTGTTGTTCTTCCCAGTGCTTCTATGGAAGTCCACAAATTGACCATAATGACACTGCTTTTGTCCACTTTTGCAATTAATTCCAAATTCAGCCCAAACAACGCTTTTACCTTAGGATTACATTTTTTTTTCTTTTTTTGGAAAATGGCCTTATTCTGTTTGGTCATATACTTTATTCAGTAGCCTTGGCTTCAAACAACATTTGGCTGATTCCAAATGTGCCTTCTTAAGGACAAAGATTTGCTATTCTGCAGATTTTTAAAAGACTATATAAGGGCTATCGGCCAGCTCAAGCCACCATAACAAAAGACCAAGACTGGGTGGTTTAAACAACAGAAAGTCATTTCTTAAAGTTCTGAAGAAAGTCTGAGGTCAGGAGCCAGCACGGCAGGATCTGGTGAGGCCTCTCTTCTTTATCTCCGTGTCCTCCCATGGAGGAGAGATGGAGAGAGAGCACTCTGGTGCCACTTCTTATTAGCCCACTAATCCTACAGGACCAGGAACTGGCCCTTATTGCCTGTTTAACCTCAGTTACTTCCTTAGAGACCCTGTCCTGATACAGAGTCACACTGGGGTGAGTATCTCAACATGGGAATTTTTGAGGACGGGGTACTTTGACATGAGAATGGGGGGCACGATTCAGTTCACAACAGGTTCTGAAAGCGTTTCAGATGAAGAGAGTCCAAAAGTACAGAGCATTCATACACGTTTCCTCAGTGTGGGTGTGTCTGGCTAGGAGACTTCTAAGTCACTACACTATCTCAAGCCTTTTTGGGAAAGTACAATAGATAAGAAGAAGCCATAAAGATATTTCCTCCGTGTTAAGGAAAAAATAATGAGGAAATCTTCACCCTGGTACATGTTTAATGAGGATGAAACTGGTCACGATTAGGAACAAACCATGCGTGGGTCCCAGGGTTCCAGGTTGCAAAGGACCTGTGCTGGGCCCACAGATCAGCCCACAGTCTGCACCAGGCCAGGGTCTTGTTGTCTTATTGTTGCTCTTGTCTGTCTGTGATTAGAAAGCGCCATTGGTTTCATGGGACCTGCCTGGTCTTCTTTTCCCCAGGAATCCTGCTTTTGTCAATCCACAATTTTACAAAAGACAGTGCTTTCAGGATCACACATGTTATCTCAAAGTGCCAGTACATAAAACATTTCATACCAACAAAAAATATACTAATCACACCATTTATGATCACTCCTCTCTTCCTCCTTTCAAAACTCAGCTCCTCTGAAAAGGCCTCCTCCCTATCCACACCCCCAAGAGGTTCATTGCTACCCCCCACCCCCTCCTTCATTATTACTTCATGGAGCTTCCACAGTGTGTTAAGTGTCTTTCTTGGTGAATCTGGAGATCTGCAAAACAAGAAACACTTCGTTCTACCTTTTACTCCCAACACTTGTTTACAGAGCTATTTATGTCAATTAAGTGACACTGGCCAGGAGAGAGCAGGCAAACCCTCTGAGGGCAGACACCACGCATGTTGCACTAGTCACCGTATTTCTAGCATCCAGCACATAGAAACACTCAGTAGGCACGTGTTTAATCAAACAGGGACCGTGAATGTGTGAATTGACACCCTCGTCCATGTTTAAACTATCCTCCTGAGACCTGCTTCCTACATGGTAACTTGGTATTTTTTCCCACACCCAAGAACTGGCAAGATTGGGAAACAATGTTCTCATTTTGATATAAGCAGGTTGCCCTGTAGACAGAAGGGCCCGAAGACCAGGATCAAAGTCAGGGCCTGGACGAAGGTCTGCCGTATATTAAGCCATGACTCCTGATGGCAGCGGCTGGGCTCCCACCTTGCCTTCTGTGGCCTTTGCATAAAGTCTGTGCAGCCCAGCTTCCTGCTAGACAATACCAGCGATGGAGGTGACCGTGTACCTCAGCAGGTGCATGCCATCGTCCTATTTGGTTCCCATGCTAAGTTGAGACTGGATATCATTCACATGTGCTACATTTTTACAGAAATGCCCCAGGGTTACAGAAAATGCCTGTAACTCACAGTGTCTACTTCCTAAGCAGTCGCCAGCACTTCCTTCTACCCTCCCTGTGAAGTCCATACAGACCCTGACCATTGCTCCCACAGACCAAGATGGCTGGGCTCCTGGCTTTTTGCAGGTCTTCATACTTATCATGTTGTTCCCACCTGAGAGTCTCTGCACTTGTGTTCTCTCTGCCTGGAAAGCATCCTCACTTAGTTAGGATTCACTAACTGTTATATCTTGCTCAAGCCTCTCCTCCGTCAGGTTACACCTAAGGATAGGTTCTCAGCACCACACGAGCTCCCTGACCCCCTGTCATAGACACAACATCACATGGATAGGTCTGATTCTCCGAGGGGAGCTGCAGATGGCAGATGCTGTTAGCTTTGGCTCAGTCCAGAACCGAGGACATTCCTGCTGGACCCACCCTGGACTCGTCTTGTTCTCTTTTGTGTCCCCACCTCCTGCTTCCCTCTCTGGTGTTACCCCCTGTACCCGGATCAGTTTGCCAAACTTATCTTAAGACTCAGACGCGCAGTTCTTTCGGGTATAGTCCTCTAGAGCAGTAAGAGGTGGGAGTGGAGAAGACGCCCTTTGGTCCTGTGATGAGGCCTCCGTCTTTTGGTGAGCTTGTGTCCCTGGGCTGTGAGCTTCACAGGTGCTTCTCAGATTTGTTTCCTTCTGCCCCTCTCCTACCAGGTGAGACGGAAACCCCTGAAAGCTCTGGAGTTGGCTATTTCCCTTTCCCACGTGGCTCAGTTCTGCATCAACCACAGGGGCAGGCTCTGCTAACACAGTTTCTCTTGAAACCTTGTTAGGAACAGAATTTTCTGGATGGAATCCAAAATGGCGACTTTTCTCCTCCCCTGCTGGAAGCAGAAGATCTTTTTCCCTGATCTTCACTGTGAGAACCTGCACAGCCCCTGAAGGTAAAGCTAATGAAGGTGTAGATCCCCACCCCTTTCCCTAAGATACAAAAAGAGTTGATTTTCAATTTGCTTAGCTTTTTCTTTTTAAATTGTTGTTTCAAGCAGCTTCCATGATAGACCAGAAACCAGAAGCGTGGCTCTCCCCGACCTTGTCAACCTAAGGAACGGCTGCCGCGCAGGGCTGACCTCCCCTCGCGCACCTTTACTGACCTTCACGATGTTCCTGTTCTGCCCTCCTGGGGTCCAGAAGGATGAACCCAGAGGCTCAGAGAAAGGGTTCTGCCGTTGATGTATTTGTACACAGACACACAATCACTCAAACTCATAATATGTCATGTGGATTTTTCTTATGTGGATTTCCATCAGATGCCATCCAAGTCATCTGAGGTAATTATTTGCATAGAACTAGCCCCATGTGATAAAAGGGCTTAGGAACATTTATAAGAGGTCTTTTTATGAAAAGAGAATCAAGCCAAGATGGCACCTCTGAGAGCGAGTCCCTCAGTGACTTTGGAGCACGCACTGCCTGCCACACAGACAGGCTCTGTGGGGAGTCACGAATGAGGTTGTCACCTACCTGGAAAGGCAAGACTGACAGGAACCACTGCATACGGGGTTTAACCACGTGCAGAATCGGAATCCCACGGGATATCAATGCCAGGAGATTAGGAACACAAGTCGGTGAAAGGCAGGGACGGGGTCTGCGCAGAACCTCTGGGGAGGGTGCAGCCCGTGGAGCTGTGGGCGGTGGGGCCCGTCAAGCTCGAGGCTCCCTGCACGTCTGTTCCTCCTGGTGGCTCCTCTTCCTCCCACCTGCAGCCCAATGACGGACGCCATTTTGTGCTCAGAGGAAAGTTGCGACTTTGTGGAAAGGAGACGATAAAAAAGAATTCTTTATTTTCCATGTTTCAAAGGCAGATCCCCTTGGAGAAATAGAAAGCTTGGATAAAATGACTGCTAGAGGTATAGAGGACATTCTCTCTTCCCATAATAGAAAAAGATTCCCCAAAAGTTTCCCCAGACTTGGGGAAGATCAAAGAGAGACAGATGGAGAGTGAGGGTCAGCGGTGTCCAGTGAGTGAGTCAACAGCTGGAAGGGCATATGACAGCCCCACGCGAAGGGTCTTATGCGTCCTGGTTAGGGTCCCAGAGAGGCAGCAAACCCCTGGAGGACTGGTAAGACCCCATCTGGTAGAACCCGACCCTTAGTTTAGCTAGAGCCCAAAAGGAATCAGGAGAGGCCCTGTAGGCACACACGGATTAGCAACCGAACCTCCAATGAACAATGGACACCTCTATGGGCAGGTGACATGAAGGACCAGCTGTTCCCCGATCCCATCTCAAGTCGGCACTCCCTAAGCCACACGTACACCCACCTGAAAAGGGAGCAAGAGACACATTGAGCATTTCCACTTGTCCCAGAAGAATGAGACCCTATGGTTGAATTATAGAAAGAACAAAATGTGTCTGTGGATGCAGGTCTAGAGTGATACCCACTGTAGGCTACTGGGAAAGTGTGTTCCAACTAAAACTTAAGGATGGCTGTTTTGTGTGAGGGTCTAAACTAAGTGCTTCTGCTATTTAATGTGGACCACACTCATAGAGAAACCAAGGCTCAGGGTGCTCAGGTAGCTTGGCAAGGTGACCAAGATAGTGAGTGACAGATTAAGAACTCCAGCCATCGCTAGATAATGGAAAAATCTGTGTAGTTAACCTTTGCTCCATTCTTACTCCTCATGGAGTTCCAAATATAATGGCAGAATCGCCCATCCTGCCCTCACTGAGCTTACAGTGGAGGAGCAGGAGGGTTTCCAAGGAGACAAATCCTGTCATACTAGGTGCAAAAGCCCAGCAGTCTGATCATTACTGTCACCTTTACAAAAAGGGAATCTCAACTCAGCTAGAGAGGAAGAAATAGCCAGGTGAGGACTTTTTTTCTACAAGTCGCATGGGTCTCTGAGCTTGACAGAGTTTGGTGTAAACCTGTGTGGTATCAGGAAGGTTACCCACCCAGCTGAACTTTATGTCTTTCTCTTTAAAACACAAATAACAAAGGTCATCTTCCAGGGTCCGTGTGAGAAGTCAATGAGATCATGTGGAGTGAACATTCCATACGTGGGCTCTTTCCTCTCCCCCATCACAGAGCATCTCCAAGGACCGTCACCCACTCTGATTCATTCCCAGGGAGGAATTCCCAGGCCAGGCTGCAGGTGGACCCTCCCAGGTGGAGGAAGTCCAGTTCCTGTGTTCTCAGCGTCAGACAAAGCCTGTCTTTGACTTGCACTGTCTGAAAATTGACTTGCATTGTCCAGAAACCTTTGAAGTTACTTCAGACTGAAAAAGTTATTCCATGCCTACCTAGTCTAGCTATCTACCTACCTAGTCTAGCTATCTCTGAATTTGCCTCTCAGTACAAATCATGGCCATCATCTACCTCCTACAGGTACCATCCTCATCTTAGCCTCAAGAGGCCAGGTTTCCAACTCCAGTGAATGTGTATTGAGTTGCCCTCAGTGGAAACACACTATGTTTCATAGCAGAAGAGAAAGATAAATAAGATGTGGTCATTTCCCTTAAGGATTGGAAGTGTCATTACAAACATAGATTTGTACAGACTAGAGAGGGAGTGGGAGAAGGTTTCATAGAAGAACTGAAATTAGAAGCAGGTCTTGACTGCTGAGGTTGTCAGCTTTCCGTCACTGTGACAAGATGCCTGGGAAGAACAACCTGCTAGGAGGAAAGGTTTGTTTCAGAGGTTTCAGGCCATGGTCACTTGGGTCTGCTCTTTTGGCCTGTGGTAAGGCAGCATATTATCATGGAGCACATGGAGAGGAAACTGCTCGTCTCATGGCAGCCAGGATGCAAAGAGAGAGGAACATGTCAGGGTCCCGACATCCTCCATGACCTAACTTCCTTCCACTCGGCCCCACCTCCTAAAGGTTCCCCCACTTCCCAACAGCACCACAGACTAGGGCCCCAGCCTTCAGCTCAAGGGTCTTTGGAGGATATTTTATATTCAAATTATAGCAAGTAGCCATGGCTGCAACCAAAGAATAAGGAGAAAAAGGACAGAGAGAAGGAGATTGAGAGGAAAGGGAACATCTTAAGAAAAGGCAGATGGTAGCAAGTCCGTAGTGTGTTCAGGGACAAGATGTGGCCGAAATTAACATGCAGTAGAAAATGGCCAGGGATACCCAACCTACATGGATTCTTCTATAAAATGACTAAAACTGAACCGGGCGAGTGGTGAAAAGGATGATTATCACCACATGGTACAACCAGAGAGTTAAGTACGTCTTCCTTCGTGTCTAAATGTTAAGGAAGTTGAGTGACTCAAGTAAAACTTTGGCTTCTGCCTCTGAATTTAATACTTTTCCCCAAAATCCAGTGGTTATTGACTCAGCTGATACCTTGCAAATGTATAAAGACAGATGTGTAAACTGCCTGAAGCAGAATCAATGTTCAATAAGTATCATTGCCTTCATTCCCAGAGTGTCCTCTGGTCCAAGTGAAAGTTCCACGTTGCAGGTCACTGTCTTCCAGGTGCCCCTTTTCCAGGATTATAAGTACCTCCTGGCAAATGAGCCCCCATAAGCTAACGAGCTCCACAGATGGGGTGAAGAGTCACAGTCTATTGTGATCTAGAAATAAAAGTCCTAATTTGGTGTGGATTATCTTTTCAAATTATAAATTCAGGACTTCACATTGATTGCTTGTCTAGTCATAGTCCCACTTCCATAACCTCCATGTTATTAGGTCTGGGATGGAGTCTGAGCACCAGTAATTGTTTAATTTTAATTTCCCCAGTTGATTTTAATGTTCAGGCCAAGTTAAAATCCATGAATCCTGATTCCTGGCTCAGGAGCACCCCAATCATCCAGGAGTGTTTTAGAAATGCAGGATCTCAGGCTCCAACCACACCTCCTGAATCAGAATTTGCATTCTCAACAAAATGGTTTGTTAAGCATATCACAGTTTGAGGTGTACCGACACGACGGCCTGGTACGCACCATTGCCAAGCTCATTTCAGCCTGAAAGGGGGAAGAACCCAAAGATGCAGATATGCTATTGTTACCAAGTCACATAACAAAAACCTAAGTAAACGTCTCAGCTTTGCAGGGGTGGGGGGGGGGCGGGCTTTACTGCATAGGCATAGCACCAAATGACTGAGAAAGAAAGAAGAAAAGAAAAAATAAGGGCTAAGTAGGAGCATTTGTTTCAAGTGAGAGAAATTCCTGACAGAGGCACAAAGTCCCAAAATAGTTCAAAGCAGATGGGATCAACAGAAGCCTTCAGTGGCCAGGGGCAGCTCCTTGAGAAGTGACCATGACTTAGCCTGTGTCCCTGATGCAGCAGCCAGGGCTCACAGGACAGTGCGTCCACCCGGGGGCTGCTCCTAGTTCAGCCGTGTGCTCCTCTGAGATGAGACCAGCTTTTCTCTTCCACCTCCACCCACCCAAGGGATCTCATGTTTGTGGTGGGTTTTGTGTGTGGTTATTAAGCTGTGAGCCTCCAACTACGCTTAAGTCAAAAGAAAAACCTCAGGACCAGCCATCAGGTGGCCAGAGCTAGAGACCCCCCTGCCGAGGCAGACACACCACGTGGCCTCAGAAAATGTTTCTGAAATTGCAAGCTTTTGCTTTGTGTTTGAAGTCAGTCTGGTAAGGAGCCCAAAGCGCTTGAGGGCACGAGCTGGTGAGAGCTGTAGAGAGGACACTGTAGCAAGGAAATTCACCGTGGAGCGAAGGAACTGGTGGAAACATCAACTGTTCTCTCCTTCAGTGGCTTCCAAGATCATCCTGGAGGTGACCTTGAGGCAAATTATCGGGCTCCATGTGAAGGCAAAAATGTCACTGAGATCTCTGGAGTCAGCCTGTAACCAGGTCTCAGTGAATGAAGAAGGGATTTGGAAATTCTGAAGCAAGATTTGCAACTGATTTCCTGATCCACTTCATTAGTGATGGCACATCCCCAGGTTACTGCGGCTCTTGTCTCCTCCATTGAAAAGGACAATGATACCAAAAGGTTAAACTCTCCTACCTGCACAGAACTCTAAAAGGAATCACCTTCCAGCTTTCACAAAATGTTACCTGGGAGGAGTAACTCCAAAGGGTCAGATCAGAGAAGGCATCAAGCTCATCTGGAGACTGCTCCGCACTAAACTAAATCCCTGGGAAGATGAACCAAGGCAAGTGCAGCCTCTGGCCACCACTTCCTGGGGGCATGGGACGCCTCAGCCACTCCTTTAGAAGGGCAAGAGCCCAGTAAGTGCTTGCTGGTGTTGTGATCATTATTGTTAATATTTTAGGCGACGCTACATGAAATTGATGTGTTTGTGGATCAAAAATACTCAGACATTGCAAGCTTGTATCCTTCAATGTACTATCAAATCAACCAACAGATGCTAAATAGTTAATGGTAGGAAAAGTTGTGGTGATGTGGTAAAGATTGCTCAAACTTTCTTAAAAGTTATATAATGGATATTGCCGCAGTCTGGCAATATCCATTATATAATCATGAGCCACTCAAGCAGGAACAAACTTTATTTCCAAACTCCCCCCCCCAACACCACCCACAAGGCCCTCTCAGGAACACCACACACCAACCGGAACTCCCTCCCCCAGAACCTCACCAACCAACGTGAACTCCCCAGGAATCCCCACTCCAAAGTAGCAGGCACCTGAGGCGGCCAGCAGGGGTCTATATACAATTGAATACACAGCCTGTTTCAATCCAGTATTATCCAGTCACAGGAATTATAGATAGCTTAACTTAATTATCATCATCTTAAAGGCTCGCCTCTCAACCATTACTTCTGGCAAAATGCCAGGGGCCATTCCAACTTGGCTGTGGCTCTCAACATGATATCTTCCTGGAAATAAATTTGGTAGTATGTATAAAAAGCCTTATTTTTTTTCATACTCCATAACACCAAATTCCCACACCCAGGGATCCATCATAGAAAATACAAAAGCATATTTTGCAACATTGCTTGAACTCATTACTTAAATGTTCAATAATAGGGAGTAATAGAAAAATACCCTGTCCCATCCATAGAGCAGAATAGTACATAACCATTAAAATTGTACTTCTAAGGAGCATCTAATGACATAAGAAAATGCTCATAATTTAATGTTGAAGAATGTAAAAGTGGGCAAAAATGCTCAAAATATAAACTCTGGGAAGTGTTTATTTTCTTTTTGCTTCTTAAAAACTCTGTTTTAGAATTAAATAAATTTTTGTAATTTCCACAGTAAAGCCAAAGTCGTGTATTCTCACACACAGCTGGAAGACTGAAACCTGTATCTACCTGCATCCACATCCACAATCAGAGAGAGAGACACGATTTACGGTTTATGAACATGGTATCACTATTCTGGAGGACTGTTGCTCAGGCAAATGTCTCCATTGCTAGTACAGGAAGTTCGTGAAAGATTGGCCAGAATTTCTGTGAAACAGGCATTGATTGCTTGCTCCCTCCAGTTATTTGAGTCCCTTGCCTTAAAAATCCTCACCTCAGCTGGGTGCAGTGACACACGCCTGTAATCCCAGCGGCTCAGGAGGCTGAGGCAGGAGGATCACAAGTTCAAAACCAGCCTCAGCAAAAGTGAGGCACTAAGCAACTCAGTGAGACCCTCACTCTAAATAAAATACAAAATAGGGCTGGGGATGTGCTCAGTGGTTGAGTGTCCCTGAGTTCAATCCCTGGTAGCCGCCCGCCCCCCCAAAAAAAATCCTCACCTCACTGTTGCCACCAATGCAGAACTATCCAGCCCTGATCAACCCCACCCCCACACACATACATGTTGGAAGACCTGCCTTAAACTTAACTTTTAATTTCCAGTAAGCTCAAAGCTCACCTTCTTGAGACCCGGCCAAGACTCTGCAAGGTGTTTCGTTGATGGAAGTGAGCAAGGAACTGAGCTCTGCTGTACCAACAGGTTATGCTGATACCTGGGGAGCCAGCAGATGACACAGAGGCTTATGAAATCAGGTATTTCTCCATGTGTCAGGCACTGCACAATCTAAGTAGTAAGAGATTTTCTCGCATAGTAATCAAATAAGATAACCAATAATGCAGAGAACGCTAAAGAAAAAAAGAAGGTGTTACGGTTTGTATCTGAAACATCTCCCCAAAGCTCACTTATGGAAGACTTGGCCCCCCATGTTCAGCATTGAGAGGTGCAGCCTTTAGAAGGTGATCACATCATAAGGCTCCAACCTCATCAATGGGTTAGTCTATCGATAGAGTTGACACGTGAAGAGGTGGGGCCTAGTTGGAGAAGGTAGGCCACTGGGGACATACCTTTGAAGGGCTATGTTTTGTTCTAGGCCCCTTCCTCACTGTGTCTCTGCTTCCTGGCTGCCAAGAGGTGGACAGCTTTGTTCCACCACAGTCTGACTGCTATGATGGCCTGCCTCACCACGGACCCAGAAGCAATGGAACCACCTGACCATGACTGAAATTTCTGAAACTATGAGCCAAGATAAAATTTTTCTCTTTTTATCTCAAGCATTTTGTCACAGCAACAGAAAACTGACTAATACAGAAGGTGTGGCAGCAGTATTCTCCCATTCTCACTAACATTCACACAGTGAGATGAGAAGGCAAAGTGGGTCTATTTGCTAAATGTGATAAGTAGAATCATAGGATGACCCCCACAGTGACTTTTAGCTTTGCATAATCCCTTCCCTTTTGAGACTGGTGGGACCTGTGATGTGTTGAGTTATATGGAAAAAAGAATTTTTCAGTGGACTGAGTTAATCAAAAGAGAGATTATTCCATTGGAACTAATCTAATCACAAGAGCCCTTTAAAAGTAGAGTCTTCTCAGGATGGTGGCAAGAGACAGAGTGATTCCAAGTGCACAGAATGGGGCCACATGAAGGAAGTCACATAGGAAAGGATATAAGTAGCCTCTAAGGGCTAAGGGTGACCCCTACCTGACAGTCAGCAAAGGACACAGAGACCTTCATCCTATGATCCTAAGGATTTGGATTCCGCTGTCTCCACCCATTCAGATCACGATAACAAAATATCATAAACTGGGAGACTTATAAACAACACAAATCTCCTTCTCCAGACAGGACAGCTTCTTTACAGGTGGTTCTCACATGGAGAAGAGGCAAACACACTCCCTTAGATTCCTTTTATAAGGGCACTATTCCCTTCACAAGGACCCCACTTTCATGACCTAATAGTCTCCTAAAAGTTCTACCTCCTGAAACCACCACCTTGGGGTTAGGATTTCAACATGTGAATTTAGCAGAGACCCATCCCCAGACCACAGAACCTACTTCAACCCAAATAAGTTTGGAAGCAAATTCTTCCCCAAAGCCTTCAAATAAGAGCCCAGACAACACGCTGGTTTGGTTTGACTTGTGAGATCCTATGCAGAGCACCCACTGAGCCTGCTCAAACTTCTGATCTACAGCACTGTAAGTTTATAAATGGGTGTGGCTTGATGTCTCTAGAGTGTAGCGATCCATTACACAGCAGTAGACACCTCCTTTTAAACCTCCTTGGAAGGGTGTCCTCCGTTCAAACCCCCGTCTGAAGTTACCTTCCATATCTGCACTTACA
This sequence comes from Ictidomys tridecemlineatus, assembly GCF_052094955.1. Classification (NCBI taxonomy): domain Eukaryota; kingdom Metazoa; phylum Chordata; class Mammalia; order Rodentia; family Sciuridae; genus Ictidomys; species Ictidomys tridecemlineatus. The sequence goes on from NC_135482.1 coordinate 187,503,680, forward strand.
TCAACTTCCAAATGACAGACACAAGTGCAAGATGAACCAGACAATCGCCACAAAGTTCCAGAGCCCAAACTGGACCCCAGCATAGCAGTGATTCCCAGAGGGCCTACCCCCAAAACCTCTCACCAGGCAGCCTGGACAAAGCAATCAGAGGAACCAACTGAGCAGATGAAAGACACGCTGGGCAACCGATGGGGGTGTGTGCTGAGCACCTGATGCCTGGGTAATATCAGAGCTTAGAGTAGGAGTCTGGATTTCACTTACCCCGTGTAGGGTGGGATTCAGCTGCAGGCAAACAGGAGACAAGAGGCAGAATTATGCTGCAGAACCAGGACTCACCTGGGGCTGGGTCAGAGTGGGGCAGCAGGTGGCTTCTCGAGTCACAGGCACCACAGGGAGGGGTGACCAGACAGAGGAGGGTTGATGGAGAAGCAAGCTGGCCAGACAGGCCTCCCAGGTCTTTCATGAGGCAATATGCATTGAACAGGGCGCCCTCTGTTAGCACAAAGCTCCCTTCGAAGGTCCTTCCTGCCTGCTCTTCTGCATCTCCTTCCTTCCTTCCTCAGCCCCTCCCTCCCCCTCCCTTCCTTCCTTTGCTGTTGCTGGTGGTGGTGGTGGTGAACCCAGGGTAAGTGCCCTATAGCTCCATCATCATTTTACTCTTCCTTCAGGGGCCAGTAGAAGTCCCATTTCTTCCAGGATGTCCTCTTTTAAAGCCCTTGTCTGAAGTTACCTTCCGTATCTGCACTTCAATTCCCTATGATCCTGATCAATAGGAGGCATCTCTTCCTTGATTAGTTCCAAGGCCGGTGACCTAATTTCATCAAGCAATGACCCATTCCATTTTGAGCAGTTATAATGATTAAAGAGTTTATCTGGGACTGGGGTTGTGGCTCCGTGGTGGAGGGCTTGCCTCAAATAGTAGACACCTCCTTTAAAACCTCCTTTGAAGGGTCTCCTCCTCAAATGTTTAAGGCCCTGGGTTCAATCCTCAGCACCACATAAAAATAAATAAATAAAAATAAAGACATTGTGTCCATCTACAACTAAAAAAATACTTTAAAAAAAAAAAGAGTTTATTCTCACACTGAGCCAAAATCTACCACTTAACAACTGTGTGATGCAAGGGTCTCTCTCTCTCTTTCTCTCTCTCTCTCTCTCTCTCTCTCTCTCTCTCTCTCTCTCTCTCTCTCTCTCTCTCTGAGACCCACATCCCTCATTCACAAAGGCAGTGAAAGTAGTACTTTCCTCAAGATCATTGGCAGGATTAAATGCAACAGTCCAAATGAAATGCTTTCTAACACATCGGACAGAGTCAGACCTTGATAAGTGGTTGCTGCTGTTGAATTGTTGAAGGAAATGTTGAAATGCATCTCTTACAAGGCCTGTTACAATGCCTGGTGCCCAGTAGCCTCTCGATGAGGGGCAGCCACGATATTGCCCTAGCTAGAGCAGCTGTCTGAACTCACATGGATCCCCACTCCCTTTGTTTTTCAGCTGATACCTTGCAAATATATGAAGACAGACGTGCAAACTGACTGAAATAGAATCCATGACCAATAATGTCATTGCTTTCATACCCGTAGTGTTCTCTGGTCCAGGGAAAAGTTCCACATTGCAGGTCACTTTTCCCCAGATGTCCCCTTCCAAGATTATAAATACCTTTTGCAAATGAGCCCCCACAAGTGAAGAGAGCTCTGCAGATGGAGTGAAGAGTCATAATCTATCTTGATCTATAAAGAATACTTCTAATTTGGGGGGATATTAGTTTCAAATATAAAAATCAGGACTTCACGTTGATTGCTTGTATATCCTTTCACAGTTCTCTACTTTAATCTGAGACTATTTGAAGCTTTTATTCTATCATTTATCCTACTTGCCTTTTTTTTGGCTTTGTCATCTGAAAAATTGAAAGTCTGCTTCCCAAGTCTCCGTCACCATTTGGCATTAATTTTGCTCACACATCTGATTTCCCCAATAGAACTCAAGATGTTTATGAATAATAATTTCTTGGCTTTATAATATCCTCCACAAGTAGATTTTAAACTTCAATGATGGCAACCCATAGTGAGAAATACATTTCATATTGCAACTAGCCTATTTACATACGTGATCTGATATAAATGTTTCATAAAAGAATAATTTTCTTTATGATACCCTCAGATATTGTCCATTGTATTTTTATTATTATTAACTGTTGATCAAGACTTGTTTGGTTTCATGACCCTTTACCAGGTCATGGCCCATGGTTTGCAAAATATTGTTTTATAAAACAGCTTTTAAAATTTACCACTGAAGTAGGAGATGAAAGTTCATCTGTATTTTAAGGCCAGATAGAAATAGCTGTGCTGCCCTAAGAAGCCTTTTCTTTGTCTTTAAAATCCTTTGAATTTGTACATATTGTATAATACATCTGTTTGTTTTAGCAAAAAGTTAGTGGACCTTTCCTCATGCTTTTCTAGTAAAAATTGTGATCCAGGGAATAGTTCAAATTTTATCCCATGGTTCTCTCTGCCCTATCTCTTCACCGGGATCTCAATAACTAACGGCAAACTGGTTTGGAAACAAAAGTTCATTGTATGACCACTGCAGTATGCATGGGTCAGTGGATGGATAGGGTGTATACTAAAGAAAGGAGTGCACCTGAGAGAGGATGGAGTAATTGTTCCGCTAAACGAACATTATTTGTTTTTCTTGGAATAGAAGGAGAGATTGGATAAAAAAAGAGTGGTGTAAGATGGATCAGGAAGGTGGAGAGTTTTCCAGGAGTCTCCCATATTTCTGCATATATTTTGAGCAGAGCAGCAAAAGTTGATATTCTGGCTTCCACTACCTCAATGAATAGTAAATCGTCCTTTATCTCAGTCCTAGGAACCTCCTATCTTCCACCAGTAGACCTGACATTGTGGCAGGGTACCTGTTAGCTTGTAAGTAAGGTAAAGTCTTTTCACAGTTCTTGATGGCCTCATGTTAGCTGATTATAATAGACACGCCTTGAAATAACGAGTTTATATGGGATTCTTTTTTCTTTTATGCATCAATAAATGAATACTTATTGAGTGTCCATTCAATGATAGCCTCTTAATTTGTAAGAGGCTGCAGATAAGCAGATTCAGCATTAGAAAAGATAAAACCTCTTAATAAAAAAACAAAAGTCTCATATTAAAATCTAGAGAGAGTGGACAGAAAATACTCAAGTGGTCAAATCAGTAAACAAGATCATTTCAGGGAGTGGGAGTACTAGAAAGAAAACAATCCAGGACCATGTTCTAGAGAGTTCCTAGGTTAGATGCAGAAGGAAGAAGACTGGAGACTGGGTGGTCAAGGAAGCCCTCTCAGGGGCAGTGAAGGATAAGGTCAGCAGATGCCTCAGGAAGGAAAGAGGGTGATGATGTATCCAGGAAGTGAATGGCCAGAAACCATGGAGAGAAAGACGGGATAGGAGTCAACAAGGGTGGGCTGGGTGACGTCCCAGAGAGCCATGGGGTGCACAAGGGGTTTGGTTATCATTGCCTCCTTCCTCGGTGCCTTTGGTTCGTCCCGTGCCCTTACGAGTTCGTCCCCTCTGGGTGTGTCTGCCTGGGCACCACCTCGATGGTCTTCCAGGTGCCTCCTCAGGTGGAAGGTGGGTGACAACTGCCCCAACCCTTTAAGGTATGGCCCACAGACACGATTGCTCGTCAGTGCAAATATGAGGACTTTTTGAAGACTTAAGAGTCTCTCAGAGTCATCTCCAAAAGTCAAATTTCCTCTGGTGTCACAGAGGAGGGATCTGGGGCAAACGTCCTGCTGGACCTTTTCTTGTGATACCAGCAAAGAGAGCAGAATCCTTCTATTCCACGTGAAATTCCAGGATATAGACACTCATCTCTGACAGTAAAGAAATGAAAAGTGGCTTCCAGTGGCTTATGTAAGAAGCTTCTGACACGTCCTGAAGAGTCTCATGTGGCACTCACCAATCAGTGCCTCCTGAAAGGAAGAAAGAGGAAATTGACCAGCATCTCGAGACGAGGAGTCATTAGGTAATTCCATCAAATCCCTTGCATCTGTACAAAGCTCAGAGATAGTTTAGCCAAACTAGACAAGTTAGTTACATTTCTAAATAAAGTAAAACTCCTCTATTGATTTAAAGAAATGGGGATACTGCAAGTTAAAAGTCTAAATTAATGCAAATGTCTAAAAAAAAAAAAGTCTGTTATTCTTTTAAGCAAGAAGAGCAACTCGAGATTACCACTAACTCAGAACATCCAGAGATTCTACAGAACCTGATTCCACTTGATCTAGATGATGATGGAAATTCATACAGTCTATGATTATATATATGAGTTTTGGTTCCCTTTAATTCAACAAGATTCCCATAATTTCATCTTTAGGGGTTATTTTCTTAGCAAAAAAAAAAAAGGTTTTCATAGATAATTCAAAGCTTGTGAACCATTTACTATCACAAATGCCATATTATTGGTGTCTCAATTGATGAAGTTATATGGAAGTCCTATGATGATTCAATCACAGCAGATGATCTGAAGATTGAGAATCACTAGAGAAGGACAGAGCCACTGAATTCTCTGAGCTAGAAATAGCAGAAAGCAGCCATAGTGGTAAGGTCTGAGTTAGGGACCTGGTCCAAGTGGGTCAGATCTGAGATGATGCCCAGCAGGCATAACAACCATGGGTGAAGTAAGTACATGGATGAGGTCACCCATGCAGGGCACCACGGCCACCAATCTGAGTTCCAATCTATTATGCCCAAAGCTCAACTAACACATAATAGGAGTTTCTCAAAATGGCTGAGTCACAATGTTTGATTTCAGTTTTGAAGAAAGCAATGATTTTAGGTTCAGAGAGATCTGGAAAGGCTGGTACTGGGAATTTCCATGGCATGGGGATTTCTGAATCCCACTGATCCCAGGGACACAGTGTGTACATAGCCAGACTGCCACCTACTGACACTCCAAGGGGTGGCTGGGCACTGTCTGTTCTTAGGTTTTATAAAGGTGCTATTGGATACAAATGGTCTTCTAATCAATCCATGTGCCAATTGTTAAAGACACAATAGAAATGAAGTAGTGATTGACTGGAGACTAGACTTTTTTATTGATTGAGGAAAAACAGATAAAAAGTATTTAGTATCTGCTGATAGGTCAAAAATAGAAGAGGAAGTTGGTCACACTGAATCATAAATACGGTGCCAGTGTCAATAATCCCTCTTCTTTCTTCACACCAGATGTGAGACGGTGGGCTTGCTCCACTTAATTGAGAACTCCTTGAAGGTATAGATGACATATTATCCTCCCACATCTAATATCTATCCTAGTGTATATTAAAGGCTTAACAACAATTTGTTACATGAGTGTTTACAATTTTAATTATAAAATCAATAATGAAATTAAAATGCAATCAATTATACACAGAAAATGAGCCAAGACAGCCCTGGTTATCTTGTTCAATACTGCCAAATAGCTGTGTACCTCTGGGTAGCTTACTTAACACACTCTACTTCATTCTTCATCTTTAGCATGAAGTCGACATGACCCACCTCATTGGACTGGCTTATGAGGACCAAATGACATCATATATATGATATGCTCAGCACACAGTAATCTTCAGTGAAGAAAAATGTTTTCAAAGGGTCAAGCAGTCCTAAAGTCCTGCCAGCCACCCTCCTCAGCCTGAGCTCCCTGCTCAGGGGTCCTCCTGTCTCTGCCTTCGTTAGCAACGTGCAGACGTTTTCCAAAAGGACAGACATTCACCTCCACCCAACCTGTGGGCACAACCCAGACAGCAGAGCGAGCGGAGCAGGCTGGGGAGGAGGGGACTAACTGAAGACTTTTCCTGTTGTTATTTTGAGTCACGACACTGCAGGAACTGTGTTGCCAGATAGTGCATCTCTGGCTGGAAGGCAGAAGCCCAGGAGGAGGAGGGCTGACCATTAATCAGAAGGAAGCAGGGGAGGAAATTGAGACAGGAAATGTCAACACGGGAATGTCCTTACTCGGGGTCAGTCTCGAGGTACCTCCACCGGCCTGCATGCTAAAACCCGGGCTGACTGCGGCAAAGGCGATGAGGGGAGAAGGCAAGCCAGGGGAAATCAAACCAGAATACATCAGCACATTTCCCTTCCAAGGCAGAGGGACCGGCTCCTCTTAGACTTGGCTCTTAAATTCTTGCTAAAATTCTGGGAATCCATCGTGAAAGAAAATGCCTTCATATGGATAAGCGTGAAACAGATGCCAGAACAGCGGGAGGGGGGGGCAGGTAGTACTTCCTGGAAATTTCTGAGCCTCCATTCTTCAATCCGTGAAATGGGGATGAACGTGTGCCTTTCCCTCCTTGCAGAGCTGTTAAGGAGACCAAAAGGATAAAGAAGGTGAAGGTGGGATTGTTGTGACCCTTACAGTTCTTTTGATCATTTTCTGTCTTGATAGAAAGTTGAAAGCCAAAACCTGTATCAACTGAGGCTGGGCAAACCCAGCCTGGCCGGAGCGGCCGCAAAGCCACCCTCACCATGGAATCACCCAGTTCCCAGAGCCGCCCTCATGTGTGCATTTGATCCACTTCTGCGGGAAACTTCCTTTCCTTTCCATTTGATTTTTGTTAATAATTGAGTAGACCTTGTTAGTGTTGCAAATTAAGCCCCAAGGGATCAATTAATTAATAAATGCTTTCATTGTGAATGTTTCTATCCCTAAAGAATCTTTTATTCTCAGTATTATTTTAATCTTCAGATATTGCAATGTGTGGGGGAGAGATTAAAAACACAAGCTTGGAGTCAGACCTGAATTCAAGAACCATGGGATCAGCATACATTGTGCACCACTTGGCGAGTTGATGTATCTGTGCTTCAGTTTGCTAATATGTAAAGTGGGCGAAATAACTGTCTCAGAATCTGCTGTGATACATGATAACTAACCCTTCACTTAACATTAATTGGTAAACTGACAATGCAACTAGACCACAAAGTTGAACAGACTTATCTTCTTAACGAATCAGCAGATTCACAGATTCACATTTACTTGAAACGGTGAAACAATTTGCTTACCAAAGTGACCAGGGCAGGACCACTCGATCTAGCTGGTGAAAGAAACATGCAGATAAATCATTGCAACCCATGTGATGAATGCTGTTTCAGAAGAAAGTTCTAAATTCATCTATCTCCAAAGTGACGGACTCTACTCAAGTAGAGCTGAGATGTCATAGGAAAAGAAACTTGTTCAGAATCTCAAAGAATGAGGATTTTTCCAGGAAGAGTTAGAGAAAATTCCCAGAGACAATTGGAATATTGTGAAACAGTCATAATATTGTAGGATTAATTAGGCTGATTGACTCATTTGGGGGATTGAACCCTGAAGTGCATCTAAGGCAATTAATTGCAAGATCTGGGACTTAAGGGTACTGAGACCACAGAGGAAATCCGTTCTAAGGAGCCCACATACTGTCTTGTAGAAATGGGTTGGTTTTGAAAGGTTTCAGGCGAAGGAGCAATGATCAAGTACTGATTTTAAAAGGCATGTCCAGCAGCCCAGTTGGGTAGGAGCGCAGCCCAGGGGCCGTCGGCACAGGTTAAAAGCCCATCTGGTAGTGCAGGTAGGGCAAGCAGAGCTCAACTAAGGCCAGTGACAGGAGGGAGAGGAGGCCACAGGAAAGGAAGGTGTGAGGAAGCTATCACTGATTAGTCCAGAGCCCTTTGATACATGTGGTAGAAAGGGAGAATTTTGCCTAAATGAACCTTTAACAAAGTTCAGGGGGTTTGTTGTTTGATTTTTAAAATTTCCCTGGGTAGTTTGCTGGGGGTGGGGGATACAGCAACAAAAGGCATAGCCCCAGTGGTGAGGGACCCGCATGGTCTCTTGGGCAACCTGAAACAGGAGCTAGCAGGGTCTTGAGAGCCTGACAGCACCTGCTGCCCTTTCCCGCCCATTACACATTTGCAGTCACTCTCTGGTTCCAGGACAGGACTTACACCTCTCTCTAACAGCGGAGAAATGGACTCTTAGAAGCAATAACTAAGCAGAGAAGGCTCGGGGGGCTCCGATAAGAGCAGGGACAAGCCGTAGAGGTGGCTCTGCCAGGAGCCACGGAGTGAGTTGGTTGAAACCATAAAGGTACAGGGGGCCCTTCAGGCCCAGGAGAGAGCGTGTGGGCTGGAGGAGCTGGAGTTCGTACGCGACTGAAAGGGGCAGGGACTGGGGCTCCTCTGAGTCACCTGGACTTCAGGGCAGTCAGAATCAGCAGGAAGGCTGCAGGAAGCTTAGCTCCCCAGGACCAGGAGCTTGCTCCCTGGCGAAGAAGGGTACACAACATCCTGTACCCCCCCCCACACACACACAGCCATGTCGTCAGGTGTGGGCAGCTAGTACTCCCAGATTCCTGCCTGGAAGCTGCCGCACTGCAGACGGTCTGCCGTCAAGCTCCATGTGTCCCCACTGGCACGACTGGAGAAGAGAATCCACCAGGTCCAGCCACTGGAATGGTGCCCTGACCTGGCACGTCCCCCTGGAATAATAAGAAAGTCAGGGGAACCTTGCCCTCTCTTCCTCAGTGACCTTTGATCAAGGTCAGTTTTCCATTTCTCCCGTAAAGCCCACATTGTAACCCAAATGGAGTCGAGTTTACATCCAACCCAGATGGAACTCATTTGCCCAGGGGGAATCCCAGAAGGGACCCATCCTCAGGACAGGCACCCACCATGTTCCAGGTTAACTCCATGCACATGGCTGCAGGGGAAGCCTGAGACAAGCAAGCAGGCAACCTGGAGCCCAGGAGTGCCCCACAGGATATGTGATCCAGTAGTAAGTTTTCTAGATCCCTGTCCTCAAAATGGATCCTCTCTAAATTTCTCATGAATACACAGTAGAAGAACAAGTCAAATAAAACCAGACCTTAAGTTCCCTGTGGATGTCATGAAGCACACTGAGCTACTGCACCTGATGTCACATGACCTCTACTGGTGATTTCCTGTTGATGCCCAGATCGGAATCCAAGGCTTTCTTGGGCATGCCTATTGTTCACATATCCAGAACATTAATGTGGGTTTTGCTCTGGAATCCTTTTGATTGCAACCACAGTGTATCAGAATCTATTCTGCCAGATGCTGTGGAGCATGTGTAGGCAATAAACATGGGAAAGGTGATTTAGCTCACTCAAGTCTCTACAGGTAACACAAGGAAAAGACAGAAGGTTCCCAAAAGGTGCTAAATATATGCACCAACATATTTTTTCCCTTTAACTCTTTCCCAAGTGTCATTGTACAATGAATGCTTGGGAGAATCATAAAGATGCCGCTGATGGTCACCTAAGGAGAACATGACATAACCATTAAAGAGATGCATCTGCCTGACTTTTTTAAATATTTATTTTTTTAGTTGTAGTTGGACACAATACTTTTATTTTATTTATTTTTATGTGGTGCTGAGGATCGAACCCGGTGCCTTGCACATGCTAGGCCAGTGCTCTACCACTGAGCCACAACCCTAGCCCCATCTGCCTGACTTTTTGAAGTATGTTTGGAGATAACTTCTGGAGCACCACATGGTCAAAGCATACTAAAAGAACAACAGGTTGTTCACATTTCTGTTTCAAGGGCTACACAAAAACAAACTGATTTACAGGAAAAAATCAGACCATTTGCAGTATTCTCTGGATGCCCTAAAGTGTGTTGATTGAATAATTGATTGCAGAGGGGCAGAGAAACAAAACCACGCTCTGCTGCTTATGTGCTACGGCTCAGTAGCGCTGAGCACGATGGAGCAACTGTCCCCACCTCAGTGGATGCCACCTACAACTGGTCCCAAGAGGCCAGGTCGCTAATGGCCTGGGCTGATTGTGACCATGTTTCCAGGATACATCAGAGAGCAATGACTGTCAGACTCACAAGGTCAAGGGATGTGCGTTTTCTCTCATAGGCGGAAGCCAGAGAAGAAAAAGGGAAAGAAAGGTGGGGGGCATATCCCATGTAAGTCAAAGGGAGACCAGCAGAGGAAAGGAACCGAGGGATGGGAGGTGGAGAGGGAGGGGAATCCTGGGGAGTGAGGCTGGTCAAATCACATTGTGATATTGTGTGAATGTATGAATATATAACAACGAATTGCATCATTATGCACAAGTATAACGCACCAATTCAAAAATGTGAAAAAATAAATAAATAAATAAAACACGGAGGTCAAAGCATTTCTCTTCTTTGAAAGTTGTAATGATGCCAGAGGCAAAGAACAAAAACTCGGTTGTTTCAATACAAGTCTGACTGTCCAGGACCACACAGGCTCTGAAAACGTCCCATCCTCAAGCAAACAAACAGAACAGCAGGTTATTCTAAAAGCCCCCTGGAAAGCTTTAAACTGCGGAGTTTCGTGAAGACCCCACGAGATCACTGCACCCATGTGGCTGAAAACCCTGTGAGTGTCATGGGGTCGGGGTCGGGGGTCTTGATTCATGCTCAGCATCAGTCAAGTGATCCTTGGTAAACTGTGTTGGAAGATCAGGAGTCCAAGACTTCAATGGCATGGTTCCTTCCAGGATTTCTTTTTTTTTTTTGAGTTGGAAATCAATGAATAATTACTCACAGCTCAGAATACGCCAGCAAAAACAATCAACCCCAGGCTGTGGGCACACACCTTTGCTAACTCGGGCCCTGTTGAGAAGATGTTTTTTGAACAGGGAAAATAAGCAACCACAGCCACAGAAACTGGCTCCAGTAAATGTTGTCAGGAAAATATGAGCCTTCGGTCCCCAGCACTGGAGAGAGAAGGTGGGGTGCACAAAACCAGCATTAATGGTGATTGAAGAGTTGTGCTTACAGTTTCTGTCTACCAACTTACAAGCGTTTTCTGTGTGCTACCTGAATCTCAAAGCTCTGAGTGCTTGTCTGAAGGTCACTGCAAACCTACACATTAACTGTTTGGTTTTGAGGGGAATAACTGACTTCAACACATTTCCATCACCTAATTATCCACTACCCACCCTCCCCATCCCTGACTGTTTTTTCCACTCATAATAGTGTAACACGATGACATTCTCATAATATTACGTGAACAAAGAAGGCAACTTTCACATACACAAGGCTTATCCTTATATTGCTTGCATCCATTAAAAAATACCTATAGCAATTGTGTCAGAAATCCCTACCAATGTTTGGAGCACTGGACTTAGATGGTATCTTCCCTTGTTAAAAAACAAAAACCAGGGCCTGGGGTTGTGGCTCAGTGGTAGAGCACTCGCCTAGCATTTATGAAGCCCTGGGTTTGATACAAAGCACTACATAAAGATAAATAAATAAATAAAGGTATCTATAAAATATTAAAAAACAAGAACAAAAAGCTAGCTGTTTGCAGTGGCACGTCCTGTAATCATGAGGCTTGGGAGGCTGAGGCAGGAGGATCGTAAGCAACTTAGTTAGGCCCTAAGCAACTAAGTGAGATTCTATCTCAAAAATTAAAACAGGGTTAGCTCAGGGGTTAGGCATATAGCTCAGGGGTTAGGCATCCCTAGGTTAAATCCCTAGTACCAAAAATAAAAAACAAAAACAAAAATGACCAACTTTACAGCATATTCTGGTCAAGGTTGTTATAGTTATCTGCTATCAGGCTGCTATAGCAAAATACCATCGACTAAGTGGCTTTTAAGCAACAGACATTTATTTCTCCTAGTTCTGGAGACTCAAGTCCAAGAGCAGGCTGTCAGCATGATCAGGCTCTGGTGAAGGGCCTCCTCCGGATTGCAGACTGCTGACTTCTCCTATCCTCACATGGTGGCTAGATAGCAGGGGACCCCTCGGGCTTGTGCTTATAAGTACACAGATCCCATCATGAGGGCTCCACCCTCCAAACCTAATTACTTCTCAAAGCCTACACCTCCAATTTCATCCTATGAATTCTGAGGGGAAATAAATATCCAGTTTATTTTTATTTAATAGTTGTTTTTATTTTTCATCAGGCACATAATAACTGAAAAGCTGTGCTTATCTTCAAGGATACAAGATAATTCTTAGAGGGATCGGAAAGCTACCAAGAGTGAGATCTTAAAATATATTCATGCTGTATGTTTGTAATAGTCAAACCTAAAGCACAAGTAGATGGTTTCAAGATGGACAATGTCACACTGATTCCCAAACTCAGAATGAACATTCACATTTTACTTCTAAGAGGACACACCTGCTTCTGCTTACCAGTGAGTTTAATTTCTTTAATAACTGCAAATTGGCAGATGATGCCTTGCTTGGTCATAGGATTTCCATGTTTGGAAGCCAGCCTACCTGGGTTTCCACCACCTTTCAACGTTTCCACATCTCGGCGTCAAACCACTGTAGCAAATGCACAAGGGTATGCAGTGCCATGGCTTGGAAGTTTATAATCTAGTTGGCACAATAAAACAGATGCATGTAAAAAGCTGAATCTCAAGAAATTATTTATCATTTAATGTTTTAAGATGATACTGGAGGAAATGTCAATATTTGGTGCAGGATTGATGGTAGGATTCAAACTGGGATCTGCCTAGCTCTAAATTCTGTTCTCTCTGTTCCATAGACATTTCCAGAGAGGTCTGCCAAGCCTGCTTTCTCTGCTAACCTACTTGGAATTTGTCTTTAGTACAAGGTCTCTGAAAGGCCCACCTGCCTTTCAAATAGAGGAGAAAGGAGGTAGTTTGGGGTGTGGAGACTTCATACAAGTCTTGAGGGCTGATGTGCCCAAAGGACTGTAGAATGTGCCTCCTCAGCAGGGCGTCTCCTATCATCTGTTGTTCTGGAACAGTGAGGAGATTCACTGAATTGAAATTGAAAATGACAATAACGATCAGGTTCTCTGAATGCCAGCATGTGAAGCTTTGGAGGGCTCTTGTGAGAGAGCCAGTTCCTTTGAAGATAATTCGAATGGTTTTGATCACGTACTGTAGGTAGCAAGATGGACCCAACGGGGGAGACCAGGTGGGGGCTACCTAAGTTGTCCCTGTGAGTTATGTTTTCAATTTCCTATAAATCTATAATCATTTCAAAATTCAAAATTACAAAAATAAATAAATAAAAAGGTAGCCTGCTTAGTTCGGCAGGGTCTCCTGCATTTTCCAAGGTTAGAATTGAAAGAGGATCCCCCACGCAGCTTCAAAACACAGATGTCTCCCCACATGCTGGAGCCAGGGTTCCTGGGAGGCTGCAGGCAGCCCCGTGTGGAATTTGGGGCCTTACAGGACTAGGCTGTGGCCCTGACTCTCCCACTGACGGACGATCTTGGGCATGCCGCCCTCCTCTGGCTCTGGTACTCATCTGTAGAAGATTTCTTCCTTTAGAGTCAGCGAGACCATGATGACTCCGTGGGCTGACACACAGAGTCTGTAAAGCAACGCATGTGCATTGGTTATTCTTGCCATCACTTCTGCCAGGAGTGGCCCAAAAGACCCAAGTGAGGCCAGCAGCCTCGTCCATGCGGCCCTCAAGTTCCTTGGTGGCCACAGTAGTCGCTCCTGAGGTGGCCTCTTGACTGGTGCTCTGTCCCTCTGGGCTGCACCACGAACTCAAAGCGTTCACTCTTAAGAAGCGGTTTGGTTCCTTGTCTTCATACACCGCTGCTTGCCCTTGTCCTCCACACTATGTGAGGGTTCGTCTGCATCAAGAGCAATGGCAGGGGACTTTCCAGATGAGGCCATAAGCATCACATCTTCTCAGTGACTGACTCTTGGTCACCTGCTTTGGGGAATCGAGGCCTGCGTGACAAACCCCTGAGGTCTCCACCTGGAAGCCTGCAGTGATGATCTTGAAAGCACACCCCAAACTTCAGGTGACTACAGCCTCCGTTGACTTCTTAAAGACCATCTCATAAGAGATCCTGAGCTGCAGAATCCAGCAGTCCAAAGTCCTGCTCCCCAGAGACTGAGACACGTCTGCCTTTTCTGAGCTGATAAGCTTGGGCGTATTTGGTACAAAGCAATACCTCACCAGTGCCCAGGCCTTCTAGGGGGCATCGGGAGCCCCCCTGGCCTGAATGTGGCTCCCAGGTGGATCCAGCCGGTGGGGCCCTGAAGGGAGAATGAAGGTAGGACTATGGAGCAGAGTGAGGTGGGCTACCTGCTTCCCATCTTCCTCTCCATCAAATCTCTGTGCATTGGCCATGAGGGTCTCTGTTCCTCTTTTACGGTTCCCCTCTGTAGCTCCTGGCACCGGGTCCTGGTAACCCTACTGTCCTCCTGTCTTTGCAGACCCTGATTACAAGCTCCCAGGTCCCACCCTCTTCTCTCCCTTGTAGCTTCCTTCTGCTGTACCCACACCTTTGTAAACAACCCCTGGTGAACTCCTTCAATCACCCAATTTGAGTGTGCATCTGGGTCATGCTGAAACCCTGACAGATAGAACAGAACAGAGAGCCTCCAAAGGATCCATGTTTGAGCTGAGGCTTGAAGCTTAGTGTGATCTCAGCCATGTTCTCACATCCGTCGCTACAGGCCAAAAAAGTACATGATTTCAGGGCTTTAGGCCTTACACTGGCTCCATAGTAATTGGTACCACCCACATTTTATGACTGGCATCTAGGATTGTGGGATAAAGTTGTGGTTGTGGAATTAGATTTCAGTCCACATCCAAAGGTGTGTATGAAATGCTGCTTTCTAAATTTTCTATAATTTAATTTCTGTTTTAGGCACCTTGTTCTGTAAATGACAAAACTTCTTAATAAATTTGAGGTTGTGCTCTCTCCCTTTTCTCTGCTGTGGATGGGGCAATCAGGAATTTTTTACAGTAACTATTTCAAAAATTCAGTTACATTCAACAACACTCTATTTCTTCTGTGTGCGCTAACTCAGTCTTTGTCATACTTCACTGCAGGTTAGACTGGAGGTCTGCTTTGCAGCCTCTGCAAAGAAGTTCTGCCACACTGCTGATTAGACCAACCAGGATTGTACAGCACCTTCAATGCCTGGAAGAGAGCAAATCATTTTTAAGGACTTGAGCCCATTAATTGTTTGTATGCAAATAGGCTGCTAATTATGAGTTTTATCTACTTAATACAGCAGCTCAGCAGGACCTCTACTTGGAAGTCATCTGTCAGAACTTTGTGAAATTTTAGTTTGAGTTGCTGTTTGCATTTTAAAATACAATTCTTTAAAAACTGACTCTAATTCAGTCTGGAACTAATTTGCATTGACCTTCCACCCAATTAGTGCCCGTCAATGAGGCTTAACCACAGCTAGGACAGGGGCAATGTCAAAAAGGGGAGGGCCGAAAGCATAAGAATATAATCTCCAGGATCAACCAGGCACGGTGAAATCTTTTCAAATCCAGATTATGAGAAACCCTTGAAATAACTAATTAAAATAAGAAACAACCACCCATTCAAACAGCTGAGCTGAAGAATTTACCTAATAAGGTTGTGGCCATAACATTATAGATGAAGAAGCAAACGGAAAAGACCCCAATATCACAAAGGCCCAGTTGAAGCCGAAATTAAATATGCTGATCCCTGCTTTAGACCTGAGATAAGACGTGGCGAGGCCAGTGCTTACCATTGATTAAGCATCTGCCTGGACTCTATTTCTTTTTTGGCTTTCATAGAACACCTGCTGGGGAAGAGGGCAGACTTGTAAGATCATTTGAAACCAGAACATGAACTAATCTTTACATCCGGGTACACTGACCCTATGGGTCTATCTTGATGGCTAAGCTGAGCATTGAGCCGAGAAGACAAACTTTGAAAAACCTCTGAGTTTTGTATTGAAGGCACAAGAACCGCCCTGATTTAAAATGCTAGTTTCTGTTACAACCAATATGGGCTGGGAGCTCCCACGGCTCCACTGATTGGATAAGAAAGGAGGAAGCCATTCTAAGGAAAACTGGACCTTCCCTAACCACTGCACCCACCCGGTTTCTCAGGAGCCATCATGGTAACACCTTCCATGCACACACACATATCCACATTTCACAAATCGTCAGTCCCACTCTCTTGTCCTGAAAATAGAGTCATTGTGCCCCAGATCAGTTAGATTAGACCAGGTATGCTATGGAACAAACATCCTCAAATGTCAGTGGCTTCAAAAGAAACCAAAGTGTCTTTCTCACTTGCTTGGCATCTGGGGGTTCTACACACTCTGGGACCCAAACTGATGGAGGAGCCAATCATCTGGAACGTCACCAACTCGATGGCAAATAGCACACTAGTTCTTTAATCTTCTGCTCCTATTTCATCGACCAAAGCATGTCGCTGGCACATGCCTGAGTTCAGTTCTGCCCTGGGCATGAAGGACTAAAAACTGGGATATTTGTGAACAGTCCTTAAAACCATTACATCCTTTTGAAAAGTTCAAGCTATTCCTGCTGGAAGAAGATCATCAGCTAGGCAAGGAAACATGAGTACAAAGGAGAAGAATGCAGACATGAGGAAACGTGGCTGAGGAGGGATGGAGCTGGAAGATGATTCTTAGTCACTCTCTGACCTATATTTAGATGATGACAGCTGCGTCCGCACCAGCAAGCGCTCTTCTCACCTTCTCCCTGCTTTGGCTCTTCAACCGACAAGGAGTGACAGGCAGGAAGGGTGGTAAGCTGACAAGATGGCACCGTGCTTGTGAGTGCGTGCGTGCCTACGTGTGTGTGTGTGTGTGTGTGTGTGTGTGTGTGTGTGAATGTGCGAGTTGATGTGAAAGCTCTGTCATGTGAGGATGGTTGTTTTATTAATCCTACAAGAAAATGACCAGTGTTGAGGTGTCTGAGAATCCGTGGCAGCTACAAAGGCTCTTGTTAGGGCATGTGTAGGTGTCTACTCCTCTCTCCCACCAGGAATCCCTTGGCTAAGGCAGAGGGAGAAGTTAGACATTTTGTAGGACGTGTTCCATGGACTGGGATGTGTGTCCCAAAATACCTCAGGCTGGGAAGGGATGCTCGGCTCCGAACTGAGAAACAGAATGGACCTCTAAGCATAAATCTGCTGAATAGGAACCAAAGACATTTTAAAAATTTTAATCCAGTGGGAAACACCATAAAAATTGTTGGGAAATCAGGAAGTTATTTGGGGAAGTTAATTCCATTTTAACACTTAGCTCAGCTTTCTATTCACTGATATAAATTCTACCTAGGTTAGGGAAGCAAGAATTTCAATTACACCACTGGAAAAAAACTTTGAAGAAAACATAGGCAAATATTTATGTATTGCCTGGATGGAAAAGATTTTTAAACATAAAAATTATAGAAATAGAAGTATTGAAGAAAAGATCAATAGATTGGACTGTATTAAAATTTTAACTTATCTGTCACAAAATCAAGATTAAAAGATAAGCGTCAAGGCAGGAAGAAGATTATACCTGATGTGATAAAGAATTAATATAATACATTAAGAACTCACATAATTCAACGATAAATTATATGGGGGGGCTGGGGTTATGGCTCAGCGGTAGAGTGCTCGCCTAGCATGTGCTAGGCCCTGGGTTCGATTCTCAGCACCACATAAAAATAATAAATTGTATGGCCAAACATAAAAATTCAACCCCAACTAATGAACAAAGCAATAAAAGTTTAAAATAAAATATAGAAAGTATTTTTATCTGCCAGATTGAAAAACAGTTTGATATTACAACACAGTGCTGGTGAGGATTCAATGAAAGTATCACTCTCAGATAATGGAAGGGAAATACTATATATTAAAATGTCAATAATGATCATCTCTGGGTGATTTTGTATCTCTCTTCTAATGTTCCAGGTTTTCTATTACTTAATTGTATTATTTTTAAAATCAGAAAGGGACCTCCACTTCCTGCCAGGATGGGGTGATAGTGATGAGATTTACTTTACTATTTCAAACAACCTGTCACGATGGGCAAAAGGTGCGACTTACGCAATCCAGGGGGAGAAATACCGAATGTCCACACGCTTCTGCTTTTGTCAATGCTGAATTCACTCAAATCACTACAATTTCACTCTATAGGTTCTTAATCAAGAAAACGTCGATCCTTAATGCTGGGCATTGCAATAGACATAATCAGTTCACCGCAAACAATTCTAGATTAATTCTAAGCACTGCAAACACACTTATCACGACAGGCTCATGACAGACATTTCCTCTGTGTGCTAAGTTCAGGTGTCAGGTCAAAAGTCTCAAGCCTTAGGCTTTAAGTCCAGCAGATGCACACTCACTCTGATGGCAGTGATCAAGTCAGGAACCAAAGCAGGCTTCTGCTGGGGTGGAGCTAACGGCCAATTAAGGAGAGCATCATAGGGAGAAGTTGTGGCTCTCACCAGGGTCAAGATGTGGCTGTAGAGTTTGAGAGCTTTGAGGAAGATGCAGAGGATTAGGCAAACGATGCCAAGTGTTGGGACTGTTAGGTGGAGGTGGCTGAGGAACAAAGCACCAAGCAACCCCCTGCAGGAAGAACCACCAATCAGGCACCTACGGAACCGCCTGTCAATCAGCGCGGTCTCCTGGCCAATCCTGGATCTTGGCCAGCTACCCCAGACAAACCCCAGGAGGAAAAGGGACTCTAAAAACCCTTTTTCCTGTCCCAAGCCCTCCCTTCCTGCCCTAAGTCCAATAAAAACTCCAGTCCAGCGAGGGCCACCCCCCTCTTCCTTAGACCAGCTCTGATGGTCCGAGGGTTCCACCCAGGAGCAAAATCTCAATAAAGCCTCCTCCAGCAGCCTTTTTAATCTGCCTCCTTTTGGTCCCCGCTGCCTCACCTTACAGGATGACAGTCCAGGTCCTCAAGGCTCTCAGTATGAGGGCGTCATGTCGGCTGGATGGCTGTTCATTTGCTCTATTATTTATACCAAATTTGGGGGATTTTGACTCCCTTTTCAATCTTTATCAGCTGCCACTGGGTGTCTCAGTGATGTCATTTACCCTGGGGTTAAAGCATCTGGTCTGGTGATCCCCTCCCTGATCTTCTCGCCTTTCCCTCAGATCGGGTGAGAACAGTCTGCCAGAGGCTTCACTCTGAGTTTGTCAGGGTGGGAGAAGTGACATGTTTGTGCCTGAGGGCCATTCTGGAGGGCTCCGTTAGGTGTGCCTGGTGAGACTGCAGGTTTCAAACTGGAGTTTTAAAAAATGGAGTTGCTTAGGCTCAGGCCTGAGGCCATCCTCATACAACCAAAACACTGAACAAACTATTGATGATGATGATGATGATGATGATTTCAGCACAGTGAATATCAGGCAACAAAGGATACCAGGGATCACTGAGACAGAAGTCAAACAAGGCAACCTCCTTGAGTTCCCAAGTTACTATCTTGGAAAAGTTTCCAGGTTGCAGAACATGGAGAGGGAGCAAAGGGAAGCCCAGCAGACTCCCTAAGTGAAGAATCCTAAGTTGGGAACCCAGAGAGATTGAGCAGATAGACTTGTGAACAGAAAAACAGAGGTGAGTGCAACAGGTAGGGAATATAGAGATCATCACAGGCCCTGATGCATTTAGCAGAGTCCTGGGCACTATATTCAGGTGAGGACGCCCCCTGAAGTTGAAGAGAGACACTCTAAAGGGTTGAATGAGCATAAACCTAACACACAGGGCTAACAATATCACGTGTTTTCACCAGAGAGACTATTAAACTTCACAGAGCATTGTATAGAATATTCAGAGGATCTTGACTCAGAGGTAGGGGAAATCAATCCATCCAGCCTGGCAGGGTGGCACATGCCTGTAATCTCAGTGGCTTGGGAGGCGGAGGCAGGATTACAAATTCAAAGCCAATCTCAGCAATTTAGCAAGGCCCTAAGTAACTTAAAGACACCCTTCTCAAACTAAAAAATTAATAAATAAAAAAGTCTGGGGTGTGGTTTAATGGTTAAACACCCCTGAATTCAATCCCTGGTACCAAAATTAAAAAATAAAATAAAATAAACCATACCTCAGCAGTTTACAACCAGGAGTAATTTTACCTCCAGGAGACATGAGGCAATGTTTAGAGGCTTTTTATATTGTTACCACATAAGGGGGCTACTAGTGGGTAGAAGTCAGGATACTGCTAATAATCCTACAAAATCCTGGTACAAAAGGACAAAGGGCAGATGTTGAGAAATTCTTCCCTGGTCTAAATGCTTCTCAGGTTCTGCCTAAAAACAAATCTGAAAGTTTCAAACTGTTTCCAAATAACTTTCCCAGAATAAAGCTCAATATTTATATGAATTATAAAAAGGTAATATTCACAATATCTAGAATCCAAAATACCAAGCAAGGAAAGAAATAGAAAAATACAACCCAAAATGAGAAGAAAAATCTGTCTTTATTATACTTAGCAGACAAGGACTTTATTATTATAACAACAATTATTATAACTGTATTCTATAGTTCAAAAAATTAGGTAAAGACATACATGATACTAAAAAAGGAATCCAAATTGAACTTCTAAAGGGGAAAATACATTGTCTTAAATGAAAAATATACTGAATGGGATTAAAAGCAAACCAAACTTTGTGGAAGAAAAGATTGATAAACTGGAAGAAGTAACAATAGAAACTATTCAAAATGAAACACACCAAAAATCTAAGAATTCCAAGTCCCAAGCAAAATGAAGAGGAAGAAAACTACACCAACTCTCATCATAATTGAACCACTTAAAAAGAAGTTATAAGTGATAAATAGAATCTTATAAAAGTGGGGGGGGGCAGAAACACAAGTTTGAATACAAAGGAACAAAAGTACCAACGACAGAAGACATCTCATCAGAATCAATGCATGCAAGAAGACAATGGAGCAACATCTGTAATCACGCCACCCCACTCCCCCAAAAATTGCCAGCCTAGAATTCTACATCTAGTGACAGTATAGTTCAAACATGAATTTTAAACATAAACTCTTTCAAACACACAAACTCTGAATGGCTTTCTCACCAACAGATGCCCACGAGAAATGTAAAAAGAAGTTTTTTCAGAAAGAAGGAAAATACCAAATAGAAATGTACACAAAGCAATAAAGGACACTGAAAATGGTAACTGCATAAGGTTCTGTAACTTATCTCCAATGCCTGAAGGCGCCAGGCTCCCCTACATTCTCCACTGTAAAATCTGTGTTAGGGATGTTTGCTGGAAGTATAGGAGAAGTCCATATGTCACTGTCATTTAAAGTAAATTCCCGATCATTCCAATTCATTAGAGAAAAAGAAAACATGCTACAGGCTGATGTGATGGTATCCGTTTTGTTTTCTTTGTACTGGGAATTGAACTCAAGGTCTCTTAACCACTGAGCCACATCCGATCCCTTTTTATTTCTTTAAATTTTAAAGTCAAGGTTTCACTAAGTTGCTTAGGGCCTCGCTAAGTTGCTGAGACCAATCTAGAATTTGAAATCCTCCTGCCCCAGCCTTCTGGGCCTCTTGGATTACAGGCATGCACCACTGTGCCTACTGATGGTATCAACTATTGAAAGTATATCTTATCCACAGCAGATGGGTGATAGGTTTCACGTAATTTATCATCTTTATCCTTGTTCAATAGTTTTTAAAAAAATTGGAATTAAATTATTTTTTAATCTTAAGGCTATAATAAGCCAAATATTTCATGACTGCAAATTGGGGCAGCCAATATGGAAAGCAGTATAGAGATTCCTTGGAAATCTGGGAATGGAACCACCATTTGACCCAGCTATCCCTCTCCTCAGACTATACTCAAAAGACTTAAAAACAGCATACTACAGGGACACAGCCACATCAATGTTTATAGCAGCACAATTCACAATAGTTAAACTGTGGAGCCAAATTAGATGTCCTTCAGTAGATTACTGGATAAAAAAAAATGTGATATATACATATACATACACACACACATACATACATACATATACAATGGAATTTTACTCAGCAATAAAAGAGAATAAAATCATGGAATTTGCAGGTAAATGGATGGCGTTGGAGAAGATAATGCTAAGTGAAGTTAACCAATCCCAAAAAGCAAATGCCAAATGTTTTCTCTGATATAAGGAGGCTGACTCTTAGTGGGGTAGGGTAGGGGAGCATGGGAGAAATAGATGAATTCTAGATAGGGAAGAGGAGTGGGAGGGAAAGGGAGGGGCAGGGGATTAGCAAGGATGGTGGAATGTGAGAGACATCATTATCCAAAGTACATGTATGAAGACACGAATTGGTGTCAACATACTTTTATACAGAGATACAAAAAATTGTGCTGCATATATGTAATAAGAATTGTAATCCATTCCGCTGTCATTTTTTAAATCAATCAATAAAATAAACAAACAAACAAACAAATAAATAAATAAAAATTGGAATTAAATTATTTTTTTTTAATCTTACGGCTATTATAAGCAAATATTTCATGATTCCTCCATGACCAGTCAACTAAAATACATTTCATGTATAAATCCACAATGTTTTCATTGGTTCACTTAATAAATAATTCATTCACTAGACCAATAATTATTGACCACCTGCTATGTAACAGCTATTGTGCCAGTGCTATGGATACACAGTGAATACGAAAGATTTAATCCCCGATCTTTAGAGTTTATTTACTTGCAATCCTATTGATTTCAGATCCTTCACAGATTCACTACATTTTTAAAAAGCAGACCATATGGGCAAAAGTGTATAACAACTTTATATGGTTTCAATAAATCTCTCCTATCCTAAAAATGTTTCACTACTCCAAATTATTCGTGCATGAATACCCACCATTCCTCTGTCTTCAGGATTTTTTTCTGTACAAATATCCACATACCAGAGCTGAAATCAGGACATGAACCCACCTCAGCCATTTTCTTCACTGTAAGAGTTTAATAGCACTTTCTTTGCGGCGATCAGATTCTAATGAGAAGACATCTGAGCTGAGAGATCTCAGGATAGAGAATTGGTGGAGGGAGGTGGACAGCAGGGACGGCCACAGACTGGGGAGTCCAGGATGACAGACAACCACCTTCTGTCCCATGGCAGACTGTTGGTGGGTCAGTAGGTGCCCACAGCAGCCCTGGCAGGTGATCCCCTCGGTAGCAGCCAATCTCACCACCTTTACCCCTGAACTTCCCCAGCAATGGCTACTTTCACATCTAACTGGAGTTAGTCACGGATGTCCTAGGCAAGGCTGACGCTCTGGTATCAGGCACTTATTTAACTCATGTTATTTCCATTATTCAGCTTTGGGCTCTCCCAGTCAATAGCAGGGCTCTGTTTCACATATCTGTATCAAATGCGCTTGGTCAAGTGAAAAGAACAACAGATTGATTCCAAGTGTCCCCCTGCTAGGGTCTGTCCCCTCTGAAACTTGTGTTGAGATTTGGTTCCCCATGTAAGGTGGTGAGAGGAGTAGGACCTTGAAGAGGTGTTGGGGCCCTGGCTGTCATCCTGAAGGGCTCAAGCCATTCTCACAGTAATGGGTGAATTCTCACATAAGCCAGTGCGTTTTCACTCTCTCAGGACCAGATTAGCTTCCTCAAGAGTAGGTTGTTATAAAACAAAGGGACTCCTCGCATTTGTTCTCTTCCCCACTACCTGCGGGCCTTTCTGCTTTTCTGACATGTTATAATATAACAGAAGGCTCTCGCCAGATGCAGCTGCCTGATCTTGGAGTTTCAGCCTCCAGAACTGGAAGCTAAATAAACCTCTATTCTTTATAAATTACCAGGTCTTGAGTATTTTGTTATGGCCACAGAAAGCAAAATAAGATACCCCTTATTTCCCTTTTAGGTTATGATCATAGAGAGGACTCCATTGCTATTGTCAAATAGAAATAATAATGTCTTTTTGCCAGGTTTCAGGAATCCAATAACATGAGAAAAGCAATATTTTATGAATTATAAAACCTCCTAAGTTCCCAAGAAGTTTGCTACCACTGTTTATATATAATTAAAGAATAACAGTTATTGTTTGGGGTGTGGTACCAGGTACTCTGCCAATCCTTTATGCAATCAAGCCCATGAGGTCAGTAGTGTTATTGTACTTATTTTCCAAATAAGTTCCCGAGGACCCTGAAGAATAAGAACAGTCACTGTTCCTCCTGAGCACAGCTCCTTATGGGTTTTACCTCCCCTTCACCCTGGAATACCGACCTCTGGTTTCCAAGTTTCCCATTTTATCACACACTCTTAAACGATAATCCATCTTGTTTAGGTGCAGTGAAGACTCTGGCTCCAAGTAGCCAAACACAAAATGTGCTTCATGTCAGGCTCGAGCGTTTGCAAAACAAGCAGGAACCCAGATTGTGTCTGACTGTCTTCCTGTGCTTGCTCACACCTGCTGAAAGCACTCTTCCTGGGCCCCCATCAGAATGCCTGAGTTGACCTTTACAGGTGAGGACTCAGAGGCCCAGAGAGGGGCACTGTGGGTGCGGCTCCTACTCCCCTGGGCTCCCATCACACCATGCTTT
This sequence comes from Ictidomys tridecemlineatus, assembly GCF_052094955.1. Lineage (NCBI taxonomy): Eukaryota > Metazoa > Chordata > Mammalia > Rodentia > Sciuridae > Ictidomys > Ictidomys tridecemlineatus. Next base: position 187,527,946 of record NC_135482.1, read on the forward strand.
GCCACCCCTTGGTCCTAACTCCCATCGAGATCCCCACGTGTCCCTGGTTTGTAGGCAGGTGGGTGGAAGGTTATTTCCCCCACCCTATTGTTTGGCTGACCCTGAGGGAGAAACGGGCTCCTGGAAGCTCTGGTTCCTTCTCCCTGACTTTCTCCATCATCTGTACACGGTGAGAATGTGAATGCTACACCAAGTCCAAGAGCTTGAGGTCACTAGCAGTGAATCACACCACTGAGCAAGAGGGCTCTGGAAAGCAAGGACCCAGGACTGCTGTGTGTGTGTGTGTGTGTGTGTGTGTGTGTGTGTGTGTGTGTGGAGATGGCAGTGTTTTCTCATCTCTGTAGTCCAGAGAGGTGTGCGCCCCCTGTTTCCATCGTGAAATCATCACAGGAGATGAAATTAAAGGCTTAAAGACCCCGGGCATCCTGCAGGGGGGTTGGGCGCCGAGCCTGGCCCTGTTTAATTTCCGCCACTCTGGATCCTTGAGAGAAATCTGCAGCGCGTCCTTCTGCATCAGCCCTGGAGTGAGGGAAGGGCCACCTCAAAGCTCAGCCACACAGGGCAGCCTGTGTCTCTCCAGGTGAGTGTTCCTGCCAGGAAGTTCTCAGGGACACCTGAAATTCCCCAGGAGGTCCCGTGCTCCCAGAGTCTCTGAAGATTTGGGAGAAAATAGAAAACAAAAATGGCTGGGAGCCAGGAAACCAAGCAGAGTGTGTGTGTGATCGAGGATGCGGATGTATCTCAGAGTCTCTGACACACACACACACACACACACACACACACACATGCACACGCACACGCACACGCACACTGGAGATGGAATCCAGGGCTCCATGCATGCTAGGCAAGTGCTCAGCCACAGCCTACATGCCTAGCTTCTTATAATTATAAAATCAAATGCTAAGAAATTTGGACATTGGGCAAGGAGGAGAAGGGGGCGAGCTGTTGGGGGCTGGAGGAGAGGCATGTTATCGACTTTCCCAGGTTTGTACCTTCTGGCTTCATAGACATACTGTCTACTCTGCTCCACAGGTTTCTCTTTTAAATTAGCACTAAATTAAATAGAATTAAAATATGATGCAGTAGCCTTTGGGTGAATCTGCTTTGCATTTAAATCCTCTAACGACGTTGCATTTCCAAGTTCTGAAGACCTTTTAGTTCAAAGCATGGTTGGAGTTTGAGGATGAGAGTGATTTTTATAGCTCCTTTTCAAGAGAGAAGAAAAGATTGCTAAATTTAGCAAAAACGAATGGGAGGGTGAAGAACAAAGTTATGTCCAAGAGAAGAGCTGCTGGCCCTGCCTGGGATTCCTCTTCAACCCACATGACTCCATGTGTCACGGCGGGAACGTGGAGAATGGAAATGGCCTTTGTTTGAGTCAACTTTTTCACTGCTGTGACCAAAGGTCCTGACAAGACCAATTTTAGAGGAGAAAAGGTCATTTGGCACTCAGGGTCTCAGAGGTCTCAGTCCACAGATGGCCAGCTCCGCTGCTGGGAGCCTAAGTTGAGGCAGAACATCATGGCAGAAGGGTTTGGAGGAGGAAAGCAGCTCAGGACTTGATGATCAGGAAGCAAAGAGTGAGCCACCCTCACCATGGCCAAATGTAAACCCCAAGGGCACCCCCCGAGGCCACCTCCTCCAGGCACACCAACCTATCTCCAGTTACCGTTAATGCCATCCGCGGATTAATGCACCGATTAGGTGAAGGCTCTCGTGACCCATGTATTCACCTCTGAACTTTCCTGCATTGTCTCACACGTGAGTTTTGATAACAGTCTTTCTTATGAGTTGAAAAAGTTTACCAAAGCCAAGACCCTTCCGATTAGGTCTTTCTAGTACCTTCCAATTCTATGATAGGTAACCACAGACCAATTCAAATGAGATGTGGAACCAGGGTCCTCAGAGACTGAAACTACATGTTCATGTCCCTTACTCCCCCTCCTAGTTTTATGAAAGCTTAGAAATGCTCAATAACTTGTCCAAGACTATTTTGCTGGACAACAGCAAGCTGACAGCTGCCCCTGGCAGGCTCCCAAAGTCCCACCCGACTCTACAGCATCCAAGGCTCCAGGTTGAAAATCCAAAGCCACTCAGGTAAGTCCATGAGAACCCCAAGAACTGTGACCCTGAGCTACCCAATAAGACTGAGCAACACACACACACACACACACACACACACACACGGTGTGTGATACAACTGAAAAAAACACACACAATACAGCTGAGAAAAAAGAAGTCCCTTAACTCAACCTGAGATAGACCTTTTTGAGAGATGTGTCTCAGATTTGGAAGGATTCCTTCCTGAGGCTGTGGGCTTTTTTGTGTGGTTGACAGGGAAGAAACTTCCTCAGGCACTCAGACACATTAAGCGTCTGTATACAAAACCCTCACTCCATTAAAAGAGCTCTGAGACTGGGTTCTAGAAGGATCGTGGCATGAGAAGAATCTCCCTATATTAATAGCACTTTGAAGAGAAATATAAAGACAACTGCAATAATGGCTTGATAATTGAAGGAATTAAATCCTGTGTGTGTGAGCAGATAGAGAAGAGTCTCAGACTGGGTCCTCAGGAAATAGTCCCTCTGTGCTGTTCAGAAATGTCTTTTCTGTGTATATTACCCAACATCTGGTATTTTGTTACAGCAACACATTCAGAAGTTCAGCAAGAACTTCTGGGAAGTTCCACCAAGCAGGAATGTGGAGGGAGGAGGTCGATGAATTACTACAAATAAATCATCAGATTTCAAGTTTAGCTAAACAGCCATAATACTGAATATTTATGAAAAAAAATGAAGCTTACACTAAAAAGAAAGCTAAGTAACGGACCTGAGAGAAAGCCAGAATGAAGAAAGACAAATGGTGAAAAAAATCTCCACCTTGCATGGTATGCTAAGGTTTTCTATGTCACATACAAAGAAATCATTTTAAAATCATAATCTTCAAGTCTTCTCATGCTTCTGATTTAGTTCTGGTCAAGCGTACATATTTAGAGGATAATGTGAAATACTATGGGCACTTAAACATTCATACCCTTTAACTCAGTGATTTAGCCACCTGTAAAATTTCACAAAGTCATTGCCTATTAGTTGGCTTTTTATCTCTGACCAAAATACCTGGCGAGAACAACTGAGAGGAGGAGAAGCTTATTTGGGGCTCACAGTTCCCAAAGTCTCAGTGCATGGGCTACCGACTGCACCGCTCTGGGTCCAGGATGGGTCAGTGCGTCCCGAGGGGGGAAAGCCGCTCCGCTCACGGTGGCCAGGAAGAGAGAGACGCAGACAAGCGCATGCAGTTTAGATTTGATTCTCCTGCACGAGACAATGCAAGAGAACCCAGAGGTGAGGACAGGCTTCCCCGAGTCAGAGTTTTACTAGAATAAAATTACAGATCAACAAATAGCAGAGCTATAATGATCCACGTGGTGATGGATTGGAATCAGTAAAAACTCAGGCTTGACTCAATATAGATACAATGGTTCCACTAGACACGTCCTAGGTGTCACTACAGGCCCCATGTGGCTTTAATGTTTTGCCCAGCAGGCCCCAAACTTGTCCCCGATGTAATGGTACTGAGAAAGGTGGATCTTTAAGAGCTGGGGTCTAGAGGACGTGGTGAGCTCATGGGGATGCCCTCCTACGAGGAACTCTTGTAGTTGTGTAGGACTGGGGTAGTTCTTCCAACTGCAGGCTGTTAGGAACTGCGGCCATCCCCGACCCTTGTTCCCTTCTGCATGCCGTCACTTCCCCTGCTGCTTCTTGCCATGTTGTGGTGAAGTCAGGGGCCCTCACATTCCAGGTACAAGAGTCATGAGCCAAATAAACCTCTTTTCTTTATATACTACCCAACATTCAGTATTTTGTTACAGCAACACAAATGTATACATACACTGTTAGAATATGCAAACAGCAGGACTTGCTCTGTCAGTTGAGAAGACCTAAAGGCAAAGACAGGCTAGAGGTAACAAAAACTTCCAGCACCCAGTTCTTTGTTTTTTCCTCAAACCATCAGTAAAAGGAACACCCTGGCTCCTTGGAGAAATGACTGATCCCAGGGCTGCGACAGGAAGTAGCCAAGGATCCAAGTTCCAGAAGGAATAAGTGCTTAAACTTTTGAAACTGAAAAACAAAGACCACTCCACAACGGAAAAGGTATGTGAATGAGCTCTCATACTTAGAAGCTAGGAGAATTTGAGCAATAAATTCATGTAGTATTGGACTATAACCTGATAAAATAAATATCAAGTCCAAACTGACATAAATAAGTAACTGAATAAATAGGCTCATGTAGGAACAGAGACAAAGCAATCTCCCATGCAGAATTCCAAATAATTTATGTGGATCCTCAGCTCTTAGTGAAGTGCAAAATAATTACCACCCATCAAGTGCTAGCTCAGCAAAGTAACTTTCTCCCAAAGAGTACAGTCTGGGAAAGGGGAAAAGAATGAAGTTTGCAGTAGAGAAAGGTGGTAAACACTACCTCATCCAGGAGATCAAGGTCGACATCAAGAGTGACAAGTTATGTCAATGATAAGAATCCTTGAAAAGGTGTGGTGAGTATGTCACTTTGCCTATGTGGTCTTCCTCCAGAAATCCAGTAATCCCAGTCTACTCAAGGGAAAAACACAAGATGACTCCGGCGGGCGGGAGGCTCAGGCTACAAAATATCAGAACAATATGTTTTTTCTTAGTATAATTACTTTTTATTTGTTCTTATTAGTTATGCATGACAGTAGAATGTATTTGACCATTTACACATAGATGGAGTATAACTTCCATTCTCCCAGTTATACCTGATATGGAACTGCATTGGTCATATGTTCATATGTGCATTCAGGAGAGTAATGCCCAGTCCATTCTACCATTTGTCACCTGATCAGCTTTAACCCCAAAGCTGTCAAGGTCATCAGAATTGAGGCAAGTCTGTAAAAAACTGTTACAACCAACAGGAGCCTACAGATATGTACTTGTGATGTAATCTTGGATGTATTCTGGATGTACTCTTAGAACAGAAAAAAGGATATTAGGAGAAAAATGGAAAAAAATCTAAAAGTATGCACTTTGGTTAGTGATAACATATCAAAACCGGCTCATTAAATGTACCAGATATATCAGAGTAATGTCAGTAACATGGAAAACTGGATGTAGGGAGGGGACTTGGACACTCCAGAGCTCCTTCTTAACAATTCCTTAGATCTAAAAGTGTACTAAAATGGAAAAGTGCATCATCGACAACAAAGCGTAACCCTCCGTGGTGAGTAATGTTCACAGAGGTCGATTATTAAGCATTTGATCTTCTATTCAGTTTCATTTTGGTTGAAAAATTCCTTACAGAGGAATCCAGGTGGGAATAAGCTGTCTCTACAGGCAGGAGCGGCTTACCCTGGCTGCATGCGACCACTGTGCTTGGATTCCCGGAGGGGAGCCCCCACCCTGCTCAATCTGCACTCTGTGACGATGACCTCATGAAGTGTGGCAATAGAGCGTCCTCTTCAAGGGGCTCTTTACTATTGAAACCAGATTTCAGCCTCGGCTGAAAGACCCCAGTCATCTGCCAGTGTCTGCTTTCTGGGTTCTTGTCTCATGAATTCAAAAAATGAAATCCACAATGAGGAAAAGTGAACTTGAAAGAGTAGGATTTATTCCAGGACAAGAGAGACGCTCCCACAGAGCACTTCTTCTTGCCACTTAAGTGTGCTGGTCCAGGGGCTTCCACACTACTGCGAGGGGCCCTGACCAACAGCCATGCTCATAGGTCTTGGGACAGTGCCCAGGCTCTTGGTTCAACCTGCATCATTCTGGAGGGTCAGCCCTTGAGTCTGTAGCTTTCGCCCAGGTCTGTCCCACCTCCCTGTTTCGGCTGCCCCAGGACAAAGGAGGTGGCTGGACCGTGTGGACAGTTTGCACGGGTTCATTTCAAACAAGAAGCCTGGGAGGAGGGCTTCCTCACCTGCCTGTTACCCTCTGACTGTCCTGCTTATTCAGTAATGGACCCGAACCTGCTCATTTCCCCTCATCCTTTCAGCTTAGCCAAGAGGAAATTAGACTGAAACCACATTAAATCTTAGTCAAGTATGTTTTATTAAACAGAAAGTGGGGATGACGGGGTACTTACCTGAACCCTACGAAAGGAACGCTAACAGTGACACACGGCGGCCTCTGGGAACCCCTCGGGCTGCTTTTCCATGATGCTTTTCCTCCCAGGCTGCAGGAGAGAACCAGGTGTGGTCATGATACCATGAAAGGTGACAATAATCACACCCAACATTTATTGAGCTCTTATGGTTTGCCAGGTGCTCAGTGTTTTCTTTGGTTTTTGTTTTTATTGTTTAAGAATAAGCTGGACTCAGAAGGAAGCGAGCCTAGAGCGACATTATTTTCCTCCTGTCTGCGATTTTCAGGCATGCCACCTCATCACAGGCCTAGTCAGGTGACACTTTTCAAATCACTGTTAGATGTTAGCACACATCCTCGGGCTGATGGACTAAAAAGTCCCACAGAACCAATCAAAGCCTCCGTCTCTCAACAACTGGAAGCTCCCCCTCTTTGGGTCTCAGGCCTGACGGTGACCAGTAATGGACAGAGGTGAAGGGGTGACCTCCTGTAGTATTTCTGCACCTCTGTCCCCATGTCCACTCTCCACATGCCTCTAGCCATGTGGAAGAGAGGGTAGAGCAGGACAGAAAAGTCCTAACTGACTCCTGCTGATGTCACCTCGTGCTGGTGTCCAGGGTAGCACATGCCCCAGTGCTGACTGATGCATTCATGGAGCATTGGGGTGGGACTGCTCCCTGGGGACTTGCTGTTGCCCACGCCCTGGCACTGTTCCTCTGACCAGCCCCCTAAAATCCTCCTCAGCACCAACTTAGAATATCCCCCAGGACTGTCCCTCCCTGGGACAGCCCTGCCAGGCGGATGTCCTGTGGTAGGTTCCTTAAAGATGATTTCAAGCCAGCCACCCTCCCTGGGCCTCCCTCTGGAGACGCACCCTGGGAGGCCGCCGTGCTCCCTCGTAGCCATCGGGGTAAGACTCTGCCCTTTCCGCCAGTCCTCCCGGCTCTCTGCTTAATCCTAGAGGTGCTAGAAAGCAGGAGAAAGCAGAAAGAAGAGAGAAGGAAGGGTCCTACTCTGCCTAGGAGCTAGAACTTTCAAACTAGGCGCCTTATACACAACAGAAATCTACCTCCTGCCTTCTGGAGGCCAGGAAGCCCGAGGGCACAGTGCTGCAGGGTTTGGTGTCTGGTGGGGACTCACTTTGTACAGATGGAACCTCCTCCCAGCATCCTCACGGAAGGGATGGGGGGAGGGATGGTGGGAGGCACAAGGGGTCTCTCTCAGGCCTCTTTTATTTGGGTACTAAGGACCGCATCCCCTCCCAGAGGTCCCATACCCTAAACCGTGGGGAATGGGTCGACATATGAGTTCTGGACAGACAGACGCTTTCAGCAGAGCAGGAAACAAATGAACCCCATGTTCCCTGACTTCCATAAACCCTGAAAGTGGCCAGAGAAACAGTGGAATCAGCGGAAAGTATGGCTAAAAGGTAGGGGGAGAGAGACGCAGCGCGGCCCTGTTGAAAGACAGTAGCGTGGAGGGTGGGAATGAAGTTTTCATGATTCACTCCAAGGACGGTGTTTCATAAACTAACTACACACGCTGGTTTTTCCCCCTCACAGTTTTATGAGGTCATGTGGCAAGATGAGTTCTCTGGAGAAATAAGCTGTTCTTAAATGATACATTTTGATCTTCCATCAAAATAAACCAATTTTCACTCACCCTCTCCTGGATAGATCTTTCTGGAACCTACCTTCCCTCCAGCAACTGTTTGTTGAGGGAAAATTCAAAATGGCGTAAATCAAGTCTGGGAGATGTTTGGGGAAGGAGGACTTTCCCGGCCCCATAAGGTACTTCAACGTCACCAATGGGTCTCGGGGTGGAGAGAAGTGGACGGGATCACTTGATCACTGGACACTCATCACCCCACAGCACCAGATTCAGACTCCAGTTGGTACATAAACCAGCATGCCCCAGGCCCTTAGCTGCCTCAGCCCTGACTCTTTGTGACATTGTCACTGACCAGGTGTGCCCATGAGTGTCCATTCATTTGTCATTTCCCGCATCATCTCAAATCTTAAGAGTAAGACTGAAGAAGACTAAGTCTTCTTTATTGCGTTATGGCCATTATCTAATAATTAGTCTTCTTGTTGGAGCACATGGAACAGCATATGAGCTAACAGGATCAATTGTTGTTGTCCTTACTTTCTATTTATTAACAGCATTTCCAAAAAAAAAAAAAATTTGAAGAATACAGAGGTTTTAATTTCAATCACTCCTTTTCTGGAAATTCCTGCCAAAAGTCCTGTAGGGTTTTGATGTTCCTTATTTGGACAAGAAGCCCACTTAAATTGTCAAAAATACTTAGTGTTTTCTTCTACCGAATCCAAAGAAGTCTAAAATTTTCACACTTCAGCTTACTATTTTTTTTCAACTATTAAGAAGTTGTAGTTATATCAAGGTTTTGAAAAATGGAATCAACAATTGAAACTCAAGCACACCAGGGCTGAGTATCCATGTGGTTGCTTTGTGATTTATGGAAGATGGGTGAAAAGTCTGCAGTGGTGTGTCCTTACAGAGAGAGGAAAATAGTCCACTGTTTCAGCTACAGGTTGCAATGTAACTAGTTATCCAAAAGCACACTCACTCAAAACAGGGGTTTCCATCATCTGGGGGTTTCTCTGGGCAGGGAATTCCAGGGTGGCTTACCTGGATGGTTGTGGTGAGGGTGCTGTGGAGACAGTGCCTGGGTTGCTGTCATCTCAGGACTCAGCAGGCCCGGGAACCCACTTACTGTGGCTTACTCACCACCCCGCCCCTCCCTGAGCCTTGCCACAGTAGGACCCCTGGAGCTTCCTCCCAGCCTGGCAGGTGGCCACCCTCAGAGTGAGTCCCCCAAAAAGTGATAAAGGACAGACACCACAGTGATGGTTTCACTTGTACCTGAACTCCACAAGCCACCACACTGACCATATTCCATTCATCAGAAGTAAGTCCCAGAGACAGGCTGCAGCTTGAGGAGGGGGCCAGCTCCACCTCTTGAGGGAAAGAGAATCAGAGAACTCATGGCCTTCTTTTAAAAAAAAAAATTATTTGTTCTTTTTGGTTAAACAAGACAGCAGAATGTATTTTGACATATTGTACATACATGGAGTAGAACTTCCCATTCTTGTGGTTGTTCATGATATGCTGTTACACTGGTCATGTATCATATATGAACATAGAAAAGCCATGTCCAATTCATTCTATTATCTTTCCTATTACCACCACCCCCCTTCATTCCCTTTTGCCTAATCCAATGACTTCTATTCCTCCCTCCCCAGCCCCTTATTATGTGTTAGCATCTGCATATCAGAGACAACATTTGGCCTTTGGTTTTCTGGGATTCACCTATTTCACTTAGCTTGATAGTCTTCAGATCCAGCCATTTACCAGCAAATTCTATAATTTCATTCTTCTTTACGGCTGATATTCCATTGTGTATATGTACCACGTTTTCTTTATCCATTCATCTGTTGAAGGCCACTTGGCTTGGTTCATAGTTTAGCTATTGTGAATGAGCTGCTATAAACATTGTTGGCCACGCAACTATAGTATGCTGATTTTAAGTTCTTTGGGTATATGCCAAGGAGTGAAATAACTGAGTCAAATGGTAGTTCCATTCCAAGTTTTCTGAGGAATCTCCATACTGCTTTCCAGAGTGGTTGCAGTCCCACAAGCAATGTATGAGTGTACCTTTTCTCCACATCCTCATCAAAATTTATTGTTACTTGTATTTTTTTATACTTGCCATTCTGAGTAGAGTGAGGTGGAATCTCAGTGTAGTTTTAATTTGCATTTCTCTAATTACTAGTGATGTTGAACATTTTTTCATGTATTTGTTGATCAATTGTATCTCTTCTTCTGTGAATTGCCTGTTCAATTCCTTTGCCCATTTATTGATTGGGGTTTTTTTTGGGGGGGGAGGGGTGACGTTTTTTGACTTCTTTATATATTCTGGAGATTAATGCTCTATCTGAACTGCAGATGGCAATGATTTTCTCCCATGCTGTAGGCACTCTGTTCATGTTCTTGATTGTTTCCTTTGCTGTGATAAATCTTTCTGATTTGAATCTATTCCACTTACTGATTCTTGATTTCACATCTTGCATTTTAGGAGTCTTGTTGAAGAATTTGGTTCCTAAGCTGACAGGATGGAGAGTTGGGCCTACTTTTTCTCTAGCAGGTGCAGAGCCTGTGGTCTAGCCCTTGATCCACTTTGAGTTTTGTACAGGGTGAGGGATAGGGGTTTAATCTCATTTTGTTACATATGGATTTCCAATTTTCCCAGCACCATTTGTTGAAGAGGCTATCTTTTCTCCAAGGTGCGTTTCTAGTGCCTTTGTCAAGTAGGAGATAACTATATTTATATGGGTTTGTCTCTGTGTATTCTATTCTGTACCATTCATGTCTGTTTTGATATATAGACATGTTTTAAAACTACTACATTAGGATTTGGAGATGGCAGTTGTAGCTTTATTATTCATTTGTTTTGCTTTAAGTTCACTGTAAGCAGGAGTATCCAGGTAAAACAAATATGGCTGTCAACTGCAGAGAATTATTTTAATACAGTGTAATTTTATTTTCAGCACAAAGGATTTTCCTGTTTCAAAGAGTGAAACAGAAAAAATTTTTAAAAACTATATCCCCAAATCCTAAGTAAGAATTAGAACATTTTAAGGTTAAAAAATACCTTCACTAGTTCTTTCTTTTTCAGTACAAAAAAAAAATGATACTTGAATACAAGAGCATCTATCAAAGAAACCGCTAATGTTAATACAGAGTTACATTCCTACCTTCCAAATGACTCAGACTCAATCTTGCTTTCTCCAAAATAACAATAGTTTAATCAAGAGGGTAATTCTTGATGAAAATCTAATGCCAACCCTTTTGGAAAAAGTTACCACAGACTCTCACTTCATCAACTGGCATTCATGGTATAAATTAGCATTTGTGATTTAAAACTTCTGAGGTCTGTGTAGGCTGATTAAATAAGGCAGACCAGGACCATCCACAGTAAACTGGCTTCAATTTACTCAGTCTCATGGAAGTCCTTCCACATGTTATTTATATTATCTTCCCTTTACCTAATACATTTTAAAAGTCACAAGTTTGAATGGACACTTGTATCGTGGTTAAAGACATCAGAAAACCCTCTTAGGGGATATGCCATACTCAACTTTGATATTATATGGCTGTTTTCTTAAACTCCTCCACAATGGTTATTTTGATGTTTTCTTTTTCTAAGTATGATTGAAATGTCGGCTTATCCTGCCCTTGAAAATGTCTGTCATCAAAACTGGCAGCAACACATGGCAGTACAGGGTCATTAAAAGCCCCCACTCCACCCCATCTTTACAACTCATCAGTGAACTTCCAATTTAAAGATTGTGGGAAAAGTCAGAAGACTTTTCTCATTTTCTTAGGAATCATCAGAAAATCAGAAGGAAGATAACAAATATTTTCAAATGCAAACTCCCTTTGTGGTGAAACCAGGCAAGAGAAAAATCCACACTACCAAATAGATGGGGAAAGGGGGCTGTGTGTGGTGGGTTAGGGAGACAATGCTCTCTGGTCTTGGGTCTTGGAAGAGCCAGCAGGGCCTATTTCTTAGTGGTGAGAAGAAGCTTAATGAGCCAAGTTCAAATTGCTTGTCTGCGGCAGGAGGGGCAGTGTGCACAGACCAGCATCAAGCGCTTCCCAGAACTCGGGAGCAGAGGGTGTGGAGCCACTTGAGAAGTCACATCCACAAGCTTATTTACAGCTTATCTCTGTAGCAACAGCAGAAAAACAGAGATTGCCCTGTGTGAAAACCCCACGGGAGCTCTCTCCACGGCAGGGAAGGAGTAAGGCCAACGTCCCGTCAAACAGTCCTGGGTCATCAGGAAAATTCCAGCCAATCTGGAACACAGCCCCAGCTCCTCCCTAAAACAGCACTTCTGAAAATTGCCACGCCAAGGGAAATTCTTTTCCACCAAGTTGAACAGCAGAATGAACATCCCAGGCACTGGTCAAAATCCACAATGTGGAGGGAACAGGGAGTCAGTAAAGGGCAGAGAAAAATGGTGGACAAGGAATCCACGCTGCCCTGTGGCAGATGAAAACGGGACCAAACACTGGGCGGTCACTTTGAAATGTCTTAATGCAGGACTTGTGTTTCCCTAAGAACTCCCCCCGCCTTTCAGATAAGGGGCCCCTAATGTAACATGGCGTCGGGCTAGTTGCCAGTGGGCGCATAACAAGTTGTTCTGAAAATTTTCTAATGGGCCCTCCCATCTTCCGCGCTCCTGGACAGCTCGTGCCCCCCATGAGTCTTGTGCAGGGCGGCAGGGCGGGCACCATAGGTGATGACCTAATCTTTATTGTGATTGGCCCCGGGGGCTTCCTGGCTTAAGATAACTGACTCTCTCTTTCTATATAAGCTAGCACCAGCTTGCAGTCAAGTGCTTCATCTTGGTCACTGCTGTCTGTGTGTGCGTTTTAATCTCTGATGATGAACCTTGGTTTTTTCAAGTTGTCCCGCTGAAGCAACTGCATGTGAGGAGCCTCTGTGATCTGACTTCTCTCACAAATCCTTTCTCACTTATCCTATTGGTTCTTTCTAGAGAACACCAATACCTGAAATGCTGCTCAACTCATGAATGGCTCTTTGTTCAAGTCAATTCTCTTAAGTTTAATTTGTGGGAAGGTCTTCCTTGAACAGTTGTTAGCAGCTTCCAGAATGTACCTAGTGCTCAGACAACTCTTAGGTACTGAGGGGAATTTCAGACTTAGGAGGCCAAAAGAATTTGGGATAAAATCTGTGACCCATGGCCTACGGCTTTAACACACCAAGCAGGATCACCGCAAATAACATTTTTATAAAAATCACAAATCAGTATTCCAGGCAATTCTGCATGGCTATTTTGCTACAGGCAAAAGATGTAGAAATGTTTCCCTAAAATGTTTTCCATAGAATTGTAAAGCTGCCTAGACATAAAATTCACTAAGGACAAGTGTAGGTCAAAATATCAGCAAACCTTTTAAAACATAGTTCGCTAAGAAAATTTTTCATATTTCCCTATAAAATGTTCTGTTCTTCTCTATCTTCACTTCAACAAATGTAGCAATATCGCTCCCCAAATACTCTATGCCCCTCCCCAATGAACTTATTTCTCCTCTTTTACTCTCTCCAGTTCCCAGCAGATGAAATAGTCTAGAGATGATTCCTTACATAAATAGCTGTCTCATCCCTCTGTTCACTGCTACCTCGTCTCCAACTATATTTAGACAGTTATTTTTAATTTCTTCTGATTCTCAAACCTTAAATCTAATACATACCAGCAAGATTCTAAAATACTGCTTCATTCATGCCATTTCCCCTGTTCAAATGCTTCCATAAACCCGATTGCCCAGAATAAAGCTGAAATGATTCACGCTGACCTTCTAGACTCTCCACATTCCAACTCCAGTACAAAGCACAATACTTCCTCCTCCCTCCTTTCTTCCTTACCTCCTTCAGTTAATTATTGATGGTGCACCTAATATATTCCAAGCAGTACACTCTCGTCAGTGGAGATTCATTAGTAAACAAAGAACACATGGATTCCAACCTTTCATCAAGATTTTATTCAAATATTGATATAATTATAAAAATTACCATAACACTATAAAGAAAATGTTGTGTGTGCTTTGCAAGTACGTGCCAAGGTTCTTGAGTTAGTTAAGGGGAATGTCCTAAACTTGCCCCACTCCAGAGGCAACATTCACATGGAATGGAGTTGTGCAACATGGCACCCAGATCCGGACAAGTAAGATCTGAGTAAGGGACACCTGGTTTTCAATCCAAAAGACATGTTGGGTTGACTAGGCTAAATGGAAAGGCAGTTGGTTCCAGGTGCACAGATCAATATGCACAAGACGCTGAGGCAGGAAGGAGCTTGAGGTGTCCATGGAACTGAGAGGGAGCAGGCGGGCTGGAACTCAGAGCACCCAACGTCTGAGTTCCATCCACACTGGTCACCTCACCAGTCCCAGACCACACCTTGTCTTAGTGCCTTTCTTTCATATTTTAAAACCTCAAACTGTAAAATTGGTAAAAGAAAACATAGAAGAAAGACTTTGTGAATTTGGATAAGCTGTAGTTAAGAAACTATGTGAATTGTACTTCATCAAAATTAAACATTTTGTTGTTCGAAAGATACTTTTAAAGAATGAAAAGATAAGCCACACACTGGGAGAAAATATAGGTAAATTGCATATATGACAAAGCACTTGAATTCAGAATACTTGAAGAAATTTCAAAATGCAACCATAAGAAGACCAGCAACCTTAAAAGTAGGCAAAAGATTCGAACAGACATTTTATGACAAAAAGATACTTGGTTAAAGGTGTATTAAGAATTGTATGCAAAAAAAAATAAGAGAGCTCATGTACAAAGGCATAATTTGGTGTGAACATACTTTATATACAGAGTTACGAAAAATTGTGCTGTGATTGGATAATTATGAATGTAATGCATTCCACTATTGTCATGTATATAAGAAATAAATTTTTAAAAAAAGAAAGAAAAAAGATACTTGGATTGTAATCAAGCAAAACAAAGGATGACCAACATGATTAGTCCTTAAAAAATGCAAATTAAAACTATAAGGAGATACCACTACATAGTCACTAGGATAACTAAAGTGAAAGACACTGTCCATACCAAGTATCAGTGCAGATGTGGAGTAAGTGGGATTCTGATCCACTTCTGGTGGAGATGGAAAAGGAAATGGATTTCTCCTCTTTTGCTCTCAGTTTATACATTTAAACAGTTTCTTAAACAGACATTGACCATAAAACCAGGGAGTTACCAGAAAGACATAGAAGCAGATTACACTTGAATGTCCATAATCTTTATTTGTAACAGCCTAAAACTTAAAGCAATCCAAAGTCTAAGAACAGCTCTGTGAATAAACAGACGGTGGTATATCCATGTAAAAAAAATACTACTCAGCAATAAAAACAATGAACTATTGATACATGCAAAACCTTGAAGGAATTTCAAAATAATCATATTATGTAAAAGAAACAGACAAAAATGTCTAGCTAATGTGAACTCCAGTGTCAGAGGGAAGATCTGGTGACTGTCCAGGGGCAGAAAGGTATGGAGGGAAGAATTTAAAAAGGGTGTGAGGAAACTTAGGGGTAATGAACACTTTCATTATCTTGATTTTGGTGATAATTTCATGGGTGTGTACATCTAATTATATCAAATTTTATACTTTAAATATGCATAGTGAACTGATACAATTCCAATGCAGTAAAGATGCTAAAATATAAAAACTATTTTCAAAATATACAACTTGTTGGGAGTCTCCCTGAGAACTTCCCAGGCCTTTCAAACATGGCGTCGGGCAAGTTGCCAGTGGGTGGATAACAAGCTGTTTTGAAAACCTTCTAATTGGCCCTCCCATCTTCTGTACTCGTGGACAGTCCGTGCCCCCCATGAATCTTATGCAGGGCGGACGTGCGTGCACAGTAGGTGATGACCTGACCTTTACTGTGATTGGCCCCGGGAGCTTCCTGGTTTAAGATAACTGACTCTCACTTTCCATATAAGCTAGCAGCAGTTTGCAATAAAGTGCTTCATCTTTGTCACTGCTATCTGTGTGTGCATTTTAATCTCCGACGACAAACCTTGGCCTTTCCCAACTCAAAACTTTTAACATCTCTGTGTCTCTCTCTGACCATCCAGATAACATTTTTCTCATCTCCTCTATGTAATTATTATCACACTTCATGCTTGTGCTATCCATTTGATTTCTAACATTTAATGCCTTGTGATGCTACCATTTATTGGGCATGCTTCCAAGTTGCCACCTCTTGACTGGAATCAGGCTCTCTGTTCCTCCCTCAGCCCCTAGAACAATTTTTTTGCACATAACAGGACCTCAAGAAATACTTTGTTGAGAGATTCATACTACACCTCCAGAGAAAAATATTTTGTGGTATTGTGTTTTCAGAAGACAAATTATGGGACATCCTCCAACCCTTGATCAAGTTGGTTCCAACAAATTTCTAATTTATACTTAAGTAGCACATTGCCAAACACAGCAATTTCCAATGTGGAAGATATATTAAAGAATCTAAAAGCTACAATAAATCATGTGTGACAAAAGTCAGTGTTCTGGGCCAAAGATTAGAGAAATTCACATCAATACCCATGTAATTAACCAAAACTGCCAAATTAGATGTCTCAAAAGGAGCTAATTTGTAAATGTTCTTATTTGTTTGCTCAATTGTTTATTCATGCCTCAAACATCCCAAAGTCTGTATGAGCAAAATAAAGGAGAAAGCAGTACCAAAAAAAAAAAAAAATTCATGTGTTCCAGAATAATTTTGTATCTCACTTTTAGAAAATCTACCATTGTAAAGGTTTTGATTTTAACTCACACAATATCACCAAGCAATTATTATCACATAAGGCACCGGCGAAGAAAAGGTAGACCGTGTGGCAAATTCCATATTTTAGTTGAAACCCAAGTATCACCATTGGTAATGACCCCTCTCCCATTAACCTGTGGTTAAATCGCTGCGGACCCTGATTCCTACTTCTATATCTCTTGCTTAGATTTTAGCAAACTCCGAGGGAACTCATAACTCTTGCATCCAAGTTTTTTCTGAGAACTCTTCACCGATGAATGATTTTCATTTAGAAAATTCTGGACCTTTTTCTCATGCTGGGCCTTATGCGCCACAAAGAAACAACCACAAAAACAGCAGCTCTTAGCTGGTTTTCAACAAAATCACCACCCCACAAAGCATCTGTGTGCATGTGCTGGGTTGAACAAAGCTTTAGGAAGACCCAGTCCTTCATCTTAATGTTGTGATAAATGTCAAACATCACATTTCAATCCCTACCACGCCATGCATCCTTAGACCACGTGACTCTTAGGAATGCCACTTTGGGCTACTTAAAGTCTCACTCTCCTTTCTCCCACTGACTTCTCACTTCTCACTTCTTCTCCTCCCTCTCCCTCCATCTGCCAATTCTCCTTCCACTACTCTGCAGAACAATTCAACCCCTCCACCTCTTCTTCACCCGGCTTCAGACCCATCTTGGCATAACCCCACTCAAAAAGGTACTCAACAACATGTTCCTTTCACAGTAGAACAAAATTATATTTGATTAAGATTGAGCAGCAAATAGTTCATTTCCAGACAGCAAATGTGCAAATCCCTGCAAAAGTGAAACTGTAATCCCAGAAGTTAGAAATGGCCTTTTAAACCCACACGCTCCACAAAAGCAGGGAGTTTTTCAGTGCAGAAAGGTACACGGTGTACCTCTGATGGCCAGCTTGCTCTGGAGGCAGGCTTCCTTCCAACCTTGACTTGCTACTTTCATAAATTTGTTCTAGCTGTGCTGCCTCTGGAATTCACAGTGCCCACTTCACTAGATGATGACTCATGCCCGGCATGGAACAAATCATTTTCATTTTGATATCATTTGAAGGCACTAAACAGAAAGACTCTACACCAATCCTACCACAAAAGATGGTCTCTCTGTAAAGAGTTTTCACCCACCTGTTCCCTCAGTAAGCTTTCCAAAGAATAATTATCAAGCAAAACTGCAAGCTCACTGAAAATAATAGCTCTGCCTGGATTTCCTTTACATAACACCTTGTACCATTTGAGCTTAGTAGGTATCCAGTATATTCTAAATTGCATGGGAATAAACATGAAGTCGACTAAGCACAACAAAATACAGATAGGAATATGTACCATGGTATACATATATACACATATGCATGCCTGTGTTCATGCATATAGAGGGAGAGAAAGGGTCCCTGCACTGTGGGTGATTAGTTGTATGTTATGATTTGGATGTGAGATGCCCCCCCCAAACTCCTGTTAATGTAGGAATATTCAGAAATAAAAAGATTAGATAACGAGAGCTCTGCCCTAATCAGTCCATACTAGTTTTAATGGACAGAATGGGTGGTAGCTGTAGGCAGGTGGGCCTGGCTGGAGGAGGTGGGTCCCTGGGAGTGTGCCCTGAAAGGGTGCACCTTCCCTTGGCCTCTTGCCCCCAACATTCTCTCTCTCTCTCTGCTTTCTGACCTCCCCTTCATGAGCTGAGCAGTTTTCCTGCGCTGGGCCCTTCCCCATGGTGCTACCTCACCGTGGGCCCAGAGTAATGGAAGCGGCGGTCTTCGGACTGAGACCTCAAACTGTAAGCCCCAGGTGAACGTTTCCTCCTCCAAGTTGTTCTTGCTAAAGATTTGGGTCTCAGCCACACAAAAGCTGATTCAAACACTGTACGTGTTTTTCCATTACCTTAGTGTATACGTCGCACTATGTCATCTGTTTATTTATCCATTTAATCAATGTTTTTAGGTCACAACATTTCAGGGAGAATTCCTAAGACGGGGCAGAAAAGCTTTCTTGTCTCTTTGCAGTTGTCTGGTTTTTCTCTCTGGAGCAGAGGACAGTAGGAGAGAGAGGGGTCATTCAGAGTCTTTCTAGTCTCATCTCTGTTGGAGAATGTGGATGATATTATCAAAAGTAGAAGGAGGAAGCCCCAGGAAGAAGCGACAAGAAAGGATGGAGTGACTCAATGAGAAGCAGATCCGCGTGTGTGAGAATAGTCTACCTGAGAGACAGTGAGCACCCGGGAGGAGAGCAAGCACAGAAGCCAGTTTATCAAAGACAAAGACGTGTGTGAGGCAGCTTCACTGCCACATCCAGGGGACAATGGCCAACATGTATTTGAGATGGAGATGTGTACCAATCCAACCATCCACCTCCATAAGATTTTAAGCTAAAAACACCTGAAAAGGTGGATAGTCTGACACTTTCCAGTCTTTGGGGGTCAGAGCACACATAGGAAATGACAGTAGCTGTGAACCACCCTGGGTTAAGTGAGGGATGCTGCTTAGGGCAGAAGGCTCCTGGCTCGAGGCTCCAGTTGCATCCCCGAGGCTGAGGGACGCACTCCTGAGACTCTGTGGGAGGGCCCATTCTAGGCCAGTCTCCTTGCTTTACAGAAAAACTAAACTCTTACCAAGATTATTCAGCTGGAAAGTCAGAACAGAGCCAGGAGCAGAGTTTCAAGTTTCTCCCTTAATTAATGTTTCTACCATTCCAGTGTTTCTCCAATATTGTCCCCAGACCAGAAGCATCAGCATCACCTGAGACCTAGTTCAAATGCAAATTCTCAGGCCCTGCCCTGAACTCCTGAATCAGACATCTGGAGGTGGGCCAGCACCCTACTTTACACACCCTACTCACCTAAGTTGGAGAATTTCTATTGTCATCCATGCATGAGGCCTCATAAGTTACTAGGTTAACACTTAGGTTGCCTAATTCAAGGATTGGCAGAACTTTTCTGGAAAATTAATATTTTAGGCTCTGTACGCTATCCAGTCTCTCACAAGTACTTAACACTATCTCTGTAGCATAAATCAGTTATAGGCATTACATAAACAAATGGGCAAGGCTGTGTTCCAATAAAACTTTATTCACAAAAACAGGCAATGGAGTCGATTTAGCCTGGGAATTATTCTTTGTCAACCCTTGTTACCTGGAATAGATTCTTTAACTACATTATTTAAATTCTTAGCCATTCTGGTTAATATCAAAATTACTTGGCAACTTCTGGCATCTATCAATATTGGTTTCAATACCTGTCGTTTTTCATTCAATTAACATCCTAAATGCCTCATAAATGCAAGACTCTGGGCATATGGGCATAAAAAATTCAATTCATCCCCTAAGTATTAGAGTTTCATGCATTGGAGAAATAAGTCATCAGACAAAATTATATTATTTTTTAAGATGGCCTTGTCAAAGAAAGTGCCCACTTAGATGTATGGATTTTGTTGCTGAAGATGTTAAATTTTTCACTGACAAATGGACAAAACCCATGATAATGCATACTCCAAATTCCAAGGCAGCAGGGATGGTTGCTATTTGGGCAATCACCATTTTATTAGGTTCACAGATTTGGGGGGTCAAGAATTCAGACAGAGCTAATTGGGAATGTTCCCATCTTCTCACGATGTTTGGAGACTTTACTGGGAAGACCTGAAAGGCTACAGAAGACTCAAATGAATGAGGGAGCTTCTCCATTCACATGTCTGGTACCTGGCTGAGATGACCTTACTGAAATGGGATGGTTAGCCAGAGCCCTGAACGTGGACACTACACAGCATGGGTTTCCCACAGCGTGGTGGCCTTAGAGCAGTCAGACTACAAACAGAGAAGCCAGTGCTTTAGGATGAAGTGTTCCAATAAGCAAGGCAAAAGAAGCATGGTCTTTTGTGGCCAAACTTTAGAAGCCACACTGCAACACTTCCCCATACTCCATGGATCAAGGAATACAAGTCCACCCAAATCCAAGAGTACAGGGCATAGACCCTATCTCTAGACAGGAAAGGAGTCAAGTAACTTTCAATCATGTTCTACATCACCAACCAAGAAACCAAGAATGGTCCAAATGTAAGAGAAGTTTATGAAAAATTTTTAAATGTAGCTATACAGGAGATCAAAGCCGACTTTGCTAAAACTCTACAATGAAAGGATGTCTGGAAGTCATTTGATTGCGCTCATCAAATAGTGATCCTCCAAGAGAAGAATTTAGAAATTTTTTCTTGTGTTTGTGAAACAAGAACCTCGATTCTGCCTAGGACATGTGGAATACATGCTATCAACGCGAGCAGACTGGCAATCACAGGAGGTGAGGTGCTCAGTCCTCCACTAAGTTGCCATAAATGCCATTTAAAGAACAAGGAGGGGATGAAAAGTATTTATTTGTAGATTTATTTGTCAGGATATATGAAGATTTTCAGAAGAAATAAACTTGAATTTTACCTCCCTTGTGTTTGTTCTTCATTTAAAATTGCTTACTTATGGGGCTGGGGCTGGGGCTCAGTGGTAGAGCACTTGCCTAGGATGTGTGAGGCACTGGGTTCGATCCTCAGAACCACACGTAAATAAATAAAATAAAGGTCCATTGACAACTAAACAACATATTTTTTTTAATTGCTTACTCATGGGTCCAAGATGGCGGAGTGGAGGAGATGCCATTTCTGGCTGCTCTGTGCCTGAATCCGAGAAAGGTAGCAGGTGGTTTCTCCACGGGGTCTTGCCTTGACGGAAAACAACATCTCAGAGCGTGTGACAGGGCCCCATCCAGTGGATTTTCACAGAATCCACCAGAGCTGCGAACACGGAGCAGAACTCAGAGCCTCTGGGTCCCGGTGAGACTCCAGACTCCAGTCCCAAAGCCCGCAGTTGGAGCACAGGCGCGACGCTCAAGTGGCGGAGCAGAGACACCAACTCAGCCCCTCGGCAGAGCGGCAGAACTCCAGGCCACTCTCCGCTCCTGTGCAGGTCACCGGACCACGTTCTAGCCACAGCACGAGGACATCCCAGCTCTCCCCACCTCACCAGACACCTCCCGAGGCGGGAAACAGAGGGACTCCATCTTGGAAAACGTTTCTCGCCATCCTCTGGTGGGCGTGGCTACCAGCACGGATCTGCCACTGAACAGGGACCTGGGTTCCAAGTCCCCTCCCCCAGCTGTGAGAACTCGGCACAGTGACTATCAGCACAAAATCAGCTCTCAGTTGAACAGGAGCACAGGGCGACCAGGGCGCTGCCCACCTGGTGCCATCCAAGGGCAGAGGGCGAGAGGGCCGCAGCTGAGACCTGAGAAGCAAGAGAGGGGAGGGGGCCAAAAACCGGGAGCAACTCAGAGACACCAAGATTAGGGGAGCTCTAGGCAGGAGAGAGAGAGCTCCAGCTTCTCACACTGGTTACCTCCACCACCTGAGGGCAGAGACTCAAGCTTGGAATAGACAACGC
Source organism: Ictidomys tridecemlineatus (assembly GCF_052094955.1). Lineage (NCBI taxonomy): Eukaryota > Metazoa > Chordata > Mammalia > Rodentia > Sciuridae > Ictidomys > Ictidomys tridecemlineatus. The sequence goes on from NC_135482.1 coordinate 187,549,869, forward strand.
CACCTACTGGAAGAGAAGAGAAGAAAACGGGGCTCTAAGAGTATTTTGTTGTTGTTTGTTTGTTTGTTTTGTTTTGTTTTCTTCTGTTCCATTTTATCCTCTTCCTTTCTCCTCTACCCTTCCTCCTCTGGTCCTCAAAACCCCAACATATGTGAAACCAAGAACTTTGCATGAAATAGAACTTTAAGAATATTATATTATTCACCAGGTGCTGCGTCCCTCCCCTGACTCAGGCAATGGCAAGGCCCTCCTGAGGTGGATGGCACAAGGCGTCCATCCTCTGGAGGAGCGCAGTATGTTTCTGGGAATGGGCTGGTTTGTTTTTGTATTCCTTTAATAAGTATAGTTGTGATTTCTCATATGACCATTAAGTATGAAGGGAAAAACATGACTTTCCCAATTAATGCAACTACTTCTAAAGCATAGATCTGTTTGCTCTAATGCAATGATTCAGCTGTGGAGCGTAATTGTTAATGTCTAATGAAAAACTCCCTGTATTCCTGTCAAGGAAGTTTTTGAGAAATTAAATTAAAATCTAGAGAAGAAGAATTAATGTTAAGAAGACAGATTAGTGCTTAGTACTGGGAAACTTGTTCTTGTTCCTGTACACAATGGTTTGTGCTCTTACTCTTGTTTGAGTAAAATTAATAACAAGTTAACCACTTGCTGTAACCATGGCACCAGTTCCAGTCAGTAAGTCAAGAAAGAATAGTCAACGTATAGGCCAATAGTCTGAGACATTTCTAACTATTATTAAAAGTTAACTAAGCAAAAACAGCTCAAAACAAAACGCGAACTGAAAGTAAAAATGCTTGCTTATGCATAAGCCAAGATACATTCTTCTATTCTAATTGTAGCTACGTAATATTTTGTTTCTTTGAATAATGATTCCTGTTTTGTAACCACAAAATACTGTGAGCCTGCCAAAATGAAAAGTGTATATGATCAACTTCAAGTAAAGATTGGGATTCAGCACCTTCACTTTGGTGTCTGTGTTGTTTCTCCACCTCCCTTTCGCCGAATCCTCACCATCCGTTTGTCTCCTGAGACCCCCTGTTGGAGCTGGACTCCGACATAGAGGAATTGCATAAGCCCCACTTTTTTCTTTCTCTCTTTTTTCTCTTTCTTTCTTTCCTTTTTATTTTTCTTCCTCCCTCTCTTCCTCTTTCAACCTCCTAAGTTTTACTATTTTTACTTCTTATACTTTTCTAAATACATATATGTGTTTGATTTTATACATTCTACTGTCCTCCCTTACTTGTCTACCCTAAATTACCTCCTGTCTGTTCCCCTGCTACTAACCCTCTTCATTAAAGTTCTCCTCCAAATTTCCTAAGTTATATTAACCCTATACCCTCACATCTTTCCCCCTTAACATATCGTCATACACCTGACCCAGTTCTCTGGCCGCTACCAGAAACTGTACACCTTTTATGAAACTACTGATTATATTTAAATAATAATTGAATCCAACATTTATAGACATTGAGACTAACTATAAATGTCTTAATAACAATAATTTACTGATAGGTGATGTATTGCTGATATCGAAAACTGTCAACATTGTCCTTCCCCACAAAGGAGGGATCTTGGAACTATACAAGAGCACTACAAATCTATGGGGTAAAAACAATAACACACCAGTCCCACAGAGCGGGAAAGAAACACATGCAACATGAAAAGACAAAGGAAGAAAGTACCACAAGCAATTCAAGACAACACATCATTATCATTAGAAGAATTACAGAAACAGCAGACAAAATGACAGAGAAATATTTCAGGATATACATGATTCAGATGTTTTGGAGTCTCAAAGAAGATATTAGACAACAAATACAAACAGTGAAAGATCACTTTGACAATGAGCTACATAAACAAATCCAAGAAGCAAAAGATCACCTCTACAGGGAGCTAGAGGTTATTAAAAAAAATAGAAGTCCTTTAAATGAAAGAAATAATAAACAAAATTTTTAAAAAATAAGAGCATCAGCAGCAGAGTAGACAACTTAGAAGACAGGACACCAGACAACAAAGACAAAGTATACCATCTTGAAAAGAAAGTAGACAGCACAGCAAAAATGATCAGAAAACACAAGCAGAACATCCAAGAAATATGGAATAGCATAAAAAGACCAAATTTAATAGTTATTTGGATAGAGGAAGGCATAGAGGTTCAAACCAAAGGAATGGGCAATCTGTTCATTGAAATAATATCAGAAAACTTTTCAGACATGAAGAATGAAACAGAAATCCAAATCCAAGAATCCTATAGGACGCTGAATGTGCAAAATCACAAGAGATCCACACCAAGACACGTTATAATGAAAATGCCCAACATACAGAATAAGGAGAGAATTTTAAAAGCCACAAGAGAAAGGAAGCAGATTACATTTATAGATAAACCAATTAGGTTAATGCCTGATCTTTCAACACAGACTCTGAAAGCTAGAAGATCCTGGAACAACATATTTCAAACTCTGAAAGATACTGGGTTCTAACCAAGAATCTTATATCCAGCAAAACTAAGCTTCAGATTTGAAGATGAAATAAAAACCTTCCATGATAAACAAAAGTTAAAAGAATTTATAGCTAGAAAACCAGCACTACAAAACATTCTGGCAAAATATTACATGAAGAGGAAATGAAAAACAATAATGAAAACCAGCAGAGGGAGGTAGTACACTAAAAGAAAAACTAATCAAAGAGGAAAACCAAGTCAAGTTAAATAATAAAAATAAACAAATATGACTGGAAATACAAACCATATCTCAATAGTAACCCTAAATGTTAATGGCTTAAACTCACCAATCAAAAGACATAGGCTGGAAGATTGGATTAAAAAGATCGAACAATATGCTGCCTACAGGAGACTCATTTGATAGGAAAAGACATCCGCAGACTGAAGGTGAAAGGTTGGGAAAAATCATACCACTCACATGGACTGCGGAAGTGGTATGTCAAGCAGCAGTCTCCATACTCATCAAATAATGTAGACTTCAAGCCAAAGTTAATAAAAAGGGATATAGAAGGACACTACATACTGCTCAAGGGAACCATACACTAACAAGACATAACAATCATAAATATATATGCCTTGAACAATGGTGCAGCTATGTTCATCAAACAAACTCTTCTCAAGTTCAAGAGTCAAATTGATCACAACACAATAATCTTGGATGACTTTAACACACCTATTTCACCACTGGACAGATTTTCCAAACAAAAGTTGAATAAAGAAACTACAGAGCTCAATAACACAATTGATAACTTAGACTTAACTGACATATATAGAATATGTCAACCGGCATCAAGCGGATACACTTTCTTCTCAGCAGCACATGGATCCTTCTCAAAAATAGACCATATACTATGCCACAGGGCAACTCTTAGCAAATACAAAAGAGTAGAGATACTACCATGCATTTTATCAGATCATAATGGAATGAAATTGGAAATCAATGACAAGATAAAGAATAAAAAATTCTGCATCAATTTGCAGGGAAATGGATGGCATTAGAGCAGATTATGCTAAGCGAAGCTAGCCAATCCTTAAAAAACAAATGCCAAATGTCTTCTTTGATATAAAGAGAGCAACTAAGAACATAACAGGGAGGAAGAGCATGAGGAAAAGATTAACATTAAACAAAGACGAGTGGGGGGAGAGAAAGGAAGAGAGAAGGGAAAACATATGGAAATGGTAGGAGACCCTCAATGTTACACAAAATTACATAGAAGAGGATGTGAGGGAAAAGTGGGGGAACAAGGGAGAGAATTGAACAACAGCAGATGAGGTAGAGAGGGATGATGGGAGGGGAGGGGAGGGGGGATAGTAGGGGATAGGAAAGGTAGCAGAATACAACAGTCACTTATATGCCATTAGGTAAAAATGTGAATGTGTAATCGATGTGATTCTGCAATTTTTATTTGGGGTAAAAATGGGAGTTCATAACCCAATTCAGTCAAATGTATGAAAGATGATATATCATGAGCTTTGTAATGTTTTGAACAACCAATAAAAAAAAATAAAATAAAAACACCTTGCAAATTTTGGTTTCTAAATAAATCCCTGTTGAAATGTAAAAAAAAAAATTCTACATCACATGGAGACTGAACAATATGCTACTGAATGAACAATGGGTTACAGAAGACATCAAGGAGGAGATTAAAAAATTCTTAGAGATAAATGAGAACATAGACACAGCATATTGAAATCTCTGGGACACTATGAAGGCAGTACTAAGAGGAAAATTCATTGCATGGAGTTTGTTCCTTAAAAGAAGGAAAAAGTCAACAAATAAATGACCTCACACTACATCTCAAAGCCCTAGAAAATGAAGAACAAATCAGCAGCAAAAGCTGTAAAAGGCAAGAAATAATTAAAATCAGAGCAGAAATCAATGAAATTGAAACAAAAGAAACAATTGAAAAATAGACAGAACTAAAAGTTGGTTCTTTGAAAAAATAAATAAAATTGACAGACCCTTAGAAGGAGAGAGAGAAAGAATTCAAATTACCAGTATACATGATGAAAAAGGCAATTTCACAATAGACACTACAGAAATACAGAAGATAATTAAAAATTGCTTTGAAACATTATATTCCTTATAAAATAGAAGACAGTTAAGGCATCAATAAATTCCTTAAGTCATATGATTTGCCCAGATTGAGTAAGGAAGATATACACAATTTAAACAGACCAAAATCAAGTGAGGAAATAGAAGAAGCCATCAAAAGACTACCAACCAAGAAAAGCCCAAGACCAGGTGGATAAACAGCCAAGTTCTACAAGACCTTTAAAGAAGAATTAATACCAAAATTCTTCAATATATTTCAGGAAATAGAAAAAGAAGGAGTACTTCCAAACTCATTCTATGAGGCCAATATCACCTGATTCCAAAACCAGGCAATGACACATTAAAGAAAAAAAACTTCAGACCAATATCTCTAGTGAACATGGATGCAAAAATCCTCAATAAAATTCTGGCAAATCACATACAAAAACATATTTAAAAGATTGTGCACCATGATCAAGTGGGATTCATCCCAGGGATGCAAAGTTGGTTCAACAATCAATAAATGTAATTCTGGGGATGTGGCTCAAGTGGTAGCGTGCTCACCTGGCATGCACGGGGCGCTGCACCACATAAAAATAAAATAAAGATGTTGTGTCCACTTAAAACTAAAAAATAAACATTAAAAAAATTCTCTCTCTCTCTCTTTTAAAAAATAAATAAATAAATAAATGTAATTCATCACATCAATAGACTAAAGGATAAGAACCATATGATCATCTTGATAGAAGCAGAAAAAGCATTTGACAAAATACAGCACCCCTTTATGTTCAAAACACTAGAAAAACTAGGGATAACAGGAACATAGCTTAACATTGTAAAGGCCATATACGCTAAGCCTCAGGCCAATATCATTCTAAATGGAGGAAAATTGAAGGCATTCCCCCTAAAATCTGAAACATGCATTGGAGAAAAGATAGTATCTTCAATAGGGATGCCCTCTATCACCACTTCTATTCAACATAGTTCTTGAAACACTGGCCAGAGCAATTAGACAGAAAGAAATTAAAGGAATGAGTATAGAAAAAGAAGAATTTAAACTAGCACTATTTGCTGACAATATGATTCTATACCTAGAAGACTCAAAAAACCCCAACAGAGAACTTCTAGAACTAGTCAATGAATTCAGCAAAGTAGCAGGATATAAAATCAATACCGATAAATCAAAGGTATTTCTGTATATCAGTGACAAATCCTCTGAGAAGGAAATGAGGAAAACTACCCCATTCATAATATCCTCAAAAAAAAAGATACTTGGGAATCAACTTAACAAAAGAGGTGAAAGATCTATACAATGAAAACTACAGAACCCTAAAGAGAGAAATCAAAGAAGACCTTAGAAGATGGAAAGACCTACCTTGCTCTTGGATAGGCAGAATTAATATTATCAAAATGACCATACTACCAAAAGCACTATACAGGTTTAATGCAATTCTGATCAAAATCCCAATGGCTTTCCTCATAGAAATAGAAAAAGCAATCATGAAATTCATCTGGAAAAATAAAAGACCCGGAATAGCTAGAGCAATTATAAGCAGGAAGAGTGAGGCAGGTGGCATCACTATACCAGACCTTAAACTATACTACAGAGGAACAGTAACAAAAACAACATGGTATTGGCACCACAACAGGCCAGTAGACCAATGGTACAGAATAGAGGACACAGAGACTAACCCACAAAATTACAATTATGTTATATTAGACAAAGGCACCAAAAACATGCATTGGAGAAAAGATAGTATCCTTCAACAAATGGTGCTGGGAAAACTAGAAATCCATATGCAACAAAATGAAATTGAACCCCTATCTATCACCATGCACAAAACTTAACTCAAAATGGATCAAGGACCTAGAAATTAAGCCAGAGACTTTGCGTCTAATAGAAGAAAAAGTAGGCCCTAATCTTCATCATGTGGGATTAAGCCCCAACTTCCCTAATAAGGCTCCTATAGCACAAGAATTAAAAACAATAATCAATAAATGGGATGGATTCAAACTAAAAAGTTTCTTCTCAGCAAAAGAAACAATCTGTGAGGTGAACAGAGAGCCTACATCCTGGGAGCAAATTTTTACCCCTCACACATCAGATAGAGCATTATCTCTAGAGTATATAAAGAACTCAAAAGCTAAGCACAAAAAAACCGAATAACCCAATCAATAAATGGGCCAAGGACCTGAACAGAAACTTCTTAGAAGAGGATATAAAATAAATCAACAAATATATGAAAAAAATGCTCATTATCTCTAGCAATCAGAGAAATGCAAATCAAACTACTCTAAGATTTCATCTCATTCTAGTCGGAATGGCAGGTATTATGAAGACAAACAACAACAAGTATTTGCGAGGATGTGGGGAAAAGGTACATTCATACATTGCTGGTTGGACTGCAAATTGGTGCAGCCAATTTGGAAAACAGTGTGGAGATTCCTTGGAATTCTGGGAATGGAACCACCATTTGACCCAGCTATTCCTCTTCTCAGACTATATCCAAAGGACTTAAAAACAGCATACTACAGGGACACAGCCACATCAATGTTTATAGCAGCACAATTCACAATAGCTAAACTGTGAAACCAAACTAAATGTCCTTCAGTGGATGAATGGATAAAAAAATGTGGCATTTATACACAATGGAATATTACTCAGCATTAAAAAAGAACAAAATCATGGCATTTGCAGGTAAATGGATGGCATTGGAGAAGATAATGCTAAGTGAAGTCAGCCAATCCCCCAAAAACACATGCTGAATGTTTTCTCTGATATAAGGGGGTGTGTGACTCATAGTGGAGTAGGGAGGGAGAGCATGGGAGAGTTAGATTAATTCTAGATAGGGAAGAGGGTGGGAGGAAAAGGGAAGTGGAAGGGGATTACCAAGGTGGTGGAATGTGATGGTGATCATTATACAAAGTACATGTATGAAGACTTGAATTGGGTGTGAACATACCTTATGTTCAAAGATATGAAAAATTGTGGTATATATGTGTATTAAGAATTGTAATGCAAAAAAGTACACGTATAATGGCATAAATTGACATGAACATACTTTATATACAGAAATATGAAAAATTGTGCTCTGTATGTGTAATAAGGATTATAATGCATTCCACTGTTGTGTATTTAAAAAATAATAAAACCAATAAAAATGCTTACTTATCTGAGAAATTAGAGCACCCAGTTAGATATAATTTATAATGATTTAATGTAAGGTCAATCGGATGTTTTCCCTGTTAAACAGTGAGTGGTGTGCTCTTACTGCACGTTTTTTGCATCATCTGCTTAAGAAGTAAAAGACCATAAACAATTCAAATTCTCTTACATTCTTCCAACTAAAGAATTTGTTTTTAAAGAGATTTAACATACAGAATTTTTTTCTATTTTGTATGATTTTTTTCTAAAAAGAAAGAATACTTTGCATGGTTAAAAAAAAAAAAGTGAGACTCTTCAACAGGACAATACAGTGAGTGGGAGGAGATAATGCTAATCTATTCCTTTTAAAAATAGAATTATGCTCCGAGGAGGAGTTTGAACACTTAGCTGGAGTCGTGGAGGTCTGATTAGTCACAGACTCCTAGATCTTTACAGCCATAAAAGGGCCCTTAGGAATTATCTGGTCCAACCCCAGCATTTTGCAGATGACTAGACTAAGATTCAAAGATGCAAAGAGTGGCAGAGAGAGCTGGGGTGCTGTAAGATTCCAGACCTGTCCCTCGTGTCCCAGCTCCCCCTGCAGGTAGGTTTCAGTCACGTTCTGCTCTAGTTCTGCTCCATACCTTATGAACCACAGCTGCAGGTTGCTTCCCAGGTGGAACAGGGAGAATCTGATGTTTGCACTCTCTCTCTCTTTCCCCTTGGTGGCCCCATGTTGAGGTGGGAGAACTACCATGAGGAAAGCTGCCCAAATCTCTGATCCATCCCCCCCAGAAAAAAAAAAAGCAGCCCCACAGAGCTGTCCAACACTCATGGGATTTTTCATAAGCAAGAAAACTAACTTTCCTGGGGAAACCCAGAGATCTCAGAGCTTATTCATTCCCATAGCATCATTTAGCCTAAATTAACTAAAAAACTAAGTGCCTCGCTCATGTTTATCAGCAAGTTAGTGCAGAGCTAGGATTGGAACCCAAGTCCCCTGAATTATCCATCCAGGACCACATTTTGGTCACTCACAGAAAAGTCAGGACAGGCACCAGCAAGCCAAACCTTAAGCAAAGGGGCCAGTCAGCGGGAATGACACGGATGAGTGTGGGCTGGACTGAGAAAGGGGCAGCACCCATGGCTGGCGTCCAAGAGGAAAGGGGCCCCAGTGCCCAGCTTGCAGCTGGGAGGACAGAAGCCTGGGATTGCCCCTGACAGTCCCTTTCTTTCCCCCAATTTATATATTTTCCTCAACTGTATGGCAAATTCTCCCAGATCCTGTAGCTCAGTTAGGAAGTTGAATACCCAAAAGAAAGTGTCTCCATTTTCTTATTTGTGTCCAGAAGCTGTCAAACATAAACAGGAATCTTGTGCCTTGGACCCGAATTAATGTAATGTAGAATTTTTAAAAGCAACAAATCAGGAAAAAAAAAAAACCGAGTTGCTGGTTGCTAGGTAACGTCAGTACAAGTCTCTCTCTTTGCCATCAAGAGCATTCTCTCTATCTTTGTGGACAAAAGTAAGAGAGTACTTAGTGACAGGCACATATCTCGTCTGACATCAATAGACATCAAATACATTTTTCCTGGAAACAACATACTGCAGAGCTTCAAGCACTCTGGGAATCCAAATGGCCGCCCTCTGGGCACAGGTTGAATTTCCTGTTGTAAAATGTTCGGGCTCCTCTATGTGAACAGCCTAGACATCTATCTTTCAGCAGCAATCAAAAGAGAAGTAGAGATTTCAGGCAAGTCTTTTCTCCTCTTCCAAAGAAAAGCTGAGACGGAGACTGTCCAACAGTCTATCCTTTGGTTACCAACCATCTTAAGTGAAAGGTGGGTCCCTCTCTCCTTCTGCCCCTTCCTGAGAAATGGATGCTTTTCACTACGATGTGAACCAAAAACAGAGCAAAGTAACAATTAGCACAGGAGCCACATCTCCAGATCACTGCAGACTTCCATCCACTTGTTATGGGCCAGGCTATATGGGCCATGACCAAACAGACTCCATTTGACCCTGAGACTCCACATCATGTAAGAAATGCTTCTCGGGTGGGTGGGAAAGCCCTGCCTCTGTACCCATTGATAGTTACCTAGCACACATACTCTGCAACACAAAATAGCAATGCTTAGACAACGTAAAATTGCTCTCTTTGGTGTCCATTTTTCTTGGGCAATGTATCTTGTCAGAGATTGATTGTCCAGACGTTAGTAGCCATTCTCTAACTTGTACCGAACTAGTGTCATTTTGACCCACTTCCCTTCTGCTTGCTTGCTGCTACGCCAACCTGGAAAGTCCCGAGGGAAATACCAACGTACCCACTGCATTGTCTTGCTAACTGCCCAACTCAGCTTCTGTACTTGCTTGCTTGCAGCTACATCAACCCGGATGTGGTTTTTGCCTTGAAATATCATAAAATGCTCAGGCTCATGACTGTTCCTTGCAGAGACAGTTATGGGTCCTGCCGGGAGCGGTCACCAGCTGGCCAGCTAAAGACTCTTCAACTTGGACAAAACTGGGACTTGGTGTGTCTTCTGAGCGACCTGCCCCACAACACACTGACCCACTGAATTCCTGGCCCTCCTGCTTCCCTCTGCCCAGGTCCTGTCCCCTCCACTGTCAGCTCGACTTCAGCCCTGGCTGAGATGGGCACCACAGTACCCTTATCCTACATCCGTTTAGACCCGACTCCCAGAATCAGAACTCATTTTGTGCTATTTTCCCCAGCTTCAAACAACAGGGAAACTTGCCTGGCAGTGGGTCACCTGTGCCCTCCAGGGAGCATTGTCCAAGGCACAGCTGCCCCACAAACTCCACTTGCCCTGCAAGGAAGCAGGACATAGGATGGTCTCCATGGTATTTCCATCAGGGATGCAGAGAGCTTCTCCACCTAGACTCCTGAAGCTCCTACTGTGGGTAGGACACTGTTCAGAGCTGTGAAGAGTAGTTTTTTAAGAGACATTATGATTCCTGGGTAAATAAAACTCACACAAAAGAAGGCAGAGCACATCATTCATTTTACCCAATTTTGCCTTTATGAAAATATCATAAGAGATAAAGATCCCAGAGGAAGGGGCAGAGATTAATTCTAGAGATCGTGTTCGGCCACTTGGTGCAATAAAAGTTGTCAGAATCAAAATGGAGTCACCTTTGTCAAGTCCTAAACAAAATAACAATCATAAATAAAGTTGGGAGATTATGAAGGAGGGGACTCAGGCCCGGATGCATGACAGTAAGAACCAATCACAAAGATTCTTATTCTATGTCAGAACCGTAACTTTGCAGAGGCCACTGCCCCCTTACACAAAGAATACTTCTGCAAAGACATCTGTCCAGCCTTGGACTGGTACCACCACCATATCATTAATCCTTATGGCTGAGGATTACTGCATCAAAGTAACATGTAATTCTTCTTGTTTTTACCTTTAAAGACTTCCCCTTGCTTCAACTTCTACCCACGGTTACCATGGTACACGCATTCCCACAGCAATGTTCTGCTATTCCCAAGTAAACTTACTAATCTTTGGCAAGTCTTTCCCTGTGCCTTACTTAAGTTGACTGTGGTAACACCATAATCCAAGTGGCACTCCTATTGGCCAGAGGAAGGCAGAGGCGTCCTCGTTAGCATTCCCAGAACACTGTCCAAGGTACTTGGTGGGAACTGTTACCTGCGTATCCTAACTCTATCCCTTGTCCTCTCTTGATCCCTCTGCTCTGATCTGGGCATGTTTTGTGGTTTGGCATTTTACTCTCATTTTCTCACCCCTGATGGAATTGACCTGCTTTATTTCCCAGATCTGAGCTCCACCAGCCCCCTGTCCCCAATTTCTCTTCCTCTACCACATCCAGCTCTGGGGCTGGTTGGCCTCATGAAGTTCCTGAACTCAGCACATCACCTCCTGACCCCACCCCACCCCTGCTTTGTGCTCTCTCTCCCAAAACTTTTGTTGAGCTTCTACTATTTGTGAGGCACTATACTGATAAGCACTGGGAACACAAAGACAGAAAGGTTGCCCCTGTCCTTAAATGGCTTTCCATCCTAAATAGGCAACCAATGTGGAAAGTTATAAATCCAACTGAGGTTAACTTGGGTTCACTAGGGTGGGCACTTTGTGAATGTCAATAAGCAAATTTCTTCTCTTCATCTCAACTGAATCTTGTGCTAATATAACTTCCTATGAGGAAAAAAAAAAAACACCAACCAAGTTAAGTTACTATAAGACCCTTTAAAAGGACAATGCTTAGATTTCTTTGCTTAATACAATATTTTAGCCTAGGGCATTGTTGGGCACAGAAAATTAGCTCACTAAAATGGCAGAATTGAAAGTCAATTTGTTCAAAGGACTGGTGTTTTGGCTGTTCCCACCTCCCCTCCACACCCCGCAAACACACACGCCTTCCACCCATCCGACTGCCATTTTTCACGCAATGTGCTTTGTAAATGCCAAGAGCAATGGACAAACATTGCTGAAGACACTCCGGACCTTGCAGAAACCTGTTCTGCACATCCCTTTTCCTTCACCTCCCACACTGTCCTGGAAATGAGGTCAACATCCCAGGAAGAACAAATCCCAGCCCTAACGAGGGAGCTGTGCTTCACCTCGGCACCAGTGTCCTCATTAGGCACCCTGGAGGAGCTTATTTGAGGCGTGTTCCTGTAAACCCAGACTTAAAATCTTTGCAAAGTTAAGGCAGATTATGTCCTGGGCTTCCTCTCCTTCAATCAGGCTTTGCCACAATGTCCCTGAAAAATTAAATTGGTCAGCCAGGTTTTATACTTTATACAGTTTTGTATTATTGTTCTATGCTAGGGGCTTTCAGATGCAGACAATTTCCTTCAATATTTCTGCAGGTAAAGAAATGCACCTTTTAGGATCTCATCCAGGCCAAATCCCAGAAATAAGCATTCCATCTTGGTTGACTGAGAAGAACACGATCATGGCACAAAGATACTGTGTGTGTCCCATACGATGAGGGTTAAGCAAATGGAAATCATGACAAATGGCCTGAGTTCTGGATATGTTGTAAATGGATTCATTGTTGAAGCTGGGCTTCTAAAGCTAAGTCAGATATAGAACAAATGGAAAGTTAGCTCTCTTAAAATAAATCCAGTCTCATACATTGCTGGTGGGACTGCAAATTGGTGTAGCCAATCTGGAAAGAAGTATGGACATTCCTTGCAAAACTTGGAATGGAACCACCATTTGACCTAGCTATCCCACTCCTTGGTTTATACCCAAAGGACTTAAAAACAGCATATTATAGGGACACAGCCATATCTTTATAGCAGCACAATTCACAATAGCTAAAATGTGGAACCAACCCAGATGCCCTTCAGTAGATGAATGGTTAGGGAAATTTCGGTGTATATACACAATGGAACATTACTCAGCATTAAAAGAAAAGAAAATCATGGCATATGCAAGTAAATGGATGGAGTTGGAGAATATAATGCCAAGTGAAGTAAACCAATCCCCTCCCAAAAAAAACAAAGGCCGAATGTTTTCTTTGATATGAGGATGCTGATTCATAATGGCTATGGGGGGTGGGGTGAGGGCATGGAAAAAATGGAGGAACTTTAGATAGGGCAAAGTAAAGGGAGGTGAAGGGAGGGGATAAGGGGGTAGGAATGATGGTGGAATGAGTCAGACATCATTATCCTAAGTACGTGTATGAAGACTCCAAGGGTGTGAAAATACTTTGTGTATAATCAATGAGTTGAAAATTTGTGTGATACGAAATGAATTGCATTTTGCCATCATGTACAACAAATTACAATAAATAAATAATTTAATTAAAAAATGAATCCAGTTCTGAGGGCAGGAATCTCCTTAGGCAGGCAAGCAGATGGCTTAGATGATGCCAGAGGGGTACCCTTCACGCAGCACGGACTTCTGAAACCAGTGAACTCTATTTGAAGATGTGATCTAGCTCTTTCAGTGTTCTTCCTCAAACTTCCAAGTTGTGGACGCTTCAGGGTGAGCACTTTCAGCAGGAGGAAAACACATTTTAAATGGCTTGATTTTTTTTACAATTGATGTCCAATAAAAATAAATTCCTTCTTGAAAAGGCAGAGGGCTGGGGGGATCATGAACTGCAATTGAATTTCATGCATGTATGAGTTTGTCAGGATGAATCCAACTACTGTAACTGTAAAACTCCAATAAAAATTATGTTAAAAATATTTAGGCAAGGAGTTCCACAGCTAATGGTGTATTAAAAATGAAATATGCTTTCAAATGCTCCCAAAATACTTTTATTACTCATCCTAAGTAGAAGGCTGTAGGAAATACCCAATTGTTGATATCAAATTGTACAAACTGTACATTGTTGATGTAGCACTATGTGTTATATAAAGATTATTGCTTAACACAAAATAAATAAATAAATTCCTTCTTGAAGACTCTAGAGGTTTGTTTTAGACACTAAAGAGACAAATATCTCCACAGCCAAGCTGGAAAGTATTTTTGAAATTATCTGGGAATCCTAGGTACTTCCTGATTACTGCTTTTCTGTTGCGCTCCACATTTTCTTACATTAAAATGTTTTATCTAAGCAGCAACAAGTTCCTAAATCAATCAATAGGCATTTACTGAGAACTTGCCTTGTACCAACGTTGTAGGATTAGTTTATGGGGAACAAAAAAAACCTACATTGTATGAAACCTACTTGTCCTTAATAAATTACTATCTGCCTATGAAACAATATCAATTAATAGATTCATTTAAGAAAAATTAGGGCTGGGGATGTGGCTCAACTGGTAGCGCGCTCGCCTGGTGTGCGTACGGCCCAGGTTCGATCCTCAGCACCACATACCAACAAAGATGTTGTGTCCGCCAAGAACTAAAAAATAAATATTAAAAATAAAATTCTCTCTCTTTAAAAAAAAAATTTAAAAAAAAAGAAAAAAAAAGAAAAATTAACATTCAAATTGTTCAACTCCATCTTGGATACAGTAAGAGGTAAAAATGGACCATATCTCAGATGCCAGACATGACTTGGAATAGGCCACTAATTTCTCCATTTCAGGGCCTTGCTCTTGTAGTATCTTCAACCAAAACAAACACCCCTGGCCCAATCTCAATATCAAGTTCAAATGCCCCCTCCTCCATGAAGTCTGCCAGTGTCCTTGGTTGGCTTTAATTGCTCCCTTTGCTGAACTCTTTAAGTTGTATTTTTCTCATCTTTGTGTTAGAGTCATTACTTAATTCTGCTTTGATTAGTAGCTAACTGGTAAATCCCATCAGCCCTCATGAGGATCTTGAAGGCATAGATTCAGACTTCTTCTTTATATTCTTCCCAAAATCAGTACCTTGTTTTTATTGTTGTTTTATCAACAATTAATAAATATTTATTGACATTATTTAATTTCATTATAATACAGAGATTCTGCATTCATATAATAATGTATATGCAGTTTTCATATTAGTTTAGTGTTTTCTTTGGGAATTTTCTTTTTTTTTTCCTTAATTTTTTTACTTTTACAAAATTGAGAAAATATATATATATATATACTCTTCTGAAATATTTCACATCAATCAAACCTGTTATTATCATTTCTAAACACTGTGCAATATTCTAGGGATATACCATAATTTAACAAGTTTCCTATTACAAATATTACAGGACAAATTCTTAAAAATTGCTGGTCATAGAACATGTACATTTGGGAATTTTCTAGTTGAACTAAAATATCTAAACCTCTACTACACCATATACCATTAAATTGTATAATATCCAGATTCTTGATAATATGTTCCTTTCCTCGGTTTTACATCAGATTTTTTTCTACAGAATATAAATTAATTCAGTTAAACATTATAATATCATTTTAACATGATAAAGTTTCTGTCTTCTCTAACACTCATATTTGAAAACAAGAACCTAGCTAAATACCAGAAAGCTCTTAGATTACATACAAGATATATAGAATAATTTGGAAAAAAAAAGTTTATTTGAATTGTTATTTTAATAATAGTGAATGTATTTGATCATTTATTGTGTGCCAGACACTGTATTAAGTCTTTTATATGAATTAAGTCATTAGTTTCTTACAAAAGCCCAATTTCCTAAATCTTGTTGCTGTTAGTACCTATGTTGTTCACTCTCATCAGTTTTTTTAAGAGATCCCTTCATTTAATTTTGGTGGTGTTTCAGAAAAAAAAAAAAATTGATGCTTGTGTTTAGCCAGCTTCTTAGCTTGGCCCAAATCCATGTTTGTCTAAATGAAGGCATTTTAGTACAGTGGTCAAAGAGCAGGCTATGGACTCAGACTGCCTGAGTTTGAATCTAGGTTCCAACCATTATTAGCTGGGAGACCTCCAAACACTATTTAGAGAAAGAGAAAAGGCATTTAAAACAGCTTTAATCTCCTTGGAGAGACAAGAGAAGTTTTCATCCAGAAACAATGCACAGGATGCTATTTTTTAAAAAAGAAGATGATTCAGGAAACAAATGAAAATGGCTCTTAGAAATTAAAAACATAATGGCACAGATTAAGAACTCAGTTGACGTGTGGGGAAACTAGACTGGAAACATCTCCTATGGCGTAGAGAAAATATGAAGGAAAATCAGCAGACCGGCCCAGAAGTTTGATCTTAAATTAAAAGAAATTTCAGAGAAGAAAATGGATGAAGAAGAAATCATCAATGAAATATTGCAAGAAAAAGACCAGAACTGAGGGGTATTGTTTTAGTCAGCCTTTTTTGCTGCTTTGACTAAAAGATCTCACCAGAACAATTTTAGGGGAGGAAAATTATTTGGGGGCTCCTGGATTCAGAGATCCCAGTCCATGGACAGCCGGCTCTCTTCCTCGGGCTCAAGATAAGGCTGCACATCATGGTGGAAGAGTGTGGCAGAGGGAAGCTCATATGATGATCAGCAAACAGAGAGAATCCACTTGCCAGATACAAATAGGTACCCCAAAGCCACACCCTCATGCCCCACCTTCTCCAGCCACACCCCACCTGCCTCCAGCTCCCATTCAGTTAATCCCATCGGGGATCAGTTCACTGATTGGGTTAAGGCTCTCACAACCCAATCATTTCTCCTCTAGACCTTCTGCCTCACACATGAGGGGGAACACCTCACAAACAAGCCACAACAAGGTATGAATTTTCAGATTGCAGACTCATCACCAAGTACCCAGAAAAATAGATAAAAATAAGTCTACCAAAAGACACATCACTGAGAAATTTCAGAAGATCCCAAAAGTCTACAGAGAGGGAAAAAAAATAGATCACATGCAACAGACGGGGACTCAAATGGCTTCGGAAATCTCTACAACCACAGGAAGCAGGAAGACAACGGAGAGATGGCTTCAAGATTCTAAAGGCAAATAATTTCTACCATTTCTGATTTAGAAGATTCAATTCATCAATTAAATATGAGGGCAAAATACATTTTCATAAATTCAGGGTCTCGAAATCTTTACCTCCCGTGTACTCTTGATTAGAAGCGCCTGAAAAATATGCTCCAGTAAAATTAGGAAAGACACCATGGAGGTAAGAGGAATTGCCAGGAAAACAAGGATCAGAGACCCCTGGCTGATGATTAATCAGAAATCATGGGGCAGTCCTGATCAAAGCAGGTGACCCAGAGCCAGCCTCGGGGTGGGGAGAGAGGTGATCATCAGCAGGAGACCTCTCCTCTTTACCAAGCCACTAGGCGATCCCAGCACAGATGGATTGATCGCCGATGTGCACAAGCGCACACACACACACTTGTGCACCTATCCATGTGCACATGTCCCATGTGCACCCTACATGTTGCATGGAAGGCAACGTTCCTGGCTCTTCAAAATACTGACTCTTCTATTCTCTAAGGAAACCCACTAAGCAGGTGTCCTTACTAACCTCTTTTTACAAATAAGAAAAACGAAGCTCAGAGAGGTTAAATAGCCTCAGGGTCATGGAGAAGCCAAATTTCAAACCCAGGGAAACGGGCTCCAGAATCAAGTCCCTTATTTTTAAACAATTCATAAGGGGTTTTTATTCATTTATTTAATTTTAAAAATTATTATTATTATTATTCAAATTGAACATATTTATAGGGTACCATGTTGAAACACGCCAAGACCCCCATCCAGAAGACCCTTACCATAATAAGCAGAAACACCCCCCCACCATATTTGTGACATGTAAGTTTCTCTTCTTGTCAGGGAGCTTTTTGCACAGAGTATCAGCTATCAGCAAAAATCTGCAGAAGGCATGGTGGTTTGTAGCGCCCTCTTTGTTTGTAAACGACTTGTAAAACCCCCACCTGTCTAGAGGATGGGCCGGCCTCCGAGCCCCCACCCCTACTGGCTATAAAGTACCAAGAATCTCTATGCTCATTGCTCAGAGGACGAATTCTTAGGCAAGAGTCACCCCTGAACCCTGCAGTCAATAACCTGCTTCCTGAAAATTCCTCTGGTGTCCCACCCCTTCTGTCCGACTTCAGTGTGATGGCTTGTTACGTGTGCACTAATCAAATCGGGTGGTTGACCTGTCTGTCTCAGGGTTACTTTGTGTGTGGAGTGTTCAATCTCCTCTCCTCAAGTTCTCCACAAAAGATATAATAGTTTACTGTGCACCACAGGGACCCAGGTGTGCCATCGCACACTGAACGGATCACTTCTGTCTAACCTGGTTCTGCACCTGATGCCCAATCTCCTCCATCCTCACCCACCCTTCCCAGCCTGCAGGAGTCACTACTCTACATTCAGATGGATGTTATTTTAGCTTCCACCTATGAGAGAGAAGGTGCTGTATTTGTCTGTGTCTGACTTATTTAATTTCACATAATGTCCTCCGGTTCCATACATTTGCTATAAATGATATGATACCACAGAATCCACACTTTTAACCATTGATTCTCACTGTATGGTAGACAATGAAGTTTCTGCTCTTTTTAATAATTGCCGCCTTGGGCCAGGCACGGTGGAACATGCCTGTAATCCCAGCAGCTCAGGAGGCTGAGAAAGAAGGATGGAGAGTTCGAAGCCAGTCTCAGCAACTTACTGAGGCCCTAAGCAACTCAGCGAGATCCTGTCTCTAAATAAAATACAAAAAAGGGCTGGGGATGGGGATGTGGCTTGGTGGTTAAGTGCCCCTGGGTTCAACTCCCAGAATCCCCCCTGCAAAAATTTGCCACCTTGGATCAGTGGGGACACACATTCACCCCTCAGAGGAGCCCTATTTGGGCATCCTCTTGATTGGTAAAGACCATCCTCCATGAGCTCAGAAGCAGAAAACATGGGGAGGTCAATGGCTCAGAGATCCACAGAACAGCCCTGCCAAGGCCCCTGCCTGTCCCAAGCATTTGCCTGCCCAAGACTCGGAGCCTTTCCTTGATTTTCCCTGAGGGCTCTTGTAAGTGCTCCAGAGGGCTCACCCCACCAGGACCCTGAGATCAGCTCATTCCACCAGGAGCCTCCAGCAGAGACAATGTTGGCCTCTCCTTAAACAGCTAGAGGCATGCTTGTCCCTCTGTCTTTCAAAATAAATAATATGTCACTAGGAATACACACTTTGATAATAACACTACAAAGGAAAGCAAGAGAATGATCAGCATAAAAATCAGGGCTTCCATTACCTCCAGGGGAAGGAGAGCCAGGTATTTACAGAGAAGCAGTATTCCACCTCCCTGGGACCAGAAATGCTCCTCTTCACCCAAGAGGGAGGTACACAGTGTACATTTTATATCATTCTTTAAACTGCATGGGCATATTTGATACATTCTTCTACTTGAATCGTACATTTCACAATTTCTAAAAATTAAAAATAAGATTTCTGGCATTTGGGTTAGAATACCAGGCCCATCTCTACCCATGCCTACCCACATAATATTAGATAATTTCCTTTTACTCTGAGATTCTATTTCCTTGAGGACCATAAGGACAAATTTTCTTCTACCCACCTATAGGGATGCTGAGAGGGGAACTGGGACCCCAAATGGAAAGAGTTTTGTTGGGAGTCACCCAGGCTCCAAAGACTAACTTCCCCAGCCCCCAGAAGAGCCATCCAATGGTGATCCCTCCTGGCTCACATGATCCTTACCCACCAATCAGACTAGCCCTGCTGGCTCACATGATCCTTACCCACCAATCAGACTAGCCCTGCTGGCTCACATGATCCTTACCCACCAATCAGACTAGCCCTACCGGCTCACATGATCCTTACCTACCAATCAGACTAGCCCTGCTGGCTCACATGATCCTTGCCCACCAATCAGAAAGCACCCCATGCCAACTGTCAAACCATTAAACTGTTAAACTGTCATAACTGTAAAACCACCCCCAGCTCTATAAATAAGCAGAGCTGTTCCCCAATAAACGGGCATTTTCTCCATCTAGGAGCCTTGTTTGTTCTTTCAAGTTTTATATGCTGCAAAGTGGTTTATAGGCAGCCGTGATGAGGACATGGCCAGAGGCTCTTTGTTAAGAATGTGGCTAAACAGAATATCGCATTTTAGGGTCACTGTGTCACATTCCCCCTATGCTTCCCAGAAATTGTGATGAGGCTCTTTGCTATTCTTGGATTCCCTTTGATTGGATCACAAATATTTGTTCTCTCTTGGGAATAACTGGACGAAATGAAATTCCTGCCATCAGTCAGTCTTTCTAGAGAGAAGGCACAAAACTGGCGTTCTCCGTCTTCTTGGATCCTGGCAGAAACCCTAGTTCTGCATTGATCATTATGGACAGGATCTTTTTAAACTGTTTCAAGTCAAAGGACCCGTGAACAAGGTCAGCCACGGCCATAAAGCTGTGAGCTTGAGTAGCAGCCCTGAGAAGAACCTGGCGCATCACAAAGAACGGGCGAGACCCCCGACACCAACACCTGGGTCTGATTCATGTGCTGGCCCAGAAAAACTCACTTTTAAGCTATACTTCAAATTCAAAGCAAACATCCATTTCACAAAGAAAAGAAACTTCAGTGGTCCTCTAAAGTGCAGTTCCCCCAGGTGAAAATCCCATTAATGAGACCCGGACAGAGACAGTTTAATATCTCTTTTACGTTTTTTTTTTCCTTTTTCGAATCAGTTTCCCTGTGCAAGACACTGGTGTGCCCCAGACAGAAGCTCTTTGCCATCAACCATAGAATTTAGCTAGATTCCATCTGTTCTGCATTACGTTGGTACGCAGCATATCTCATCTTTGTGGCATTTATTCACTGCGCTGTTTGGGGCTTCTGAGAACAGAAGAGTTGCGAAAACCCCCACCAACCCACAAATACGCCAAGATGACATCGATTCCATGGACCAAGCAAAAAGATCAATGTCTAGTAACCCAATCCATCAGGGCTGCCATTTGAGTTATCTTGTTATTATCAGGCTGCTGTGTTCTTCTGATTTGCACCAAAAAGAAAAATGAAACCGTAATCATTTTCAAGAGGTTGTTATGAGTTAACTTGTGTCCCCCTACCCCAAATTCATTTGATGAAGTCCTAACTCCTCAAAATGTGACCTTATTTGGAAATAGGGTCATTTGAGATGCAGTTCACTAAGATAGGTGAGATCATGAGGGTGGGTGTGATCCAATAGGACTACTGTCCTTATAAAAAGAGAAATCTGAATAGACAGACATGCACAGAAGAAAGATGACACAGACCCAGGGAGAAGCTAGTCATCTGACAGCTGAGGAGAGGGGCCTGGGAGGGATGCTTCCCTCACAGTCCTCAGAAGGACCTGACCCTGTTGACCCCTTGATCTTGGACTTCTAGCCTTCAAAACTGTGAATCCATAAATTTCTCTTCTTTAAGCCACTGAGGGTGTGGCATTTTGTTATAGCAGCCCTAGGTAACTCATACAAAGATAAAGAAGATATTTTTAAAAAAAAAATCAGTCTGTGTAGAACGGAAACTGCTCCTTGTGAAGTTTTTCTTAATTTCCCTTTTTATTTAGCTTTGGAATCTCCTGGAGCCTGAGGTTCAGAAGCAGCTGAGGAGGGTGGATGTGCCAAGGGTCCCAAGTGGCTCTCATTCTCCTAATTGTGCAGTTAGGAAGCCTGGGTCAATCTGACCCCTGCTACAAGGACTCGGGATGTGAAATAAAGACCCAAGCTCCTGGCACCTGTCTCTTTGTCATTTAGAACCATTTGTACTGAGGCTACTGGCTGGCTGAGCCCACTCCAGGGCCTTTCCGGTGCCTCCACGAGGCTCCCCACCAGCAGCAGGCCCCCAACAAGCAGAACCAGCCCAGAAAACAAACTGGCTCCTCTGGGCCCACTTCCAGGCCCCCGACCTCTCCTGCATCTGCCTCCCCTGTGCAGACCTCCTCAAAATGGTGCCTGCCTCTTTCCCTCCCCTCTTTTCATGCACTGAAATAAATATGAAGGCCCCAGCTGGCATCCGAAGTGGGAGTGGCCTCGTGGGACTGGGTCTGGTGACCTACAGGATCTGACACTGACTCCAGAGAGAGAGTCCAGAACAGAATTGAACTGTCAGACACCAGATGACGAGGAGAGCTGGAGAGCCATGAGGAGGACCCACAGGAGCAGGGACAGCTAGGCAGGTGCCGTTCAGCTTTCCCTCAAAAGAAATGACCAGGGAAGAAGCCCCCAGGACCAACCCTTTGGGTCTCACCTTGCGTCTGTGCTGGGGCCACACCAGGGCTCTCAGGCTCCGTAGTGAACGTCTCGGATCCTGGTAACCCCCTCAGTCCCAGGCACTCTGCGACAGCTGGTCACTCAACGGCTCTCACACGCACTCTGCAGGGGCAGTGGCTGGGCACCACGGAGGGCTGGGGGTCTCTCGCCCGCATGACCAGAACGTTCTCAGAACAGCACTGCTGTCTGAGGATCACCCCACCCAGTTCTCCTTCTCCTCCCCGCTCCTTCCATTCCCAGAGGCCAGTGGTCTGCCCGTGGCCTGACGGCTCTCCCTGCCTGCCCCATTCTTCCCCCTTCATCTTTCAAAGGCATGTCCTCAGGAAGTCTCTTGCCCGTCCAGTCCTGTTCGGGCATATGGTTCCCAAAGGATCTAAATCCACACAGGGGCCCACTTGACAGCGTTTTTTAAATCTCCTGAGTAGCTGTGATGAGAACTACTGTCCAATGTGATAACCACGACTGTGTGTGTGAGTGTGAGAGTGTGTGTGTGAGTGTGTGTGAGAGTGTGAGTGTGTGTGAGTGTGTGTGTGAGTGTGAGTGTGTGTGAGAGTGTGAGTGTGTGTGAGTGTGTGTGTGAGTGTGAGTGTGTGTGAGAGTGTGTGTGTGTGTGAGTGTGTGTGTGAGTGTGAGTGTGAGTGAATGTGTGTGTTGCTAGGCCCAACCCAGGCCCTTGCACTTGCACGTGCTGGACAAGCACTCCATCACTCAGCTCCATCCCCAGCCCTGCCCTCGTCCAACGGTGAGAGCAACCTGCAAACTCCTAGCACAAGGGAAATGTGACAGGAGGAACATGAGCAGAATGTTCTAGAAGCACTGAGGAAAGAGCAGCTGCATTGCCCTGGTGAAGGAAGAGATGACAAACAACACATATTAGACTGTCCCTAGAGAATCCTTGCCGTTTTTCCCATCACATCACACCACTGTGATAAAATCCCTCATGAACTACAGACAGAAATTCACAAGACTAAGATCCGACTTCCCATGAATTCTACTGAAATCAATAGAAAGAAAACCAACTTCCTCAAAAACCTTAGCAAGAGGAGCTGGGGTGGTGGTGGTGGGTGTGTGTATGTATGTGTGTGTGTGTGTGTGTGTGTGTGTAACACTGCAACACAGGGCTCAGCCTGTCATGTTAGCAACACACATACTTTAGAAATGTGGAGATTTTTACATCAACTGTCTCCAATAATTTCTGGTTTTCCTTTTTAAAAACGCATCACTAATTATAGGATAGTTATCCCAGCTGGAAGTCTTTTATCCTTGCTGGATACGACCATTTCCCAGTAAGGCTAAAAACCAGATAAATGCTACGTGTGGCATTTAAAAAGCCAAATATTATACAAGTCATGTATGAATCACTTTTTTCCTAAATTAACACATTATTTTGCTGTTTCAAGAAAAAAGTTCTAGTACATATTTCTTTTTAGCTTCAACTATGAAACAATTTGAAATAGGCGTGTATCACATCCCTTTGGACCACCCATCTCCAGGACTGAAGGATTCACACCTGTGTGCCTAGGGTAAGACAAGAAAGCACAAGGTCTCCTCCAGCATTTTCCTGCCTACTGTATCTGAAGTTGGAAGGGGTGGCCGCAGTAATTGTTTTTGTGGGTAGGCTTGATTGATCTTTTGTTTTCTTAATTACCGTAAAATATAAATTTATCATTTATTGCATCTGATCTTCACAGAATATAGGTTCTTGAAATCATAGTGTATATTCATATCCTACACACACACATACACACACACACACACTCAAAAACACACACATGTAGTCACATATAATCACATATAGTATACATGTATTAACTCACAGAGACTCACACATTCATACACATACAGACACACACACACACACACACACACACTTGCTCACGCATATTCTCAAAACATGCATTATATATGTCACCCATGCATAACCATAGTCACAGCAGAGACACATATTCATACACACAGTCACTCAAATACAACTCGTATGCAAATTCACGCTCATCATCAGTCATTTACACACCCATAGTCATTCTTGAACACTTGAGCACACATTCTCACACCCATACACCCTCACACTCAGACACACAGAGTCACCCAGAGTCACAAACACATGCACCCTGGGAATCCTGGCACTTATCAAACACAAGGCTTGTGAGGAGGAGAGGAGATGCACACCAACAAGGAGGAGAGTCTTTGGGTGACGGGGAGATGGAATTTGCTCCCACCGGGCACAAACAGGCGTGAAGGTCTAAAACACAAGGAGGTGGATGTTGTTTCTTTAGCTGTCTATCATTCCTTGTGCAAAAGCAGGGTTTTAATATGGAGATTGGGAAACATTTAAAAAAAAAAAAAAAAAAAAGCCTGTACCTGGAGTTTACCTCCCTGAGCTGCCTCCACGTCTCCGTCTTTCACAAGCAAAGATCTAGAAATCCGCCTACACTTGCCGTGGAAATAGTCGTGCTTTCTTAAGATTCCTGTGTGGACCCTAACCCCAGCGTGAAGGCATGGGGACGTGGGGCCTCGGAGAAAGGACCAGGTCAGAAGGGCGGAGCCCTCCTGAAGGGAATGAGTTCCCTTAGAAGAGACCCAGGAGCCATCTAGACCTCCACCACGTGAGGACGGAACAGGGTCATTGGTCTGAGACCTCTAGAGAGGGAACGTTCTAGAACCCAGCCTTGCTGACACCCCGATCCAGACTTCCAACCCCAGAACTGTAAGAAATGGATGTGCGCTGTTTCTAAGCCATGCGGTCCGTGGCTCTGTCCTGGCAGCCGGAGGTAGGACAGACCCCACTGTCTGGCTCCCAGGCCTTTCTTCACTACTCCCTGACTTCACCCCCAGCTCTTCACTGACTCAGACCCCAAAGGCCACCTCCCACCCACAGCTCCGGGCTTTCCATTGGCTCTTCAACCTACCTGAGCCTCTACGGCGATGGCACTGTTGACAAATGGCCTGAACCTCCCCCGTAGCCACGAGAGCCACAGGCTTCACACCCCACCCCCCCATTCCCCCACTGCCTCCTGGAATTTGTTCCAGATTCCTTCCCTGATCTACCCCCGACCCCACTGGGTGCTGCCTCAACTGGGCTGAGAACTCCCCAGACCCGACCCTGCCCTGCCCTGGCTGGTCCTCATTGTCCCTCTTCAACACCCCGGCCACCTGCTGAACCCCTCTTCCTGTCGGCTATTAGCATCTCACGTGTGACATGTGCAAAGACAAACTGCAAATAAATAAAAAGAACAAAACAGCTACAACAAAGATCATCTCCCGGCGATCTTCACGTGGCTCTGTCTTGGTCATCTCAGGCTGCTTCATAAAACACTGCCGCTGGGCGACTTACGCACCAGAAATTTGTTTTCTCACTGACATGGAGGCTAACAAGTCCAAGTTCAAGGTGCTGGCCAGTTCAGTTTCTGGTGAGAGCTCCCTTTCTGGCTTGCAGTTGGCCACCTTCTCACCGTGACCTCTCATGGCAAAGTCAGAGTGCAAGACCTCCAGTACCTTTTCTTATAAGGACACTAATCCTACCAGTCTGGAGACCCACCTGTATGACCCCATTACACCTTCATTACCTTCACCTGAATTTGGGAACACAATTCTGTGCCTGGCCTTCTGCCCACTGACCCTCCAAATCCACGTCCTTCTCACATGAAGACACCATGCCCTCCCAACAGCACCAGAGTCTTCATTCATCCCAGGTTCAATTTGAAAGCCTGCAGGGCGCAGTCTTCTCCGACAAGTCTCATGGCTGAGACTCCAGGACAACTGGTGCTCAGGCAAAACTTCTCTCCGGCTGTGACTCTGTGAAACCAGACGAGTGACGCACTTTGAAAATACAATAGTGGGGCAAGACTGTGATTGATGTTCTCATTTCCAAAAATAACAAATGGGAAAGAAGAAAAGGACCAAGGGTCCCAGACACACCTAAGCCAGACAACCCAGCAAGGCAAACTCCAGTCACCTCTCAACCACTCTGTTCTGGCAAAAATGCCATGACTCATGGCTATGGCTCTCAGCATGTCCCCGCGTGAATGTAGCCCTGGCGCCCAAGGGGACTGTGTTTGAAAATAGGTGGTATTTTAGGTAAGAAGAGGTCTAAGCGTGGGTCCTGGATTTGACAGGATTAGTGTACTTACAAGGAAAAATTTCCCCTGCACCCCTGCCCTTGGATATATCAAGGAGGTGATCATCCGCAGGCAGGAAGGGAGCCCTCGCCAGACACCAAATTAACCAAACCTGGGTCTTGGGACTTGGTTGAGAGGTGACAGTGGCCAGCAAACCCTTGAGATGACAATGGTTATGTTAAGCTGTGTATTCAATTGCGTATTAGACCCCTGCTGTCCACCTCCGACTGCTACTTTGGAGTTCTCA
The DNA here is from genome assembly GCF_052094955.1 of Ictidomys tridecemlineatus. Taxonomy (NCBI): domain Eukaryota; kingdom Metazoa; phylum Chordata; class Mammalia; order Rodentia; family Sciuridae; genus Ictidomys; species Ictidomys tridecemlineatus. Next base: position 187,576,525 of record NC_135482.1, read on the forward strand.
AAGGGATTCCCGGAGAGTTCCCATTGGTTGGGAAGTGCCGGAGGAGGGATTTCCAGTTGCTGTGTGGTGGGTCCCCAGAGAAGGCCGCGTGGGTGGCGTTGGCGGAAAAGCAGAAAAGTGTGCGTGCAGTGCCGGTGAGAGTTGAAATGAAGTAGTTGCTGTTTGAACCTACAAGGCTTTGTGGCGGCTTGGTTATTCGTGTCCAGCCAGACTGTGGCAGGGACACACTTCAGTGGACAATTCAAGTCTCGAGCTGCATCTCATCCTTGACTCCTCTCCCTCACATGGGGCTGGAAGCCCCCATCTGCGGGTTGCTGGCCCCATTTCTCCTCAGCACGTTCCTCTCCCTCCACCCCATGAACACGCCCCCAGTTCAGGACCCTGGACCTTGCCCTGACGCTGTTCAGTCGTCCTGTTGACTTTCCACCTAGTCTTTACCCTACTATGCTGCCAGCATCCAAGATAGCAGGTCTCGTCTGACGTCTCTGCTGATCAAACGAGATGTTCATGCATCCTCTCCCCCCACCCATCAAAACCCCACCAGATGCGTCATCCTCTGGTCATGCTGAGCTCCTGGCCTCCCCAGCATGTGCTGCCCACCTTCCCACTCCCCGCTTCCCATCTCCCTTCAGCAGGGTTTTCCCTCTGCTGAAATGTGGCTCCTTTCCTTCTTCTCTAACCCACCCTCCAGAGCCCAGGTTAAATATTGAAACGGTAAATGAAACTGAAGTTAAAACGTAAAGGACCAGGTATTGTAGAGTTTTCTAAGCTGCAAGGCCTGAGTTAAAACGTAAAGGACCAGGTATTGTTAAGTTTCTAAGCGACACTCAAAGCCTGAAATTCCTGTAGTTGTTAGAACAATTCCCAGGACTGCCCAGTAGATATTCCCCCTGACCATTTAGTTGTTTAATAACCTGGACCCTGTGCAGCTTGGCATGTAGGCACCTTGGGACCCAAACCAATCAGTTTGAATGTACCCCCCTTCTTAGGACTGACCTATCACCCCCGCCCGACCTGTTCCCACCAATGAATGTACTAATCATGTTTAAGAATTGTTGTTTGATTTTCCCACAGTGTATGGTGATTTGTTAAAGGGGACCATGACGTATGTAAAGTCCCTGCCTTCCCTAAAAAAGTGTACTTAAGCGCTGCTTAACCCCTGCTCGGGGCTCTTGGCCGCTCTCCCTTCTTGAGTGAGCCTGGAGCCCCAGTGCGCTGGATTGGATCCTCAATAAACCCCCTTTTGCTGTTGCATGAGTCGGTCTCTTGGTGATCTCTTCCTCCGACGTTCGCCAGACCCTTACAATATAACTTCCAAGAAGCATTTCTCAGGCCCATCCACTGAGCTGCCCCAGCTCCCCACTCCTTGCCCTGTTATAGCATTTTCCATGTTTATACAATCTATCTCCCTCATTAATCTTTGGTTCTTCACAAATAGTGACGAATCATCTTCGTTCAATTGTGTTGCTATAACAAAATACCAAGACTGGGAAATGTATGAAGAATAGAAATTCATTTTCCTCAATTTCGGAGGCTCTGGGACATCCAAGATGAAGTTATCCACAGGTTGGTGTCTGATGAGGACCTGCTACATCACCGGCAACTTCTTATCTTCATGTGGCAAAGGGTGGAGGGGCAAAAGGGGATGATCACAAGTTTTCTCCAGTCCTTTTATAGGATGGTTAATCCCATGCTTGAGGGTGGAGCCATCATGACTTAATATCTACCAAGCCAGCAGGGACTGAGTTCTAAAGTGAATTTTGGAGGAGACACATTCAAACAACAGTACCAACTCCACTTGGGTACTAAGCACCTGAGCTCCCCTCCCCCAATGAGTATTTGATGAGTATAAATGGCCACCAGCTGGGCCGCTGGAACAGGGGGCAGGCTTGCCGCACAACTCTGCTGTGACCTTTCCTCAGTTACAAAGGAAAGCCGTGAACATTTTCAACTCTGTGTCCCTATGGACCATTACATTCTTCTCAATGTGGAGGATTGAACTTTAAATATAGATGCATCCATAATCTGCACATAATAGCGTACCTTTAAAAAAATTGAGGAGATTTCCTAGATTTTCAGTCAATTCTTCCATTCTAGGAAAAAATACATGACATTCAACTAGGATATTTAATGTATGCTTCAAATATGACTTTTCAACCAATTATATGAAGGCAAGGACCATTATACCTTAGTATCACCCAGCTATAATATTTTACTTTACAGATAATTTTAAATATGCCTAACAGAGAAAAAAAAGTTTATTAATATTCTCCAATTTAAAGATCCTTCTAGAATAAATGACGTGACTTCTATCCAAAAGTACTAAAATGTTTAGAGATTATATAAAAGTGGGTTGACATTAAAACTCAAATCTTCTTAATTAACATCTGTGTGTGTGTGTGTTTCTGTCTCTCTGCTCTCAGAGCAGCATCTCTCTCCATAAGAGTCCTTTGAAATGTCGACCAAGAGGGAGAAATGTTTACACAAAAGCACGCTGGATCTTGGGAGGAGGAGAGCCTGTGGTGCACCAGGCAGCCTTTACAGAAATCCCTGCCTTTTACGCCAGGTTTTATAAAGCCAAGTGGCTGCCGGAAAGGCTTTCGTTACCGTATTCCTAGTGTCAAGAAATTCGAATGCACAGGAATGTTCGAGAATCAGGATGTGAGCACGACCGTGGATGATGTTGAATATTCTTCCAGGAGCGCGGGGATAATGGAGCACGTGAGGATCTACCTCGAGAGCCCAGGAACAGAGCCCGAGCAGCCAGTCCAGGAACAAGGTACTTCTTCCACCGCTGAGCAAGCATCTGTCCCCACCAAGGAGCCGGTTTTGTGAAGCAAAGTCACTGCTCCCCTCACCAGGGCCCATCTGCGACTGGGAGCAGGAGAGCGGCCAAGGTCCCTTGCTCCACCAGGGCTTACAGCCCAGGACTCCGGTGTTTGCACTCCACCCAGGCAGGAAGCTCAGCTTGCTCCTCTTCCTGGGGCGCTGTCCTGGGACGTCTGTCTCTTCCTTCTTCCGGCTGCCTCTTCTCAGCAGCCTCCCGAATGCCTCCTTTGTAAGTCACGTTTCATCTCGATATTTTGCTGCCTGTGCCGCCCCCTCTGTGGCCTGAGAGCTGTTTGACAGCCCGTCCCTTTCACCTGGAAGCTTGCCATTGGTCCTTAAAACTGAGTTCTGTCCGGTGGACGTTGGCAGAGTCAAAACAAAGTGACTAGTGTCAACCTGAAAGCAGATAAAGCCAGGAAGATTGTAAAGGAGGGAATCTCCTGCTTATGCTTGATCCCAACAAATAGCACCCAAGACCCTGCCAGGACCACAATCCTGCCCAAGGGCTGCTACAACCTCACACAGAAGTCACTTCTGAGCTGGGCGCAGTGACACGCGCCTGAATCTCAGCGGCTAAGGAGGCTGAGGCAGGAGGATGGCCAGTTCAAAGCCAGCCTCAGAAAAAGCAAGGTGCTAAGCAACTCAGTGAGACCCTGTCTCTAAATAAAATCCAAATAGGTGGCCGAGTGCCCCTGAGTTCAATCCCTGGTTCCCCCCCCCACCAAAAAGTCACTCCTGCGAGGATGTCTCCAGTAACGTCCACCTTGCACTGGTCCACCCTTGTTATTGGTCCTCGAGGACCCTTGGTAAGAACCACTGTGGCCAAGGATCGTCATACCAAGACGACTCTCATACCCTCCTCACTTACCTTCCAAAACTTCCCCTGGCCTCCACCTCTCTGAATGGCTCATGGTGGCATGCATAGTGTCATGGCAGTGCCTCTCCCAAACCAACTTGCTAATCTTTGGAGAATCTCTGTCATCTCTCCAGGAAGCCTGCCTTGATGCTCCTCCCAGAGTGAGGTGACCTTGCAGTAGAGCTGCCATGAAGGAGGAAGACGACCGGTGGCCCGAACCACAGAGACTCTCACTCAGTTCTGGAGGCCGGATGTCCAAGATGACGCTGTCTGCAGGGTGGGCTCCCCCTGGGGGCTGTCGGGGACTGTGTTCCATGCCCAGGCCGAGCTCTGCTGGCCGTGGCGATCCCTGGAATTCCGCCGCCTGTAGAGGCATTTTCCCAGTCTCTGCCTTCGTCTCCTCGCGGTCTTCTGTGTGTCTGTCCCAAAGTTCCCCTTTCATAAGGACCTTGGTTACCCTGGAGTAGAGCCCATCCCAGTGATACCCTTTCACCTGAACTCCCTCTCTAAAGACCCTGTTTCCAAACAAGATCCCATTCTGAGGGACTAAAGGTGAGGATTTCAACATGACTTTTGGGGAGAACACAACTCATAACAGAGTCGCTCTCTGGGTTCCATAAAAGTCTCCGCTGACTTTTATTATTACTTTATGATCGACCAATGAGAGGGCTGTTCTGTGGGATCCTCACCACCCAGTGCCCAGTGGAGTGACTGGGGAGTGAATGAACAAACTGCACAGGGCTGCTGAGAAAACCCCAAATATGATGGCTGAATGGAGTACAGGTGCCCTTCCCAGTCGATCGGAACGTGCATTTCTTGGTGTCTGTTTACATACACAAGACTTCAAACCCGAAACAACACACGCGACATGCAGACCTGCTAACCCCGGTTTACGGCCCACCCTCCTCTGTTCTAAATCTGTCGGGTTTCTGCCAGCTCTGAATCAGACTCCTTCCTTTTTTCCCTTTGGTCTCACCTTTTCAGAAGTCTTTCTATTCCACACCAAGGGGTCTCCCCCGAGTCAGAGCCTTTTGATAAACACAGAGGACCTGGGGTGGCTGCAGCCCCCAGCGCGCTCTTGGAACTTTCCTGACCTGGGGCTGGAAGGGGAGGCACCTGGCATTCCACACAGCGGGCTCGGATGCTGGCAGGAAGAGGTCTGCATGTGTGTTTGATTTTGAAAGTTACATTTGGCCTTATTCACAGTCCCGTCGATGTGTAAGAGTACATTTTGCCCCACATCCTCGCCCGCAATTATTTGTATTCTTGATGACTGACCTTCTAACTCTAGGAGAGAAGATCTTACCTCTCTGATTGCTAAGAATACTAAACGTTTGTTTTAGATGTTGTTGGTCATTTTTATTTCTTCTTTTAAGAAATCTCTGTTTATATCATTTGCCCATTATCAGAATTCGTTGTTGTTGTTGGGTTGTCTCTATATTCTGGATATCAACCCCTGACAGAAGAGTCCCTTGCAGACTTTCTCCCGTTCCATGGGCTCTCTTCACACTTAGTCATTTCCTTGCTGTGCAGCTTTTTAACCTGATGGGGCCCCACTAATTGATTAATCTCTAGGAATCTTATCAAGGAAGTTGGTGCCTGTCTACGGGTCGGAGAGTTGACCCTGTGTTTCCTCCTAGCAGCTGCAGGGTTTCTGGCCCGATTCCCAGGTCTCCAATCCTCTCTGAGTTCACTTCTGTGCAGGGTTAGAGAAAGGAACCTGGTTTCATTCTTCTGCTTACGGATATCTAGTTTTCCCAGCACCATTTGTTGAAAAGGCTCCCTTTTCTGCAGGGTATGTTTTTGGCACTTTATCAAGGATCACAGGACTATACCTGTATATCGGTTTGTCTCTGTGTCTCCCCTTCTATTCCATTGCTCCTGAATCTACCAAGTTATTCTATGTCCATGTGCCAATACTCCACAACAAGTCCCACTTATATATATTATACTGTACTAGCTCAAATAATGATAATAGAAGGGAGATCATTAGAATAGAGGAAATGGATCAGGGGAGGGAGAAGGAAGGTACAGGGACTGAGAGTGATCACATTCTGTTATGTGCATTTATAAATATGTTCAATTAGACCAATAAAAAGTAAAGTACTGCCAGGTGCAGTGGCGCACACCTGTAATCCCAGCTTCTCGGGAGGCTGAGGCAGGATCTCGAGTTCAAAGCCAGCCTCAGCAACAGCAAGGCGCTGAGCAACTCAGTAGACCCTGTCTCAAATAAATACAAAACAGGACTGGGGATGTGGCTTAGTGGTTGAGGACCCCTGAGTTCAAACTCTGGTACCACCCCCCACCAAAAAACAAAAAGTTAAGTACTGGCTTGACTCCCACATTATTTTTAATGCATACACACATTAAAAGTTCAAGAACAAAAATCACCTCCTCAGAACCAGTGTGGCTCGAGTTTCCTAGGAACAAAGGCACTAATGGAAAGAAGTCTGTTTTCAAACTACTGCTGGGCTGATGTGAAGGGCCCAGTGGGGCTAACCTCACAGCAACTTAACCCCGAGGCTGACTCCGACAGGGTGCCTGAAAGACCGGCCGAGCCCTTTCTCTGCCACTTCTTCACAGAGCAACCTTAGGCAGGGGACTATAATTCTGTTCCTCTTCTGCAAAATGGTGATATTAACAGTAGCTAACTTGCTGGTTCCTGGCCATTAAACAAAGTGATAAATTATGTTTAAAGCTTAAGTCGCTGTCTACAGGATACTCCCTGAATAATTGTTAGTTACATTATCAGTGTGTGTCAGTCTGGCTGGCTCACTCTTCAGTGAGCAGGAAATACAGCGTCCAGGAAATGAATTCTACAGGTTTTTAAATTTTTTTTCACATTTTCCATTTTGCATGATCATGGATGATCAGACTAATTTACATATAGAGTTGTACATAAAATACACGGCAAAATACAGAATAAAAAATGAAGCAGATCCTCTTTTCTGGACACCTCCTGTTCCTGATCACCTCCTGGGGTCCCTGAGTCACGCCTGTAAGTGACACCATCGTCTCTCAACCAACACCATCCAAGTGGAACCACTGCACACGGTGCACCTGCCTCTGCCCTCTCCTGCCTTCCCGCTGTGCCCTTTGACGCCACCAGGCAGCTCCTGGCTCTTATCTCAAACACAGGTCAGACCCTGTCCCTCCTGCTCAAACCTCCTGTTGGGCTTAGTGTGTGGAAAAGGGCTCTTTAGGGGGCCAACCAGACTCTGTGGGACCCTGGCTCAACCCACCTCATTCAGCTCTGGTCACACTGGCCTCCTCCCCGCTGCCTGACTCTGCCATGGAATTCCCGCCTCAGGGCCTTAGCACTTGCTGTTTCCTCTGCCCAGAATCTTCCCAGACTCTTCCCAAACACCTGCACCAGCTCCTCCCTCAGGGACTGCCGTGTCTCTGCTCACATACTCCCTTCCCAGGGAATCTTTGGTGACCGCATCTCAGATGTCCCACCACTCTGGGGTCCTGCTTATGTTTTCTTCAGCGCTCTTCTCCGTTAGGCAGAGACCTCTTTATTGACTGCTTGGCTCCTCTTCTAGGATACAACTCCACAAAAGCTTTTGCTTTTTCTTTTTTTCCTCCCTGTATTCCAGCCCCCAGACCAGTGCCTGCCACATACTCAAGGAGCAGGACACTTTTTCCAAGTGAACGTAGAAACGGCAGCTAGTCCAAGGTTACGGGTCCCCTTGGTGGGGAGAGGGAAGGCCAATCGTGGGTCACCCCTATTAAGCACCCATTCCACCTGTTAGTCTTTGGGATGTGATTTTACTTAATCCTTAAAAAAAGAACTTTCCCTCTTCTTAGCTGTGAGATGGCAGACAATGACTGAGTTTGTCTGAGCCTCCACAATTCCTCTTCAGAGCAGATGACCTTAGGACCTTCCTCATCGTGTGTGAGATGACCAGCCCTCGGCACAGGAGCTGAAGAGTCAGAGCCTCTTCAGGCCGGCCAAAGCCGGGCTCCCTCTCCTCTCCCCTCCACAGACTGCACTGCTGAGCTGGGGACTGAAGCCCACCCACTGGACGGACAGACTGGAGGTCGCTGAGCGCCCCTGGGGAGGTGGTTTGCCATGAGACCGAGCAGCTGGCAGGGCCGGGAAGGGCGCCCGGGGCCCTAGACCCACCTCTGGTCTGGAGACAGGTGTTAGCAGGAGCAGCAGCCGCTGGAGCCCAGCCACCAGGTCCCCAGGGCAAGGCCCCGATGCTCGGCTCTGCCCTGCCTCCCGGTGTAATCACCAGACAGGAGCCAGGGACAGGGAGTCCCAGTGCCCCATGAATGTGATCGCTACCTTCTCGGGTACAGGAATGCCAAGGTGACCTCACTTCATGGAAGTGCAACTTTGCAAACAAAGGAGACCCAGAGTGAGAGGAAGGAGGAGCACTACCCAGGAGGAGGAGGAGGAGGAGGAGGGAGAGGAGGGTCAGAACTGCCCCGGGAGAGCAGGAATTCCAAGACGACCAGCTCTGGACCGTGCTCCTGTGAGTCGTTCCTGATTCCTAGCATGTTGAGTGGCTTCCTGTCCCACTCTGGGAACTAATCTGCTTATTTACAGATTTGCCCCGTCTCAGACACCAGCGTCAGGCACCAGACTAGAAGCCGAGTCTATTTTTATAAACTAAACAGAAACGATCTCACGCGTGGCGGAGCTTACACTGTGGAAGCAAATGACAAGCAAATGCACATAAACATGTAATTTGAACAGAGATCAGCGCTCTAAGGACGGTGACAGGACAAAATATCAATTCTTCAGAATGACTGGCTAGGGAAGGAAGGCTTTTCTGAGGTGGTGACATTTAACTGAAGCCTAAAGGATGAATAGAAGTCAACTTTAGGAGGAAAAGAAGAAAGTGTCCTAGAACAAGGACCAGCACCGTGAAACGGAAAAGGAAATGTGTGACCTACAGTTCCGGACACCCACCGTGGGTCCCCTGAATGACCCCCGTGTTAAAAACACAAGAAATTCCGTTTATTACTCCCTCTCCGCCTCCAGTCTCAAGTTTGCCTCAGACAGCTCCAGTCTTGTCACCTGTTATTGTTAAAAGAGGGGGAGGGACACCTGCTCTTCCCTCCTCTCCTGAAACATCGATGCGGCTGAAGATTTCCGTCTGATGTCACCAGGCCCCATCTGACTCCACGCATAAGAAACCAGCGTCAGTCCCCTCGTGAGTTCCCATTCGTATAAATTTGGCCCATTTTCCCATGTCAGACAATTTTTTCTATTTATAAAGTTTACTTGGAACCTTGCGGTGGGGGAGGAGGTAGAAGAAGAGAAGGAGGAGGAAGAGGAGGAGGAGGAGGAGGGAGAGGAGGAGGAGGTAGAGGAGGAGGACCACATCCAGGGTCTATCTAATTGCACTGGGCTCAGTCACGATTTTAATAGTCCAAGTGACTTTCCAACTGCAAACTCTTTTTTCCCTTCCTTCTGTCCTTCCTATGATTTGAATACAATTTGTCCCAACCAGACTCCTGTGAAGGCCTGATTTCTCAAGGGGGAGTGGAGCCTAGTGGGAGGGGTTGGGTCAGGGGGCCGAGCCCTCTTGAATGATTTAATGCCTTTTTCTCAAACCTTTATTAGCCATTGAGTGCCGCAGTCCGGCTGCAGCAGAATAACGGGGGGGGGGGGGGGGGGGGGGGGGGGTGACGAATAACTTGTATACGTTGATACAGCAGGAGTGGGAGCCATTTATTGTAGGACAACAGAGCTATTTATACATTTTGCACAGCTTATCTTAATTAGCATAAACTAGATACATCAGTCAACCAATAAGGAATCTCCACACTTAATGGCTCGCTTTTGTTACTTCTCAAACCACTCCCTCTGGCATTTTGCCAGGCACCATCCAGACTTGTTTACAAACTCTAACATTCCCCTGGCAAAATACCAGGTGTTATTTTGACTTGTGTACAGACCTTAACAATTGAGGGAGTTCAGCTCCCTCTTCTCTTTCTGCCCGGAGATGTGGCAGCAGGAAGCCCTCTCCAGGCGTTATGCTCGTAGACTTCCCAGACTTCCCAGACTCTAGAAGTAGGAGCCAAAGTAAACCTTTTTTCTTTATAAAGTACCCAGTCTCAGATATTCTGTTGTAGAAATAGAAAACAGGTGGAGGCAATCCTAGTCCACATCTTAAACTCAAGAGCCCGAGATTACAAGACTAGAACCGATAGTGTTCTGGGTCTGAACCCAAGTGTCGGACTGTTGGTGCACCACAAGCGACAGCCTAGTTACCTGGCAGAGAGAGGTAAACCGTGGGCTACCGTTGAGCTGAGAAAGCGCGTAGGCAGAGTCCCCCACCCCCACCACAAGCATCTCTGATCATGACCCAACTCCTTCCACATTCTGACTTTTTATGAGGGAGGATAAAAGAATTGAGAGTTGAGAGGAGTCAATCTATAGGAAAATGAGAAGAAAAGAAAAGAGGTCAGGTCACAGAGGGAGAACCCCTTAAAAATCTGTGCCTCCTCACAACAGCGTGGAGAAATGTTTAAATAAACGCAGATTTTCCACCTTCCTTTACTGTCTCCCCAGTTCCCACCCTCAGCCACATGACTCCACAGACACCCATTTCTATTTTAGAGCAGCCCTTAGGAAGAGTGTTCTGCCAGAACTCAAAACCTTCTGGGGTTAAACTTCCCTGTATCTGTGCACAGTCACATTGTTATTCCGCTTTTCCAATCACACAAGCCACAGGACAATGCCTGGTGCACACTCTCAGCAATGTGCCCGCACCTTCCACTTCCCGGTGTGTCTTAGGTGTGCCAGGACCTGCTGGCCTTCATTTATCTGAGCGTCTGGCTGCGAGCTCCTGAGAGTCTTCGATGGAAACAAACTGACCTTGGCTTACAAGGAAACCGAGTCCCGGTTCTCTCCACTGCGCTGGACGCCTCGGCCCAGGGCTCCCAGAGGTCCCCTTCATGAGGATCTGTTTGGTTTGGATGTGATTGTTGCAAGGGGAAGGGAAGAGAAATGGAGGGAGGGTGCAAAGATAAGAGTGGAGGGAAGGAAGGAGGGGGAGGGAGGTCTCGGAGGAGAAGCCCCTGCGAACACTGGAGAGGGGGCCAGCCTGGCCAGCTCTGGTTTGACATCAGTCAGTGGGTTGCCATTGGCCCCCTGGGGACAGCTGCTCCATTCACACAGCACCCCCCACCCCACACAGGGCCAGTGTCGCGTGGTGAATGGCGGTTTATCCACCGAGCACCCCCTGGCACCGTGCTCAATGAGACACTATCCAAGTCTCTCAAAGTCCACCCTCCACAGAGCAGAGAAATGGTCATTGACATCAGCCTAAAACACACACACACGAGCTCCCACTGAACAGACATGAAATCCACACACACAGCCCTCACATTCCTGAGCCGGCTCTGGAGAATTACAACAGGAAGACACCGCTCCTCCAGGAGGACAAGCCCCACCCGCCCAGGGGTCCACAGACTGTTCACGGAGGCCCTGTCCCTTGTGAGGTCCCCACACACCCAGAAGCCAAGGACAGGGGACGTGGAGTCTGTTCTGCATTATGAAATGTGCATATGATGGCATCTCTGTCATTTTACAGGGACGGAGCAGGAGAGAGGCAGAAACTGATCATCCCTTTGTATTTTCCTTCAAAACACTCCACTGAAGTTTTCTAGTGTTAAAATACTGTTAATGGAAAGTGCTTGTTTCTTGGTTGGTCATCCCTTGCATTTCCTGGAGCACAGTCCCCGAGTTGTCTGGGAGAGCCAGCTAGATTCCGGACAAACAGAGCCCGATGGCCACATGACCAGAGCCAAGCACCAGACCCTCTGGGACTGACAAACCCCAGGTGACCGTCCTGCTGCTGTCTGAATATTTGTCCCAAACCCAAATTCACATGCTGAAACCAACCCCCAGTACAACAGCATCAAGCTGTAGGGACTTTAGGAGACGCCTAGGTCACGGAGTCCTCATGAATGGAATCCGTGCCCTAATACAAGTGACCCTAGCTATCAAGGTCTCCCCAGATTCCAGCCCCGTGTTCCCCAGCAGCCCTGGGGTGGCTCCAGCAGGCCCAGGTGTGGTGTGGGAGGCAGTGGCTGGTGGTGAGCCTCGGCCGTGCCTGCAGGGAGCCACCTCGTGGCTGCACAGAGCGCATGAGCTGTGGGAGCAGGGATGCCTCCAGCCAGATGGCAAAGGATGTCCTGGAGAGCCCCCAACCATGGGAGAGAACCACCCCTAGGACAGGCAAAGCAGAACGCGCCCACCCCCAATGCCTAGGGCAGCCATGGAGGCAGGGCCATGGGGTGCTGAGACGTCTGCCCAGAGGTCGGCCTCGGGCCCAGGGGGCTGGAGGTCAGATTATCCTGGGGCCACCAGGTTTGAAGTTGTCTTCCCTGGAGTTTGGACTTGCTCAGGACCCGTCGCTCCTGCCTTCTTTCCTGCTTTATCCCTTTGGGGATGGCAGTGTTGGCCCTAGGCCTGCCCCAGTGCTGTACTGAAAACAGCGTGTTTGAATCCATTGGTGAATTGAATTGATTTGTTTGAATTCATGGCTGATTTTGTCTCAGAATAAATTTGCTTGAGTTTCATTCCTATCTGATTTAGATGATATTTCAATGATCCTTAGACACAGACATTAAAGCTGATGCTGGAATGAATTATAACTTTTGTGGCTATATACAATAAATAATACAAACAAGTGTATTTCTCATCTATTAAGGAGATGAATTTTGAGGGTCTAGGGGTAGAAACTATGGCTTGAGTGTTTGCTTCCCTCCCAGTTCATACACAGAAACATAATCCCAACGCCATAGTATTAGGAAGAAGGAACTTTAGGGAGCAGTCAGGTCGTGGGAGTAGAGCCCTTATAAACAGGATCTGTGCCCCAGAGAGCGGCCTTGCCTTTCCAACGTGAGGACTTAGCTAGAAGTCTCCACCTCTGACTCCTACCAGACACCATGGTGCCTTGATCATGGACTCCCAGCCTCTAAAACATAAGAAACCAACTGCTGATAAACCACTCAGTCCCTGGTATCGTTATAGCAACTTGAACAGACTAAGACAAATTCCCAGGTGACTCAAGTGTGTAACCAGGTGGGGAAGGTCAGCAAAGGCCAGTAGAACAACCACCCAACTGAGGGCAAGTCCCACTGACAATAGAATCATGTGATAAGTTTGGAGCTGGTTTGTTATGCAGCAATAACTGACAGAGTCTTAAAAAGAGAACTGAATTCTAAGAGTGTTACATGTGCTTGTTTAAGCCCCTCCTGCACTAACTGCTACTGCAGGGGCAATGCAAAAGTGCAAGCATCAAATGACCCAGGGCTTTCTCCTGCAGTGACAACTTTTCCTAGTCCTAATTTGATTTTAGGCACAGGCTTGCCTTCAGGAACGTCAGGTCAGAGCCAGAATCATACTTAAACCTTAGACTAAGGACCCCCATTCCTCTTCCCTACCTTGGGTTGTCGGCCTCCCATTGTGCTACCAATTTTTTCATCTCTAGTAACATTATTTACAACCTGGATCAGAGCCACTCTGGTCTATTCCAATAACTTTATCTTAATCCTGAGTATCAGGGTATTTGCAGATGAATTGTGTCACCCCAAAATTCATATATTGAAATCCCTATTCCCAATACCTCAGAAGGTGACCTTGGGAAACAGTCATTTTACCTGTAAATAGTTAAGATGAGGCCATACTAGAGTAGAATGGGCTCCTGATACAAGAGACTTGTGTTCTCATAAAAAGGAGAAATTTGGGTAGATGCACACACGATAAACACCATGGGAATACAGATATTAGGAGATGCTCTTCAAGGCCAAGGAATGCCAAAGGTTACCAGAAAGATCTCTTACATATAGAAAATATTATGGCATAATTTTCTATAACAACAAATTTTACTTTATATACACTATCAATTTAGGTTGTACACATTATATATTTGCTTTGTTACAGATTCTTTAATTCTGGAAACCTTAGAAGAACAAATCTTGCATGTGCATTTAATAATGCCAAATTCAAATACCACTTTTGACAAATCATAATTTCTCTGAACAAATTATTTCTCATTTCAGCACATGTTTATACCATGAATACATTGATATCTGAAATACATCCTGCTAAACAAGAAAGAACATAAATAAATTAAGGATTTGATTCGAAAAGTTAGAGAAGATCACAAAGCAAGCCAATGAAAAGGGAAAGAAGAAAGTAATAGAAATACAAGCATGAATTAATGTATTGTGAAAGAGATTTAGTATAATTGATAAATACAAGCAGAGCTATTATTTAAGAAAACAAAGCACTAATTTGGCCAAAAAAAAATTAAAGGGGAAAACAAAGAAAAAAAGTAGAAATGATAATGGATAAAGTACCATCGAGACAGAAAAAACTAAAGACTTAAAAATCTTCACTGTCTGTAGATCACTGAACAAAATTGAAAACATGGACATAATGGATACTCCATGAAAAAACTGAAATTAGCAAAACTGATGTCATGACAGATCAAAATCTTGTCCTCACAAACTCAAATCTTTGAAAGAAATTTAAAATTTTTGTCAGCTTCTTTCTGGGGAAAAGTGCCAGTCCTGAAGTTTCCCAAGGTGAATTGTTCATTCTTCAAGGTTTGAATTTCAATAGTTTATATACTTATCCAGAGTTTAGAGAATGCAGAAACACTTTTAAATCATCTTTTTTTTCCAGAGAGAGAGAGAGAGAGAGAGAGAGAGAGAGAGAGAGAGTGTTTTAATATTTATTCTTCAGTTTTCGGCAGACACAACATCTTTATTTTATTTGTATGTGGTGCTGAGGATCAAACCTAGCACCCCACGCATGCCATTACTGCTTGAGCCACATCCCCAGCCCTAAATCATCTTTTAAAAGTAAGAATAAGGCTTCCATTTCTGTCCACAGTGTGGTATTACAGAACAAAGTTACCTTTCTAAGTAAAAACAAGAAAAGGCAAATTGAACACGAGGGTACATTCTTTTCTCAGATCTTGTGTCTTTGTGAGAGATTTCAAGCAAGATATGAGGCTTTATAAAAATATAACAAAGTTGATTTTAAAAGAAGGAGGGGAAAGACTCTCTCAGAGGAGAGAGAGGGTCATCTCAAAGAGGAGATGGGCAACTCTCTTCTTTGGGTCCCAGCTTTTACCGGGATTCCAGGATTGGTTTTCCTTGATGATGCCCCATGTGGACTGGAAAAAAGAATCATGAATTCTATTATTTGGGTAGAGTGTTCTAATAACATCATTTATGTTGAGTTAGTTGATAGTATTGTTCAAGTCTTCTACGTTCTTGAAGATTTTCTACCTACTTGTTCAATCAATTAATGAAAGAAGAATAACGGAAGCCCTTACTGTAGATTCGTTCATTTCTCCTTGCAGATCATTCGGCTTTGGCTTCACGTTTTTTATATCTGTGCTACTAGTTGCACATGCACTTTTCTGATTTTTGTGCCTTCCTGATGAATTGACCCACTTATCATTATGATGTGACCTATTCTATCCCTCATTATTTTCTTTGCTCTGAAATCTAATTTGGCAGATATGATTATACTACTCCTGCTTATTTGCTTAATGTTTGTATCTATCTTTTCCATCCTATTACTTTAACCATAGTGTTTCAAACTGTTTCTTGTAAGCAATATACAGTTGGGTCTTATGTGTATGGGTGTGTGTATATGAGTGTGAGTGTATATTTAAGTGTTTTAATCCAATTTGAAAGAATCTGCCTTTAAAATGTGTATTTAGGCCATTTACATCTAATGTGATAGGTCTAAATCTGTCATATCACTATTTGTTTTCTAGTTGATCTATTTGTTTTCTGTTCCCTTTTTCCTCTTTATTTACTTTCTTTTGGATTTCCTTTTATCTTTTTTATTTGCTTGTTTGCTATACCTCTTCATTTCATTATTTAGCCATTGCCTTAAGGATTTATATTATGTATTTTTAACTTATCACAATCTACCTTACAATAATATTGTATCACTTCAGGTACCAGAATAAGAACCTCACAAAAATGTGCCCTTCCATATTTCCCCTCCTAGACTCTGCTACTTTGGTCATATTTTCACTTTGATGCATGACTATACAACTAATATTTTGTGTAAATAAGCCATTTTATTTTTGAAGAGATTTAAATAGTAAGAAAAACTCTTGCGTATTTACCCATCTAGTTATCATTTCCAGCCCCCTTTAATCCCGTAGGTAGATCCTGTTTTCCATTTTTCCACCTGGCATCACTTTCTACTTGAAGAGTTTCATCTAATCCTTCTATATTCTTATAGAATTCTATTAAATATATGAATTCACACTCAATGAATTCATGTTTTGCTTGTCTCAAAAGTCTTTATTTCTCATTCATCTATGAAAAGAGACTTTAAGGAGTATAGAATTCTAGATTGAAAGGTTTTCTTCTTTGGTTTCTTGAATAACACTGTTCTACCCTCACCTCACTGCTATGCTCCTGAAGAAATGTGCTACTGTTCCTTGTTCTTCTGTTCATAAAGTTTCTTCTTTCCTCTGGATCTTTTAATATTTTCTCCACCCCTTGTTTCGTGCATCTTATGATGTGTCCTAGTACAATGTTCTCCACGTTGGTTGAGCATCTTGGGTCTATAGGTTTATAGCCTTCGTCTAAATTAGGAATTTTTCATCCCTTTAGTTCTGATGTTTTTTGTGCCTGTCCCCTGCACACACACCTGCACACACACACGCACACACATGCACACACACACACACGTGCACACACACACACACACACACACACACACACATCCCGATCTTCCAGCAGGGACTCCAGTTACACACGTATGCACTCACCCCAAGCTGCCCTACTGCTCATTAATGAGCTCTTCATTTTTTCCCAGGGATTTATTTTTCTTCTTCAGGTCCCTACATCTTATTTAGACTAGACTGTATTGTTATGTCTTCAAAATCACTGCTAATCTTTCTGCACGTATTATCTGATGTTAGTCCTACCCAGGGTGCATTTCACCTCAGGAGACTAATTGTTATCTCTAGTTGTTTGATTTGAGTCTTTATCTTTTACATGTTTCTACTTAATATAATCAATCTTTTCTTTAGTTATTTGGACACATGGGATACAGTTACAACTACTTTAAAGTCCTCGTTGGCTCAATTTAACACCTATGCCAATTCTAGATTGGTTTCAATTAATTAATCTTTTTCTCCTCATTATGGATCATATTTTCTTGCTTCTTTGCCTTATGAGCTTACAATTTAATCAAATTTTTATAAAAATATATTCACTTTATCATTATTTAATAGGAAAAATGGAAATGACTCATATCAACCAATAATGGGAAAAAATGTTAGTAACATGAAATACAAATAACATGAAATAGACCTATGATAAAGAGAATCAGGGCACTCCATGTCTACAAATCTGGAGAATTCTATTAAATATAGATTACCAAAAGGTAAGCTTCAGAACAGTGGAAAATAAACATGTGAAGGCTTTAAATGCATAGGTACATATTACCTGATGTGCATTTTTTAAAATTCTGTTTAGACATCATAACATTAGTAGTTACTTTTAAGGACAGGATTCAGAACAGGGTTAGTAATTCTTTGTTTTCATTGAGTGTTTGCATTTCCTTACCATGTACATGGACTGATTTAATTCTGCTTTGGGTATGTTGGTTTGTTTGTTTTGTTTTTGGTAATATTAATTCCATCCCTGTAGAAAAACTGAGTTATGGATAGTTCTGTAGTTTCCCAAAGTCTTTTACACATTTAAGTAAATAATTTAATAATCACCTCACAATAGGGACACATGCAGATTCTGTGCAGGTTAATGTTTAAACAATCTGGCAAACGTCTCACTTTCATGATTTTTTTTCCAAAACATGATCATGTGAAGAGCTCTTATCTTGGAAGGGGCTGGCCAGTGAGAGATTTAGAAGCTCTTGCTTCATGAGGTTCCTGACAATCCTGCAAATGTCTACACAACTCTTAACAGAAGACGTGTGTCATAACCAAGTTTTTATAAGAACAAAAGGTGGGAAGAGAGGAGCAGGAAGCAAGGATGCAGACATTGCAAGAATAACTTCTACAGAATCCTCCTTATGAAGGCACTCGGCCACCAGCTCTCAGGCATGACATCACTAATTGTCCCAACACCTTCTCAGTAATAACTTTTTTCAATGCTCTGTCATGCATGCTCTGTTCCAGACACTCATGTTCACTACCCCATCATTCCCCCTACCCTATCCCACAGACAGGCATTGTCACCATCAACAACAATAACAACCCTCATTATCACACTCGCTCCTGTGGAGGAAACTGAGTCCCAGGGTCACCCCCCTGGCCAAGTTGGTCAGTGGCAAAACTTTAATCAACCCTGGGCAGTCTGTTCCAGCCCACTGCACACAGCATTATTTTGCTCTTAGAACTGATGGATGCCTGTTGTAGAAAGTCAGGCTTGATTCCATTGAAGAAAAAGGATTTCTAGGAAAGTACTCCCCCAAAACAAAAGAGGCTCCCTAAGGAAGGAGCAACTTCCATGTCACAAAACTGTTCTACCAAAGTTGTCTAACCCCTGTCCAGGAAGGTCACACCTCCCACACCTCCCACACCTCCTCCACCTCCCACACCTCCTCCACCTCCCACACCTCCACCAACTCCACCACCTCCCACACTTCCTACACCTCCCACACCTCCACCAACTCCACCACCTCCCACACTTCCCACACCTCCCACACCTCTCCCACCTCCACCCCCACCCCCACCCCCACCTCCTCCACCTCCCACACCTCCACCAACTCCACCACCTCCCACACTTCCTACACCTCCCACACCTCCACCAACTCCACCACCTCCCACACTTCCTACACCTCCCACACCTCCACCAACTCCACCACCTCCCACACTTCCTACACCTCCCACACCTCCACCAACTCCACCACCTCCCACACTTCCTACACCTCCCACACCTCCACCAACTCCACCACCTCCCACACTTCCTACACCTCCCACACCTCCACCAACTCCACCACCTCCCACACTTCCTACACCTCCCACACCTCCACCAACTCCACCACCTCCCACACTTCCTACACCTCCCACACCTCCACCAACTCCACCACCTCCCACACTTCCTACACCTCCCACACCTCCACCAACTCCACCACCTCCCACACTTCCTACACCTCCCACACCTCCACCAACTCCACCACCTCCCACACTTCCTACACCTCCCACACCTCCACCAACTCCACCACCTCCCACACTTCCCACACCTCCCACACCTCCCACACCTCTCCCACCTCCACCCCCACCCCCACCCCCACCTCCTCCACCTCCCACACCTCCACCAACTCCACCACCTCCCACACTTCCTACACCTCCCACACCTCCACCAACTCCACCACCTCCCACACTTCCTACACCTCCCACACCTCCACCAACTCCACCACCTCCCACACTTCCTACACCTCCCACACCTCCCACACCTCTCCCACCTCCACCCCCACCCCCACCCCCACCTCCTCCACCTCCCACACCTCCACCAACTCCACCACCTCCCACACTTCCTACACCTCCCACACCTCCCACATCTCCTCTACCACCCAGATGTCCCCAATCGCCCCCACACGGCCCCCACCTCCCCCACCTCCCCCACCTCCCCCACCTCCACCACCTCCACCACTCCCTGTCCCAGGCTTCCTGTCCTGGTTTACTGTTCCCATCTCCATGCCACTTGCAGCCACATCACACTGTTGAGCTGCACAAGTGTCTGTCATCCATGTCCGTCACCGGGAACACAGGCTCTCTAACAGCTGGGTCTTCTGTCTGGTTTGTTCCTCGTGGACCCCTCAGTGCCTAGCACATGGCAGACAACATACTAGTTGGCTGAATCAATCCATCAATGAGGGGTGGAATTCTGTGACCTCTAAGGCCTGGGCCAGCACGAGGATTGGGGACTTCACACTTGAGGACTTCTTTCTTCTCCCTCCCACTCCCTTTCCCCACTGCTGCCCATGAACATCGCTTACCTGATTCTGGAAGGACCAGGCATCCTTTATCCCACATCTGAGTGACTGGTGATCCTGGGTGTGGACATCACCAGAGCAGTGCTGCCCATCCAGCGCTCACCTCGCCTGCCCAGGGTCTGCGGCGAGGGCTGCTCTGGCCCTGACTGATTATTATTAAGTATTGATCACAGCTGTCTCCTGCAATCAAAAACTTTGATTAACTCCATTCACAAGCGTCAGGGTCAGCCATGAGGTGGAGGAGTAGAGAAATCAGAGGGTGCTGATGGCTGAGGGCGCCACGACTTGTCCAAGCCTCTGTTGCAGGGCTTCTTGGCCCTCAGTGACTCACGCAGGGTCGCCCAGGAGTGCCCTGGTCAGGCAGAGGGACCCCTTAATGATTGCCAAGGGAATCAGCAGTGTCAAGGGCACCACCAAAGGCTGGATGTTCCCTCCCGCGCTCCCATTCCTTGATACATGAACACTGCACTCGGTTTCCTTAGCAGACTCCGGGTCTGCGTGGTGAGGATGAGGACGAGGCTGAAGCTCCCTGTTTCCTCTCTGCTGTCCTGGGAGCCCAGCACCACCTGAGTCCCAGGGTCACCCCCTGCCAAGTCGTTATCACCACGTGTGATGACAGTTCAGTTTTGAACCTCACCAAGAAAACTAGCCCTGGCTGAAGACATGACGTCGCAAAGACTTGAGTGTTGTTCAGAGTTTCCTGCGGTCTAATCCATTCCCAACAAATTCATATCCTCGACCAGGACTGAGAAGAGAGTGTCTTATAATAAATACAGAGCAACCCCCCTTATCCTAAGGGGATGCATTCCAAGACCCCCAGTGGATGCCCAAGAGCAAAGACGGCACGGAACCCTGTGTATATCACATGCTTTCCTGTATGTCCACGCACCTATGATAAAGTTTACTTCATAAATTAGGCATGATAAGAAGTTAACAGCAACAGTAAAATGGAACAACTATAATAATATTCTGGTTTTTTTTAAAAAAAAAAGTTAATTAAGGCTATAAACTGCTCAGGACCAGGCAGAACTTACACCAATACTCCTCAAATTATTCCATGAAATAGAAAAGGAGGGACCCCTTCCAAACTCATCCTATGAAACCAGTATCACCCTGATATCAAAACCAGGCAAAGACACACTAAGAAAACTTCAGACCAATATCCCCGATGAACACAAATGCGAAAATTCTTAATAAAGTACTGGCAAATCACATTACAAAACATATTAAAAAGATAGTGCAGAGTGGGGTTCACCCCAGAGATGCAAAGTTGGTTAAACTATTCTAAGGTACAGTAACAAAAACGGCATGGTATTGACACCGACAGACACGCAGACCAATGGTACAGAATCGAAGACACAGAGACCCACATAAATACAGTTATCTCATACTCAACAAAGACACCAGAAACACACATTGGAGAAAAGATCTCTTCTTCAATAAATGGTGCTGGGAAAATTGGAAATCCATATGTAGCAAAGTTGGTTCAACATACAGAAATCAATAAACATAATTCATCACATCAATAGACTTACAAGAATCACATGATCATCTCAATAGATGCAGAAAAAGCATTTGACAAAATTCAGCATCCATTCATGCTCAAAACGTGAAAAATTAAGGATAGTAGAAGCATAATTAACATTGTAAAAGCTATATATGTTGAACCCAAGGCCAACATCATTCTAAATGGAGAAAAATTGAAAGCATTCTCTCTAAAATCTGGAATAAGACAGGGATGCCCTCTTTCACCTCTTTATTCAACATAGTCCTTGAAACTCTAGCGAGAGCAATTAGAGGAAAGTAAGGAATACAAATAGGAAAAGAAGAGCTTAAACTACCCCTATTTTCCCATGACGTGATCCTATATTTAGAAGACCCAAACCTCTATCAGAAATCTTCTAGAACTCAGAAATAGGGGCTGGGGTTGTGGCTCAGTGGTAGAGCATTTGCCTTGCATGTGAGAGGCACTGGGTTCAATCCTCAGCACCATACAAAAATAAATAAATAAAACAGAACTCAGAAACAAGTTCAGCAAAGTAGCAGAATATAAAATTAACACCCATAAATCAATTACACTCTATAAACCACTGATGAATCAGCTGAAAGAGAAATTAAGAAAATTATCCCATTCACCATAGCCTCAAAAAAAATAAAATACTTGGGAATCAATCTAACAAAAGTGGTGAAAGATTTCTACAATGAAAACTACAGAACACTAAAGAAATTGAAGAGGACCTTAGAAGATGGAAAGATCCCCTATGTTCTTGGATAGGTAGAGTTAGTATTGCCAAAATGACCAACACGGATTTAATGCAATTCCTATTAAGGTTCCAATGATGTTCTTCATAGAAATAGAAAACACAGTCATGAAATTCATTTGGAAAACTAAGAGGCCCAGAAAAGCCAAAGCAATTCTTAGCAAGAAAACTAAGAGGCATCACAATACCAGACCTTAAATTATACTACAGGGTACAGTACAGAAACAGCATGGTATTGGCACCAAAACAGACACATAGACCAATGGTACAGAATAGAAGACACAGAGACAAACCCACATAAATATGGTTATCTCGTACTCAACAAAGACACCAGAAGCACACATTGGAGAAAAGATCTCTTCTTCAACAAATGGTGCTGGGAAAATTCGAAATCCATATATAGCAAAATGAAATTAAAACCTGATCCCATCTCTGCACAAAACTCAGCACAAAACTCAACTCAAAGTGGATCAAGGACTTTTCCAGAGTAACTTTATCTGAACCAGAGACTCTGCGAAAGTGGATCAAGGACTTTTCCAGAGTAACTTTATCTGAACCAGAGACTCTGCGACTACTAGAAGAAAAATAGGTACAACTTTCCATCCTGTCAGCTTAGGAACCAAATTCCTCAACAAGACTCCTAAAGTAAGTGCAAGAAGTAAAATCAATAATCAATAAACGAAATGGAGTTAAACTAAAAAGCTTCTTCAGAGCAAAAAAATAAACAAGAATGTGAAGACGGAGTCTACAAAATGGGAGAAAATCTTTGTCACCTGCACCTCAGAGAGAGCATTAATCTCCAGCATATACATAAAACTCAAAAAATGTAACCCTAAAAAAACAAATAAATTAACCAATAAATGAGTAAAGGAACTGAACAGATACTTCACAGAAGAAGAAATAGATGAAAAATGTTTAACATCACTAGCAATTAGAGAAATGCAAATTAAAACTACACTGAGATTCCATCTCAAGCCAGTTAGAATGGCAATTATCAAAAATACAAGTAACAAAAAATGTGGGAGAGGATGTGGGAGATAAGGTTCACTCATACATTGCTAGTGGAACTGCAAATTGGTGTAACCACTCTGGAAGGCAGTGTGGAAACTCCTCAGAAAACTTAGAATGGAACCACCATTTGACCCAGTTATTCCACTCCTTGGTATTTACCCTAAACAAACTTAAAATCAGCATATTTTAGTGACATGGCCACATCAATGTTTATAGCAGCTCAATTAACAACAGCTAAGCTATGGAACCAACCTAGGAACCCTTCAACAGATGAATGGATAAATAAAATGTGGTACATACACATAATGGAATATTATGCAATAATAAAGAAGAATGGAATTATGAATAAATTAATGGATTGATGACTATCATAATAAGTAAAATAAGCCAATCCCAGAAAACCAAAGGCCAAATATTCTCTCTGATAAGTGATGCTAACACACAATAAGGGCGGGTAGGTAAAGGGAAGAACAAAAGTTCACTGGATTGGACAAAGGGGAATGAAGGGAAGGGGGAGGGGTGGGAATAGGAAGACAGTGGAATGAATTGGACCTAGGTCCCTATGTTCATGTACAAATAACGGCCAGTGTAACTGCACACCACGTACAGCCACAGGAATGGGAAGTCATACTCCATGGGTGTCTGATAGGTCAAGATATATTTTACTAATATACACGTATATTTAAAAAGAACAAATTTAAAAATAAGAATGGAAAATATAATAAGTAAAGCAGTAAAAAAATCCTCTGTATTGTTGATTTCTAAAGCTTCCATTCAGTATCTTTGGACTGTGGGTGACTTAGGGTCACTGAAGCTCAGGTTAGGGCTGGGGTTCCTGCATAACCTTCAAGGGGTGGCGTGAAACGTGCGGTTGTGGCACGAGGCCGAGCTGTGACTTCAGCAAGGCTCCCAAGGGTCCAGGGGCTCTCGAGTGGCTGAACCCCCACCTGGCGGGGAATCCGGAAAACTCTGGGAAAGCAGCTTCTAAAGAGGGGGAGAGGGATCTCACAGGTGGAGGTGGGGTGTGAATCTACGATGCTCCTCGGAACTTCTCCACGTTCACACCTTTGGATTTTCCGCTGAAATGTGTTGGGCTTAATTCATCCAGCTTCAGCCCCTCACCTGCCTTGTCTTTGTCCACTGGAGTCACAGTGTGGTCCCGCCTCCGCCCACTGCTGGTTGAGGTGCCTGGATGTCTCTGAACAGAGGAGGAAGTATGGAGAGAAATGCAAAAAAGAACTTCCCTCTTCCTTTTCTCAACAGCTTTCTGGAGGGATCATGGGCAGATAAAACATCGCCTGTTTCAGGTCCGCCCTGGGATGTCGACCCACACGTGTGCTGTCTGCAATTACCCCTGGTCAGCAGGAATAAAGGCTTCAGTGACGGACTCCATGCTCCTCATGTGGTCTTGGAGGGCCTCAGAGGAGAGCGCTCGCTCTTGATATTTTTACGCAGAGAGCTTAAGTCAGATGAGACGTGGTGAGATGGTTCAGGCAGGACACCCTTAGGTTTAGACTGATCCAAAGGCAGAGTCACAACCGCAGCTCAGAGTGCCCAGAGCATGGGCAGCGCAGGGCCCCTGGATCTGGTCAGTCTTACTTTGAATTTGGTTTCCCAGCAGAGTCACCTCAAGGTCAAAGCAGGTACCTGCAAGGGAGCCGTCCAGGAGCCCCAGTCTCCCGCCTTCCCCCTGTCACCTCTGCAGTCTGTACCTTCAAGCTGAGCGGCTCAAGAAAAGGCAAGTATATGCCTGTGTCCCCTACGCATTTATTAATCAGCTCTTCACTTAAGACATTGTCATCAACAGCTGCACAAACGTTAGTGGCCCTTCTTGTTCCCTCTGAAATCGAGATAATGTCCATTCAGACAACACACGTTATGTCTAGAACATACCTCCACAGCTAGAAAGAAGCAAATGCATTACGCAACCCCCACCCCGTTGCAGCCCGAGGACACCCGGGGGTGTGTGGACATTTTTCAGGGAGCTGCTCCAGTTCTCTGATTTTTTTCGTTCGTTTTCATTCCAGTGCTTAGACCCATGTAAATCTATCCTGCGGGCCATCACCGTCCGACCAATTACCTCTCCAGATTCCAGGGCCCATGCTCAAATTTCTGTTGAGAATTATGTTGGAGACGAGAAGAACGATCCAGCTAATGAGAAAAAAAAAAAAGTGAGATTGATCCAAATATAAAATACCATCACTAAGTGGAAACAAGGTGATGTTAAAATGACTCATTCTACAAATGAAGGTTTCTCGTGGTTCGCGTTGAATGAAACGGTGGAAAACCGATCAACCACACCGCTCCTGGCGGGAAACGTGCAGCAAACTTATAACTGATTTCGTGGTGGTGTGTTGGCCAGTTTTTCGTCACGGTGGCCGAAACCCTGACATAAACCACGAGAGAAGGAACGTTTGTTCTGGCTGCTGGACCCGGGTTCAGTTCCTGATTGGCCAGCTCACTGCTGTCGCCTGAGGTGAAGCCGAACACATGGAGGAGGTGGGTCTGGAGGAGAGCTGCTGGCTCACAGAAGCTGGAGGCAGAGAGAGAGAGAGAGAGAGAGAGAGAGAGAGAGAGAGAGAGAGAGAAGGACCAGAAATAAGACACAGTCCCTGGGGGACACACCCCCGAGACCTCCTTCCTCCAACCATGCCCCACCTGCCTCCAGTTTCCACTCGGATTCTTAGTCCATCAAAATGATGAATCCTCTGATGAGGTGAGAGCCTTCGTGATCCAAGGACTCCCCAAACCCCACCCCTGGACACTGCTACCTTGGGAACCAATGAGCTTCCTGAGGATGTTCCAGACTTGAACCCTAACAGGTGTGAATAGCAGTTTAGTTTCTGCAAAATAACGCCATCCCCTACATCCAGTTAGTGCTCTCCTCGTCAGTGTTTACATTTTTATTTATACTGTGTGAGTTTTATTTTGATAAATCATTTTATAACAAACATAAAGATGTTATCTCTAGCTTTGTGTTTGTATATATTTAGATAAAAAGGAGACAGGTATCAAAACAATTTAAGATAAAAATAAAAGTTAAAAAAAAATCTCCATTATCCTTTTGCTCCAACTGGAGAGAGAATTTGAGAAGTGAAGTAAGCCTAATCCTTTTTACTTGTCAAAAATGCAGTGCACTACGTCAAGCCCTGACTATCTTTTTAAGCAATGCTAATTTTAAAAGAAGAAATTTGGCATAATGAGAATAATAAAGGTCAAAGAACCAGGGGTTCAAATCCCAGCTACGCCACTCACAGCAAACTTGGGCAGCTCACTTCACTTTTATGGGCCTTAATTTGTTCATCTGTGAAATAAGAAGGTCTTGGTGGAGCACGTTTTCAGGCTCCACTCAACTCTGATATTGTAGGTCTCCTTCTCCTCTGGCTCGCAGAAGCCTGCCCTCTGCTGGCTGTAGCCCATAACTGCAATCCTGACACCTACCAAGTGTGAAGGTGAAGGGGCTGTCACCAGGCTCCTAGGAAAAAGTCAGGTCGCTGGCTTGCTTCTATTTTTCCATCCTCTTTGCTTATTTTCTTGCTTCTCAGATTCTTCCACTGGATTCAAGCAAATGCTGAAGATGTCCTTAGTAGTCCACTGTCTCTCACTGTCTACGCACCACCACTTACAGCAATAAGGTCTACACAACGAGACCCCACCCCACCTTCCCCCTCTGACTGGCAAGCCCAGGGCGGCTCACCCTTCAACCATGCCACGCTCTGTGCTTGACCCAGAGAGAAAAGAGGAGCAGCATGGTGAGACTCTTACACCTGAATTGCTCAAATCTCAAACCAGAGAGGTCTGGGGCACACTCCCAAGATGTCCCCAGGGACCCCCACTTCTGAAATCCACATCCTTGGGTCATTTGCTCCCACAGTGAACTTCACTGGCTGAGTCACCAATAGCATGCTACAGAAATGACAGCATGGGACTTCCAAAGCTAGCCATAACGGACCGCTGCTTTGGCCTCGCTAGCTCTTGAGTCCCTGCCTCTGCAGGTAGCAGCAACTGCCACGTGATGAGGTCACAGGCAGCCACGGGGAGGTCCACGTGGTGGGGAGCTGAGGCCACCTACTAGCAGCCATGTGCGCGAGGACTCTCTGTCCCCAGGAGAACCATGCCCGTGACTTGACCTTCACCCTCATGAGGCATCCTGAGCCAGAAGTACCCAGCGAAGCCACTCTGAATTCCTGACCACGAAACTGCAGGAGACAATCCGTGTTTATTGTTTGATGCCACTAAATTACAGGGTGATCAGGTACATGTCAGTAGATGTTTTTTATTAGTTCTAATCAGTTAAACATGCCAGCAGAAAGCTTTTTGATTCATTGTACACAAATGGAGCACAACTTTTCATTTCTCTGGCTGTGCACGATATCGAGTCGCGCCTCATGTGCAGTCATACAGGAACCTAGGGTGGTGATGTTCGTCTCATTCCACCATCTTCCCCACCCCCATCAGTAAATATCTAATACCAGAAATGAAGCTCTAAAGGCATCTTTTGGACAAGTAAAGGAAATTTTAAAGGCTCCAGGGATGCCTGGGGTTACAGGGAAGTCCTACCTGTAGGCACTAAGAAAGAGGGACTAGAAGTTTTCATAGATAACTACAGATGAGGGCATACGACCAGGAAATAGGTTTCAGTAATGCTCTGACCAGTTGGGTGGATAGACATAATGTAGAATCATGACATAATAAATTAGTCAAGGACAACACAAATTTTAAATCCACACGTAAACTGTGTTGGTTTACATGGCATGTTGTAGGGACAAACGAGGCAAGGCACCGAAGATAGCAGGAAACAGTTTTATTTGGCTGCAGCCAGGTTCGGAGGGCACAGCTTTTGCTGTAATCAATTAATCCCCTGAACCTCAAGTTCAGGGAGTTTCAGAGTTTTATACCCAGCATGTAAGGGGAGGGGCTCAGAAGTTCATGGTCTGCAGAAATTTACATAAGAGCAGCTTTTTCTTTCCCTGTTCTGGGCAAGTTAACTCTTCAAGGACAACACCTGAGAAGGGGAGAGCTTCTTCTCCCCTTTCTTTCCTCCCCCTGCCAGCTGTTACCATGGGCCCATTTGTAACTTATCTTAAAAATGAAGACATCTCTGTGAAGCCCCAGCTCAAAGCCAGAGGCCTTGTTTGCACAGTTCTACAAACTACTATACTGAATATGTTTGTGAAAAACTAGTAAGGGGGTGTCCAGCACCTGGAGTGCTGGTATCTTCCCGGCCAGTGGCAAGTAAAACAGGGCAACACGAAAATAGGAAGTTTATCTACATTGGACTCTTTTTTAGAGACTCTTTGACTGACAGTCCCAAAATCAGCCCTGGTGAAGATTTCTGGAGAAGCCCAGTTAAGACTTTTCAGTGGAGAAAGGGGGTGCCACTTCAGCATGAGGCACACTAAGATAAAAGTAACGCTGAATGAGCGTGCTGTGTTCACAGGTGCATTCAGAGTGTGGGGGGTGCACATGTATGCTGGGAGATAAAGGAGAGATGAATATACAAACCTAGACTGAGATGGCAGGGCTGGGGAGGTGGCCAAAGCTGTAGGCCTAGTCCCCACATAGGGACACCAGAGGGTCCAGCATGCTGTACCCAAGGGGCATGGTGAGCCCTGCTTACCCAGGACAGACACCAATGTCCATGGAGGTTTTGTCAGACGAGCACGATGCCACAATAGCTGGTCAGGTCGTCAGCTTGGTCTTAGGCAATCTAATTAGCACTCCCATCCAAGTGGCACTGGGAGCGACACAGAGCAAAACGCAATGTGGAAAAATGTCCACTCCTTTCTCCAAGGGAAGTGCGCTTTAGATCAAAACTACCGTCTCGGGAGAGAGACTGTATTGGATTGCACCTTCTCAAGGGGACTAAAGGGAAGAGCTCAATAGATAGGGCATGCATGTGCCTTAGCCTAACACACTGGGCATCAGGACACATTGGATTTCTGATCCCAGGAAGTTAAGACTGGTTCCCAAACTGGGTGAGGCTGGGAAGGCCAGGGCTGACAATTTGGATGTTGCTGGTGGCTATTGTTCCACCAGGTTTGTGGTAAATAAATCAAACTACCATATATTTATGGGCATCTCCCTGTAAACAACAGGAAGGGGTTTCCTCTGAGGTTTCTGGAAAGCTCCTGTGTGGGCACTCTGTACAGACAGGATGGGTCCCACTCAGCCCTGGTTTGAAGTCAAGACTGAGGATGCGGGGACAGGAGGCCAGGTTGACCGTGGCTGGGGATGGAGCTGGAGAAGGCTCTCGTATGCCGGCTCCCTCCTCCTGCCACACCAAAAGAGGGCAGAGTGGACTTGCCTACCAGTTTGCCCGGACATGGGGCTCGAGGGGAAGGGAAAGGGCTGAAACCTAAAAGCTCTCTGCACTGAAACATCCAGAAACAGAGTCAGGCCAGGCACGGTGGCACATACCTGCAAACCCAGCAGCTCGGGAGGCTGAGGCAGGAGGATTGCAAGTTCAAAGCCAACCTTAGCAACAGTGAGGTGGTAAGCAACTCAGTGAGACCCTCAGTGAGAAACGAAAAAGGGGGCTGGGGTTGTGGCTCAGTGGTAGAGCGTTTGCCTCACACCTGTGAAGCCCTGGGTTCAATCCTCAGCACCACATAAAAAAATAAAGAAAAGAATAAAGTTATAAAAAATATATACAAAAAAAAAAAGGCTGGGTATGTGGCTCAGGGGTAGAGTGCCTCTAAATTCAATCCCCAGTACCCGCCCCCCAAAACAATTGAGTCAGACTGTGTTGCAATTCTTAACTAGCCATAAGTTTGCATCTGTGAATTGCATTTTGTATTTTTCAAAGAATTGTATAGTTTTTTTGTAGTGGATTTGGTTTAAATGAGTTCAATTTGAATGACTAATCCAGGAGACTCAATCAACTTTTCTATAAAAATGTATTTTTATTTGACATTATCTCGCTACAGATCTTTCAGAAACCCAGTTAGATGTCCTAGTCTTCAAAGAATTTCAGAGACACATTCCAAATCAAGAATCGAACACATTGGGCTTGAGATGCAGCTGGGTGGTAGAGCACTTGCCTAGCATTCACAAGACCCTGGGTCTGCCGATCCCTAGTACTGCAAAAACAATTTTAAAATGAGAATCTAACACCTTATGATCAATTTACAATCATATCAGAAAACCAAATGAGAAATATGATTATTTTTTCTGTAGTCAACAAAGCAGAAGCTGGTTTAGTTATAGAATAATGAAGCATTGATAATCCAAGAGGTGAATCCAGAAGATGTGGTCAGTATTGTTTTTTTGCTCTCCCAGAAAGACAGCAGCCACTATCAAAGCCATACAGCAAACATAAATATCAACATGATTTATGATCTAAAAATTGAAGTATACTTGCTTGTCTGACGCCCTGCTGTAGGACGTAAGCAAATGCGAAAGACTTTCCTTCGGCTTTGCCCACTGCCTCATGGCCTCACAGTGTCCCCCACACAGCAGGCCTGAGTGAGCCGGCAGACAGACAGGGGATGGCCAGAGAGTCTAAAAGAGCTGAGACTCTAACACAAACATTTGGTGGATATTAAAACCCAACCTCTTAACCGTAACCCTCATTGAAGCAAAAGCTCATCCCTTAGCGAGGGAAGAACGTCGCCCCCTTACCTCTCCACGTCACACAAACGTGCCTTGGATCCGCACTATAAGGACAGTGCTGTGCCCCTGGAGCCTCAAACGCAAGGCGCTCCTTCCAGGACTGCGGGTGGGGGGGCAGGAGTGATCCAGACCTCGTATGAGCTCCGTATGCACGTCAGTAAGCCCATCTGCAATAGCTACTTCTAGGTGGAGATAAACAGAGATAAACTCTTCTCGTGAAAAAATATCATTTCTATTGGATAAAATGTTCACATTGTTTAAATTCTTCAAGAAAATGTAAAATCTAACTTTAAAAAGGAATATCGATCGAGATATGTGCATAGGCATAATGAATAGAACAAGGTTTCTTCAAGGGCTACTATTAGGGACTAGAGATTTGAGAGGATGCAGGAGACAAGAAGGAGTGCAGAGCTTTTTATTTTTCATAATTTTGAATTGGTTCAATTTTTAACATAAACATGGAATTTTTATAACTATTAAATTTATGATTACAATATAGCATAATGCTTTACCTGGTAGATAATAACAGTTGATAACTTTGAGAATTCACTCACTACAGCCATCCTTACTAGATTGGCCTCACTTCCCATCCTATTATTTAGCCACATGCTTACACTTATATAAACATGTATTTTATATTTATATTTCTATATAAATAAATTTATCTAAACATTTATATCCATTTTAGAATCCTGTATCTCAGTAGTAACTCCTATCAGCATGATTTCTAAAACAAGCAAAAACATAAAAAATAAGACAGACAATAACAAGTGTTGGCAAGGAAGTGGAGCATTCGCACTGCTCGTGGGAACGTAAAATGGTGTGACCCCCATGGAAAACAGGCAGCTCCTCAAAACAGAACTACCCTGGGATATAGCAACCTGCTTCTGGGTGTCTAACCAGAAGAACTGAAAGCAGGGTCACAAAGAGGTCTCTGCAGCTGTGCCCATAGCCTTATCGTGCCCTTCACCACAGCCAAGAAGAGGAAGCATCCTCACTGTCCATCACAGGTTAGCGGGTAGAGGAAACATGATGTACACCTGCAGTGGAGATTTCAAAAAGAAATTCTACTCCATGTACAACCCTGAGCACATTATCTAAGTGAAGTGAACCAGTCACCAAAGGACAAGCCTGTGATTCCACTAATAAGAGGTACCTCAAGGGGTCAAATTCGTGGAGACAGAAAGTACCACGGTGGTTTCCGGGGGGCTGGGGAGGATGGGAATGGGCAGATAACCCTGCTTTCCATAGTCCAGGGGAGTGAGAAGTTCTGGTGCATGAACACACCCCAGCAAGAATCAGTCTTCCTCTGTGGAGTCTGGCCTCGTCCTCCAGATGAGGTAACTTTGTGTTGCCCTTCCATCTTCAGGCTAGAAACTGAGCGTCAAAACGCCTTCAAGTTTTAGGGTTGGTCTTGCTCTGGCTTTCTTTCCGTCCTGCCCTTATTTGCTCACTTACCCAGCCTTCGTTTATCAACCTTCAAGCTGACATGGACGACGGGCTGGGGAGACAGCACACTCGGTTGAGCACTTGCCTCGCAGGTACAGGGCCTGGGTTTGACCCCCAGCGCCAACTGGTGTGGCCTCAGCAGTGTCAACGAGGGAAAGAACCCTGGGACCTGAGGCCAGGGGTGGGGGAGCCGTGGCACAAACAGCCCATCCCCTGAGCCCGGTGCCCATCCTGGGTTGGTCTCCATCATAATCTGAAATTCCAGGGCTTTGTGATCCGAGCACTGCCCGGGAATTCTTCTGTACTTCTCACCAGCGCCACAGCCTGGGGACTGATCCCCTCTGCCCCATCGAGTAAGCTGCTCTGTTAATGCTTTGAACTGCTCAGAAACTGGAAACTGAAGTTGGTCAGTCTAGAAAAGATCTGGTCGCTTGCTCAGAACTGTCAGAAACGGTAGGATCAAGATGTGCGTTCTGGTGGCTTGACTGCGGTCTCTGTGCTTGTCCCCTACCCCATAGGCCACAGCTCTGTGTGCCCGGTGCTGGTACAGACTGGGCATCCCGCACGCGTGATGCCCCCTGTCTTTACTTTCACAAGGCTTCCTGGGGTAGCCTCCGTCCTTAGACAGACCCCACGCCCCCCGTCCCTCTCTTCCACTTCTAGTAAGGACACCTGTGTTTCCCAAAACGCCAGCTCCCCAGGGCTGAAGACCTGGCTGGGACCTCCACCGTGTGGCCTTGGCAGGTCACACCACCTCACGTGTGCACTGGTTTGGTAACGCTGGCTTGCTCCAACAAGGGACCTGCAAGAGAATCCGCAGAAGGCATCGGGCGGCTCCCAGCACGTGAGAGACACCCCGCAGCTCGTCAGTCGTCATCATTATTGCTCTCTACCTTTCTTAGCTGGTCTCTCACCAGCAGAAAAACTAGCCCCACTCCAAAGATGGGTGAGATTATAGGTTCTTACCCCTTTTAAGAAAAGTCTCTTCAGAAATCCTTCCCTTCCCTGGCCACGGCACCAGCTGTGATGAGTGTATTTTACAATGTGTGTATCCTCTGACACCTCAATGTCCTAGCCACCGAGG
This sequence comes from Ictidomys tridecemlineatus, assembly GCF_052094955.1. Taxonomy (NCBI): domain Eukaryota; kingdom Metazoa; phylum Chordata; class Mammalia; order Rodentia; family Sciuridae; genus Ictidomys; species Ictidomys tridecemlineatus. The sequence goes on from NC_135482.1 coordinate 187,609,605, forward strand.
TTTATGGAGAGTGGCCAGCTCCACTGGGGTCAACTTACACTGTTTCTGTGCATCCAGGTTCCCTGGGTCCACGAGGTCCTCGGGCTGCTGTGAGCTTGGCTGCTAAGCACCCGGCCACCACCTTCTCTGACAATCGTCATCAGCTGGATGTGGAAAAAGGGAACTTTGCACCCTGCTGGTGGGAGTGCAGATTGGCATAACCATCATGAAACACAGTATGAGGCTCCTCAAAATGTTAGAAACAGAACTGGCGGTCGCCACAGTGGCGGCCACTGCATCTCGTTCCACCTCCGCGGCCCTGGGCGCCGTGATTTCGTCGGGCCCCGAGCCTATGAACGGTCAGGGCCAGTCGGCGTCCGGGTCGTCGGCGTGGAGCACGGTATTCCGCCACGTCCGGTATGAGAACCTGGTAGCTGGTGTGAGTGGCGGGGTCTTGTCTAATCTCGCGCTGCACCCGCTCGGCCTCGTGAAGATCCGCTTCGCCGTGAGTGATGGATTGGAACTGAGACCAAAATATAAAGGAATTTTACATTGCTTGACTACCATTTGGAAACTTGATGGACTTCGGGGACTTTATCAAGGAGCAACTCCAAATGTTTGGGGTGCAGGTTTATCCTGGGGACTCTACTTTTTCTTTTACAATGCCATCAAATCATATAAAACAGAAGGAAGAGCTGAACGGTTAGAGGCAACAGAATACCTCATCTCAGCTGCTGAAGCTGGAGCCATGACCCTCTGCATTACAAACCCATTATGGGTAACAAAAACTCGCCTTATGTTACAGTATGAAGGTGTTGTTAACTCCTCACAGCGGCAATATAAAGGAATGTTTGATGCACTTGTGAAAATATATAAGTATGAAGGTGTGCGTGGATTGTATAAGGGATTTATTCCTGGGCTGTTTGGAACATCACATGGTGCCCTTCAGTTTATGGCATATGAATTGCTAAAGTTGAAATATAACCAGCATATCAATAGGTTACCGGAAGCCCAACTGAGCACAGTAGAATATATATCTGTGGCTGCACTATCCAAAATATTTGCTGTAGCAGCAACATACCCATATCAAGTTGTGAGAGCCCGTCTTCAGGATCAACACATGTTTTATAGTGGTGTAACAGATGTAATTGCAAAGACATGGAGGAAAGAAGGCATCGGTGGATTTTACAAAGGAATTGCCCCCAATTTGATTAGAGTGACTCCAGCCTGCTGTATTACCTTTGTGGTATATGAAAATGTCTCACATTTTTTACTTGGCCTTAGAGACAAGAAAGTAAGCTAAAAAAGAAAGAAAGAAAGGTAATTTCAGTATGTTTGCCCAAGACAGCAACAAGCTCCTTTGTGTTTGAGACATAAAACTCAGAAGAATGCCACACAGCAAAATGGCTCATAAACATAATTTGTCTTTAATCTTTAGAAGAGCTGCTAAGTCTTCACAATTATTTCTGCTTCTTCATGTATATGGGACTTGGCTACTTCTACCTGTCATGGCTGACATCAACATGTTAAAACTGACACCAACTGTAGAGTTTCAGACATTTCTCTGTTTGATTATTCAAGTAGAAACTAATTTGCAACATTTGCTAAATGGATTAGAGGAATATGCTGCTTTTTCTGATCTTGTTTGCCTGGATTGACTTTAAATTGACCTTGTGCAAAAGCAAGAAAACAGCTTCTTAAAAGAATGTTGTTTGTTTCAAGAGTAAATTAAACTTTAACAATTTACTGAATAAAAAAAAAAAAAAAAGAAACAGAACTGGCATATGATTCAGCAATGACACTCCTGGGTACACGTCCAACGGTACGTCATGGAGACATCTGCACTCCCGCGTTCACTGAAACACAACAGCCAAGATGCAGAATTGGCCCGGGTGTCCGACAGCAGATGAACGCAGTAAATATGCCCAGTGGAATATTATTCCGCCATAAAAAGGACAGAAATCCTCTCACTTGCAACCCTGCGAATGAGCCTGAAGGACATAACCCTAGTGAAATAATTCAGGCACTGAAAGACAGGTACCACGTGATCTCACATCCATGAATTCCTGGAAGCAGAGGGTATAAGGGTGGTTACCTGGGGAGTGATTTTACCTTCTTTTACCTTCACAAGGCTTCCTGAGGAAGTCTCCATCCTTAGACAGACCCCATGCTACCTGCCCCTCTCTCCCACTTCTAGTAAGGATACCTGCGTTTCCCAAGACTCCAGCTCCCCAGGGCTGAAGACCCGCCTGTGGCCACCATTATGGATGTGTACCCAGTACACTCTGAAGGTCCAGCTCAATCTCACGTCTGTGACTTAGACCCACCTTCCCCCTGAAGCAAAGCTCTGCCATCTTCCCAAGCTGGCATTCCTTCCAGGTTGAACAAAAGTTATGAGTCATGGAGAAAGGAGTCCAAGGCGAGGCTCCGGTTTCCAAATCTAAACCTCAGAAAAAGAGAAGCACAATGTGTCCCTTGCCAAAATCATATACCAGCCCTGAAGAATCTTGATTTTACAATATTTAAAGTGTGACCTATCAAAATAACTAAATTGGACTGAGTATATTGCAGCTGTGATGAATTTCACAACAATTTAATATAATTTTAAATAATTCACATTTTAAGCTGTCGGTAAGCTCTGGGATGCGTGAGCCTTTCTATAATGAATACACATTTCAAAAAGTCATGTTGTACACAACAGGTACATACAAATCGCATTTGTCAATTTAAGAAATTAATCAATTAAGGAAAAAAAAGAATTGTCCTCCGCCAAAGAGAACCTCCACCAAGCTAAAAGGCTGATGCACTGTACTAATAATGCACCTATTTATGTATAAATGTTTCTTTCCTCCAAGAAGGCTCCAGAAGGATTTAACTCAGAACGACTTGAACTGATTTAATTCAACTATTTTGGGTGCCTCATTTTTCAGCAAATTGACCACTTTCTTTATAAGTCACTCATGAGAATTAAAAGATATCAAGCCATGATGATGCTTATTAGAGTCATAATCCCATCTCAGGCAAATTCTCCTGGAGGTTAATATAGAAGACGTATTTTTTTCTCTAAAAATACCACTAAATACTTGGATTTTCAGTTGCTGAACCAAAAAAATATTAGAGCCCCATCTGGTGGATCTGTTGCTTCTTCAGTTGACAAAATGAAAATTGACCAAGTCGTTCGTGAGCTTTCTGATTATGGCAGTCCACTCTACATTTGGGTGTCTGTTTCATCCTTCCTGAGAGGCTGTATTTCTCCCTCCAGCATCTGCCCACCACCCTCTCTTCCCTGGGGGAAACAGCCTTCATCCAGAGAGTAATTAACAGAGTTCTGCTTAATGTAGAGGAAACAGCAACTCCAAAGAGCATGTTGGCTGGGTGTGGTGGCGCAGACCTGTCGTCCCAGCAACATGGGCGACCGAGACAGGAGGATTGCAAGCTCAAAGCCAGCGTCAGCAATTGAGCAAGGCCGTTAGCAACTCAGTGAGACCCTGTCTCTACATAAAAAATAAAAAATGCTGGGGATGTAGCTCAGTGGGTAAGCACCCCTAGGTTCAATCCCTGGCACAAAAAAAAAAAAATGTTAACGAAGTAGATGAATTATATCCCAAAGTAAATTATTCTATGTGATATGCATATGATAAGTTTTTTAATTTAATAAAATTCACTTGCACTCTACAAGTATACACAAGCTAAACTAGTGGAGTTTCAGGAATAGGGTCCTGGCGGCTTCATACTCTCAACCAGAAGGTGGTGGCAGTTGGTTAAGGGGCTGGGAGAGAGACAAAGAGAAATGCTGCTTTGGGAGAAGTAAAAGCCAGTCTCCCATGAGACGTGCTCCCTGTATGTTCTGGGGACATAGAAAAATCCACTCCGGAATTGAAATGTGTGAAACCACTCGATGTGGGTGAGATCAGCCGCGCCTGGACATCTCCTCCGTCAGTGGCTGGCTCCACACGCCCATCCTCAACGTGCTCCTGGAGAGGCCGCCAGGGCGCGGATCTAAAACGGAGGGAACAAGATAAACGGTGGTTACCCAGGTGACGGTCATCATGGAGTGATATGGGAGTGACCCAAGCTTGGGGTCTCCAGTGAGAAATCGTGGAAAGGGAAGCTGCTGACCACGCGACCCCCGTCCAGCCCCCGCATCTGTATTCTCGTGGACGCCAGAGTCACCTAGTGTAGCAACCTGCTCCGCTGAAATGTTTGGGCCCCCTCCTTCCTTGTAGCTTGAGATGGCAAAATAAAACAGCTCAGCAGAGACGTGCAGGCTGAGACCCCCGGGAGGGCTTCCAGGATGGGAAGGCGAAGGCTCTCAGTGGCCTCTGTCCTGCTTCTTTCCTGGTGACACACTGCCTAAAGGGACCACCCAGCAGCCATCGAAATGAAAGCTAAACACAGGGTGTCTCTGAGCAGAGAAAGGACTCTGTTTTCTTTTTCAATATTTATTTTTTAGCTATAGGTGGATCCAATATATTTATTTTTAGGTGGTGCCAAGGCTTGAACCCAGTGCCTCACGCATGGTAGGCGAGCATTCTACCTCTGAGCCACAAGCCCAGCCCAAAGATTCTGATTTCTTGATGGAGCCTTTGAGGCTGGTTCCAGACTTTTGTTATAAGGGAAAAATAAATATCTCACTTACTCAAGACACTGGGTTTACTAACAGCTGAAGGTAATCTGATCGTATCTGATCTTGCATCCACCCAGCACTGTAACAGGGATAAACCAACAGACCATGCTGCCAAAAAAGGAAAAAGAAAGAAAGGCTGCAAAACCGTCCCTAGGAACATAATAGTGTAAAGACTACCATCTTTATTTTGAAATCACCAACAACCTAGTGAAGAAGACAGACTAGAGAGAGATTATTTCAATATGTGTTTAAGTGCCGTGAAAAGGAAACCAAATTTCATGAAGACCAACGAGAAAGTCAAGAGATATTGAAGGAAACGCCACAGGAACACCCAAAGCCCCACTGTGGATAACTTAAGGACTGGGTGCTCAGAAATGGTCAGAAGATTGCCCCGTGCAGCGGGGCGATCTGATTGAAAACTACAAAAAGTGTCCCTGGATTTGACAGCCAACGTACTCTGTGGTTTGATTTCAATGGTGAGGTGAAGGGCGGACGCCAATTGCTGAGACTGGGGGAGGCGATGGACAGGACATGCACACCTTCTCTAGGAGCCAACCAGGAGCTAGAGTGGGGATCGGGGTTTCCTACTGAGGTGCCTGCAGGGTGGGGAGAGAGGCAGCAGGCAGAGCCAAGTTCAGCTTACACGACCTCAGGCAAGTCCAAGGAACGGACCTCACCTGGGAGTGTCCACCATGCCGCATTCTGACTCCCTGTTAACTAATTCAGTTCCACGCACCACCCTGGGAGACCCATGTTTGCACATGTCTATCTGAAACTATTTTAAAAAATGGATTTTTTTTTAAAGTTTTGACAGAGTCCACGGAATCTTGGAAATCTCTAATTCCGACTTTTCATTTTACCTATGTCAAAGCCCTGTTTCGAAGAAGTACATAGTTTTGACCAAAGCTATGCGAACAGTGAACAGCAGGGATCTTGGATGTGGGCAGCTGGGGAGCGGAACATGGGACGCGGCAAAGAGGACACGTGGAGAAACAGCACATTGAAGGGTGGACCCGGGTAAGAGGACTTTATCCCAACAGGCCCCAGAAGAGGGGACCAGCATTCCAGCCTCTTCGCTCTCAATCACCTATGAAATCAACTCACGTCCTTCTCCTTCCCGCGACTCAGGATAAGTAAAAAAGTAATGCGACCTGTTTTCCAGTGAGCGGTCACCAGCTTTCCCTGTGATGCCCGAGGGGCAGGGCTTCTGGTCATCGTGCCTCTTCAGGGTCCCGTTCTCCTTTAGGAAAGTTGGAGATTTGGGCTGGGGATGTGGCTCAAGTGGTAGCGCGCTCACCTGGCATGCGTGCGGCCTGGGTTCAATCCTCAGCACCACATACAACAAAGATGTTGTGTCCGCTGAGAACTAAAAAAAAATAAATATTTTTAAAAATTCTCTCTCTCTCTTTAAAAAAAAAAAAAGAAAGAAAGTTGGAGATTTATTTTCTACTCACTGTCCCCAAAGGCCTGTTAAATGAAGGACTTCATCTTGGTGTGATCTTGTCACCTCTCGTCACCTTTCTGTAATCTCCACTGACTGCTATTTTCCTAGCAAACTTTTGAATAACAGAAGCTGTGCTACTGGTTGATTTATTGTTCCTCTGCTGACGCCCACTTTTCCTTGCTCAGCTCACAGACACTGGAACTGGGCCTTGTCATTTCCCTTTTGGCAGTTAGCCTGATGGTCGTTTCGTTCTCAGGGGGGACAGGGGCCAGGCTGCAAGGCCAAACAAGGAAGAAGGGACCCTTCTTCTTTTCTTCCCAAGCACCCTGCAGAGGTCCTGTAGCATGTAGCCTCGGGTCCGCACAGGCCAGACCAGCCTGGGCTGCCCTTGCAGCACGTTCTCTGCCACTTGGAGACACATGTTCCTGGGTACCAGCTTCGGCCTGCCCCATCCACCCCTGGCAGGATGCACATCTGTGGCTCCCATAGCGTCTCCACAGAGGTCTCCTACAGGCCCTTCTAAGTTGCAAAGCTCTTTTCCTGCTCACCTTCCCTCAGTCATAGATGCAGTAGCTGTGGTTTTCTGCCTCCCAAGACAGACACCATCTTACCCCTATTGACAGCTAACTGCCTTTTACTAATTAAAGATCCTTTATATTAATTTTTGCCTGCTTAAATTAATGGCATGGTGGCCATCCCCTGAACCTGGAAATTTTTCAAATGACTACGGGTTTAAAATCGTCTATCTGTCCTACCCGCTCCCTCCATATAAAATTAAGGGCAATCTCTATTCATTCTTATTTCCGGAGCCTTTGAAACACTTTACTTTTCATTCCTGCTCCGACCCAGAACCACATCTCTTTGCAGCTAGATGTGTCTGTCCCTCAGCACACACTGAGTCCGACACAGCATGGTAAAATTAATCTTTCATCCTATCTGTCGCTCCAGCGGCATCTGTTGCCTACCACCGGGAGCAGAAGTCCAAGCACTCCTGCCGCTGCGGGCTGCTCTCGGTCACGGAGGAAAACACGATGGAGCGAGAGAAGGGATGGCAAGGTGAGCTTTGGTGAGGGGCACCGTTCCCACAGGCCAGGACACCTTCCAGCAGCCAACCCAGGGCCACTAACCTGCACACCCCGTCTCCTGCTGCTGCAGAAGGACCCTCCTCCAGAGGACAGCTAGAGCCGTGGGCCATACAGGTGCCACGTGATGGACCCACACTGAGGCAGAACAGGAGCACCGACTGAGTCTGAAATGGCAGTACACCCCCACACAGGTGACAAGCCCCACACAGGTGACAAGCCCCACACATGCTGGGAGAACGCTGGATCTCCTGGTAAGGATGTGCTCCAGGCCCAAGGCCCGTTCCTAAGCAGGAGAGTGCAATTCAGAAGACTGAGTGCGCATGACTACCCTTCCCAGCCCTGCCACAGCCCACTCACAGCTCGTCAATGACATCTTGAACCAAAGAAGTCAACTCTTTAGCCAGCTGTGCTGGACAGAACAATGCCCCCCAAGGTTATGTGTACCTGTGTGCATGGTGTGTGTATAGAATGTAATAAGGTGCATTTCCTATCCACATGGATTTCTGCATGAATCCATTTACGTTAGTTTAGCCAGGAAGGATTGGCCAGTCCCACCCTGTGGGCAGGCCATCAGTCTTGACTCTCGGGCAGGAATGGACACCGAGTCCTGAGCAGAACTTCTTCTGCTGGGAAACCTCAGTGATTGCTTCAGGCCTTTCACCTGATGAGGGGAGGCCTTCCCCATACACTGATAATACACTCCTTGACTTAAAGTCGGTTGGGTGTGGATGTTAACCTTCGTGGCAACCCTTAGAGTTTCCATGAACACCTGGACACGATAGCCCACCAAGTGGACACATACTACTGACCATCACACGGGGCAAGGAGGCTTTCCGTTTTCAAGGGAATTGAGGCTGCTGATCAGCTGACCTTAAATGTAAGGAAATGGCTCTAGATTATCTGGGTGGGTCATTACAGTCTACGCAAGAGGGAAGCAGAGGACTGGGTGTCGAGGTAATGGCGTGGGGAAAACGGTGAGAGCCCACGCTGGCTTTGCCGTGGAGGGCATGTGAGCCAGGGCATCCCGGCAGCCTCCAGGACCTGAAGAGGCCACAAAGCGGATTCTCCCCCAGCGGCTGCAGAAACTCACAGCCTGCCACCACCCTGCTCTAGCCCAGGGAGACCCATTTTGGACTTCTGACCCCCAGAACTGTAAGGCAACAAACGTGTTGTTTTAAGGTACTAAGTTGTTACAGCAGCTATAGAAAACTAATCCACTGGATGATAAAGATCTGGGGTAATCTAGTGCCAACTTACCTCTCAAATATCATTTCCCACTTTTCAAGACCACCCCCACTGATGGCACGGTCTACTCACAAAGCCACGGATATAAATGACCTTGCATAAGTCCCCCCGATTCCAGGCTCTCCATCAACCTATCATTCAAAGTCAAATTCTTTAGTATCCAAAAAGCCAAACCAGAACATCCCAGTTCATAGGCATTTTTGCTTTGAACTCATAGTACTTGGTCATTACCATATGACACATCTTTCCCTCTATAATTTGCCTTTGTTATTTAACTCATGTAGTTTCTTCATTTTCCTAACAATATATCTTTTCTGCTTAGGAGTATAAAATCCACCAAAGCTAGTATTTTATGTTAAATTTCTTTTTTTTTTTCTTTTGAAGGAGGGTTACACTGGGAACTGAACCCAGGGGTGCTTTACCACTGAGCTACATCCCCAGTCCTTTTTTTATCTGTAATTTTAAGACAGGATCTCGCTTAGTTGTTGAGGCTGGCTTCAAACTTGCAATCCTCCTGTCTCAGCCTTCCAAGTCACATAAGCATGTACCACATACCCAGCTATGTTATACTTCTTTGTATCTCCAGCAACTAGCAAAACAAGTCATACATATTTCACATATCTATGAGTAGGATTAATGTTGAAGAGTTAAGTATAATAAGATAGTAACCATTTACTGTATTGTCCTATACTTAAGAATAATGAGGGTAAAATTTCACCCTGGAAGATACAAATATATACATATATTCCATTATGTATAGTAATTAAAACAGGATGAAATTGGTTTAATTTAATTGAATAAATTAAGCAGCATTAAGAGCTTAAAAAAAGCTTTAAATTATAACTGGGGTCTTGCTATATGAAAATGTGGCATAGAGCAGAAGTTATTGAATAGATGCAGAAGTTATTTACCCTTCAAATACAATGATAAAATTGACCATATATTTAGGGAAAGTTAGATTCCTACCTCTTTGCTATCTGCCCCCAATTTGATTCCACATGGAGTATATTTAAACATTTTAAATTTTTTATTTGTTTGGCAATGGTGAGCTAGATTGTTCAAATTCTACAGAATGTAGCTAAAAGTGCTGGATAAAATATTTGAAAACTTCTAACAGCATCAAAGAGCAGCAGGTAGAAAGGAATGGCTGAGCTAAAGGCCCATGAAAATTGCAAACTCTCAGGCAGGGGATGTGGCTCAAGCAGTGGCGCACTAGCCTGGCATGTGCAGGGCGCTGAGTTTGATCCTCAGCACCATATACAAATAAAACAAAGATGTTATGTCCACCGAAAACTAAAAAAATAAATAAATAAATATTAAAAAATTGCAAACCCAGAGAGACACACCTGGACAGAGTCACTTTTGCCCTAAAAATAGTTGCCAGTACAGACAAACTTGAACTTTCATTGGGGGTGCATGGAAAGAGGAACTATTTAAGGGAATAGAGGATGATAAATTTCCAGAACTGAGCTAAGATAGCCAACCACAGATTTCAGAAGTCTAAGGTATCCCAAGTTAGTAAATAAAAAGAAAACCAAACCTAGATATATCATTGGGAAACTCCAGAAACCCAACCAAGAGAGAAATCTGAACAACCGGAGAGAAAAACAAAGGCAGATTGCTTGCAAAGAAGCCATCATGAGATGGACCCCTGACTTCCCTATGGCAACCGTGAAAGGAAGAGGTGTGGTGTCTCAGGTTATTTAATAGATGTCTGCCTCCAGCCCTTATCCCTAAGAAGGAGGGTAAGAGATGCAGCTCCTGTGTGTTCCCATGCACCTGGCCATAACGCTGTCTGAGTGTTCCCTTTCATCTGTTTCACGAGTCCTTCCGGCAGCGGCCATGGGGCAAACACTGCCCAGACTCACATCAGATCTACTCCGTAGCAAAGTGTTTACATTTCCCCTCAGGAATGGGACGCTCACTTATGAGGGTGGCACCTCTTCTTGCTGCCACTGTGTGTTAGACGTTGTGATCCGTTCTTGATGTTCAAGGTCAAGTTCAATATTCATAAGGTCTCTGTGAAAACAGTGCTTTTATCTCCAGGTAATGGACTGAAAACTATGAGCCTGGGAGAAATTCAACACATTTTCTCCATGGTTTCACAGCAAAGGAAGTGGGTCTCTGACCTCAAATCCTGTGCATTTTTCATCTCTTATGCTATATCCCCAAAAAGCTCACAATTCAAAGAGTAACACAGATTATGTGTGAGGACCAAAGGCTGGTCTACTTTGATCATCTAATTCTAACAATTCTGCATACTTCATGAAACACACATACAAAAGCATCAGTAAGTACTTTTCCTGAATTAAAAAACAATTATTCTCAATCTCGAATGTTTGTACCCAGAGAATAATAAATGTTCCCCTATTCAAGTGTCTAATTTAATAATAGAACATTTAGTATTGCATATTTGCCTTAATAGGCCACTTGCTGAGGATTATTTCCAGATGCAGTTTTCTAAATAAAAGGATGTATCTGTCTAAATACTGTGGAATAGCTTTTTTAAAAATGTATTTAATAACAAGCATGTTTTAGTAGGTAATAATTCTCACTAGTACAGGCTGAAGTTTGCTGTTGGTTTTATGTGGTCAAAGATGGTTACTATATCTTACTGTCAGGTGGGAGAATTTGTGATAAAGCATGAGATTTCTAAATTTTTATAACGCCCATTTCAAATCCTTCCTTTTGGGAGGAGAAGAGTTTAGACTTCCCACTGTTCAAGTACCTCCTGATCTACTGCTATTTAACAAACCATTTGGAAGCAGGTGGGAAGAAGGCTAGACCCAGAGACTTCAACGTGACTAAATGACTCCCTAGATCTGTGCTGCCAGCACCGCAGCCATGTGGGGACACAGAGCTCTGGAAACGTTGCTGGTCCTGGTGGGGGTGAGTTCTGAGTATAAAAGATACACCAGTTTGTAAAGTATGAAAAAGGAAGTCTGAAATATCTTGGTAATTAATTTATTATGATTATCTGTGGAAATGATCGATTTTAGACACGCGGGGTTATCCAAAAACATGTGATTGATTTCACCTGGATCGTCTCACCTTTTTTTTTTTTTTTTTTTTTGGTACTCAGGATTGAACTCAGGGGCACGCAACCACACTGAGCCACGTCCCCAGCCCTATTTTGTATTTTATTTAGAGACAGGGTCTCGCCGAGTTACTAAGAGTCTCATTAAGTTGCTGAGGCTGGCTTTGAACTTGCCACCCTCCTGCCTCAGCCCCCTGAGCCGCTGGGATTACAGGGGTGCGCCACCTCGTCCGGATCTTCTCACCTTTTTCTAACGTAGCTACCAGGAAACTTTTCGTTACCATGTAGATGGGTTCTGGGACTCACACTGGGTTTCGCCTGAACCAGGCCATCTCTATGGAAAAGCAGCGTCTCCTACCGGGGACACTGCTCCTGTGGTCCACTTACGATGGAGCAGCTAACGCAAACCCTATAAAAGCATAAGATCAGGTCACTTCTCTCTCCGCACCCACCAGGGGCTCCCACCTGAGTCACAGGAAGAGCCCGCATCCCTATAATGGCCTTGTCCAGCTCCACGACATCATCCCTCTGACATCGCTTCCCCCTCTCTCCCCCTCACTCCCCTGACCCAACTCCACAGGCCACCTCACTGCTCTTAAAGCCCCCGATGCCTTGGCACTCTGTTCTGTCCACCTGAAACTCCCCTGCCCTGGTTAGCCTCGGGCTGACTCCTTCCCTTCGCTCAGTAAGACTTAACTATCCTTCATTGAAAGTGTAACACCCCCCCGAATCCCCACACCCTCTTATTCTGCCTTAACTTTTTATTTTTCTATAGCCTTTGCCACCTTTAAATCGACCTCATCATTTACTTCTCATGTGGAGTCTGCTTTCCATTCTCCGTCTTTCCCCACTAGAACGGAAGGACGACGGATCAGGAAGACTTCTGTTTGCTTTACTGATGTGCTCCAAGCACCAAGACATCACCAGTACGCAGTAAGTCCTTGGATAGTAACTGCTGAACAGACGGGGGCGGGGGGAGGCCATTATTGTGTAGCACAACTGCTCTGCACTTCCAGAAGACCCTCAGCGGTAAAGGCGGGAGAGTTTTTCCACATAGTTGGGGGGACTGAGGAACCAGGCACCAGGCAGAGCTGAATGATTCTTTGCCTCTTACAATAATCTCCCGAACCCCCTGCAGGCTGTGAAAATCTTAAATATAAAAAAAAAAAATGTCTTATTCACATAGGTATCTCTCACCAAGAATAAACCCAATGGTAAATTGAATATGAATCCCACTTCTTCGCTGTCCTGTACTGAACTTATACCACACCCCTGTCGTGTTGGGGCAGGGAGAAGCTATTTATTTTCACATCCTCGGACTTGGGCCTTGAACACGTGAGCTGATTCGGACCATGTGACCTTAGCACACCCGACACAAGCAGAGGCTTACAATGTCCTTACACAGATTGGCTTGGCCCTCTCATGCTTGTAAACTCCTTTGTGAGAAGACAGACGCCCGGGAATCGCAGATCGCCCAGCCTGGACCTCAGGGAGTCACCTGGAGCAGGCCTCAATTCAACCCACAGGGCCAGAGTGAGAAATAACAGGGTTTTGTTGTTTTTGTTTTATGCCATTGAGAGTCTGTGCTTCTTTCTTGTGTAGCAAAAGCTGACTAGTACAAAAAATGATACATAGTCACACTAAAAAAAAAATGAATTACAGATCTAAGGGAGAGAAGTTACATGAGTTGTCTGCCCTCCCCCAGCTGACGCCTGAGCCCTGACCCCTGCCTTGTTGGATTTATTGTTACCTGTATGTGTTGCTCCTGACTCCTGACCTACTGCTCTGTTTTCTACTCTTTGTTTTGTGCCCAATGAAAATATACCATGGGGCTGGGGATATAGCTCAGTTGATAGACTGTTTGTCTCCCATGCACAAGGCCCTGGGTTCAATCCCCAGCACTGCACAAAAGAAAAGAAAAGAAAAGAAAGAAAGAAAAGAAAAGAAAATATACCACTGACCTCTATACTGGCCGCTGTCTAAGGTAGCTGGTCTTGCAGTCCCACATCACCTTGGCCACTGCCTTCCTGTACTAAGCCACATTTGGCTGGATACACTTGTCAAGTTTGACTGACTAGCCTGGCTTGACCTCCTGCCAGGTCTGTGCTCTACCACAGCACACTGCCCAGACCCTGGAGAGAGCAGGTCTATTCAGGGAGGTCAAAAGCACATAGACAAGGGCTGGAGATGTGGCTCAAGCGGTAGCGCGCTCGCCTGGAATGCGTGCGGCCCGGGTTCGATCCTCAGCGCCACATACCAACAAAGATGTTGTGTCCGCCGAGAACTAAAAAAAAATAAATATTAAAAATTCTCTCTCCTCTCTCACTCTCTCTTTAAAAAAAAAAAAAAAGCACATAGACAAGTTAAAAGAACTAGGATCTTGGGTATCAGAGTTAAGAGAAAGAGAAATAGTTTGGGGAAATATTCATAACATACAGAAAACCAGCCAGACATGTATAATCAATTACCCAGAAAAACCAGCTCCAAACAAGAACAGCATTTTTCCCAAGCAGAGGGCAGAATTCATTTCACATTTTATTCTCTCCTTGAGCACCCCAAGCAGGCCTTGTCTAATGCCTTGAGAAATCACGAAACCTGCCAGGCATGATGGTGCACACCAATAATGCCAGTAGCTTGGGAGGCTGAGGCAGGAGGATCCCGAGTTTTGGCAACTTAGCAAGGCCCTAAGCAACTCAGTGAGACCCTGCCTCTAAATAAAATATGAAAAAGGTCTGGGGATGTGGCTCAGTGGTTAAGCGCCTCTGGGATCAATCCCCAGTACCAAAAAAAAAAAAAATTTAAAAAAAAATCACCAAACTTACTCCAAAGCCCATTAGATGCAGAAGCCGGCAGACAAGTGAGGTCACACCATAAGATGAAAAACTGTCACTTCAGAAATGATCACCACTGAACCATCACATGGCACCCCATAAAAATGGGCCATTTATGTGTCAAGGTAAACTTTTTTATTTAAAAATTTAAAAATATGGAGTCCCCATGCTGCTACTGTGGGACTCTCTGCAGGTCCAACTTACTGTCAGCGCTGCTGCCGTGCAAACGCTCAGGCACCGCTCTGGCTTCTACAGCTGAAATCTCCCTGAGTGTGAAGTTTGTACAACTGCTTCCTTTGGGTTCCTTTTGTAAGTTCTGATCATTTGGCTCCAAAAATGCAAAGCTCTCAGAAACCATTATCAACCCATCAGGGCTGGGTCCCCTTTTCCTGGTGGTGGACTCTTCTCCATCATCCCTGCCGGTGAAGTCACCTCCCTGTGTTGGTGAACTGCATCAATGCATATTCAGGGAAGGCCAATCTTCTAGTTAATGACCAAAAAAAAAAAAATCTAAATTACTGGATGTATTTTATCTTGTCTTATTTCTTCCTTTTATAAAATTAATCTGTGGGCCTCTCCCACATGTTTGGGATCATTTTTTAAACTTTTGATTCAACAGGAAGCCTATTCACAAAACGGACACAACACGGGATCCAGAGCTCAGAATGAAGCCAGATTTACAGATAGGTAGCAGTGTAATTAGGTCAATCAGGTCTAATATCCAGTAAGATGAAGAAAATGGAGACCATTATGGAGAACGGAGTCCAGGAAACAGAACCGCACCTGGGGAAACTGAAATGTCAATGTCCCCAAGCCCCGGAACCCATCCTAAAGAAATGGTTAATGAAGCAGCTCCCCGCAAACGGGGGTGCTGATCAAACCACCCCAGGCCCTTCCTGCCCAGATCACTCCTCCAGCCCACCTGTCCCCACCTCTGGCCTTCCCACCTGCATTCTATCACTGCAGGACAGAGGGAACCAAGGACAGGAGTGTGGGAGGAAGAAAAGAAGACCCTAGCTATAAAAAGGGAAGACCTCGCCTTCCCCGGATTCCACCTTTCAGGTCCCCTTCTTCCTCCGGGAGGAAGTCTTTTCTGCTGTCCTTTAATAAAGCTTCCACTCTCCACTCTCCACTCGCCTCTGCGTGCCTCTGACTCGTCACCGGTAAACAGCAGTAACAAGACCCCAGACATTGCCAGAAACCCCAAAGCCCCTCAAGCACCTATTAGTCCTCTCCCTACCCAAAGTTATCCCAGCTTCTGACTTCCAACACCAGAGATTGGTTTTGACCATTTTGAACTTCACACAGATGGAGTCCTAAAGTGTATACACGTTTACGTCCGCCTTCTCCCGTTCAGGCACATTTCACACTGTTTCCACGTGTTTGCATGATGCATTTATAGTTCAGTCATAGCACTCCGCTGACCGAAGACACCACGTTTGGTTCATCCACTCTGTGATTGATGGACACTAAGGTTGCTGCCCATCCAAACGGTGCGCTGAGAACACAACACTCTCCTACCTGTCGTTTAATGAGCATATGCATGTATTTTGGTTGGGATTGTATGTAGCAAGGATCGTTTTGAATTTAGAAATTCTTCCTATAATTCTGAGTACCTTGAAGTGGCGGATTACATTCTAGGTTCCAGACCCAAACTTTCAGAAAAAGCCTCTTTACCATCTTCCCTTATTTGAAAAAATAAACAGATTCATGTGGAAGAAAGAGTCACCAGGAGTGAAGATTCTGCTGCTCATCACTCCGCTAAAGCTGGGGAGTCAGGCTGGAAAGAAAAACAGCCTCATTCAAAGCCACCCTGGAGGAAGGTAGAGAGAGTTTTCTGTCTCCAATCTCCATCTTTGGGGGCATAAACAGCTTTTATAAGAGAAGAGGGGCACAGTGGGTACATATCTCCATATTTAACTGCCCACGGGGAACAGGCCACTTTCCTGTTTTTCAACACTTCCTGTTGAAAAGCAGTTCCTCAATCTATACTGAGAAAGAGAAAGTAACAACTGGGAAATTGGGAAGAAAAATATTTGGGGGCTTTTAATTTCAAGGGGGCTTAGTTACAAAAGGATTGAAACATTGAGATGGATCCAAATATTAACAGCACAGGACACACAGCAGGAAAGAATATCAGCATTTAAGTGACTTGTGCTATTATCTTAAGGGGAGGGTGTAAGAAATTTTAATGTTCCTTATATAGTTTAGTCACTGTAGAAAATAAATTCTGTCAGCCAGAACCCAAGGGCCAAGCAGATTTTGCCTTGGTCTATCCCAAGTTGACTTTCCAGAGGGCTAGTGGATGGAAGGTAATATTAGAAGAACATGAAAATAGGATCCTACCAATTGTCAGTGACCCATCTCAGCCTCTCCTCACCAGAACGCAGAAGCAGGGCACAGAGCATCATGGGATGCGGGGAACAATAGCAGCAGACACTAAAACAGTCTTTGTTGGGCTGGGGCTGGGGCGCAGTGGTAGAGCACTTGCCTGGCATGTGTGAGGCACTGGGTTCGATTCCCAGCACTGCATATAAACAAATGAACAAAATAAAGGTTTATTTATATGGTTTTTATTTATATATCATATAAATAAATGAACAAAATAAAGGTTTATCAACATCTAAAAAAATATTCTTTGTTGGAAAAAAATAGTCTTTGCTGAAAACGTAAAACAGCACAGCCTCTTTGAATCATCCTTTGGCAGTTTCTTACAAGGCTAACTTCCTCTTACATACCATCCAAAAATCATGCTCCTTGATATTTACCCAATGGGACTGAAAATGTATATACACACAAAAACCTGCACATTTGTTTGCAGCAGCATATTCATAACTGCCCAAACTTGGAAGCAACCAAGATGCCCTTCATTAGGGGAATGGATGAGCAAACATGGTGCATCTAAACCATGGACTCAAGAAAAGAGCTCTTGAGCACCATGAGATGCCACTTCACTCCCTTTAGGACAGCTGCTATGAAAGAAAGAGGGAGGAAGAAAAGGAGAAAGAGAGAGAGAAGGGGAGGAAGGGAGGGAGGGAGGGAGGAAAAAAATAACAAGTACTGGCAAGAAATTGGAGAAATGGGAACCCTGTGCACTGTTGCCGGGAGTGTAAAATGGTGCAGAAGCTGTGGAAAGTACTGTGGAGGTTCAGTTGCCCTTGGGACCACATAAGGTGTCACAAGAGTGACTCCCCACAAAACTCACACTCAAATAGTCCTATGTGCTAGAATGAAGTCGATGACCTGGGAGGGAGACAGGGCCCTGGGCCCCTCTTACCTCTGAGGTCCCAGAGCACCAGGAATACCACCAAGAAGAGCAGCTCCACTGTTTCCTGACAAGGTCTCAGCCATTCCAAGTCCTACAGCCATTGCTTCAACGGGGCAATGGCCTGTACGTGAACTAGCTCCCTTAGGAAACTGCCCTGTTCCTCCAGAGTTTTCCAGAGCTGGGTCTCCCAAATGCCACTCCATGGCAGAGCTCTCCAAATCCCACAAGAAAAAAAAAAGTGAGAAAAATAAAGATGAGCTTTTTCAAACTCAGCAAGTTTCAAACCTTGCCTTTTAGATCATATCCTCACTCCACGGGGGACTTGGAGTTAATTTTTAAACGAAATGATAATGACAGAAAATGAAAGTTCATGTATGTCCAAATAGAAAGTTAGCTGTCCTGTATTGATACCAAAAATAGTGTAAAATTTTCCTAAGCCACAAAAATTTCAAAAATCTGGGATTCATGGTGCTAGATGAGTATATAGATGAACTCTACTCTTCCAAGAATCTAAAGTACATATAAGAAAAGATCAGCTGCTTGAAATCATCACCTAATCCAGAAAACTGCACACAACCCAGAGGCCCACCCAGTCTCCTGCGACAGCTGCCTACCCACAGACTCTCTGTGCTTCCTCTCCTCTTCCTCAGCTCGATGACTAAAACCAGGCAACAGAAGGGAGGAGGTGGAGATAATGACTAAGTCAGCCATCTAGATTGGAGAGTCAGATCCCTGAAAACACGGGTTTTTTAAAGCCCACCCCACAGTTGATCCTATGCCCAGCCAGGCCCTAACACACCAGGCCTGAGGCCCAAATGGAATCTTCTGCTTAACGGACCAGGTGTCAGGAGTCAAGCACAGCATCCCCCAGGCCTCCGTATGACTCTAAAGATCATGGCTTGTCCGGGATTCACACGTCCCTTCAGAGCTTAAAGGACAAGTGTGAACTGAGAGCATTTTCCAGAAAAACCATCCCCTAAAGCCTCAACTGGAAGACAAGATTCCTTTGCTTTGGAAGATTCTTCCATGGGCTATTTTTTTTAATTAAATAAGTAGGATAACTACATTATTAGACACTAAGTCAAGAGTTATTATAAAAATCGACATCAAGGAATATTGGCTTGTGTAAGATGAAATGTCTTCATCCACATCCATTCTCAAATTAGGCTTATTTCTCTCTGGCTTTGCAGAAATGGTTCCTCCAGTGAACTTGAATCACTTTCCTGGGATCCTTCAAAACAAAAGGGAGGCTGCTATTCATTAGTATATAGAGCCATTTGAGAGACAGAGATGTCAACTCCTCAATGACCAGCAGGCCAGCTAGGAAAACTATCCCAGTAGCCCCTCGGTCCAGCACCTTTCCTGCAATCAAGCCATATATGCACCACCCTTCAGCTTCTCAGATCAAGTCCTGCATTTGATCAAATGATACAACTTACTAGCAGAGGCTCTTAGACTGTGCTCCACGGGGAAGGGACCATTTTGAGGGGAAGAAGGTGTGGGTTCAGGTGGAGGCATTGGAATGGCTGAAACTCCACCCTTTGTTCAACCAGAGTGAATTCACTGTTTTATTTTTCTTCCATGTAAAAGTTCAAGAAAAAACACATCCCTTTGGACCAAAAGTCTGCACATCCCTCATAAATGTGAGCATGTTTTGCAAACTATAAGGCATCATGCATGTATATGTATGTATATTTTTCTACTGTATACACACAGAAGGGGAAGTATACTGGTTATTGGAATAGGCAAACCAACACTCTTGAATGCCCATTTTACAGGTGAGGAAAATGGGGTAAATTCACGTGGTCACAATATTTGAGAATGACTAATTCCAGGCCGCACTGTTTCTTCTTTGCCCGGCTCCCTACCTTCAGCCTTTGCATGTGGCTGCAGGAGTGCCACGATCCTAGTTCTAAAGCATCCTGTGGATCCCAGCAGAAAAGACTGGCAAGGTGAGCTTCTACTGCTGTTAATAGTATTATCACACCAACTGTCAAACATGTTTTCAAATTGTTTTTTTTTAATTACTCTTTCTTTTCTAAAATAACTCATGACTACTTTTTAAAAACAGAATCCTGATTCTTCTATGGCAACCAAGTCAGTAGGCTCCACCTGGCGTTTATTAGACTCAATGAGAAAGAAAAATAGCCCAAAGTTCTGATCCCTGAGTGTTTTATTTGCTCTGTGCTGTGCTTTGCTGTCTTCGTCACCAGAGCCCATATGGTCGCAGTGTTGCCTAAAACATGATTGTCATCTTTCTCAATAACTCTGATGAGGAACCATATTTATAGCTGCAATCTGAAATACATGGGGGGAGCCATCTAGTGTTTAGAAGTTGGCATTTAGGAGTTACATAGAACATCCCTCCTCCCTAAATTTGATTTGCCATCTGTGTTCATTTGCAGTGCTCCTAAGCATCAACACAGGGTATGTGTTCCATTTGGGGGAAAAATAGTGTAAGAAACAAGAGCTTGTTCTGCTGCCTTGCAGAAGAGCTCCTGGTGTTTGGAGCAAGGAACTTAGCTCCAAGGTTACTGCAAGTTCCTCCTTTGGTACTGGTCACCTCAAGGAAAGGACATTTAAAGGGATGGCCCATTTGAAGTAAATATATTGTATGTTCAGAAGCCTCCCAAACAAGCCTGTGTTCTAATTAGCTGTTTTTCTGACATGAAAATAGGACTTGGCTATCAGTGGTGCAGGCAACAGTCCACCTGATGAATTTCAGGAGCATCAGGAAGGCCCAGGACATCTCGCCCCACCAACTGCTTTGTCCTGGCTCATTTTATAATGGATCTATTGAGATGCAATTGACAGAATGAACTGAATTTTTTTAAACAAATTGTGATTCCATGAGTCCTGGCATGTGCACACGGCATGAGACCACCATCACCACCACCATCAATATCATGAGCATTTCATCACCCTCAGAAGTCTCATCCTGCCCCTTGGGCTCCCCTCTGCCCTGCTCTGCTTTCTAGCAATATGGATTAGATTGCATTTCTAGATTATATAAAAATGAAATATGGATTAGTTTGCATTTCTCAATTATATAAGAACAAAATCATCTGTACTCTTTGTCTGGCTTCTTCATTCAGCACAATGTCAGGAATTCTTCCACGTTGTCATATGCACCCATATTTTGTTTTTTTTTTAACTGATAAGTAGTATTTCATTGTAGGTATAGGCCACATTTTGTTGATCCAGTCATCTTTTGATGGGCAGTTAGGCTGTTTCCAGCATTTGGCTATTACAAATAAAAGTTTACAAATTGTAATATATTTATTACAAATATAAGTTTTTGTGTAGACCCTTTTCTTCTAAGTAAATTCCAAGGAGTGAAATAATGGGGCCACGTGGTTGGTATATGCATAACATTTTAAGAATCTATCTGGTTTAGTCAGCTTTTTTACCACTACAACTAGAAAACCTGATCAGAACAATGGTAGAGGAAGAAAAATTTATTTGAGGGCTCACGGTTTCAGAGGTCTTAGTCCATAGAAGACAGGCTCCAATCCTCCTCGGGGCTCGAGGCAAGGATGAACATCGTGGCGGGAGAGTATGGTGGAGGGAAGCAGCTCACATCATGATCAGAAATCCACACCCCAATTCCGACCTCTTCCCACACCCTACCACTTCAGTTACCACAAGTTAATCCCTATCATGGGTTAAATCACTGATTGGGTTAAGGCTCTGAGGATCCAATCACTTCTCCTCTGAACCTTCTTGCCTTGTCTCACATGTGAGATTTTGGGGGGCACCTCACATCCAAACCATAACACTGTCTATTTCCAGACAGAGTGGTTGTATCATTTCGCATCCCACCAGCAATGTGTGAGCCTTCCCCTGGCTCCAAACCTTCACCAGCACTTGCTATTTTCAGCTTTTGTATTATCACCGTTCCAATGGGCATGTAAGAGTATCTCATTGCTATTTTAATGTTACTTGCCCTCGTGACTAATGAAGGGCAGCATCTTTTTACGTGCTTATTTACCATTTATAAACCTTTTTTGATAAAGTGCCTGTTCAAAATCCTTTGGCCAGTTTTATTAATATATGATTGTATATTTTAACTTTTTTATTTATTTTTAGTATGGAGAATTGAACCCAGGATCTCACACATACTAGGCAAGCACTCTCCACTGAGGTATAACCCCAGCCCTTTACTGAATTTTTAAAACACCGTATTGTTGAACTGTGAGAATCTTTTATATCATCTAAAGTCCTTTGCCAGAAATGAGTGGCAAACATTCCTCCTAGTCTGCCACTTATCTTTTCATTTTATTAATAGAATCAAAATTCTTATTTTGCTGTCAAATTTATTGACATTTCCTTTTACAGTTCATGGTTTTTGTGTCTCATTTAAGAAGACCATGCTAAGACCACTAGGATATCTTCCTGTTTTCTTCTAGAATTTTAAATAGTGTTAGCTTGTCAATTTAAATAAGCAGGAGCTCATTATTCTGAGGCTGACTCCATACTTTGAATTCCTATATTAGGAGCTACCACCTAACTTAGAAATACGGGAGACAGCCAAGTATCAACCAATTCCAAGCAACAGGATTTCAGCCAATGACAGGCAAACAACTCGTCATGCCACGCCCAAAGGAGGAAACTGCATTAACGCACCACGCCCAATAGGCAGATGCGTAACATTAGCTCATCAGATGCTTCTCTGCTTGGCTTCTGCCTCTGTCTTATATAAGCTTTGGCTCCTGCTGATGGGAGAAGATCTCTGAACCTTTCTTCATTCTGAGTACCCAATTCATGAATCATCTTTTGCTCTAATAAATTCTGCTAAATTTAATTTGTGTAAGGTACTAGGCTTTTCTTTTTTCTGTTAGCATGACAAATTAATTTTCAAATGCTAACTCAACCTTGCATTCCTAGTATAAACCCATTTGTCCGTGAATTTTGACTTGCTAAAAATTTTTCAGAAATCTTCTATCTAAATTCATGGGAAATATTGATTTGTAGTTTTCTTGTAATGGCTTTGATTTCAATTTCATGGTGATTCTGTACTAAAAGAATTCAGGAAGAATTATTCCTCCCCTATCTTTCTGGATGCATTTATTTACAATATACATTATTTTTCCCTCTAAAGATTAGGTAGAAGTCATCTGATTATAGGATTTTCTTTTAGAAAGGTTTTTATCTACAATTTGATTTATGTATTAGTGAATTTAGGGATATTCAGCTTATCTATTCCTTCTTGAGTGAGATTTTCTAGCTGCCATTTTTCAAATAATTTGTCTTTTTCTTTAACTGGTCCAATTGATTGGCATGATTCTATTTATATAATCTCTTTTTTGGAGTGCCAGGAATTGAACCAAGGGGGGCTTAACCACTGAGCCCTTTTTATATTTTATTTAGAGACAAGGTCTTGCTAAATTGCTTAGGGCCTTGCAGCTTTGAACTCAGTGATCCTCCTGCCTCAGCCTCCCAAGCCACTAGGATTACAGTTGTGCAGCACCACACCCAGCTCTTAAATGTCCATTTAATGGTCTTCCTTTTCTCATTGCTGATATTGGCAATTTGTACTCTCCCCCCATATCTCTCTCTCTATATATATTTTTTTTCTTTGCCCACCAGCACCCCTATCATTTCACTAAAAGCTTATTGGTTTTATTGATCTCAAAGAACCAGATGTAAATTCATCCATTTTTTCACTACTCTTTTCATTTTAACTCTCATTTTCTTCTGCTTACATTTACTTTAACCTCCTCTTTCTGATTGCTTAATGGAGAAGCTCAGAATGTTGATTTTAGAATTTTTCCTTTTAAAATATATGTTCAATTTTATAACTTTCCCCTCTAACACTGCTTTAGCTGCATCCCACAAAGAAGTCATGTTTTTATTTTCATTCAGTTCAAAAATATTTTCAAATTTCTTTTTGTGATTTCTTCTTTGATCCATAAGTTAATCCAAAGTATATGATTTTGTTTCCGAATACTAAAAAGTTTCAAGGTATCTTTCTATTATTTACTTCTAGTTTAACTCCATGATGGCTTGTAATGTTGCATAATTTCAATTATTAAAAAATTGTTAAAATTTATTTTATGGCCCAGAATATGTCCCCTTTAAGCTGAATATCTATTGTCTTGTTGTTGGGTAAAGTGTTAGAACACTTATAAATACATGTTAATTAGACCTAGTTGATCAATGGTCTTTTTCAAGTATTCTCTATCTTTACTAATTTCCTCTCAATTATTGATTATTGCCCAATCAGTTATTGAGAGAGGAGTGTTGCGATCTCTAGCAAGAGTTATGGAGTTCTCCATTTCTCCATCAGTTCTGTCCATGTCTGCTTTGTGTATTTGAATTCTTTATTATGTACATATGCATTTAGAATTATTATGTCTTCCTAATGAACTGACCTCTTCATGATTACAAAATGGCTCTCCTTACTAACATTGGCCTGGTACATCTCCCCCATCATTTTAACCTCTCTGGGCAGTAGACAGCAGATGGTTGATTGCTTAGTTACCTCACAACATTTGCCTTTAATTGTGCTGGAGAGCCCTTTCCTACTCAATACAATTAATGGCTGGATTTAAATCTGCTTCTGATTTGTTCTCTATTTGTCACTTCTGGGGTGGAGGTGGGTGTTCCCTTCATTTTTCTTCTTTTTCATTCTCTTCTGGATGGGGTTTGTGAATCTATATTTTAAATTCCTTATTAACTACACGTCTTAGATTTGTTTTCTTAGCGATTGCCTCAGAATTCACACCACGCATCTCTAACCCATCAGTTTACCTTCCAGTAATGTTATACTGTGCTACTAGAGTGTGAAGATCGCACGACATTGCGCTTCTGTCTGTGCCATCTCTGTCATACATTTCACTTGTACGTACGTTCGTCCCTTTATACGAAGGCTATGGTTTTTGTCACTAGTCCAACACTTTTCTGGGTTCAAAATATGAACTGAAGCATCTGAGCAGGTTTTGAGCACAGTGGGGATGGGAAGAAAGTCTGACCGTGTTAGATGAATAAATAGTACCAGTGGACAAGCAGGACACAAAAGGCTGAGGCCACTTTTTAACTTTGGGGAGGGCAAGGCTGAAAGTCTGATGGGTTGAGAATTCTCACCCATTTCCCCACCATCCTGCCCAGATTTAGAATGCTGAACAGTGCACTCAGGGCAGTGATCTTTGCACTTGAAAGCCACGAAAAATTTAGGCAAAGTAAAGAAAATGTCAGATCATAGCTTAATTATGGATGCGGTCAAGCCCTTGTTATAACAAAGTTAAAAATAAAGATTTCACTGGACATCATTCTAAAATATATATTAATCCATCAGGAAATTTTGTTTATAAAATATTGAAATTTGCAAGAAAGACTCAATAAATATAAAGTTTCCCCCTGTCTTATCATCTCTCATACCCACTCCCACCCTCCCACTGGCCTGGACTTCAAAACACAGAACCGGAAAAGATTGAAGAATCTACCAATTCCAGTCTTGGCCAGATTTCTGGTGACAGCAGTTCCAGGTTTAAGGATTACTGTTCCTAAGTCTCCGTGGCGTCTTAGCGCTTGACTAAGAATTGCTGGCACACAGGAACCATTGTCAGAAGTCTTCGGGATCTTTTTTGGCACACATGTGTTTGCCACCAAGTTAGAGCTGTCTCTGGATCTCCTCGTATCTATCTCCCTCCCTTTTGTTCTCTGTCTCTCTCTCCATGTCTGTATCTTTTATTCTTCGTCTTTCTCTCCTTTAAAGAAAATAGGGGTTAGGCACGTGGACTCTGGATCCAACTCTGAGTTTGAGTCTTTGTCACTTAATAATAGGGTAAGTGGCCACCTAACTTCTCTACTTCTAATATGATTTCTCTTCTTCTGCCTCAATTTCCTCATCTTCAAAAATTAGGATGATAATCGTTCCTACCTAATACAAATATTGGGTTCTATACTGTATACCAGGACAGTACCCGTTTATTTTATCCCTCACCAGACAGATGGACACTGCTATGGAGAATACAGCTGTGTTTGGTTGTATTCTGTGGGTTCAACTGCATCATAACTGTACACAGGAATTATTATCCCTGTGTTGCAGTTGGGAACACAGAGGCATGAAGAGGTTTTGAGCCTTGAACTCAGTCATCAGCTATTTCTTAAATGAGCTCCCTATGCAATGCAGCACTCTTGAAATTGTGCTGTTGTCGAAAGCTTGCTTGTGTCTTTCCATTGAATTGTAACTTCCATAAGACCCAGACAGCATCCTTTTGAATGGGCACCTAATAAATGCTTATTAAATAAGTATGTGGAATTGGCACTGTGAGGTAACCATGGTCCACAAGGAACCTCCCATATTACGTTGGCGTGGAAGAAACTAGACTATGTGAAAACTCAGAAACCCTATAAAGCACAGCATCCATCCTGTAAGAATTTGAAGAATGGAGAATGATACTTGTGTTGTGTGTCGGCTGGACCAAGTATGACTAATGGGAGAAAGCTATTACAAATGTTTTCTTTGAAGGCACTCCAAAACAAAGTCGGGCGTCCGGATGTTTAATTGTCTCAGTTTTCATTTCCAAGCTGTCATTAACACTACTTCAAATGTGACTTCTAAGCTCATAAACTTTATGTCCTTAAGGGTCTAGTAGTCTAACTCCATTCCACTATACAATAATTGCATGTATTTTAAAAAGTAGTGAGTTACATATCACTAGTTGGAAAATAAAAAAGGCTGTGCATAAGAGATTTATGCACCAGGATTCAGTGATGCTTTGCTCTTGAAGAATATTTTCTGTGTAAATGTAATTGCCCTTAAAGACAGGCTTGAGTTTTATCCTATTTTTTACATTATTGGTATCTCAATGACAATCAAAACTTTGGAAATATTTCAGGACCTCGATTCCAGCTCCATAAGAAATATTGATCTTTGAACTTCTGTCAGAATTGCCAGCCTCCACAACCTGAAGTGGAAAATTTGGAAATTTGTATTTGATTATAAGGCCAGGGAGAGATTTCTCCCTTGTGATATTGATAGATATCCCAATCTGTCTTTGGATCAAGCAGACAAGCTTCAAATTTATTCATAGAACACATTTCCCACCTCCTCTGTCATAAGTTTAATTTGCTTCCCACACCATATTGTATCAAAATGCATAACTGAAATTGGTCCTGTTATAAATTGTTTTAAAATAACAAAATTCTGAAATCAAATTAGTACCTACTTAGGCTCTGTTCATCCTGAAAGATGTTGATGAAAGCTTTTCATTTATTGTCACAATTACTTCCCAGAAAATAAATTACTATCATGCCACTTTTCAGTGGTACAGTTAATTTCTTTTGAAAGTTTTTTTCTGCCAACTTTAACTCCCTTTAAAAACTCTCTGTGATTTAAAACCATGTATTTGGTCCACAGTCCACTCGGCTTTGATGATTGGATCATGCTTTCCCAGCAGTTCTGGTACACCAATTACTTCACTGCAATTCAGGACACAGGCTGGCAAAAGTGTCAAAATACTTTGTTTTCTAGCAAATTTATAGATCCACCTGTACTCTTTCCAGAACATTTGATTCTTTGAGATGACAGGGCTGATCCATCATCACTATGAAACTCGCCAAATCACTCCGATTGCATGAAGAAGGGTCTGGAGCTAGGTACTCTGGCTCTCAGAATCCTACTTTTAATGGTGCTGTTCAAGGGGCAGAGCTCGGCTCTCAGCAGTGCTAACTGGACAGTACGGTAACTGAACTTGTCACAGAGGTCACTCTAGTACAATGCTAATCACCTAAGTCATCAAACCCAGGCACTTGCTGTTTCGAGCTGCGGCCCCTCAGGTGCAGTCACCCATGAGACTGGCTGAGCTGAAGGAATCCAAGCTCTTGGGAGAACTCTAAAGCCTAGAGGTGTGGCCAGCACCAGAGACAGCGAATTCAGGGCCAAGGGCCTCCCGCTGTCCCCCGGAGCTGGTGTTCTTAGGCTGGTTCCACTCAGGCAAGCTGTGTCCACAGTCCTGTCCTGGGCCAGCTAGCAACCCCAATAAAGAGACTCTTCCCGCTTCCTGACAGAGTGCTCCCGTGCCTGTCTATCATTCTATATGGTGACCAGGGGATGGGGCCCGTTACTGGCCAGGACACAGGACACGCCTGCCCCGGCTTCAGTAGATGAGGCCAACCCTGCTTGACCACTTGAACTGAGAAAGGAAGAAAGGTCACTTCCACATGGGAACATCTGACTGCTGGTTTAAACCAAGGTGGAGGCAGAGGGTGGTGGCCGTCGGGCCCCCACAGCAGCTACTCCCTGTTCTCCACGGACAGGCAGCCTGGAGACAGAAGGATCTGTCCCTGCCTTCCCCAGAAAACGTCATGACCCTCAAGTTCATACACAGTGAGGCACACAAACCCCCCAACAGCAGGAGCACGCAGCTTTCCCTGGGAGAACAAGGGTTCTCACTCCTGTCCTCCCGTTATCTAAAGGACTGACTCAGAGAGTGGCCTGTGGCAGGCCCATCCCCCACTATTTAATAACACGTCCCAGACCAAATACACACAGAAGCCTCTAACATCCAGTGCCTGTGGGGAACTGGTTCAGGACCCGGGAGGAAGCCATGATCCATAGTTTAATGCTCAAATTCAGGACCCCCAAAAGACCACCAGAGACCACGATCGATGTAAGCAGCAAAGAGGTGTTTATTGCGAGCTAGCTCGGTCCTCCGTGGGCACACAGCAACTGGTGACTCTGAGAGGCCCCGAGCCCAGGGTTTGCAGCAGTTTTATGCATTCTTTGGAGAAGGCAGGGACCCCCACATACATCATAGCATCTCCTAGCAAATCATCACACACCACAGGAAAATCAAATAACAACTCTAAAACATGATTAGCGCATCAAGTGGCGGGAAAGAATCTGGAAAGGATTATTGGTTAGTTCAAGGGTTGACGCACTTAAAATTGATTGGTTTAAACCGTGAAGGTGTCGCAAGGCGGGTACATACCAAGCTGCAGGGCTTCTAGTTTAGATATTGGTCACCACACCTAGGTGGGGGCCATCTGGAATTTCAGATATGTGGTTATCTTGGCCTATCTTAGGTGATCACCATCTGTGGCTTTTCGGAGAACTGTTTCCACAGAGCTTTTCTGTGATGTTTTTCTGACTTTAGGACTGCAGTAGGTCAGAGGTTAAGTTTCAGAGCAAAATGAGGTCCCAAGTAGAATGAGGTTGCTTACGTCTTTCAATAGACATTTAAGTCCTTTAAACAAAATGGCATAGTATTTGCATATAATCTATGCTATCTTCCTACATACTTTAAAACATTTCTAGATTGCTTCTAATATGTAATATAATGTAAATGCTTTATAAAAAGTTATCAACCAGCCAGGCATGGTGGCACACGCCTGTAATCCCCAAGGCTCGGGAGGCTGAGGCAGGAGGATCACAAGTTCAAAGCCAGCCTCAGCAAAAGCAAGGCACTAAACAACTCAGCGAGACCCTTTCTCTAAATAAAATACAAACCAGGGCTGGGGATGTGGCTCAGTGGCCGAGTGCCCCTGAGTTCTATCCCCAGTACCATAAAAAAAAAAAAAAAATTTAGAGGATGATAAGAAAAAAGCATATACAAGTTCAACACACACACTACCTGCCTCTTCAATCCTCAGTTGCTTGAATCCATGGATGTGGAACCTGTGGACACCAAAGGTCAACACCACTGTACACATACAAATAGTTACACTGTACATGTTCTCACGTTTTAAAAGTATGTGAGATGGTGAAGGTTAATTAGCTTGATTTAATCATTTTACAATGTGCACATGTATCAAAATATCAGATTGAACACCATAAATATATACAATTTTAATATTTAAATTATATGTTAATTAAAGCTGGGGGGAAACAAAATAAGACAAAATTAAAAGGTATATTTCCTAATAGTAATATCTTCTTAGACATTCCCACTTAGATATGCTTTTCCGAAATGCATAATGAATGCACATGACAATATAATGCAATCTCCATACCCTGTCCTTTGTGCTAAGATTGTCAATAATTTGACTTCCACGTTTATAGTACAGCCAGTATACATTTTACTAGTTTTCCTTTCAAATACATTTTTAATAAAATTTCAAGATGAAAAATTTAAAAACTAAAACAGAATGCAGGGAAGGTTCTGGAGTAGTTCTATTTTAATATCTGTCATGCATCATTTGTTGAGATCAGTTTTCAACTAAGGGCCTCACCTCATCTGGAGGCTGCCAAGGCAATCGCGGAGCCCATTTGTGCATAACTCGCACTTACCATTAGGGGGCGACATAGCACCGCTCTCAGCCCTTCATGATCAGCTCACACGAAATTAATGCATTCACTCTTAGGGACATCATGGTTATGATGTCACTTCTGAGAAGTCACTGACCCTTCTGTCTCTTGGCAAATCAGCCAGCCAGCGGGCCTGGAAGGCGTGTTCCTTACGTTAATGATTCATTGATTTTTGTTTGCCGGCGTTTTCCCTTAATCCTTGACCTGATTTCAGTGAGCTGGGGTAATTTTAAAGATACTGGTCAGCCTTTTCAGAATTCGAAATAAAGAAAGGAAACCTTCATTGTTCGTTGTAATCCACCCTGTGTCCCGCAGCTGTGTGGATTCTAGCACGAGGACTGCTGACCCCACAACTGCTGACTTCAAATGGGAAGAAAGTGGTCACGCGGGAAAGGCCTGGCTTCCAGGTCAGCAGTCCAGCCCCTGAGCCCAGCCTGGGCCCCTGCTTCTCAGCATCTGTTCCTCCAAGTCACAAGGGAGGCCAGCTGAGGGTTCCCGCTACCAGAGTGGCATCAGAGGGTGAGTCAGCACCCAGAATTTCATATGCAAATGAAGCCAGAGCCAGGGGGTCCAAAACAGGCTCAGTGGGTTTCCTGAGCGTCCTGACCTCTGCCGTTCTTGCTGAGGCCCCCGCCTATTTCACGTGCAATCTGATGAGCGGCGTAAGTGGAAACCAAAAAGAGAACAGGTCGTAATACAGCACTCCACCAGCGCCTGTCGAGAATCTCCAGGGGACCTTTACTTGCACTAGGTTTTTTGGTTTTTTTGTTTTTTCTCCATCACAGCATGTTCTAGAAAATTCCTTGTGCTGACTTCAGGAGGGTGAGTCACCAAGGGACCTGGAGGCTGTGAGCCTCCCCGTAGGCATTTGGGGCCTTACGAGGAGGGTCTCTCCCCCAGCTCAGCGGAGAGAGAACTCAAACCCTCTGTTCTGAGGGTGGAGTGTGAGGTCTTCAGGGAGGAGGCAGAGACCAGGTGGGCGTCCCCTGAGGGGCTTTCGCCTCCTGAGGTGGCAACAAAAGAGCTGAGACGGTGACACGTAAGAGCCATGACCTGGGAGCCCAAGTAAGGGAGCCGTTCCCCCTCAGAGACCCATTTTGACTACCAGGGACTTCAGAGGGCATGAGACCAGCACCCCCCAGTCAGAAAGTGTGGGAGCAGGTGTCCCGCTGCACCAGGGCCAGCACCACGATGGGGCAGGGACTTAGCTCAAAGACGCAAGTGAGGGCACAGTCTAGCCCGGTTTCACTGGGGAGGCCACAGAGCCCCGTCTACCTCAAGGGCCATCCTTTCTCAAATCATAGAAGGTCTCTGGCGCACTTAGAGGTGACTGACAGGGACACTGTGAAGCTCCATGGAGCTGTGGGCACAGTGGGCTGGTTCAGCTTTGGCTTTGCTACTAAACCCCCTGCCCAGCCCCTCCTTAGGACTCTGTAACCCTCAGGCTCTTCAACCATTTGGGAAGGGGATTCGCAAGAAGAAACCAGCCTTCCACTAGTCAGGAACAGACAACCTGGGTCAGTATGAATTTTTCCAAGAGATGGGCCCATGTTCACACCACACTAATAACACTCAGAATAGAACTCTCACCACGAAGCAGGTCTCACTGTGTCGTTTCCTGATGCCTGACTGCAACTTAGAGAACCGCAGGCAGATAATACATGACCGCTGCAAGACCTTGGGTCTCTTCCCCACTGCCCCACCCTGATAGACTCAGGAGCGATACTTTGCTTTAATAATTAACTCACAGTGCCGGGTGGATAAGCTTTGGGAGATGGAAGTCACATCTACAACGAAATCTATCATTACAATTAAAGTTTGCAGGCATTCCCAGTGTGGCTAGCCGAGGCCTCGGACAGGTCCTTTGAACCAAAATCTCTCCTGTCTACAAAATGCACCCAGTGGAGGGCTTGACTTAGGAGAGTTCCAGGGCTCTTACAACTGCAGAATTCTCATACTCTGGACGAAAATAAGCCTCCAGTATGTGACATACTTTAAAATAGCCTTTCAGCAACACTGACGGAGCTTGACTCAACAGAGAAGAATAGCAGCGCGGAGAGAGCGGAGGCCTTCTGGAGCTGATTCTCTTGGAGACAATTTCTCAGCAGGTAAGTGGAGAGCCAGGGTCATGAACATCTGGCCACACAGCCCGCACAGCCTGTCGGCCAGGCATGCTGTTCCGGGGCTCCGCAATGCGACTCAGTCCAACATGCAGGAGGGACATCCTTCAATCCCACATTAGTGCAAATTTGTTCAAACACGCTCACTCAAAGAATGGGGTATTTAGTGAAGATTTAAGAACACAGATGATTCTAAAAGCGAAGACATTCTGTTTGACAGGTAGGCCTGGAAGGTGGGAACCAGAGGGGACACAGGCTCCTGGAAGGTTCTGGAAGGCCGTTCAAAGTAGAGATTGCAATCTGGCAGCCTGCAAGCCATATGTGGACCACAGCTGTGTTTGTGGTTAGCACAGCACATTGTAATAATTGAATGAGTTGCCAAAATTTTATGTTTTCTTTTAAAAATCCAAAGTCCCAGTCCAGGTTGCGCATTTCCACTTCACAGAAATAAGCTGAAACCGAGAAGCAACGTCCCACGGGGCCTCAACTTCCCTAAGGCCACCTTCCGGGCAGTTTTATTAATTTTCTTATTGACCTCGTCATCCACCTTCACAGGTGCCTGGGGATGAGACACTTGTCTGAGAGGCTCTAGAAAGTGGAATAGGAAAACAGGATGGTACTAAAGACAAGTTCCCATCATCCAAAATGTTGCCAATGAGACTGGCCAGGTTCGGTGCCATTACGGGGACCTCCCCTGGTCCAGAGAAGGGCTCAAACTAAGTGTAAAGATGATTTCAATGGCATGTTGATCCGAGTGCTCAGAATACAGAAAATTCACCCCAGAACCTCCCCTTCCCTTCACCTGCCACGTGGCCTCTACTGTCTGACGTCCTGACTTCATTTCTAGATTCTCTCCTGCCCCATTTCTCGAATGAGACACTCCAAAGTCCCAGTCATGGGGCCCATTCTTGGATTCCAATGTCCACTTCTTTTGTCATGGGGTCCAGGGCTCAAGTCACAGTGCTGTGTGGTTTTTTAAATTTTCCTGAGCCACGGAGAGTTTACTGGGTAAAGATTGTGGTCTGTCTCACATTGGATTCTGAATAGGGAAACATAATCTCCCCCGAGAATTCTGATTCACTATTTGGACCTCACTCAAGCCTAATGAATACACTCTGAGCTACCTGATTAATGCAGAAAACTCCAATCCAAGAAATGAATGTAGCAGCTGGTCCTAATCTCATGCGACAGCGGCGGCAGAAACATCCATCACACCTTTCCAAAGAGAAGTCCTCCAAGAAGGCCACACTGTGGTCCCAAATGTACAGCTCCACTGGGAAAAGGAAAAAATAAAACAGATCTCAATTCAAGATCGTCCAATTCACAAGAAAAATGTACCAAAAACAAAAGTCAGCACACGAAAAAAAATTAAGACAAGATCCCCTAAGATCTCATTGGAAAGGAGCCCTCGGAGTTTAAATAAGTATGTTTAGGATCAATTTTAAGAGAGAAGAAAAAATGCATTTGATGAACAGTTGTATATGGAATGGAGCCAAACAGAGGTTACAGTCATGACAAAGGTTGTTACTGCAATTAAAAATTCAGTCAATGGGGAAAAAATTCTTATTAAAAAATAATAAACTGAATCAACAGGCTAAACCACAAATTTGGTGTGGCCAAGTAGAGATTTAGTAAACATTAAGGAAGATCTAAGGAATTCAGACAGCAGGAAACACAGAGAATTAAAACGAGGGAAAACGTAGGGCTGGGGCTATAGCTCAGTGGTAAAGCAGTTGCCTGGCATGTGTGAGGCACTGGGTTGGATCCTCAGCACCACATGAAAATAAATAAATATATGTGTGTCCATCTGCAACTTAAAAAGAATCTTTTTAAGATGGAAAACATGAGAAAGAAGGCAAGACATAAGACAGATGGGAGAGAAGGTCCTATGTGCTTCCAAAAAAAGTTCTGGGTGAGAATCACACAAGGAATACCATACTGCCGTGAGAAAGGATAAACAACAAGTGCGCACCGCGTAGATGATTTTCACTAACGTAACACTGAGTAAAAGAGAAACTGAAGAGAATACGGTTCCAACTTTATGCAGCTTCGAAACAAGTAAAACTTATCTGTTGTGATAAAAGACAAGATAGCAGCTACCCTTGATAGGGGACGTGGGCACTGACCAGAAGGAGTCGAAGTAGGATTTCGAGTGTTGGAATTATTCCATTTGTGGGTCTGGGTGCTGGTTAAACAGAGGTTTAGGCTTATGAATATTCAGCAAACCTAACACTTATAATTTATGTACTTTTTATATGCATTTTATGCTTCAATAAAAATTACGCTTGTAGAGAAAAAAAATGTTTGGGATGGAAAAGAGAAAACAGGACAAAAGCCACCGTCTAAGTTATAAAGACTGAGATTTTTCTGGAAATAAAAGAAAGCATGAGTCTACAGACTCAGGGAAACAGTGAACACTGAACAGAAAAATAATAATAATAATAAATCCACGCCTAGACATAGTGCAGTCAAACTGCAGCAAACCGTGGAGTGGCCTGAAGGAAGCAGGAGCGGGAGGGAAGACAGATTATGTACAAAGAAACCGTGAAATTGATTTCAGACCTCCCAACAGTAACAAAAGAAACTATAAAAGACTGACATGGTATCTTCAAAGTGCTGGGAAAAGATGTCAATGTGGAATTCTAGCTGCAAGTAAATATCATCAAGGAGAGAGGACATCATGAACAATGATCCAGACGAGGTGTCCTCGAGAAGAAGAAAATTGAGCCCAGAGGAAGAAGCTGAGCCACAAGAGGCAGAGGTCCACAAAATGACGGGTGCACAAATAAATAAACACTATTTTAAAGTGTGTCAAACCAAGACAGAGAGCCCCAGGGGCTGGACTATATGCCCCCAAACTTCCTCATGCTGAATTCCTAACCTCAAGGACCATATAAGGAGCTCGTAATGTTTGCAGAGAAGGTCATTTCAGATGTAATAGTTAAAAGGGGATCCCTGGGGGCTGGGGCTGGGGCTCAGCGGTAGAGCTCTCACCCAGCATGGGTGAGGCCCTGGGTTCGATCCTCAGCACCACATCAATAAGTCAATAAAGGCATGTGTCCATCTACAACTAAACAATATTTTTTTAAAAAAAGAGAGAGAGAGAGAGATCACTTAACTGGAGTCAATCCAAAATAACTGGAGTCCTTGTTAGAAGGGAAACTTGGATGCAGAGACTCGCACACGGGGAGGGTGTTGTGTGAAGGCCAAGGCAGAGCAGAGTGGCTTTCCCAAGCCGAGGAGAGCAGAAGGTGGCCGGGAAACCACGGAGCTGGCCTCGGGTGTGGCGGACTCCCACAGCCTGGAAGGACCGGCCCTGCCTGGGACTTGGAGCATCCAGGACTAAGAGACAAGCTCCTGCTGGAGCCACCTGGTTCGCAGGGGAGGGCAGGGATCAGACGAGGACCTTATTGAATAGGAGGAGGAGGGTAAAGAGAGCCACTAACTTTGGGCTTTTTAACATCAAGGATGCATGTTACACTATAAATTCACAATTTATAATTTATCAATTAATAAACAAAATGTGTATTTTCTAAAGGAGCAGAGAGGAAGTGGGAGAAATACAAGCATCAAAGAAATACCTCCCCACAAAAAAAATAGATGACAGAAATACCAAGTTGACAAAGGACTCAAAAAGTTTAAAAGTAAAGAGATTACTAGCCTGGCACGGTGGCGCAGGCCTGTAATGCCAGTGGCTCAGGAGGCTGAGGCAGGAGGATTGCAAGTTCAAAGCCAGCCAACAATTTAGGAAGACCCTAAACAACTCAGTGAGACTTTGTCTGTAAATAAAATACTTAAAAATGGGTTGAGGACGTAGCTCAGTAGTTGAGTATTCCTGGGTTCAATTCCCTGTACCCTACCCCCCAAAATGAAGGAATTACTACTCACTACTAACAAAAAGAAACTAGCGAACTAGGTAGAAGAATGACATCACCTGTGCAAAGAGAGCCACATCCCAGTCTGCAGGACCTGGGCATGTTCCGTTGCATGGCAAAGAGGCACTAAGCTCCCAGATGGAATTGAGGTTGCTAAACTGATAACCATAAAGTAGGGACGTTATCCTGGGTTACCCAGGGAGGCCACTGTCTTCCCAGAGTCCTAAAAAAGTAGGAAGAGTGGCAGAAGACAGAAGCTGTTGATGTGACATGGAAGAGAGGCACATGAAGATGTGATGTCCCCAGTTTTGAAGACAGAAGATGGGGCCAGGAGCCAAGGAATACAGGCGACCTTCAGCAGTCGGAGAGGGCAAAGCCGATAGAGCCTTGGAATACACACACACACACACACACACACTGACACCTCATCAGGTTTTAACAGGGGTATGTCTCATATTTACAGGAAACCAAAAAAATGTACAAGAAACGACAAAAATGTGGCCTTGCCTAGAGTTGTGCAGAAACCACGAAGAAGTTAACCAAACTGAAAACATTGGTGAATGACCACCGAGAATTCGTTGGCCTTGTCCTACAACGCAGCTAAACAGGTAAAATGCATCCTACGTACGTTAGCTTTGCCTTATTATACAAAATTCTTAACATAGGACACTTAGGAAGAAGAGGTTCGTCCATTTTAGCTCATGGTTTTGGAGATTCAAAGTCCAAACAGCATGGCCCAGACTGTATGGCCAGAGCCACAGCTGGACTGCGTCACACATGGCACCGATAGTGATGGCAGGAGCAAAAGTGATTACAGGAGCAGGGACAGCACTGGTGGTTTTTATACTAGCCCTCTAAGAACCACCTTCCAGGGCTGGGTGTGTGGCTCAGTTGGTAGAGTGCTTGCCTCGCAATGCACAAGGCCTGGGTTCAATCCCCAGCTCCACACACACACACACAAAAAAACACCTTCCAAAAAGCACGCCCCCAATGACCTAAAGACCTCCCCGTAGGCCCCACCTTCCAGATGTCCCACCACCTCACAACAGTACCGCGCTTCCGTATCCCTTGAGGGCTACTCGAGCCCCACCCACACCACACACCAGAGTGGACCTGTTCCTCACAGCGGAGCGTTCAGGAGAAGCGATTCCCTAGCTGTAGCCAACTGCTTGAATTCCTAAAACAGGCCAGTCTCCCAGAAGAGGTGGACAGCCTCCAAGTCAGTTTCCATATGTGGACCTTTCCTTCCTGGAATTACCTTGAATGACACCACAGGGCCCTCCTGGGGATCCCTTGGCCTTGGTGAAATGCTATTTTGTGAGATCTTAAAGTGAGACCACAGAGGCCGCTAGGCAACCCAGAGAATAACGGACATGCCCTCCCTGTGCCCTAACCCAACCTGAAAGTCCAGCTTCCAACCAAGCTAACCACCCAGTCCTCACAACAAGAGCCGACTCAGGGTCCGGCAGGCGGAAAGGATGACATCAGAAACAGGCGGAGCTGGTGAGTTAGCTTTTCTTTATTGCAAAACAACAAAAAAGAACAGCTTGTTGAAATGACTGTCACCCCTTCCACACAGACCCTGTCTTCAAGTCACCTTGGACAGGGAAGTCGGCACAGCTGGAGACGCTCACACACTGGCGTGGGGCCCCCAGTCAGGACGGCCTCTGCCGCTGACGTCAGAGCCCGCGTCCCCAGTCTGTCTTCACATCTAGATTTTAGCCCTAGATGTGAAGCAAGTCCCTGAAGTTTGTAATGTTGGGAGACAAGGGATTATGGAGAATGAAGAGCAGCAGATTTCTGAGCTGAGCTAGCGGTTTTTGCAAACCCCTGAGCCAAGAGAAAGCTTGATCACATTGGGGATGGTCAGCACCACGATTCTGCATCATTAAAGCACACAATAGAACAGAGGCAG
Source organism: Ictidomys tridecemlineatus (assembly GCF_052094955.1). Lineage (NCBI taxonomy): Eukaryota > Metazoa > Chordata > Mammalia > Rodentia > Sciuridae > Ictidomys > Ictidomys tridecemlineatus. The sequence goes on from NC_135482.1 coordinate 187,647,284, forward strand.
TGCCGACCCTGGCAAGACCGAAGGCGTAAGCAGAAACCACATCTTGTTTCAAGGCTGATTTAGCACGCACCAGAATCACCTGGAGCCCTTGGCAACCCCCAGAGGCCCGGGCCCACTCCCAGAACTTCTGATTCAGTACATCTGGATGGAGCTCTGGGAGCTGTATCTTCAACAAGTTCCCAGGCACTGCAGGTGCTGCGGGGCCCAGAGGACCACACTTTGAAAATCACGGCTCTGTGATGTTTCTACCTTATCCCGAGCACCTCAGAACTGGAGAGTAGAGAGGTGCGGGTGTGGCAGAGATGTACTGAGCATCATTTAGTGTGTGGGAAGGGCAAGGTCATGACTGAGTGTGGGGGTGGGGTGGGAGTTTGAGGAGCATGAAGACTTTCAGAAACAGTTTCTAAAGAAAAGAAGAAAAAAAAAACTAGCTGGCCAGGGGTTCACAGGGAGATGAGTGGGTAACTTTTAAAGTGTAGACAAAGTTGGAGACTAAAATCATACAACAAATGGCATTTTGGAGTGGCAAAATGTTATTCGTTGTATGATTTTTCCCCAACAGGACCAAGAAGGAACAATTTGTGGTCAGAGAATGACAGTCACCATCTAAGACCTGAAAGTCTGACAGCTAACGTCCAAGTGGTGGAAATAAGTGTGGGTGATTCTCCATGTCCCTAGCACCTTGCTTCACAGTGAGCCTGCCCCATTCTTATTGCTGATACAAAGAACAAGTCATAAACCAAATTGGTGATCAAGCTCTGGGCTTCCACCTCAAGCTGAGAACGTGCCTATGCTGCTTCCTGGGCACTCTGACTGCTCAGAGCAGGGTTGTCAAAGCTGGGTCAACCATGGACTTGACCACCTGCTCAGAGGAGATGGCAGGACTCAGCTGTCTCCCAGGAACAATGAGGAAGCATTGGAGTAGTTTGAAGATAAGCAAAGATAGTGGGTGGATTAGAGTTGGAAACATCAGTATGAATTTGGTTAGCACATAGAGATACAGTGATTACATACCAAAAGAGAGCTACACACATGAACACGTGGGCTAGTAGATACATATGTACCTCCTTGTTCTGTCGGCTAAGAGGGCCTAGAAGCAATGACCCCACAGCAACAAGCACAGTTCTCCGATAATGGGACCCAAGGCTCCTTGGAGAAATGTTGATTCCAAGATTAGAACAGAAAACATGTCCAACATTGCTGGAACATTCTGTAGTGCCAGGATGTAAGGAAGTACTCAAAAACATAAATGAGAAATTTTAAATGCCATCATAAGGGTATGTCAAAGGGATCTATCCCCGTTCCCAAATGAACCCCGACAAAGCTCTCAAAGCCTAAAGCTAGAACAAGTTGAGCAACAACAGGAAGTAGTGTTACATTGTGGTCTAGAACACAAAATGAACACCCAGGGGTCCACACTGGCATAGAGAAGCAGCTGGAAAATAAACACATAAACACATGTAGAGAAGAGACAAACCTGTGCAGAATAATTCCAAATCATTTTTGTGGACACTCTGCCTTCAAGGAGGTGAAGGATAACTTCTACTCCCAAAGTGTGGATGGTGCGTGGGGCCCGACTCCCTCCACACAGTGTGGGGAAGGGGGAGGGAGTAACTTCCCAGAAGAGAAACCTGACAAATGCGACCTCAGCCAGGTGACCAAGGTCAACATCGACACCATCAACCAAGTTGCCAGGATGCACTCCTGATACGACGTGATGAAAGTGACAGTTCACCTCGAAGGTCTTCACTCTCAAAACTCCTGTTTCCAGCCTGATCGTGACATAAACATGGAATCAATTCTACAAAACACCAGACCGGAGCTTCTCAAAACTGCCAAGGTCGTCAACAGCAAGGAAAGTCTGAGAGATTGTCACAACCAAGAGAGCACGAGATAGGAGGGCGAAACATACTGTGACACTCTGGACAGCCTCCTAGAGTGGAAAAAGAACACTGGGTAAAAACTAAGGAAATGTGAATAAAGTATGGGCTTTAGTTTACAACAAGGTATCAGGTCTGCTTCATTGTGACAAAGTTACCATATTAATGTAGGATGCAGGATATAGGGGAACTATATCCCTGCACTATCTTTGCCATTTTTCTGTAAATTGAATACATTCTAAAATAAAAAGTTATTTTTAAAAAATGATCGAGGTGGGAGGCCACTCATTAGCCAGGAAATTTGCCCCTTAAGAACGCTTAAATTAAAAATTAAAAATCTACTCCTGGACTGGGGGTGCAGCTCAATGGTAGAGCACTGGCCTGGCGTGTGGGAAGCCCTGGGTTCAATCCCCAGCACAGAAAAAAAAAAAAATCTACTCCTAAATCCTCTACTGTATTAACAAAATTCTATGAGTAGATAGGTCAACTCTCCTATTAACAATGTGCTTCTTAACAACCGCTAATTTAGAAAAGCCAAGTTAGAAAATGCAAATTAGAAGGTGCAAATAAAGCATTTACTTAAAGCTCTTAGGAAAAAAAATAAATAGAAGCTATTTAAAATATAGATGTAATTATAGAGTGGCTCATTCACATTCATTCATTAGAATTTCATAAGATTTAAGGTGTCCAGTAACAATGAAAAGTAATTAATGAATCAACAAGAAAAGCTCCATGAATTGCATTATTGGGGTATTTTTTTTTCATTATGTTTAAATCAAGTGAGAGAATGCAATAGTTTAGATATTAAATGTCCCCCAAATGCACATGTTAAAAGCTTGGTCCCCACCTTGGCACTATTGTGAGGCAGAGGGACCTAGTGGGAGGTCTCAGGTCATTGAGGGTATCCCCTTGAAGGGGGTTGTGGGATCCCCATTTCTTCCTCTCTTTCTCATCTTGGCCATGAAGTAAGCAGTTTTGAGTCAAAGTAAACCTTTCCTCTTCATTAGTTGATTATCTCAGGTATTTTGCTATAGTAACAGAAAGCTGACTCACACAGAGAATGTGTACTTTGCATCAGGGACCAGACTTATTTTCATTTTTCATTTCCTGATTCATGTAAACAAGATCAAATAGCCTTGGCTACAGCAGTAAGCAAAAAAAAAAAAAAAACATACCTGACTCTCCTGATGTTCTCACTGTGAAGATGAGACACCGCTCCATGTTCTAACATTGCACTGTGTGAATTTATTATGGCCTAGAGAAGCATGAGGATGAGGCTACCCTTGGCGGTTCATCCTGTGTGAATAATCAATAAGTGATGCCTGTTTGTAAGGAGGTCTCTCAGAACTCTCTGGATTATACTCAGAAGACCTACTTACCTAGTGCCAATTGCTCTCTACAGGGAAGAGTTTAACGGTGAAGTCCATTTAGACCTAAATGGTTTGCTGCAGTGCTGCAGTGTGATCCCAGATGATCTGGGAAGTCACATGGTGTTCAAGGTTAAAGCAAGGTCCCTGGCTGGCACAGTCCCGTTAGCCCCAGGCACCGTGGCACGTGAACAGCATTGGCCTTGCCCACTACAGAGCTGCAGATGAGAAGAGCCTTACCCAACCCCAGATTGGTGCTGTTTAATCTGAAAAACTACAAGAGAAAACTAAGCTATTCTGCTAGAAGAGAGGAGAGGTAGAGGTCAGAAGGACCCCTCTGTTGCCTGGGACACCGAGGTCATCCGAGGGTCCTAACAGTTCAGACCATCAGACGTGGAGCCTATGTGGCCCAGTTACCCACGAGGTGTTGAAGACAGGCAGGAGCTGGAGCTCGGTGACCCCAGGAGGCAGCAGGCACTACGTCCGGGGAGGGACGGGACAGCGGCCGAGGAGAAGTCTGCGCACTGGCCAGCTAGGCTGGCAGCACCCCTGGGAACCAGGGCAAGCTGGTGGGTGTGGCCACGCAGTGGGAGAACGCCCGGAGGCTGAGGGCTTCCCGGGGCTTCCTTGTGAGGCGACTGTTGGGGCCTAAAGCATCAGCGAGTAGGTAGCCGTCCCCCACTCCCAAGCTTGCCTGTCTGCTGTTTCCACTAGGCCTAGGAAGCCCTAAGGCGCACACCGTCCCCACCCAACTGCACAAAACCACCAGTGACTCGGAGCTCCGGGGCAGGGGGATCCTGGCCTCGGCTTCCCCAGTCCACAGCGGGGCAGTGGCTGCCACCCTCCACCTTGATGGTGTGGGTTTTAGAAGAGGTCCTTCAAGCCCAGCCTTCTGTGAGAACAGGCAAAGGGCGGACTCCTCGGGAAGCAGGATCCCGGATGTCACCAGGGACCCCAGAGTCTCTACAGCCGCTCAGCAGGCACAGCTAGGAATCCAGGAGGATATTTCCCAGGCCACAATGGTGACCTCGTTCTAGTTAGTAGCCCCGAACATGGTGGGGCTGGCTTCTTCCCGTCCTTCCTGAGAAAGGGTGTGACCTTAGAGTGTGGGGCAGAGGTCAAAGAGCTCCAGGCCCCGCTCTGACCCTGGAGAGGTGCGCTGTCTCTTCACACCTGCAAAGTCCCCTGGGCGCACAGCAACCCTGGAGGGAGTTACCCGGTGAAGCTAAGCCTGTCCCCTGAAGCCCAGTCCCAAAGGAGGGGTGACATTAGCATTCGGTACCCCGTGCAGTCTTCAGACCTCAGAGATGAGAAGGCTGGGGGTGTGGCAAGGCCAAACAGGATGGCCCTGGGGATGGTGTCACCTCCACTGGTGCTACCCTGGGGTATGCCACCAGCCCACTGGGTTTCCCTGCGACGTTTTTGCAAATGGTTTAGCAAGTTTGAGGCCCTCCTCCGGGTAATTTAATTGAGGAGTGAGTGCAAACCATTTCCTGCTGAGACCATGACTGATACAAAGCCAGACCCAGGTATGCCAAGTACCACCAGGATACTTCTGGGATTCCATTTGCACTTTAATTTGAATTTTATAGATGATAGATCTGCTAGAAAAACTGAAACCAGCTTCCACAGGCCCAATTATGAGTTTTTTTGATTTTTCCAAATCGCTGTACTGTTCTCACTGACTAATGCTAGCATAAGTCCACAGAATACATTTCCATCTTAAGATATTGTTTTATTAGTCACGCACCACTCTATTTGTTTTATATAATAGGATGGCTTATAAAATTTTATTAGAGATAAAAAAAGGGAGAGGAGGGAACTTATCACTGTGAAAAGCTTGAGAACCACAGGGAGACGGCTCCGAGTTCCTTGCCAGATTCTGAGGCTGTAAATAGCACACCCTGAGGACTTGGGCCATGTCTGACGGAAGGAGCTTCTGAGTAGTGGCACATGGTGACACCACTAGCGACAAAGGTATAGAGACGTTCCTGCAGCCATCCCCTCCCCCCCCATGATGAGCCAGCGGACTCCCCACACCTGCCAAAGCTGATCGGGTGGCTGTGTCCCCCGGCTCTCTGTTCACCTCAGCCTGGGGGGTTAGTCACTTTCCTCGTGGAAATCTATCTTAGCAACATCACCGTCCTCATCTCTCCCAGGCATTTCTGGGAAACGCACCCTGGCCGCACTTGCTCAATGCTTTCTATGTGTAACTGGTAACTGAAATCACCACTAGTTTCTCCAGTTAAAATGCTACCAGGCCAGTCACACTGACCAGCAGGACGTCCCGCCCTGCCCACCAGCATCCCCCATGGCAAGGAATTTCCGGGCCCAGGTTATGCCTCTTGCCTCAGCCTCCTCACCCCAAAACTCAGCAAAAGAGGTTCATCCTATACTCCATCATCCTAAAGAAGGCTATGCCTCTGAGCCACTTCCTCCAACACCCAAGTCCGCCTTCAAGAGCTGAGTGGAGACCAGCAGACGCAGGACGGTCCCCTCAGGGACCCAGGGACACCTGGACTCTGATCTCTTCACCCACTCCAGGCCTCAAGGCCAAGGACAGTTCCCACCACCACCCCTCCCGGCCCCACTGCCTTCCACCCTATTGGTGATTTTGTTTCAGGACCTTTCTCACCTTGTCCCTGCTTAGGGTCCTCCTAAACCTCCTGAAGGGTGCTCTGAACTTCATATCTTAGTGAGGGACAAGGGCTTAGAGTCTAGACTCTTCCCCTTTAAAAGGTGCAGAACTCCTTCAGCAAGCGGTTGAGAGTTCATCCAGTACCGAGTTTCCCTGAGAGAACCGGGTGGGATCAGTGAAGTGATTCTCCACCCCATCCCACCCGGAATCACTCCAGTTTCCTCCACAGGGACTTTTGTGGTCTCTATCAAAAGTTGCTGACCAAGGCTTTGGGACCACTGAATATTTACATCCTGCTCATCTCTCTCATGTCCATGAGAGAGAATGAGGAAACTGAGGCCCAGAAGAGTCAAGTCATATGCCCAAGATCACCCAGCGGGATTTAAAAATCAGACCTATTGCTTTCCCAGGACAAGGCTTAATCCAGATGGTGGCCCCAGTCTCCATTCTTTGTTCCGGGAACAGGTCTCATTCACTAAATAATAGTGATGATTTGGCTTCAGAGGCCACGGCTTATGGGTTTACACACTGGAAAAGGTTTAGGTATATCTTCTTCCTTTTGCGGGGAAGACAATACAATGATTGCTATTTCTAATGTGTGCAATGAAAAGAAATCTCTGGAATAAATCCTGCTGCTCTAGTTTTAAATTAATCATGCATCGTCAAGATACCATGAGTCTGAAATGAAGCCCTGAGGGAGTCAGGGGTAATTTTTAGAATCGCAGTGAATGACAGAGCAGAGCGAAGCTCAAAGTCAGGGGCGGGCACAGGGCTGATGAATGAGTTAGCAAAAAGAGCTCACTCCGGCCCAAGCCCCTCAAGCCAGGCGGGCGGTTTTAGAAACCGTGAAGCTAAGTTCAACTCAAGTTCAGCGATACACAACACGAGGGAGAGCTGGGTTGTCGCTGACCTACCGAGGGAAGAGCCCAGAGTGGGAGGCGGAAAGGGACCTGGGCACTGTATTTAACTTCTCCGAGGCTCGGACGCCTCAGCTATGAAACGGGGACAGTGGCACATACCTTGCTGTAGAGAGTCAGAGAGGTGATTCGTTCCCAGCCCCAGTCGCGCTTGGGTGTCCCGTGGGGAGACACTGGGGGGACATCCAAGGGATGTCCGTCCAGGAAGTACTCGGGTTAATTCCTTCTCCCAGTTAAACCAGGGTGTGAGAAAGGAGGGAAGGGAGAAGAGGCCCTGATGCTCAGCGATGCTCCTGAGGAAGACCCAGAGAGAACCGGAGGGGGGCAGGTGGCACCCAGGGGAGGGGGGGCGTCAACTGGGGAGAACGCTTCAAGGTGTCCGCGTGGACGTGCTGGAGAGGAAACCTGAAATATGCAGGTAAGCAGCAGATTAGGAGGGCTCTGGGGACCCCGGTCAGGGTTCCAGCGGATACAGATGGATGCTCCAAAGAGGGTTTCAGACGTAAGAGGAAAGCGTCCAGGGTGCAGTGCTGGGTGGGAACAGGAAGCCACCTCCTCCAGGCAGGAGGGAGCTGAGCCGGCTCTCCAGAACCCAGAGGTTCTGATAGGCCTCCACTGCCATGCTGGCCCCCAGAGCGCCACGAGGGGCCAGTACCAATGACTCCCTCTCCCTCCCATCTCCCTCATCCTCCCATCAACCCCTACTAGAGTCTGGCTGTATCCCCCAAAGTTCGTGCGATAGAAGCTTGATCCCCAATGCAGCAGTGTTAATTGGTGGGACTCTGCCCTCGTGGATGGGTGTCTGCAGTTGCTGCAGGAGAGCCTTCCTCACACAGCCCCTGTGGCCCTCGCGTGTGATCTTGCCTTCCACCTTCCAACCCAGGATGACACAACACGGAGAAAAGAAATAATTTTCTTTTCCTTATAAATTACCCAGCTTGTAGCCTTCTGTTATAGTAACAGAAAAGGGACTGAGACACCCTTGCCCTCTTATCCTTCTCACCCTCCCATGTCCCCATATCCTGTTCTCTTCCCCTAGAAACTGTAAAGTTCTGGCGATACGTCGGAGAGGGAGACCACCCAAGAGAGTGACTCCATGCAATTGGCAAAAGGGGATATTTATTGGGGATCCATTCCAGCGCGCTGGGGCTCCGTGCTCACTCAAGAAGGGAGAGCAGCCCAGAGCCCAGAGCAGAGTTCAAGCGGAGCTTAAGTACACTTTTCGGAGAGGGTCGGGGGGCTTTGCATACATCAGAACAAATCATCATGAGGCGTGGGAAAATTGAACAACAACCCTGAGTCAGGATAGTGCATACATTGGCGGGTACAATCTGGGCAGGAGTGATTGGTGCTCCTAGGTGGGGTACACATTCAAACTGATTGGTTTGGACCCTGAATATCTACGTGACAAACTGCACAGGGTCTTGAATGCTTACGTGAGGAGTTGCACAGGACCCCAGTCCATAAACCACTAAATGGCCAGTGGGGCCTTGTCCTAACTGCTTCAGGAATTTAGCCCATGCTTTGCAGCTTTAGAAGCAGGTTTACAAGCCTGGTCCTTTACACTTTAACTCAGGCTCTGCGGCTTAGAATCAGCTTGGAAATTTTACCTTTACAAAACCAGCAGCCAACAGACCCAGTGGTGGTCTATGGAGGTCATGCCCCTGTGGAACCTGGCAGGGTGAAAGGCCAGCAGCGGACAGTTTCCACAGCAGGGTAGTGGGGATGGGTGGGGAGTGGGTACCAGAGGCCCTCTGTTCTGATGGTTCCACAAACAGCTTACATGCCTGAATCACCAAAACATGCAAGAAAACACAGAGCCTCTTCTTCTAAAATAGCCTACTGTTCAGAATGTCCACAAAGTCTGACAGGCCTTTCCCCATCTGGTCCACGCCGAATGTCACTGCCTGCTGGCACATGGGGGAGCTTCCGATGACATGATTTTCAAGACTATATAAGGACACTTGGGTGACTCTACCGGAAGCCAGTGTCCACTGCGCTATTTCTTTTAGAAACGATAATTCCCAAATCTAAAATCAATTTGAGAAAGTGCTAAAAAAGAACGGCTGCGTGCGCCCTGCTCCTCTCTCTGCGTCATCCCTGCGCAGGGAAAGCAAGTATTTCAGCCCCTTGGCGAGTACAGATGCGCCCTGACCTACCTTCCCGCCCTGGCTGTCCTGAGCTATCTTTGAAAGTGGGTCTGCCCGGTGGCCTGCGTGTCCTCAAAAGCCTGAGCAGACCAACCCCCTGAGGCCGAGGAGTTTGGCTCTGCCCACAGCCCTGCCCGCCACCTCTGCCACCCCACGCACCAGGCGCATTTCACAGGTGCCCAGCAACTGCCTCCAATCATGGGGACAGGCATGTCCTGGGGGACAGGGCCAGGCTTCCCGAGGTGGAAGGGAGCCGCAGATCCTCCTGCCGTCCCGTGCTCCGGAGCCAGGGAGCCTGGACTCGCAGAACCAGGGCGCCCAGGGGAGCAAGAGACCTCTCAGTCCCCGGATGCTCTGGGCCACGCACAGAAGCTCGGCAGCCACCGACCTCCTTCGGCGATTCTGGCAACTTGACCTCGTGCTTGATCCATCTGCTCCCAGACCCTGGGCCCTCCGAACGTCCCCAGGGGGAAGTGGGGTGGGGATCGGGGAGCTTGAGCTCATGCTGTCTCTCTTCAGGGTTCTACCGTGGACATGACCGAGCCCCACAGAGTGCTGTGACCCTTCGGTGGACACTGCCGGGTGCTGGCAGACAGGCCGTCCAGCCCAACCACAGAAAGAACCACCCGTCAAAGGATCACCTTCATGATGGGCTTGGAAAATGCCCAGCGAGGTCGCAAAGACAGGCTCCGGGAAAGCTGGGTTGGAATGGGCTGGGGCTGCCTCCTGTACGTGGAAGACAGGCCACCATAGGCTCTCCCCCAGGTGGAGGGAGAACGGAGTCCTCTCTCAACCAGGGAGGGTCACCTGGGAGTGCCAGTGGCCTTGGGGACACCAGTAGAGGTGACACAAGGCGGGGTCAGAGAGGAGCTAGACCTCTTTCTCATCTTGAACCCTGAAAATTTCAAGTTGTCCTGCATTTACCTGAAGAGTGGACACATCAGTAAGTCTGGAAGCACAAGTTGGTTGTGATGTTCACTTTTATGTGTTGATTTAACTGGGTGACAAAGTGCCTCGGTTGAACATTACTTCTGGGTGTGCCTATGAGGGTGTTTCCAAATGGACTTACCATTGAGTCAAGACTCAGTAAGTTAACTGGCCCTCCCCAACGTGGGTGGGCCTCACCCTACTGGTTGAAGGTCTGAATGGAAGGAAAGGTGGAGGAAGGAGGAACGCACCCTCCTATTTTCTGCTTCACTGCTTGAGTTGGAACATCTCACCCCATCTTCTCCTACCTTTGGACTGGGGTTCAAGGGTTTAAAACTATGTTTTCTTAAGCATCTGGTTCCCTACTCCTTGGGCCTTTGGACTCAGTTAAATTATGCCAACAGCTCTCCTGACTCTCCACCTTACAAAGGGCAGATTGTGGTTCAGCCTCCATAATCATCAGAGCCGATTCCTTGTAACAAATCTCCTTTCAGATGGATGATAGATAAATAGATAATCTCGCATTGGTTCTGTGTCTCTGAAGAACCGTGATTGGCTCAATGGCCCAGCAGAGGAGGGACGTGGGATGTTGCTTTCCCAGGCTTCTGTGGCTCCCAAGAGCGTAGGAGGAACCCAGAAGGTCCCGAGTCCCCAGGAGAACTCAGGAGGCAGCTAAGGTAGGAGAGCATGGGGCCTGCCGCAGTGAGGGGAGAATAACCAAGAGCAGAGTCTGGGGGGACCCTGTGGAAGCCAAGTGGTAACTACAGTGGGAACCCGGGGGTCTCAGCGCACCAGGAAGAAGCAAGATAGGGTCCTGTCACTCAGGCAGGGCCCCCAGGTCCTACCCAGCCAAGAAGAGAGACAATACACTGTGACCCACCAGGATCATAGATGTAAATGTGCGAGGGGTGAGCGGCCACCAGAGGTGCTGGGACACCTGGCACCAACAAGGACATGCGAATCACCCACGCCCAGGCTGGACAGGTGGAAGAGAGCCGAGGAGGGACAAGAGAGACCAAGCGACTTCGGGGAGAGACGGACATACCAAGAAGCTGTCCACGATTATTAGGAAAGACAACACTCCATCCCCACTCCTCACTGCTTGGTGTTTATGAGAAAGACTAAGATCATTCTAGAAAAAAAACTTAAGCTATGTTTTCGTGGACAGTGGTGATTTGAATCATGGTTTCTGATTGCCTTGTGGCTGCGTTTGCACTGAGAACTTCCTGTACAAAGGCACAGGTCAAGATGGACCAGTTGCTATGGTAACACAGGCAGAGGCACAGTCGGGACCTTGAGCTCTGGCACCAACTCCCAGGGATAGAGAATTCTGAGCATAACAAGATGACCCTAATGTCTCGCCATGCCGTGTCCTTCATATTGCCTGCTTTGCTGAAACTTTCCCACAAATAACCTTTTGGTGAGATGCACTGAGCCAGGTCTGGGTCATCATCCTCCTTCAGGGGTGATGTCCCATCTGGCCTCAGCTTCTTCTATGTGTGTCTGTTTGTCTTTTCTTAATTCCTATCACCCCTCACCAGTTTTTTCCCTGAATTAACAGCTGCAGCTGAGAGATGGGACTGTGGCATGTTTTCTTAGACATCCAAGGTCAGTGTGAGCAAATCTTGTGACCTTACTATAGTTTTTAAATTAGTTTATTTTGAAGAAACTATGCAAAAAAAAACTATATTGAGGTTTTGCAGAAGCTCATGTAGACCAAACATATCATCACGTACCCCATCTAAAAGGTACTTAGTCAAGGCACAAGACTGGAATCAGTTAGACCCTTCGCTCCCCCTATCGCCATGCTGTTTGTCATTGACCTTGCGGTCACCTCCATGCAGAAGGTAGTGTGTACTTTCCCCAGTCCTTGACTTTCTGCCCAGCTGAGTGACTTGATTTGCTCAAAAAGATGTTACTGGGACTTGCCTCGTGGTTGCATGTCGAGGCGTGAGCTCTAATCTTCCATCACCGAAAGGTAAACAGGCCTCAGCTCACTTGCTGGGGCCAGGAGAGGCCGAGAGCCATGTGGAACAGCACCACTTGGACAGCCTAGAACAAGAGACGAAGCTGTCTCAGCTGACTCCTGCACCAGGACTGGGGAACCAAGGGTTATTTGCGTATGGAATGGTATTTTGAGGTTGTGATGCGGCTATGGCTGACGGATGCAGCCACGGACTTCCACGTGACTTGATCACACTTGTCTATGAACATGAGCCACAAAAACAACACACCCCCCAACACCCATGAGGAACTGGTTCCAAGGACCCCCACGAGAACCAAAATTCACGGATGCTCAAGTTCCTTTTGAAAATAGTCGGGTATTTGCACATAACCTATGTATATGCTCTGGTACAGCTTAAGCCACCTCTAGATCACTTATAACTCCAACAGATGGAAATCCTATGTCAATAGTTGTTATATTGCCTTGCTCAGGGAATAATGACTACCTCCCACACCGAAAAAAACCCTATTTGTATTCAGTACAGATTCATCCACTCTAGGCCTGAACTCAGAGAACACATCAGCAAAAACAGAACGTTCTTTTTCTACATATTTCAATCCACAATTGGTGGAATCCACAGATGCAGAGCTCCTGGCTGTGGAGGGCCAACTACAATGAAACCAAAACATATTTCATTATCTCCCAGACCAGAACCTATGCCACCGTTACTACAGGGAAATGGACACAGCGCTCCAGTAGAGACAGAATACAGATACAATTTCTTCATTCTCCTCTACCTGCACAATAAAAAGAAATCTTATCTGTCATGTATAACTAAAAGGAACAAATAAAAAATAAAATAAAAAAATCTTAGTGAAAGGTTCTTCACTTCAGTAGGCCACAAATTATCAAAAGAACAGACACCTGAACTTCAAGCTCTTTCAGATAGGGGACACCATTTTTCATAAATAAGCACAATTTGCAAGCTCTTCCTGACGAGGCAGTTCTGTTGATATATGATTCTGGTCCAGGAACAAAAGCAAAGAAACAAGTCTTAATTTTTAACATTTAAGAACGATTTTTAAGAGGCTATGGAACAACAAAATAAAAAAATGGGAACATTTTCTAAATAAGAATAAAGAAAATGTCAAATTTACTCTTTTTAATGAGGGTGGTAGCAACATTGCTTCATCTGTTTGTGGAATGTCTTTCAGATCTTAATAAAATATGTGGTTTTTAAAAGTTCAAGTACAAGCCTGGATCAAGCAAATACTAGGTTGACGTAGTAACCCAACCAGATTGAATTCCAGATTGCCTTTGATTCTAAGCTGTTTCAGAAACAAAAGGAAGGGGGGATTTTAAATTCCCAAGGAACTAGAAATTCAAGTTCAAAGGCACCTTGCTGAACTCTGTGTTAAAGTCACTTACAAAAGTCTACAGTTTCATTTCTGATTAACAGAGATTAAGTCCGTACTGACCACCACCATCTGATAACCTCTTCACCATATTTTTCCTCCCTTGTCAGAAAGAACTTACTCATTCTTTATTCATTCAGCAAATATGTATGAATTGCTGTGTTACACCATCGATTCCTCTACGCCTGCAAATACTGACGCGAGTAGCACAGGTTTCTGACTTCACAGCGCTCACAGTTAGTGGAGGGCCAGATCAGAACACCCCCCGTGAATCATCGTCTAACAGCCCACAGATGAGGACAAGCCCGGCCAGCAGGGTCAGGAGGGCCCCGAGGAACGGACACATGGGAACTCAGGCTGAAGGACGTGTGGCAGTGGGCCTGACGGAAGAGAGCCTTCCAAGGAAAGGGAACATCACGTTCATCCAAAGGCAGGGAGTGCGGAGAGCCCGGGGATGATCAGCATTCCAGGGTGCGTGCACTTGGCAACGGGAAAGAGAAAGAGGCAGGAAAATGAGACTGTCCATGTGTGGAGAGAGCGTCCCAAAGACCGACTTCTGCCAGAGGCAAAAGATGAGGCTTCAGGAAACAAGAAGCAGAATCTGATTATTGTTATGGTTTGGATCCAGAATGTCCCCCCAAGAGCTCATGTGTCAAGCAATTGAGCCATGTCCAGAGGTGGACCTTTGGGAAGGTGATTGGACATGAAGGCTGGAACTCAGCAGTCGATTAGTCTGCTTGATGGATTAATAATTGGAATGGACATCTGTGTGGTGACTATAGACAGTTGGGGTGAGGCTGGGAGAAGTGGGTCACTCGGGGTGTGGCCTTGGGACTACAGCTTTCCTCTCCTTTCTGGATGCCGTGACCTGAGCAGCCTTCCTCTGCCACACCCTTCCACCGTGATGTCTAGGGGCTGGCCAACCAACCATGGCCTGAATCCTCTGATTCTGGGCTGACATGGATCTTTCCTCTTCTAAATTGTTCTTGTCGGGCATTTTGGACACAGTGATGGAAAGTTCACTGACACAATCATGAGTCTGCAAATTCACATGGAAAGCCATGGGACACCCAGAACTGTTATTTAATAATTCAAGTCAAGATTGAGAAAGAAGTGTTAGAAATGTTATTCTGGGCACCCGGACTCGGTCACCTGGCTCTGACACAGGTGGGGACCCTTCAGAAGTTAGGATCCAGGTTTTCTCAAAAAAATAATCAAAAGTAGCACCCAGGGCTGGGGATGTGGCTCAAGCGGTAGCGCGCTCGCCTGGCATGCGTGCGGCCCGGGTTCGATCCTCAGCACCACATACCAACAGAGATGTTGTGTCCGCCGAGAACTAAAAAATAAATATTAAAATTCTCTCTCTCTCTCTCTCTCTCTCTCTCTCTCTCTCTCTCTCTCTCTCTCTCTCTCTAAAAAAAATTCATCTGGAGAATATCTTTAAAAAAAAAAAAAAGTAGCACCCAGTTGCTTGGACAAAAGGTGAGGTTGCGTAGCACCAAGCCCAAGGGGCGGTTTGTGGTGCAGGGCAAAGTCATGGTTTGTGGGTTGGGCAGACACAATGCCAGGTGTCCTCAAGTTTACAAAAGCAGCAGGAAACAAAGCCAAGTTCCAGTCCTAGATCTCCAGGGTCCAAGCCCCGTACTCTCCTCGCCGTCTTCTTGCTACAGAAGTGGTCTCACATAACCGCTGGAGCTGACGGTGTGATGACTTCAAGTCACACAACCTGAGTTCAGGCTCTAATCATGCCATTGTTAAGTTTCCTTGTCACCAGCGACTTTCATAGGGCTCAACCTCTTCGTGGATAAAAGGAATGGATCTGGGCTACAACATACTAATGTGGTTTAGAAATCAGATCATGTCCCCGGCACCACTGTGGACACGCATGCCTCCCACTGCATGCCTGGAGGACTCTAACGGGGAGGAGTCAGGTCAGACTGGCTGGACCCTGGGTGGCCAGTTCAGAAGGCCATTGCTGACAGGAGGCAGCAACCTCAGCTGCCAGAGATCCACAGAGATCTCTCCAGCACAAAAGGAAGAAGGAATGCACATGTTTGTCCCCCACTGGTACGTGGGAGCTGTCCCATGACTTCAACTAGAAAGAATCAACCTCACGTGAAAAGCACAGGGAGGTCAGGAGAACAGGACAGGGACCCCGAGGGGTGGCAGGCAGGGTGGGAGGGATGTGTTGGGAAGGGATATCGGCCAGATTCACTGTTAAATTGTGTGCTACAACAAGCCACCATTATCTATGACTACCACACACCAAGAAATTTTTAAAAAAATAAAAAAAGAAATGCTAAAACAAAAAATTGATCCTATAACTGAGGGGCAGTAAAGGGAAATTAAGGATTAGGTTTCAACATATAAGTTTTGGGCAGACACAAATATTCAAGCCATAGCACCATTTTACAGATTTTTTTTAAAAAAAGCCTCAAAATCTGAGTACAGTTGGCCCTGCATATCCAGAGCTTCCTCATCCTCAGATTCAACCAACTACAGATTGAAAATACTTGGGGGGAAAAAGTCATTTCTGTAGTCAACACATACAAACCTTTTTCCTTGTCATTGTTCCCCAAATAACACAGCACAACCTCGGTGTTCAGAGCACTTACACTGCATTAGGTATTGTAAGTAACGAAGCGAGGCTTTAAAACACACAGGCGGTGCCCACAGGTCATATGCAAATACTGCACCGTCTTACAGGAAGCCCTTGAGCATCCACAGATTCTGGACTCCACAGAGGTCCTGGAATCAAACCCCTGCAGACACCAAGGGCTGGCTGCGTCACTAACTTGCCCGGGACCACACAGTCATCACGCAGCCAGCCAGGTGACAACCGATGTCACGTGATTCTGGAGCTCCCTGCCCACCCGGCTACTTCACCCAAGTGAGAAAATGAAAATGTGACACACAAACAGGAAGCGGGGACATGGTTCCAGGGAAGCAGAGTGCGGGCACAGATGGTGAGGGACTGTCGTCACAGTCCTGACTCGTGTTTGCATGACACTTCATAACTTAAAAGCGCGCTCGGATGCGTCTCGCTTGCTTCCTTTCACCCCGCGAAGCAGGAACGTCATGGTGACCGAGGGAGAGGGCTGGACCTGGCCTCCCTCTCTCTGCGCAGGTTGGGTCAGCGCAGAACTGGCGCTGCCTGCAGGCACGTGGAGCTCCTGCGCACACCCCCACCCAGGGCCAGGCTCTCAGAGGCACGCGTGTAAGTGTGTCCCTGGCCTCTGTCCATCTGTAAAACAGAGATAATACTTCTGCAGGTTCTACTGAGAAGGAGGAAAGAGACATTCAAGTGCCTAGCACAGCTGGCTGGCACATCCCGCATCACCAAACATTACCAAGGGCCAGGCAAGTGAAGTGTAGCTCTGCTCTCTCTGGGGGGGGGGGGGGAGAATTAACCTAATGATCAATAAGAGGGAAATGGCTAAGTAAATTATACTAGGCAAATTCAGTAGATTTAATAAACCTTTTTAAAGGGTAGATTTAAAAGGCCATAACAAATTTTAAATAATTAAAGTAAAAAGGCACAAAATTCTAGATCTACTCTAATATTAAACATAGTCTGCACTGAAAATACACATGGAAAAATGAAGAGTGGTGAGATTATGGACTTTTAAAATATTCATAATGGTGCCCAACATCATAAGTTATTAGGAAAATATGAATTAAAACCATAGTGAGACAACACTATCCATCTGAAGTTAAGGGGCAGATAAACACATGGCAAGGTTGAGGGGCAATTCCAACTTGCATATATTGATGTAGACAGATAGATAGACTCATTCACCAGTTCAGAAACCAATTGACAGTATCCACTAAGCTAAATAGAATTATGATCTCTGTTCTGACTCATTCCTAGGTATAACCCCATGAAAATTGAATGGCTAGCATTACTAAAAGAAGAAAAAGAATGTCCACAGTAGCACTGTTCAAAATAGTCCCCAAACCAGAAACAACCCAACTGTGTACTACAGAAGAACAGAGAAATAAATGTAGTATATTTGCAGAGTGGAATAGTACACAGCACTGCTGCACACAAAGAGGATCTCACAGGCATAATGTTGAATATAAGAAACTATTCACAGAAGATTTCCATTTGTATTGTTCAAAGCAGGCAACAGTAATCTATAGGATAGGAAGAGGCCAGAGAAGTGGGTTATTGTAGGAAAGGATTGACTGAAAGCGGTATTAAAATTCTGGACAGCTGGAAATAGTTAATTAACCACTTAAGACTTATTCAAGGCTGGGCACAGTGGTACACAATTGTAGTTCCAGCTTCTCCGGAGGCTAAAGGCGAAAGATTGGAGCTGGAGGTCAGCGTGGATGACATAGGTGACCTAGTGAGATTTATATAGCTTGGGGTACATAAGCCACATACACCTCAATTTAAAAATCAGGGCTGAGGGTACAGCTTAGTTACAGAGCACTTGCCCAGAATACACGAGGACCTGGGTTGAATTGCCACCTTGCCCTTAAGAAAACCTAAAACTCGGAAAAGTATTAAGTTAGTATCAAGGTTTTTAAAACTCAGAATCAGGCAAAAATTTAACATGAAACCTGCCTGACTTCCTCGCCTCTTTTCCCTTGAAGTTCTTTGGAGAATTACCTGATGTGCTACTCAGTAGGAATATATTTCTGAAACAAAAACAGTTGGACAAATAAAAAAATAGAAAAAAAAGTTGGACATTTTAAAAATATTATGCAGAGCATAATGTGGTGCAATCTCTTTCTCTCTCTCTCTCTCTCTCTCTCTCTCTCTCTCTCTCTCTCTCTCTCTTTGGATATCACCAGTTTTTCATTGTATTCTGCAATACTGGACAGTCTTTTCCTGTCCTTTCTCTCTGAGCTGCAGTTTGTCCACCTCCATGAAGGTTGAGAAACTGGCCTCATCTGGGCCATAAGGATTTAGGAAGGAAAGCCTGGTGGCACTTAAAATCCTCAGATGCTTGAAATGTGTCCATGTTGGTCTTTCTATTTAACCAGATCCCAGTTCTACCAGGAGTTCCCCTTATGTAACCTCTATCTTTTGAACATATACAGGTTGAAGCATTCCTAATCTGAAACCCCAAATCCTAAAACATCAGGTGTTTTTTATGTGTGCGTGTGCTGGGATCAGATCCAGGGCCTTGCACATGCTAAGCACATCCTCTACCGGTGAACATGCCCCAGCACAAGATCTGTCTAGAGTGCCAACATATTGGTGGGAAATCCTACACCGTGAAACTTTGTTTCATGCATAAAATTTAGAAAAATACTATATAAAGTTACCTTCAATTTACATGTATAAGGTATATACGACACAAGTAAATTTCATGTTTAAACTCAGGTTCCATCCCTAAGATATCTCATTTCTTATATGCAAATATTCTAAAATCTGGGCGGAGAAACAAAATCCAAAACACTTCTGTTTTGCTAAGCATTTCAGATAAGAGATAAGGGATTCTTAATCTGTGCTACATAAATTCTTAAAAAAAAAAAAAAACACGGATGGTTGGGGGTATTGCATGCATGTGAAAGGCCCTGGGTTCAATCCCCAGCAACAAAAATAACAGGAGAGAAAAAGAAAACAACTTCTGATAATTTACTGAAACATTCTAATGGTTTCCTGAACTCATGCTTCTCTCCTGGAGTGAAATTTATGGTGGTATCTCAGCTCAGGCTGCTATAACAAAACGCCCTAAACTGGTGACTGACAAAGAACAGAAATGCATTTCTCAGAGTTCTGGAGGCTGCACAGTCCTAGATCAAGGCATCAATAAATCCCCAGCTGGTGAAGGCCTGCTTCCTGGCTCACACAGGGAACCTTCTGACCATTTACAAACACAAGACAGAGAGCGAGGCAGCTCTACGGGGTCTCCTCTATAAGGGCACCAATCCCCTTCATGAGGGTTCTGCCCCTGACCTCGTCACCTCCCAAAGGCGCATGTCTAACACCATTCATTGCCTTGGGGGGTTAAGAGTTCAGTATGTGAACTTGGGGGGGTGGGGAGCATAGACGTGGAAGCCATAGGAGGTGGAGTTCAGAGATACACATCAAACTCCACGGTGAAGTTCACGCGTGTGTGGTTTAGATAGCTCTGTGCCTTAGACAGAGGCTGGCCTTCAGGAATCCTGTCAATCAGGGTCAACAATTCACCCCCACCACCTCAGGGAAGGGTCCAGTAGGGAAGACTTGCTCCTGCGGAGTCCTCTGCAGATACTCGGTAGGTGGCATCTCCTGACTACAATGACCTCACCCACAAATAGACTGATTGGCTATTACCATTTCTTTTTCTTTAATTTTTATTGTTGGTTGTTCAAAACATTACAGAGTTCTTGACATATCATATTTCACACTTTGATTCAAGTGGGTTATGAACTCCCATTTTTACCCCGTATACAGATTGCAGCATCACATCGGTTACACATCCACTGTTTTACATATTGCTCTACTAGTGTCTGTTGTATTCTGCTCATGGTTATACAAAATTACATACAAGAGGAAGTGAGGAGAAAGGGGAAAAAAAAACAGGGGGAGAAATGAATTACAGTAGAGGGGGTAGAGAGAGAAGATGGGAGGGGAGGGGAGGGGAGGGGGGATAGTAGAGGATAGGCTATGACCATTTGTTAGGAGCTAGAATGGTGTGGCATTCCCCCAATTCTTCAACAAATTCAATTTACATATTCATCTCTCTATGAGATAAAGACTACAGCTCTGACCAGTTCCCCTAATGAGATGTCTCCCCGACTGGGGAAGGAAGGCTGCACCCCAGCCGCCCCCCTGCACATTCTTGCCTGGCCCCCTCCTGCCTGGAAGCCCCTTGGTCCTAGGGCTCCTGCTGCGGCTGCTGAATGAAGGCACCCGGTGACTTAGCGAGGGAATAAGGGCATTGACCATTCCTGACTGGTTTGCCATCAAAAGGCCCTAAGCCTGGGGTCCTCGGGAATGAAGCTGTTGATAGAGGTTACCATGAACACACCAATCCTGGACTAGAATTTCCAAAGAAAGCCGCAGCCCTCTGAATAACTGTTACCACAAGTGCAAAATCCAGAGCGCCAGACTAAGGCAGGGATTCAAGGGATGGCATGGGCTTGCAGGCCCTCGGGGCTGGCAGAGTCCACACACTGCCTCTCTCCCGGGGCTTGTCCCCGACACACCTGGGCAGCCAACACCACCAGGAGCAATGACAGGAGGCTCGAAGGTGTCACTTCCTGACATCTGCAGGCTCGAAAATAAACAGTCTTGAAAACCTGCAGCTCAGCCCCCGGCATTTCACCAGAACTCGCCCAATGCCCACAAGCCAAACTTGGTTTTTATTGTGCCTCATTTATCTTTCCCAGGAGAAAATGTGATAACGACTAGAGACCATGATTAAGAGGATTCATAATGGACAGGTAAAATGATCCTGGAATCATAGTTGCTTATGAAAATTCTGTCAGGCCTCCGTTTTTCTGGATAAGGAATGATCATCTTGTTCTCCAACTTTTATTGTATTTGATCTCCTCATTAGTTAGATTACTCAAATGTCAGGTACAAGCAACACAGCTGAACAGAGAGACCGGAGACCACACGTGTCCTAGTATAACTCATTACAGAATCATGAAGATAAATGTCAAAGTATTGGTAACAGCGTACTTTTAACCAGGAGGGACAAAAAGATTTGGTGCTGTCTTTATAGCACATAGAAAATTCATTTTTGTTTATCAAGAAGAAAAGCAATAAAATTTGATTTGACATAGTCCTTTTAATTAAAAAAAGAGAAATCTTCACCATGACAGGGAAAATCTTAACAACTTAACATTGTGTTCTTATTTACATGTTTCCTTGTCGAAGCACAGATTTCAACTGGCCTTGTGTGGTCAGATTTATCTCCATGAGACGCGTCTGTGAAACCTCTGTACGAAGGTGCTTCACCACGGAGGTGCAGCGGCAGCAGGCTGGCCAGCGAGCTGTTGGATTTTAAGCATAGGTGTGTATAATTTTGACCAAAGTTTAAATGCTATCAAAATATTTTAAGATATTCAAGTCAAAACCAAATTATTATCATTTCCAGGAAGTCCTAACAAAATGGGATGACCTCTGTCATCTGCTTGTCAAATGACCCAGCTATATCCAGCTGCAGGGGCTAAGCATCTTCCTCTGTAAGCATTTGAAAATGTCCCCTGAGGTTAACAGGTCACCCAGGCCTTGGGCTGCCCAACAGCTCCTCCAATTACTGCTTTTCCAAGTACATGCAGGCACTGAGCAAGAAAAGCAGAAAGCTGTCCTCACTGAGACCACCTGTCCTTAGAGCAGGTGTTAATACTGTCACCACCTGATCGGAAAACAAGAAAGCTCACCTGGTGGCGGTGGCACCCATGTGGATCCCATGGAACCGTCCTTCCTGCCTGACTTGCGCTACAAAGCGGGTTCCTTTCACAGGTTCCTGACCAAGAGAGCGGCCGGACTGGATGCCTGGTTCCCAGAAAAGCCCAGGTCACCCCGGCCTTTACACACACATTGACTCAAAAGACAAAAGAGCTCTGGCAAGGCTGGTGGAAGCCACCAGGACCCATCACAATGACACATAGGACAACTCGGTCATCACTGGGGAGGCGACAGCCTAGATCCCAAATCTGTGCCTCTCACCTCCAAGGTGGGAAAGCAAAGGCCAAAGGACTTGCCACCAACCTGGGATGAAGGTATGTTGCCTTTCCTGTACAAAAATAAAAATTAAAATGGCCTTAAAAAAAATCAGCCTGATAGGAAGTCTCTTCACTCTTCAGATCCACGCGGTGCCTACCCTGAACACACAAGTTCATGAGCATGTACGACCCGCTGTCGTTTATTAACTGGGTTAATGTGGGGGACCTGTCTTCTCTAGCTGGTTTACAATTGACCTTCCCATGAAATGGACTTGTCCTTCCGCCTTGTGTTCTATGGAGGAGGCCTCTCCTGGCTCTCTCTCCCGATAGACTGCAAGTTCACCGAGGGCAGGCCGCGTAGGGTGCTCGTCCTTGGGCTGAGATCTTTCTGTGGTCGGTGGTTAGCTCACACGGTGACCCAGCACAGTTCTTCCGGCACAGTGAGGTGCAGAGGCTAACACAGGGCCCCAGGGAGCTCCCCCTGTGCCCACATCTACATCTACCCAGAGCCTCTGCCTCTGGGTGCTGTCTAACACAGGGCCCCAGGGAGCTCCCCCTGTGCCCACATCTACATCTACCCAGAGCCTCTGCCCCTGGGTGCTGTCTCGACTCTGCAGTTGGTGAACTGGCTGGCAGTTCTCAATTCTGCCACGGTTGGCTGTTTGTTCCACTCTCCAACATCCATGTTGAGACTAAATCCCCAGCGTAACAGCAGGATGAGGCGGGATCTAGAAGAGGTGACTGGGTCATAAGGGCGCCTTCCTCATGATTGGGAGTTAAGGCCCTTGTAAAAAGGCTTCCCACGGGGTATGGCCCTAATGCCTTTCTGTCTTCTGTCACACAGCAGAGAGAACAACCCTCACCAGAGACCAAACCTGCTAGCACCTTGATCTTGGGCTTCCAATCTCCAGAACTGTGGGGGAAATAAACTCATGTTCTTTATAAATTACTCCAATTCAGGCATTTTGTTATAGCAGCACAAGTGGGCTACAGATGTAGAGACAAGACTATTAATGAGAGTTAGCCTAACACTGGCCTGTGCTGCAGTAACAAATAGATACCCAAATCTCAAAGGTGCAGCAGAGCCAAAGCTTCTTTCCTTTTCACAAAAATGTCTAATGTGGGTTAAGATATCCCCAGGGACATGCTCCTTCCTGTGGTCATCCAAGGATAGAGGCTATTTCCACCTGTGGCTTCTCCATATTCAAAATGGTCACCATCAAAGGGAAAGAAGATTTTGGAAATCCTATGCTTGTTTTTAACTGCCTAAAACCAAAAGTGACAAAAGTCCTTTTTTTTTCACATGATCCATTAGCCTGATCTAGACACAGGGCCCCAGTTCAACTACGAGGGATAATGAGAACTAGGGACTATTTGGTGAACATTGCTGTTCCAACCAGGCAGATCCAAGAGACCACTTTCAGATGCTCTTGTATAGGGAACTGGCTCTGCCAACAAGGTGCATGATAATAATGTACTTTTTATTATTTAATTGAATCAAGAACTCTCTGTGTTTATATTAAAATAAGGTCTCTGTTTATGTGATTGATTTTTTTTTGTTATTTTCAAGAAAAGCAAGTCCTGTAAAGAGAATGTGCTTTATAATTCATACAAAGCAACGAGGTGCTGTGCCTTGGCTCTGGAAGAAGGTTCTTAAAATACTATATCAGGCTCATCTGTTGAGGCCGTCCCTTCTGCTTGCTATTGCCCAGTTTTCCATCTCTTATAATAGTAACCAGCTTTGAAGCCAAAATAAACTCACAAGTTCTCGAGAACACCCCATCTGCCTCATCCTTCAACACCAGGAGTCCTTCCAAGGCGCTCAGTGGCTGAGGCCACGCATACTATAAATCAGTCGTCAAGTGGCTTCCTTCCACCGGGGCTAAAAAGATGTGCCCATTTCACTCTTGTTGCCAGAAGAAATTTTTAAATCTCATACAATGATTTTTCCCAGATCACTAGCTTAAAGACTATCTTTGGGATGGTAAACAAAAATAGTCACTCCCCGCGTGGGAAATAATCTGTCTCTCTAAAAGCTTCTCCATTGGGATCAAAATAATAGCCAAAGAGAACAGTCACAAAAATAAGTGTCACATCTATTAACAAACGCACCCATCCTATTCATATGCATACAACAATCATCTCATTATGGTCCCTTTCTTAGTTCATGCAAAAACATAAAGAATTGCAAAGCTCTGTTTTGTAACTTATAAGTAATGGGGTTTTTTTTATAACTTGTAATTCTGATAATTCCTTAAAGGCTATGACCAGAAAAAAAAAAAATGTTATACAAATCACACTGATGCTTTCCCAATAGCAGAGAAGTTTTGAAATTCAAAGAGAAAAACATAATCATAAATGGCATGCAGTCAACTCTCCTGCCTCTGATGAGGCTCCCTGGGGGCTCAAAGGGAATTTCAGTCCTTCTAGCATCTTGCTCTGTGTTGCACGATAGCATGGTATTCAAATCAAATAACTAGAGTTAAGAAATGCTGGCAGCTGGCAGCATTTATCCAAATTTCAGAGCCACTAACATTGGGAGATGGTTACCCAGCAGCAGAGCTAGGTGAACACACACTCATACCCACAGACACTGATTAAACATGTATGTGCTACAAAAAGTGTCTCTATGACCTCTTTGTCTTTTTACCAAATCCACTCACTGTCGGCCAGATGCTTTTGACCTTGAATTGGAGCACACAAACCCACATTGTCACAAACTATGGGGAATTAATGGACTCGCACACTATTGACCTCTAAAGCAGTGCTTCTCAAAATAGCTGGTGAAGAACCGTGTTGCTGTCTTCTTCATTTTTTTCCAATCCAGTGCAGACTGCTGTGCTGTCCACATGCACAGGACCTATAGGCAATCTGCATGACCTGCAGCTGACCCCTTGGCTGGGCAGCGCCCAAGTTGGTCTACAGCTGGTCACACTCTTAGAGGTGACAGCAAGGTCAAATGCCTACACAAGCTTCTAGGCACTTACTCTCAGTTTCTGTGTTTGTGTCACTGCAGGGTGTAACACAGTATTTGGGGTGGCACTGACCTGGAGATAGGGTAAGCCTTGGCATGACTCTTGCTCCTTCTCCTGGCGTTCTCCAGGTTGCCCTCCTCTCTGTTCCAGCTGCCCCCTTGGGCTGGTAGGGAGGGATGTGCGTTGGTTCCAGTCTAATATGTATCAACGTCCAGAAGAGAGATTGCTTCAAGGCTACAACAAAAGAGCAAAGAACTCCGCCTGGAGGCTCTGGCAAACATCTGCACACCTCCCGCCACTTGTTGGGTTGCATGCCTGTTTCTGAACCTTTAACAGGTGAGGAAAAGGGGGCTCCTCAACAGCAATTGGGCCCACTCCTGGAGCTTGGGGTGGGGTCCCGTTCTTCAAGTTCATGGACTGCACAAAAGGAATAACTATTAGACATTAAAGTGAGTTTATGTGGTGGAAGAAGGAGAGAGGAACACATGCTGTGTAGATAATCGACAGTGGGAGAGGCATTCGAGCTAAGCTGTTTGCATGATTATTAGTTAACCAAAGGGTATTAATAAATAGTCGTTAATTCAGTAGCTACGTATTGACCCTGGCACAGAGAGCCCGACTTGTCCTAAAATCCCAAACAGCTGATGAAAGAATCGATTGACCCAACTTTCTCCAATCAGTGTGAACAAAGGGACAGGATTTCATAAAACAAATCTGCTTAGGAAGGGAAGTGAAAGGGAGGGGGAGGGCACCCTCTGGATCTGAGAGAAGGAAGTTCCTAGGGAACAGGAAGACATGTGAGTCGGGCGGATGCTTCAGAAAGTGTCTCCTGCAAGAGTACAAAAATGAACCCCACTGGGGCTATCGCTCGGTTGGTAGAGTGCTTGCCTCACCTGCACAAGGCCCTGGGTTCAATCCCCTGCAGCACAAATAAATAAACCAATAAGTAATTCCACAATTATCTCCTCCTTCAGCGTGAGCTTTGTGTACTGACTTCCTCCTTCCCAAGTCACAGATATGGAAGGGGGTGGAGGAGTGGAGAGTGACTGTAGAGTGGAGAAACTTCAGCCAGGTGGCCAAGGTCAAATCAACAGTTATAAATCCTATTGATATCACGGACCCTCGATGTGCTATGACTGCACCGCTGTGGTCTTGTTCCCAGTGACCCACAACCCCAGTCCACCATGAGGACAAAATTAAACAAACCCCCGCTGAAGATTCTTCAACTTCCCCGATACTCCTCAAAACTGTCCAGACCAACAAAAACAAGAAAACCCTGAGGGACTGTCACAGCCGGAAGGCACCCGACAAATTGTATCCTAGATGCAATCCTGGAACCAGAAAAGATCATTAGCTAAAACCAAGAAAAATCTGAATAAATATGAACTTTAGTTAATATAATTTATCAGTATTGGCTTAGTAATTTAACAAATGTATCATACAAACGTAAAACACTAATTAACAATGGGGCGGGAGGAGATGGGCATTCTGTACTATGGGCTCAAGTTTCTGCAAATCTTAAAGGTCTATTATTTTTTAAGTGCCTGCTTCTAAATAAATGGTTAAAAGTTATTGTTTAATAGATTCAGAGTTTCAGTTTAGGATGATGACCAAGTTCTGAAGACGGATATTTGCACCACAGTGTGAATGTCAGTTAATGCCCTGAGCTATGCACTTTATAAAGGTTGAAATGGTCAATTTGATGTTAGGTACATTTCACCAAAATAAAAGAAGCATCACGTTAAGTGCTCTAGTCTGGATCCTGAATACCCCACAAAGGCCCATGTATTAAAGGATTGGTGGAAAGAACCTCTAAGAGGTGAGGCCTAGATGGAGGTTTCAGGGCACTGAAAGTGTGTTCTCAAAGGAGATTGGGGAGCGCTTATCTCTTCCTCTTTCTTTTGCATTTCAGTCATGAGATGAATGGGCTTTTTGCTCTGCCTTGATGTGCTGCCTTGTCCCAGGTCCATGACCAATGGGTCCAACTCACCATGGGCTAAACCTCTGAAGCCATGAGCCAAAATTAAGGTTTTCCTCTTTGTAAATGGATTATCTCAGGTTATTTTGATATAGTGACACAAAGATAACACAGTATGTGTTGGTCAGCTTTTCATCTCTGTAACAAAATACATGAGAAAAATGTCTTAAAGGAGAAAAAAGATTTGTTTTGGCTCCAGGTTTGTGAGGTTGGGTCCATAGTTGACTTGCTTCACTGTTTCTGGGCCTGTGGTGAGACAGGACATCATGGCAGAAGGTGTGGCAGAGGAAAGCTGCTCAGCTCATGGCAGCCAGGAAGCAGAGAGAAAGAGGGGCCAGGGACAAGAAAGACCCCTCCAGGGCATGCCCCCAGAGACCTACTGCCCCCAACTAAGTGCCCCCACAGCCCCTCCCAATAATGCCATTGGCTCCAAACCCCTCGATGGATTAAGTCACTGAGGAGGCCAGAGCCTCAGGGTCCAGTCACTTCCCAGGAGCCTCGGATACTGAGCCTTTGGGGAACATTCCAGACCTGATCCTTGGCAGGACGGCACACGTTGCTCTGGTGGGATTGCTCAGTTTCGGTGACAGGTTTCACAGGTATCAGGTAAGTTCCCTGCTCCACGCAGGTGGGCGTTCATGTGATGTGTACCTGAAGGCTCAGAAGTGCTGATGGTCAAGGTCAGGGAAACTTCCCAGGAGCAGGGTGACCTGAGGTTCTTCCAAAACCAAGAGAACTGCCACTGAGAGGAGGCATGGGTGACGCAGGGTCCAGCAACAGTCTGAGAAGAGTCAGGCTTCTCACTGGCTCTGGATTTGAATTAGACTGCGGAGGACTCGTCCTCAAAACCTGGTACCTCTGGCTGACCTGTGGCTGCCCACCCCCGCCCACGCCTGTATAAGCAAACCTTGGAGTGGCCCAAACGCGAGTCTTGTTAGAACCCTGACTGACGCACGGAATGAAATCGTCAGCCCCCAAGTTTGGGTTCAATCCTGAAAAAAATGAAAAAGAAGACCACAAGTCACATGTGTTTCACGGGAAGCCTTTGGGGCAATCCCACGTTGACATCCAGGCACCAGCGTGTGCTCTTGTCGTAGGATGAGGAGACAGAGAGGGGGCCATGGGGTGGGGTGGAAAGGGTGGAAAGCGGATCTGGAGGGGCCCAAGGAACTTACCCAGCACATTCTACAAGCCTGGCCCTCCAACTCCTCCCCACGGGAACCAGGGCTTCTGCCTCCCCACAGTTTAGGGAGGGCATCCATGCTGATCCTGGGGAAGTGACGGGGAAAACATCACAGAGATCGTAAGGAACATCAACTGTGACACTTTTGACTATAAGAAAGACTAAACTTAATAAAGGTAAATAAATAAACAAATAAATAAATAAATTTAAATAAGAAGTTTATTATTTTTCAATAAGCCGCAGGTTCAAGGCTGGGTAAACCAGAATCCTACTGTGTGCATGGGGGCTGTGCACTTTTCTACCTCATCAACATGAGAAGGTCTCCTCTTAGTGCAAGATGGCTGTAGGTGTTCCAGGGTCAAACACCAATCCAACGACATCTAAGCGAGACAAGGAAAATTTTGGTCCATAGTCTACTTTTAGCAAGAAAAATCTTCCCCCCAATCTTCTAAGGGGATGCCTTCAGATACCCTTGGCCAGAAGTAAGGCTCAGACCATTCCTTCACAAGGCGAATGAGGGTGTCACTTAAGTTAATCATGATTTACACCCTGGGGCCCTGAAGAAGCCACCGATTCAGGGCTCTGCCAACAGGAAAAAGAGAGGGGTCATGTCCAACGTGCCCACCTCAGGAGAGGATGGTACAACACTCTTCCTTCAAAGAGGATTCCCTGTAGCTTCATCCTGCCCCACCCCCCACAAGTAGAGACCCCGAAGTCAAGGAAAACACGGTTGTAAGAGACTAGAAATTCCTCTGCCCTCCCTCATCCTGCCTTGAAGGAGGTGCCCACCCACGGGGCCTTTGCTTCAACTTCTCTTCTCACACATTCATTCAGCAAGTCTCTGGTGACCACTTACTGTGTGTCTGCCTGTGGGGATAAAGAATCAGTGAGGCAAAGTCCCTGAAGGCCAGGAGCTCGCAAGGGATGTCAAGAGGGGGAGAGCGGAACCGCTCTAGGTGCCGAGGAAGGAGACCCAGCAGAGGCGGCCAGTAGCGCCTTCCCCGCTGGAGAGCCGGGCGGGGCCCTGGCTGTCCACAAGGAAGTCGGAGGCAGTGGCTTTGGACACCGCCTTGAGAAGGACGAAGGGAAGGCCTATTGGGCAGGAGGGTGGCGGGGAACGGGGCGAAGCTGCGGTGGACAATATTGGGTGTTTGACAGAAGCCCTCCTGAGCCCTCCGGAACCCAGGAGGAACAGTGGTGACTCATGAGGACACGGCAGGGGTCATGGAACACGCCAACCCTCAGAGCCTGTCAAGGGACCTCCCAGAGAAGGGACCAGGAGCAGCAATGGAAACTCAGAGCCAACTGCACACGTGTGAAGCATGCTTGTGACACAACAGAGGGAAACGACGTCTGCTACCACACCATGTGCCCTTCGCCCATAAAGGAACGTGCTGGTGGTGACAATAGTAACAACCCAGCTGGTGGCTGCCGTCCCCCTTCTAAGTGGGTAGGTTCGTGTTGGATTTCCCTTGACCACTCTTACAGTGCCACCTACAGGTCAATTTAGGAGAGATGTGGCCCTCTCCATGCCTTGACCCATGAAGTCTAGAGACCTGTTTGATGACTGCAGAGCAGGGCACTGTTAAACATTTGGAGAAGGCTTCGCAGTTGGGTTTTCATCCACACCGACACAAGCACTAACATTCTGCTTTTCAAATGCTCTCAGCTCAGAAAATTGCACCATCCCGCAAGTTAATCGGATTTTCTATACATAGTTTCTTCCAGTGTGTAATTACTGGCCCGGCTTTACATTATTTTAGGATAGTGTCAGCAGCTAATTGTGGGACAGTCTGAATGCTTTGAAATGAGCTCGGCTGAGTGTGGGAATAGCTCAGCAAATTTAGGGCTGCGTGTGCATCATTTTAAAAGTCTATTGTTGAGCAGGAGCACGGCAGATGAAGGCTAGAGTCCAGTTCAAAGGCGAGCGCCTGGGGAGTGTGACCTCCTCACGCACTGAACTTCCAGAGCTGCCCGTGCTCTGTGCGTCCGTCCGTCCTTGACGCACAGAGTCCTGCTTCAGCCTCCCAAGATGCTGGGATTGCAGGCGTACACCACTGCAGCCAGCTTCTTTGCTTCTTTTAGCAAGCGTCAGGACTCCACACTCGTTTCCCAGTGGACGTCTGAGCTGCCCCAAGCAGGGAGGCCTGGGCCCTGGCATTCCACTGGGTCCCTATCATGGCCTCAGGCTCACAAAAATCAAACCATTTGACCTGACGGGAGAGGAAGTTGTTCAGCACCTCAGGCTTCCATGAAGGGGAGGGACTTTCCTTGCCATTCCCCTGGAGGCAAAAGGTCAGGAAGAAGGCTTCTGGCCTCTGGGGCTCACTCCCTCTGGGTCCTGCCGGGCACAGGCACACAGCATCTGAGGGATGAGCACCGCTGAGTCGGCCCCTCCACTCCCTCTGTCCTTGTTCTGTTCTCGCGATGCCGATGTCCTCCTCTCCACCGGCCCAGCGACTCTCCACAGCGGCGAGGCCTGCTTCACTCAGGTCAGGTTGCCTTGTCTCGACAGTTTCACTGGTGATTAAGAAGGGGATGTGAATTCCGCAAGTTGACTTAACCAAGCGTTGTAGCTCCAGTGGGAGGATGGGAGACAGGGAGCAGGACCCCAGGGCTAAGCACAAGAGGAAATTAACAGGTAACGTCTAACGTTAATGAGCCAAAAGGAATCACCTGTCCAAAACCGCAATAGGATAAATAGCAGGAAAACAACAACAACAACAAAAACAATAAAACTATCTTAAATGGTCGCCACTGGGGAAGGGGATTAAAGAGAATGGGAGAGGTGGTTTTGCCAGCCTGTGGGGCTGCCACAACACAATACCACAAATTGGATGGCTTGTGTGGACATTAATTTCTCCAAGTTCTTGAGGCTGCGAGTCCAAGGTCAAGGTGCTGACCAACTTGGTTCCTGGTGAGAGTCTCTTCCTGGATTGAGGACAGCGGTCTTCTCTCTGTGGGGTCCTGCGGTCTTTCTTCTGTATGCACAGAGGAAAAGCGGGCTGGGTTTCTCCTTCCTCCATGAGGACACCAGTCCTGTGGATTTGGGGCCTCATCCCCATGTGAGCGCTGCCATAAACTGCTGTTTTCTAGCAAGTCAAAGGGGTTCCAGAGACACAGAGATACTAGCAGAGAGGCCAGGAGTCGAGAGGGCTCCCTCTTAGTGAGCTTTCAATAGGCTCCTCGGAGCCCCTTCCTGACCAATCCTTGAGTCTGGCGTTAGCAGGAATGCTGCTAAGGCAGTCCATCAGGAACCCCCACTCCCCCGAGATCCAGTCAGGCACCTCTCCCTCCACCCTAGAAACTAACCAGTTCCTCTCCCTCACCCACCTTTTAATTTTCTTCCTCCTCTCCCTCATCCTCTTGACACCTAAGGTAGCCTCATGGTGGTTTTCCATTCTCTGTGCCCATTGGCTGTAATCCCCTCTTATCCCTGTTGTTTATGGAGTTGAGCTTAATACCTCACCCCCATCGCACTAGTCTTGAAGAAAGTCTTGCTTTTTTTTTTTTGTACTGGGGATGGCATCCAGGGGCATTTGACCACTGAGCCACATCCCCAGCCCTATTTTATTTGGAGAGAGAGTCTCAATAAGTTGATGAGGCTGGCTTTAAACTTGGGATCGTCCTGCCTCAGCATCCCAAGATGCTGGGATTACATACACCACCGCAGCCAGCTTCTTTGCTACTTTTAGCAGGGGTCAGAATAAACTCTCCATGATACAACATAAAGCATACTTTCAATTGCCATTTGGTTGCAACCAAATGGTAAGAAAGAACTTGTAAATTAAATGTAAAATAGAACTAATTCTTCTTCTGTCACCAAAATAGCCCCCTCTCCAGCCCCATATGCCTATCTCTTGCTCCTTCTGTGGCATGGGGCTCTTAAAATGGCTCTCAATGATCCCACCTCCTGGTATCTGCTACCTGGTCTAATCCCTCCCTTTGTGTGCAGGATGAAACCGGTAGCTAGGTTCTCATAAAAAGAATATGGGGAAAGTGACGGGATGTCACTCTGAGCTGGGATTAAAAGACTATGGCTGCCATCTTGCTTTCAGTCGTTCTTGTCTTCTTGGTTTGCTTGTTTTGATAAGGCAAGCTGCTGTGCTGGTGGGACCCATGAATCAAGGAACTAAGGGTGGCCTCTGGCCAACAGCCAACGTGAAACTGATACCTCCAGCCAACAAACAGCCCATGAGGAACAGAACCTGCCAACAACCATGAGTGTGCTTGGAATGGTCCTCCCCTAGCTGAGCTCTGAGACAAGCAGAGTCCTGGCCAACACCTTGCTTACCACCTGTGCGAGACCCTGAAGCCCAGACCTGGCCAGGCCTCTCCAGGCTCCTGACCCACAGAAGCCATGAGACTGCAAGGGAATGCTTCTTAAGCTGCTGTACTATGGGGTACTTGGCTACACAGCAATCGATAACTAATACTCTTCCTTGGCCTTCTTATCATCGACCAAACAAAGCCTTTTGTGGATGACTTAAGTAAAAACAGAAACCAGTGCGACACACATTTTGGGTAGTTTGAGGGCACGTAAAATCCACTCCACCATCTTGGGCCAGCAATATTCTGATTTAAACCTGTCTCAAAAAAAGAAAATGCTAGAGATGATTTCAGATTCCAATATCTCAGTATCTTCCCTGGTCCTCTCTGAATATGGTCTCTTTCTGTCACATGAAAATGCACATTTTGAAGTAAGGGTCTAGGGTTGGGGGAATGGGGAGATCTTTAACATCCCTCTAGTACCCACAAGTCATCCCTCCATCCCTTGCTGTTCAGAATTATGTTTATTTATCCAACACTTAGTAAGCACTTAATAATGTGGCACTGTTCTGGGTAGGGGGACGCAGCAAGGGGTAAAGACTTTGCCCTCACAGAGCTCATATTAGTGAAGGGGACAACAAGAAAAAAATATATAAAATATATGGCAGACTGTGAGATATGCTATCAATAAAAATAACTTGAGGGGAGCAGGACAGTCGATGGCAGAATGGCTGTGGCAGCAGGCACGGGTGTTTTGGGAAGGGTGGCCCCAGAAAGCAGTTCTGCTAAAGGACTCTTTTAGCAGGGACCTGAAATAATGGGACCAGACATGAGAAAATCTGCCAAAAATTATTCTAGGCTGATGAAAAAAACAGGCACAAAAATTCTGATAATGGATCAAACTGGGAATGTCAAGAAACACGGAGAAAACCATCATGGCCAGAGTGGGGTAAGCAGTTAGGCTGAGGCTGAGGCTAAGAGATGGGAAGGGCCTGTTGCAGAGCTCTGGTGGCCAGTGCAAGGTTGAGGTTTCACTCTCAGCATGACGGGAAGGCTGGAGAGAATCTGGGTCTAGGTGATTCCAGACTGCCTGACTTTTACCTATGGAGGGAAGTGGGTTCCTAACCCTCTAAGATACCTCTGGTTGAAAGGAAAATCAGAGATTTTGGTAGGCTCTGAATAAATTGAAAATGTGCATGATCTATGATCTAGCAATTCCATTTACAGTACATGACAAAGAATTCACCATGCTTTTGCACAAGGAAGTAAAGGATGTTCATCATGGTATTACTGTAATAATAACACAACTGAAGTGATAAGGAAATTATCACTTAGAATACATTGACTATACAGCTTTTAAAAGCAAGGAATAAGATCTATCAATACAAACATGTGCCAGGCATGGTGGTGCACTCCTGTAATCCGCGTAATTCAGGCAGCTAAGGCAGGAGGATCACAAGTCCAAAGCCAGTCTCAGCAACTTAGCAAAGGCTCAGCAACTTAGTGCTCTGTCACAAAATAAAAAGTAAAAAGGACTGGGGATGTGGCTAAGTGATAAAGTCTCCCCCCCCACACACAAACACACCATTCAATTCCCAATTACCCCCCCACACACACACACACCAAAATAAATATATATGAGAACATGGATATGTTTGAAAAACAATGTTGAGCAGATAAACCAAAATGTAAGTCATTATGTATTCTATGACATCACTTATAGAAATTGAAGGCAACACCCATTTGGGTTAAGTGTCACAAAGCTTACTGTAATATTTTACTTACTACAAAAACCAAATGACAGAAATATCCTCTGTTGATTCTAGGTGGAAAGAAACTAGTGCTTTTTATATTATTCTTTCCACCTTTCTATCCACGTAGGAAATAGCTCAGCTATAAGGAAAGGGTTTTTTTGCAAATGTATGGCCACATGAGATTATTCTCCCTGGAGGAGATAATATCAGATCTCTGTTTAAGACTCAAGAAAAAATTAAAGTGTTTTTCCACTTTTGTGAGTAACAGTCCTCATAATTCACATGAGGCCTGGCGTCCTCGGCAGCCCCCTGGTTCTGTGACTAAAAGGCCCCACCAGAACAACTGTAGAGGAGGTAAAGGGCTCACGGTTTACTTTAAGGCTCACAGTTTCAGAGGTCTTAATCAATAGCAGAACATCATGGTGGAAGAGTGTGGCAGAGGGAGGCAGCCCACATGGTGATCAGGAAGCAGAGAGAGACTCCACTCATCAGATAGAAATGTCTACCCCAAAGCCATGCCCCCAATTCCCACCTCCTCCAGCCACACCCCACCACCTCAGTTACCACTGGGTTAATCCCTATCAGGGGACTAACTCACTGATGGAGTTAAGGCTCACAACTCAATCATTTCTCCCCTGAACCCTCTTACATTGTCTCACACGTCAGCTTTCGAGGACACCTCACCTCCAAACCATAACACCCCTCTTCTCAGCACTTCCCAGCAGAGCTGGGGCTCCACCCTCAGCACCAGGGTCAACAGCACCCCATAGTTTTATGTGGAGTGCTCTGTTCACAGGGTCCTAAAACCTACATCTAATGAGTCCACTTAAAAGAATAAAACCTCTCCCTCCCCGCATGAGATCCAAGGGATCCTGTGGGCTGAGAAAGTCAACCTCACCAACAGATGTAAGCTTTTAAGCCGCTGAGTTCATTCGGCTGGAAGGCCCCAGGATGTGGAGAAAGAAATGAGCAGATTGAAGTCCACGTCCACCTCGACCCCAGCGCCCGATGTGATCCAGGAGCACCCGAGGGGAGGGAGGGGAGGGCGTGCACCTGGAAGGGCCGGTCAGCCATTTCCATTTCTTCCTCCAAATGTGTTTTCCCAAAACTCTAAATTTACTTAAATTGATTTACAAACATGACCTCACATTCCTTGAGCTTACCTCAGTCACATTTCTACCAGATGCTAAATGTTTTATGCTAAGATTTCAACTTCCACTAGCAAACTGCTCTGCATCATCCCAGCGCTCAGTTCCCACCAGTAAAGAGGAGAGGGAGGAAGAGAAGGAGGGGGAAGGAGGAAAGGGAGGAGGAGGAGAAGAAATGCTCACCTGCTCTGAGACTTTGTAACAATGGTCCACTTTATGCTTTGAAGATAACACTTGCTGCTATTGCAACTTACTTTTTAAATGGCCATGTTTCTTTCTCTTCCTCTAATCTCAGGGGAAACAGAGTTATCTTTCTTCCCCATCCTAGGCCCAGTCATCTGTCCCCCAGTCCACACCCACCATAGGAACTAAGTAATCTAGACTTTGGGGATGGCACCAGAAGATCTCAGAAATGACAAGTGAACTGCAACTCCAACAGAGCCCATGAGTCACCTTTTTGAAAGCCCCCTGTTCCTGCTCATGGGCAGAATCACAGCCTTTGGGGCAGGAGCCCCCTGTGTTTCTCCTTTGCTAGAAAACCAATAAATCTTCTTTTTCCTTCTTCTCAAAACCGTGTCCTCATTATTAGATTGACATCGGGGACAAGAACCGAGCTTTCGGCAACGACTTTTACTGCTCAGAATTCAATTCAGGGAAACTTCACATTTCTCTCCTTTTCCAAGTCAGGTAAACCCACTTTTTCTGAGCCAGGGCAATCCTGCCCACCCCTCAGTGGGAGAGGATGTCTCCCACTTTTTACAAAATTATGTAAGAATTCTGGTGCCAGAAAATCAGGACAGGGCTGGCCTGGGTCCAGAGCTTTTGCCTCCTCGCTGGAGCACTGCCTGGGCTGCTGCCCACGTCCTCTGGCAGTGGGCAGCTCTAGATGTCACATGGACGCCAGGGTCTCCAGGCAGCCCACCCTGTGAGGAGCGATTCCTCCCCGGAGCCCTGGCTGCTGCCAGGCTTGGCTGCCCACGGGTTCTCTGCACAGAACCCCACTCAAAATATGCCAGCAGGTCCGTTCCCTCCAGGAAAGAATCCTGCCATGCCATCTGTCTCAGTCCCTCCAGGCTGCTGTAACAAAGCAAGTCACACTGGGTAGTTTGTAAACAACAGAAATTTATTATTCGTGGTTGGAGAGGCCGAGAGTCCAAGCTCAAGGTGCCAGGAGACTCGGGGAGCCGTGGGGGCTGTCTGCCTGGCAGATGGGCCTTCTGGGAGTTTTCACCTGGCCTTTCACAAGGCCCAGGGGAAGGAGGCTCACTCCCTCAAGCCCTCTAGTGAGGGGCCTCCTCGAAGGCAGAGCCCTGGCTCCTAATCCCCTCCCGGAGCCCCTGTTCCCCATCCTGGGGTTCAGCCCCGGTCCTGGAGGCTCAGGCCACGACTCCTCAGCCCCAGCCCTTCAGCTTCCCCGGCTCTGGCCCTTTTGAGGAAGAACGTGCTTATCTCATTCCTGTTCTCACCCAGGGGAAACGGGGTTATCACGGTACACCCAGCCATTGAACCTGCTTCTCTAAATGTCCTGGACCTTTTTTTCCCAGACTCCCACCCGAGGCCCTGGCTCGAGAGCGCTTTCCTCCTTTTTAGGAAGGACGGCAACTCCCGGCTCTTCCCACAGGGTGACTGCTCCACACAGCGAGAGCACCACAGGCCCCAGAGCTTTATCCTAAACAGCCCGGGCCTGACCCTGCGCTCCACAGCTGGAAAGGACTTGGGTGTAAAGCGTTTCTGCTTCTGCAGCGGTTCAAGTGCCTCTCTTTCAATCCAGCCCGAACCTCTCTCTCCTTCCTCATCCCCCAGAGCCCCTAAACCTGCCTCCATTTCTCTCTCTCTGGGATAATTCTAACAGGCCCAAGGCTCTCTGTGGGGCTTTACAATAAAACACAGCACACGGCCCCTCCCCGGGAGAGCAGCAGCAGCTCTGGCAGGGACACCCAGGCAGGTCCCTCTGGATGGTGTCTTCTGTCGGTGGCCCCCCGCCTTCACCTTCCCTCTTCTCCTGGGACCCCTGCCTCCCTTGGCCACAGCTTTGACCCAGGTGGCCCCCAAGTTGAACTGCTTGGGTTCACGCCCACCTCTACCTCTGGGGGCCTTTGAGCAAGACACTCACACATCCTGCCTCTGGAAAATGAAGTTGATGATAAATTAATAAAATGATCATTAATAATGGGTGATTCATTATAAGTAAATTATTAATAATTAGACCTTTCATAAGGTGGTTGTAAAATCCTTGGAGAAAAAGACAGTGAAACACAATGTCCCTGAGTGTCCTCCCTGTTCTAAACAATCCAGCCAAGTTAAGGAACAACGAGAGTGCGTCTGGGCCAGAATGTGCAGATACACATTATCTTGAAGGACAGGGCTCTCTCCCGCAGGCTGGGAATTAGGACAAACTGGTGTTATCTGGAGAAAGCTGCTTTCTTGTGTGCACACCAAGTTCCTGGAGTGCTGGTCTGGTGACGTCACTACATCTGTAGCCCAGGTTATAAAACCCACCTCCCTGTGGTGACTGGCACCAAACTGAGGACACAGAGAGGGCAGGTGTCACTCGTCCAGCCGGATGCCACTGGAAAAAGAGTCAACAGAGACGGAGGCACTGTTTTCTGGAGTCATGTCACCAGAGACATTACTGCACTGCAAGGGACAGAGGTGCCCCACCCATTGCCCTCCCTGCAAGCATTGTTCAACAAAGTTCAACACCCGATGTCTCACTTCCCATCTTCTTTGGTCTCTTAGCACCCTATCCTGCTGCCCTAGCACAACCGGGCTGTGAATGTTACAGTGGTGATAAGAGTTAAATTAGCTAATGCTAATAAACAACGAGCGATGATTGGCACTGGGAAAGCTATGCTACCTGTGTTAGCATTGCTACTGTCGCAGCTCAGCTGACCTTTTATCTCCCCAGAGGATGCTTCTCTCACTTGTCCAGACTGCCTTCAGCATCCCTGGACTGTTGAGAGCCACAGCCGAAGGGGCAACTTCTAGCTGCCAACTGATTGACTCCTCTGCGGTGATGCTCATTGGGCTGTTTCCCCGCCCTTTCAGACCACGGAGCTGCTCATTGGGGGACGTTTTTTGGCTCCGCCCACACGACCCAGCCAATCGGCCTCAAGAGCAGGAGGAGTGTGGGAGGTTGAGAGGCTTGTGGGAAGCCGGTGGTGGCAGTTGGGCTCTGAGGGTTTTCCTGAGGAGCTGTGTGGTTTGGTGTGTGTGTGTTCTAAAAATAAAGTTTATTTCTTTTGACAAGTGGCTCCTGAATTGTGCCCAGCCAGACTGCGGCACTGGACGTCCCCGGCTCTGTGGCACTGTGGTGGTTTGCTTCACATCAGACAGTAGGTTCCCTCAGATCAGTAACTTCTTTGTGACGAGCCCTGTGGCCTTTAGTGGCTGGGATGGCAATAAATACAGCATGGAAACCTCCCTGTTAACTCCAACTGCACAGCAGAATCACTTGGGGAGCTTTTAATACACTGCCTGGGCCCCAAGCCAGAGGATCACACTGGCATCTCAGGGTGAGGCTCAGGTTCCAGTATTGTTGAAAGCCTTCCCCAGGTGACCCCAGTCTTCAGCCAGGATTAAGAACCACTGACCCACACCAGCTCCTTCCCTTGGGGAAGTTATTTGAACTCTGAGTCTATTCCCACAAGGGCAGGATGTGGATTAAAATGTCCCCCTGAAGGTCAAGAGCAGAGTGTGCTGCCTTCACCCCCCGCCCCCCCCCACGCCAGTGCTGGGTGGGTGGCTGCCTGTTTGTCCCCCGACTTCCTGCCCTCCTTCACAAATCAGGGACAGACCCAGGAAAGTCAGGGTATTTCTTTCCTGCCTTCCACCCTGCAGGTCACCACAGATGTCCTGTGTCCCTGTACCAAACGGCACAACCACCATGGGGCATACCTCCCCTGTGTGAAGCAGGCGCCACGCCTGCCCTGGTCTCCTCAGGTGCTGGGGGAATGGCCTCCCCACACTGTGTTCTCTGTCCTCTTCTTCCCCTCACTCTGCTCACACATTCATAATCATCCCTTTATTAAACTCAAGTCGTCCCTCCTCAACTCATTTGAGTGCTCCCTCTGCAATCTGCCCCATGCCGACAGCGAACCAATCACCCCAGAGAAAGAAGAGGGGAAGAACTAGATCAGGTAGAGAAATCCTTAAAAAGCAAAAATGAAAGTGCCAGGCCTCTTCCTTCCAGTCTTTTCCTACAGAACAACCCCAGGAAGCCCCGGAAAGCTTGGGAAGTTCTCTGGGTGTCTGTGGTTCCCCATCCTCAAGTGTCTCCGCGACTGTGTCTCAGGCCTCTGTGTGTCTAGTTGTTCACTTTCTTTTCTTCGAGCCTTTTGTTCTTTTCATAGTCACAGAAATCACCCTAAAGGAGTCCTATAAAGATTGAATGATATAATCTGGGGGGAAAAAAAGCTCTCTCTGGAACAGTATAGTAGAACTGGCTCATGCCAAAATAGACCTGAAATTTGAATCACACTCTTGGTTCTGTAACTAGGACAAATCGCTTATTGCTGCTGAAAATGGGGAATTAATTTTACTAGGTTGTTGTAAGAGGCCACGTTATGAGAATCATAATGGTTTAATAATGTTTAGCTATTTTATGTATCAGACTTTGCTGGGGATTACTGGGGATTGAACCCAGGTGCACTTAACCACTAAGCCTTTTTATTTTTTATTTTGAAAGAGGGTCTCACTAAGTTGCCTAGGGCCCCATTAAGTTGCTGAGGGC
Source organism: Ictidomys tridecemlineatus (assembly GCF_052094955.1). Lineage (NCBI taxonomy): Eukaryota > Metazoa > Chordata > Mammalia > Rodentia > Sciuridae > Ictidomys > Ictidomys tridecemlineatus. Next base: position 187,687,178 of record NC_135482.1, read on the forward strand.
TGACTTTGAACTCGAGATCCTGCTGTCTCAGCCTCCTGAGTCGGTGGGATTACAGGCCTGCTCCACCGTGCCCAGTTTGTATCAGATAATTTGATAAAGGCCTTATATGCATTACTTCACTTAATTTCTCACAAAAACCCTATGAAGTCAGTGTTATCTTTAATCCTTATGTTATAGATAGGGAACTGAGGATCTGAGATGTTAATAATTTGCCCAAGGGGCTGGGGATGTGGCTCAAGAGGTAGCGCGCTCGCCTGGCATGCATGCGGCCCGGGGTTCGATCCTCAGCATCACATACAAAGATGTTGTGTCCGCCGAAAACTAAAAATAAATAAATAAATATTACAAAATATAAGGGTGTGTATGTTTTAAAAAATAATAATAATAATAATAATTTGCCCAAGGTCAAAAGGCTACTAAGTGAGAGCTGAGGAGGTCATGTATGAGGCCAAGTGTCTAGAGTGCATACTGGGTACACACTGATGACCTTCTCTGATATTTTGGTAATGATTAATATCCCTCCTCCCCACACACCCCCTCAAAAAAATAGGCTGGGGATGTTGCTCAGTGGTACAGTCTATGCTTATAAGTTATGCACAAAGCCCTGGGTTCAATTCCCAGCACCACATTAAAAAAAAAAAAAAATACAGGGTGAGTTTGAAATTCCACTGTGACCTTGTGAAGTTTCTGAGCTCAGTAACTGCCCCCACTGTTTTCTTAACTCAACCATCCAGAATCCAAGGGCTTCTATTTAGAACTTCAAAGTAAATGTAATGCCCAGTATTTTCCCTCCTAGGAATTTTCCCAAGAAAAACAGATCCACAAAAACACATATACAAGAAGGTTCACAGTAGCCTTAGTCATTTTGTTTGTTAGTTTTTTGGTGCTGTGGGTTGACCCCAAGGCCTCTTGCATGCTGAACACTTACCCAACCACAGAGCTACTCCCCTGGTCCGCAACCTCAGTCTCTACCATAGGTCTTGAAATTGTTCTAAATCCCCACAAGATGAAAAGGTCAAAGAAGTGATATATTGATACAATGAAATACTATTCCACAATGAAAAGAATGAATTGATACACACATCCATGGATCTCAGAAACAGTTTACTGAGCCAAAGGAATCAGCTAGAAAAGAATTCCCCTTGTGTTATTTCTGTATTATTTCATTTATGTACAGTTGAGAAACAAGTCAAATTAAACTGTTGATGGAAATCAGAAAGCCTGGGTCAGGGCGGAGGGGTCGGCTAGAAAGGGGCCGGAGGGCCATGTGTAGGGTAATAGAAATGTCTTGTGTTTTGCTTTTGGTTTGGGTACAAAGTTAACAATTGTCAAAGCACATCCAACTGAACTGCCAAGGCCAATGTCTCGGCTTGGCACCAGAATCACGAGCCACCACACACACCTTTGTAGGTTCAAACAGCAATTCTTTATTCCCGCTCTCACACCGCCTCCACACAGGTCCAGGGGCAATCGCGTTCTGCCGTCTCCCGCACAATCCACCTACTCCACAAGGCTCTCTCCAAATCCCATTTTAATCTCACGAGAACTCAACGGGAACAAGCAACAGGAACACCCTAATCCCAGCAATAATCTTCAACCTCTAACTTCCCTAAAACCCATTATCTTAAACTGGCAACGCCTTAAACTCAAGGAGCCGGTTACTTCCTCAAACCTGATGAGCTCTAAACCCGGATCAGCCTTGGTCCTTGAGCAAGGTCACCTTATTAAAGCATGCATGCAATGTCCCATCGAATGTCCTCTAAGCAGCATGGGGTACGCTTGGCAAGGAAATTTCGATGCGTCATTCCTACTTGGTAATGGTCCTCAGCACTGAACATTTAAAATCTGAGCGTTTTATTATGTGAAAATTATATTGCACTAAAAAGAAATCCAAAACAAAAGCAGTGAACACAGGAGCTATGTAACTGCATTCTGGGCAAACGGAATGCCTTGGAAGTTTTATTTCTTAGACACTCTGCCCTGCAAGTAATCAAAATCCAATGGAAAAAAAAATAGGTGGGATGATAAGGAATTGTGACCTCCTTGCTGCTGCCCAACTAGAGAGAGTGTGGGGCTTCCGTTACTCCCTAAAGCACAGACAGAAGGCTTCCCTAGAAGTCTCCAGAACACCCTCTTGGCCACAGTTGGGTCACTCACCTGTTCATGAACCAAAGCACTGGTCAAGAGGTTAAAGTATTCTTACACCCATGAGGCCCAATCAGGCCTCCCAAATTGTACTCAGGCCACTCAAAGGAGAGGAATAGGTTCTGTAGAGACAACTGTGACACCCACTAGGGTAGCCGCAGAGGGTAAGGCTCATGGGTAAGGTTAACCCAGACTTTGGGACACACATAACCACCACCTGCGGAATTTAACAAAAGTTTAAAGAGAACAACAAGGTCACCTAACACGTCTTGAAAGACGGCATGGGTTTGAAGTCCCAGGCTTGGCCCAGATCTGGCTCTGCTGCTTGCTCACTGCATGAGCTTGGACACACCTTGGGCCACCTTTCCCTGTCGGTAAAGTGAGAAGAATAATGAGGAATCCCTATGACGTTATGCTGTGGCTTATCCATGGAGTGTATCTGGAAGACTCCTGTGCTGCAGGCTGGGTCCCCTGCAGCAGTGTTCAGAGGTGGGGCTCCGGGGAGGGGCTGGACCTCGACTGATCTGACTCATGGGTGGATGAACCCATCGACAGCCGAGTGGACTATCAGTGCTGGGGGAGGCTGGGGAGCGGGGCCAAGTCGGAGGAAGTAGGTCCCCTGGGGGGTGGGGGGGTGCCCTGGAAGGGTATTTCTTGTCCAAAGTCCCTTTCTCTCTCTTTCCTGGCTGCTATGAGTTGAGCAGCTTTGCTCTGCACACCGTCCACCATGATCTTCTGCCTCTCCTCAGGACCAAAGCCATGGCGTTGGCCAACGTGGATTGGAACCTCTGGAACTGGGAGCCTAAATGAATCTGTCCTCTTCTAAGTTGCTCTTCTCAGGTATTTGTCACAGTGACAGAAAGCTGACTAATGCACATTTTTATGAGAATTATCAAATGGCAATGATACTTATTATCAATCTGCATTGATCAATGATTTGTTAAACACCTGCAAGCCAATTGAATCACACGGAAGAAGAACAAGAGATACAAAGAACCGAGTCCCTTCACCGAGCTGTGGTTGGCTCCCACTCTGAAAGTCACTTCTGGCTGTGCATCGACGCTTGGACTAAACCGAAGCCAGCAGTCTACGTTTTCTGCATCCTTAAAGAGGAATGTACCCAGGCGCTACTCCAGCACCACGGGGGAGGAGGAGAGCCGCTCTACACTGGGCACCAGGGTTCGGTCACCAGGACAGTCTGACCCCCACTCTCAGAGCAGAAATTGTGCAAAGAGGGCCCCAGGAGAAGGACGCGGAGCAGGCCACACTCCCCTGTAATCGCTCTCCCTTCCCTGGATGAGAGAATTTCACTGTGAGGCCCATGGATACTGAAGGGAACCAAATCTGGTTTTTGTTATTTCAGAATCTCTTTAAGGAAAGAAAATTGAAAGGCAAGCTTGGGCAGTTTTCCCTCAGCACACTTCCAAAGCTGAGACTGAAATGAAATACAATCTAGGAACTTCCTGAAGCTTGAAGGTTCATGGCATTCAGGACTGAAATATCTGCCTCCACAATATGACGGAGCAAAGAAAAACAGCCAGAGGGTGAACAGTAATTAACAAAGCAGGAATTACAAATGACCAAAGGGGGCAGGGTGGGGGCCATGCACAGAAGAATCCCAGCTCTATCCTAATCGGAGAGATCCAAATATAAATAACAATGAAGCATCTTTTTTCACCACGCAAATTTATAAGGATGAAAAAATACAGTAATGCCATGTAGGGGGATTTCCGAAAACAAGAAGTGGGTCTTTATAATTATCTATTTTCACAACTACGGCTTTAGTGCCAGAGCTATAACATCAGTACAGACTTTTAGAAGGCAATTTGGAGTAAGTATCAAATTCTTAAAAATATGTATACCCTTTGTACCAGCAATTCTATTTCCAGAACCATGTAATAAGGAAATAACCAGAAATGTGGCTATGTTTATATTCACAAAGCTAATTCATTGTAATTGCTATTTATAAGTGAAGAATTAGAAACTAAATATCCAATAATAAAGAACTGTAATGTGTGATCATTAAGTGATCACAGTGTAAGAGAATATTTTGCAATAACATGGGAAACATACAAACAAGCCTTTTAAAAGCTAAAAATTATGTCAAAAAACGTGACTGTGTATATGGGGAGAGAACAGAACGGAGGAATCTAGACAGAATGCTATCCTTGGCTACAAACCTAGAGTATTAGAATTAAAGAAATACTTCTTTTTCTGTGATGATTTGGATAAGTGACTCCAAAGTTGCATGTTAAAGTCCTGTCCCCAGCCTGTGGTGCCGCTGGGAGACGGTGGAACACTTGAGAAGCAGGGCCTAGAGGGAGGTCGTAAGTCATTGTGGGAATGCCTTTGAAGGAAATTCTGGTGCCCAGGCCCTTTCTTCTTCCTCACTCAGTCATGTGGAGAGTCCTCCACCATATACTCCCACCATGATGTATCTGCTACCACAGGACCAAAGCAATTGACCATAGGGCCAGTCATAGGCGGAAACTTCTAACATTATGAGCCAAAACAAACCTTTCCTCCTTATTAATTATCTCAGGCATTTTGTTACAGTAACAGAAATCTAACACTTTTTTTTCTTTTGTATGTTTTTCAGGTTTTCTACTATGAATATGTTTATATAACAATGGGAAAACAAAGAATACTTGTTTTTTGAAACATAAGGCTGTGATTCTTAAGATTTTTGTAAAATACTTCTTTGTCTCAACCAAAAAATACAAAATGAAGTTTAAAATAAGACAATAGCTCATTATTATGTTACTTCTAACAGTTTCTTGAGGAAAGGCCCAATTCTTACTACTACCTGCCATGTTGTAGCTCAGATTCTTTTAAATTTATGCAATGGGATACACTCAGTCCTCAATATCCACTGGTTTTGCATCCACATGTTCAAACAACCCTGGATGAAAAATATTTGGGACAAAAAATGCATCTGTACTAAACATGTATGAACTTTTCTTCTTGCCATTATTTCCTAAATAATACAGAATAACACCTATTTACATTGCATTGGGTATTATTAGATTAGTAATCCAGAGATGATTTAAAGTACAATCAGTGTACCTATGTTACATGCAAACTATATGCCATTTTATATAAGAAATTGAGATATTCAGGTTGGGTATCCATGGGGGGGGGTTCTGGAACCAATACTTCTTGAACACAAGGGATGACTCTACCGAGTCTTCCTGTCTCTTGTATCATCTGTACCCTCAAACCCATGGTCCACTCTACTGCCAACATTATCCTTTTTTTATTAAATTATTTGCCTGTACTTTAGGTGTGTAACATGTGTACTTGGTACAAATATCAAACTATTAACAGGTGGCTATGCATCTGAAGCATTTACACAGCTATTGCCTTCAAACCTTTTTGCACAAATGGTAGCACTTACCTTTTATCACGTGGATGTAGCCTTGCACTGGTTAATCCTAGCTTGATGCCACTGCCAAGTGTGAATTCCCTACTTTTCTGGTTCACTCTGTTTTCAACTGTTTCTTATGAACAACTGAGTTGGGTTTTATATTGTAATTCAAAGTCTTTTATTGTTATAAGTGAAATTAACACACCTACATTTATTAACATGGGAGGTACGTTTGGTCTCAATTCTATCATCCTGTTTTGTTCTATTCTCAACATTTTCTTGGCCTTAAAAACACTGGCGGGCTGGGGATGAAGCTCAGTGGTGGCCACTTGCCCAGCACACATAAGAAGGCCCTGGGTCAATTCCCAGCACCTCAAATAGAATATTTTAAAAATTTCTTTACATTTTTGGTGTGTATTATATAAGAATTGAAAAACATGATGTTTTTGTTCTAGTCATGATTGTATTCATTACCATATTTTATCTTTCTTGTTAGTTTTTATTTGCCTTTTCTTCTGGTTTTTTAATAGCTAACGTATAACATGGCACAAACTCAAAAGGTACAGAAGAGAATGCAGTGAAACACAGGCCTCTCTCTTCTCTCCCAGGCACCTAGTTCTGCATTTTAAAGGCAGTTATAAAATACTTATACTCTAAGCTTATGCAATTTACCTCATCATCTACTTCGTAATAGGAGTACTCTGGACTCCCATTATGAGTAATAATAAAATTAAATACATTTCCTTTTTTTTTTTTTTTTTTTTTGTCCTGGGGATTGAACCCGGAGGTGCTTTCCCAATGAGCTACATCCCCAGTCCTTTTTATTTTTATTTTGAGACAAGGCGTCGCTAAAGTGCTGCAGCTGGCTTTGGACTTGCGATCCTCTGCAGGATCCCAGGTCACTGGGATCACAGGTGTGCAACCGGCAGTATATTTCTCTTTTATTCCACTCTCCCATGCTGATTTTTGTTTATTTTGTTATCAGTAGTCAGTATCTCCTTCTCTGGAAAAAACCACACATCCAACTTTTCCTTCACTCTCTTTTTCTTTTTTAACTACATCTGACATCTATTTATTGTTAAACTGTTAAACCAGATTTGAATCCTGTCTTTAACTGTTGAGACCCCCCGCCCCATGCCTCACCCTCCTAACTTGGGATAGCTACATCATTTGTGTTTATAGCTTTTATTTTCCCTCCTCAACCATAAAACAAGACCTGTTTTTGCATTAACCCTACACGTTGGAGCCACAGTCACACTGTTACTTTTCCATAGGGCTTTAATTTGGCTAATGTTTGTTTTACAGATGTTTAAAAAGTGCTCATGGACGTCATCGTCCTTGCATCCTGGATTTCCCAAAAATGTTGGTGAGCTGCCCTTATGTCTGAAAACTGTAGCTGGGGAGAAGGTGCTGGGGTCCCTCATCCTTCCCCGTCCTTCCCCAGGGCTCTGTGGACAAACACTCCATCATTCTGAACGCGGAATGTTCCCAGGAAGACCCGAGGCCAGCCCAACCTTCCTCCCCACTGTCAGGGGGCTTGAGTTTTTCCTCCCCACCAAAATGCCAAAGACTCATTTTTTTTTTTTTTTACTTTTTATTCTTATTTTAGTTGATACATAAAAAATTGCATACATTTATGTTATAGAATGTGATTTTTAATATACGTATAATCACAAAATGATTAAATCAAACTAATGAATAAACCTATAGCGCACATACTTATCCCTTTTTCTGATGAGAACATTTAAAAATCTACTCTCGCTCTAACTATGTTCACACGTAACTTTACCAAAGTGTGCATTGCTGTGGATGAGTCTCTCAAATTTTTCTTCCTATCAAACTGTAGATTCATGTCTCCAGTAGTCAGAATCTCCTTCTCTGGAAAAAAAACACACATCCAACTTTTCCTTCAGTCCTGGAAATGTCTCCTAGTCATTTAAATATCTTCAAATATTTTTTTCTTGTCCATTATTTTAAAGAAAATATTTTCCTATTTCACTCTTTTTTTTGGGGGGGGGGGGTTCCAGAGATTGACTCCAGGGGCACTTGACCCTGAGCTACATTCTCAGCCCTTATTTTTTTATTTAGAGACAGGGTCTTGATAAGTTGCTATGGCCTTATTAGGTTGCTGAGGCTGACTTTGAACTTGCGATCCTCCTGCCTCAGCCTCCCAAGCCACTGGGATTATTCCTTTTTTGTTTGTTTGCTTGCTTGCTTAATCTACTTATGCTCTAAACATCCTTTGTCTGCTGTAGATCCTTCTCTCCAATTGTCCACAGAGGTGCCTATAGAGGCTTGCACTTGCTTTTCTCAGCATGCTGACCATATACTCCTTGAGCTACTGTGAGGCTTTTCTTTCTTTAACAGTAACTATTTATTTTATTCTCTATCCCTTTAATCTGATAGTTTGTTTCTTCCCTGGTTGCCCTACTCTATTTTTCTTGAAACTTCTGTATCTTTTCTTTGAGCTCCTGTTTTAGACACACACACTTGAATCAAGCAGTAATTCATTTTCTTTTTTAGTTTCTTAATGGTGGGGTTTGGCCACAATTGTCAGTTGCTCTGAGGTGACTTTTTCTAATGAGAGTTTTTTTTTTTTTTTAACCCACTCTTTATTTTCCTCCTTCCCTTGTTCTTCTAGTACCATTGTACAATTACGGTGACTGTTTACTACAAAGTGTGACAAGTAAGAAGTTTCAAATTACTGATTTGGCCTTAGTCACTGTTGAATGCTCCAGTTCTTCTGATAATATATGACTGAAGAAGTGTCATGGGAGACTTCCAGAGTATCTAGTTTAGTGATGGTCCCTTGACCCAGGGCTTTGGGGTTTTCTAGCTTGTTTGCTAGTTTCAGTGTCTATTTCTCCTCCCAGGCTGCTCAGACTGTGACTTGGGTAGTACCTGTAATCCAGAACTTCCCTCTGCCATTCCTCTTCACTGGCAAACTGCTTCCTACAAATATGGAGGGCGTTTCCCTTTGTTCCAAATGAGGCATCTCTGATTTTGCTCTGCTGACATTCTGAGAAATCTCAAAACTCTCTTGACATCCTAGCCCGTATTTCACCAGCACTGAATTTAGCCACCCTGCCTCATATAGTGTGGCTCAGCATTATAGCTGTCCCTGGTTTATTTAAATATGCAGTTTCCTTTCCTTTTCCTTTTGTGTGGTGGGTGGGGGATTGAGCTACATTTGCATTCCCTGTTTGTTGTTGTTGTTGTTGTTTGTTTTTTGCTTTTGTTTTGTTTTTTGAGACAGGGTCTCTCTAAGTTGCTGAGTCATGTTAAGTTGCTGAGGCTTTTTGGGATCTTCCTGCCGGAGCCTCCCTACTCCCTGAGATTACAAGTGTTGACCACCACACCCAACTCTTTCTATTTTTGCTTGCATACATTTTTAGAGACCAGAGAAGAACTCTCTTATTATGCCATTTGAAGTAGGGATATCTCATTATCTTTGTAAAATACAGATAGATTATGTGCTTTTTTTTAAACTATTGCATAAAAGTATAGTGTGAAATCCTGCATACCTTCAAGCTATTTCATAATCAGACTCCAGCCTATTTCCTCTTCAACTTCTGCAGTTTCCTCCCACCACTTTTTTTCTCTGGCTGCAAGATGATTCAATACAAAATTATCTGTGACACATGTGTTTTCTTCTCCTGAAATTCATAATATAAAAACTATTAAACAATGCCAATCATGGTTGATAAATATTATTGAAATAAAAACAGGATTCAAGAGAGAAAAGTTTGTCAAAGGGTGATCAGAGCTGTCACAGAGAAAATATTTGACAAAATCAAAGTGAATTTTCTCTTACAGACACTGTGGTGCATACATTGGAGCATCCCAGATTTGGGGGGTGGGAGATCCCTAACTTCTACTTTCTCAAATTCCTTTTGGAATGCCTCTTTAAAAGAAAAAAAAAAGAAAAGAAAGAAATGTTTCTATTTAAGTACATGAGATAGATAAGTACACACGTGATAAGTTTAAAATTGAAAGGTTATCACAAAATGAGCACATCTGTAACCCTGACCCATAACCTCCCCACTGTCCAGAAGACGACACAGGCCACTTCCTAGTCACTACTGTGTCCTTCCTTGCAAAGATAGTTTTCACTGTTGTAGATGCTAGTGATACAATAGTTTTCTTTAGCCTTTGCCTTTGCCTTTTGTTTTTTTACTGGATACTATGTTTCAGATTTATCTATGTAGTTCTTAGAGGAGTCGTTTCTCATTTTTGTCCTGTATGTTGTGTATCACAATGGATTTATGTATTCTACCACTGATGGAATTTGGTACTATTACAAATATGTTGCTATAGACATTGTTTTACATGTGTTTTGGGGAGAACATGTACATATTTATAGTGTTTATATCTAGAAGCAAAGCTTCTAAATAATACCTAAATGGCCAGCTTTTAATGATACTACCTCAGATTTCCAAAGTAGTTGTGTTATCAAAAGTTCAGTCCTTGTCCCCAGTGCCAATCCAATAAGGAAGACACTTTTTTTTTTTTTTGGTACCAATGTGAGAGAAATAGAGTATGTAGCCTTAACTGGGATGTAAGAGCCAGTCGTAGCCATTCTGAGCTTCCCATCCTGTGTCCATTTGTAGCCATTTTAACTGCAGCCCTTCCCTTTGCCACAATCCCCTCACTTTAAAATTAGCCAGTCACTGCAGACTGCAACCTCCAATCCGAGCAAGCGGCAGTGGGGCCTTAGGGATGAAAGCAGATGAACTGCTGGCCCAAGTGTGCTGCTCCCCAGGTTTTGTGAGGTTGCGCGCACTTCTGCAAAAGTAAAGTCTTGCAGAACTGCTTCTGAGCCTGTGTTTGATCCCTTGTGCCACCCAGCTATTTCTAATGCTGGGGATTAAACTCAATCAGCCACATTCCCTGTCCTTTCTTTATTTGTTTTATTTTGAGACAGGTCTTGCTAAATTGCTTAGGATTTTGCTAAATTGCTGAGGCTGGCCTTGAACTTGCCATCCTCCTGACTCAGCCTCCTATATGCTAGGATCACAGGCGCGGGCCACTGCACCCAGCAAGGACACAGTTTTGAGAAAAAGAAAAATGAAGTTTTATTGCTTTGCTAGCAAAGGAGAAACAAAGGGGACTCCTGTCCCAAAAGCTCTTGATTCTGCCAATCAGGGAGAACAGGGAGCTTCTAAAGAGGTGACTCAAAGGCTACATTCCATGTAGGGAGTCACAACCCATTTGTTAATTTGGGAGATAGTCATTTCTTAGATCTTCTGCTACCATTTCCAAGTCTGACTTACTTCATTCCTGGGAGGGGTGTGTGCTCAAGAACAGATAACTGCCTGGGATGGGGAAGAAGGGTAGTCCTGTTCCCCTGAGGTTAGGGAGGGGGAGAAGATTAAGGAGGTGGCTGGAGAGAGGCAGAGAAAGAAACACATCCATTTTAAAATAAGTCTCAGTGGCAGAGCAGCAAGGGCTACTCAAAGCACAAAGTGGACCACTGTTAGGGTTGGGAGACTTTTCTAAACAGATATCACGCCTGTGACGAATCTGCATCAAGAGCTCGTATTAGTTACTTTGGGGCCATAACAAACCACACCAGAATCTGTGGTTTCTGTTGTGCATTGACTTCTCACATTAGGACAGCAAGAGGCAGGGACCATGATGTCTCCTGAGGCCCAGACAGGAGGAATATGACATCACCACACAGCTGTGTCGCACAAATCCAGTCTACATGAAAGGGAAAGGGCATGGCAAGGGAGGATGAACTCGACTTTTCTGTGTGTGCATTATAGTTTTACACAATCACACAAGCATAGAATGCAGTTGCTCCACTTCAGGCCCCAGTACGTCCCCTCTACCCTCCCCCTGTTCCCCTTCCACTCCTCTGCTGGCCTTTCTTCTATTTATTTATGGTTTTTTAAATTATGCTTGATAGCTTTACATGAAGGTGGGATTTACTCTCGTACATTCATATATCCACCTCTTGATGGGAGAGTCAGGAAAACACCACGGCTATTCCTTCTCAGTCTACACCACCGTCCACCTGATCACCAGCGTTTACTTTCCCCTCACAGGCAAAACATCCTCATCCCACCCCTGGAGCTCCGAAGTCTCCCCCAACTGTGCTATTCTCTGCAGGTGTGAGGTTTCCTCATCTGCGTCAGGTTGAAATGAGGCTCCTCCAGTACACTTCCTGGGGCGAGCTCCCCACAGTCTGGATACCTACAAAATAAAAGTCAAGGTTTCCACCTCGTACCTAGAAAAATGCCCTATAAGGCAGGAGAGCCACGATCAGTATCTTAGTCAAACAGGTAAAAAGAGAGGAGCATGCACCCCACCTTCCCAGGGCAGTTCTGGAACGCAGCTGGGTGCCTGTGGCCAGACCCCCCTCAACTGGAAGCTGGGAGGGTTTCCATCAGAGTTCACGGCTGCTCAGCTTCTCCAGTGGCTCTTGACTCTCAACTCTGGGCCTTTAGCTCCCTCTCTGAGGCGATTTTTCTAGAAGAAATGGCCCATTTTGAGTTTGAGGAGCTTCCTGGTCTGCTCCAGACTAAAGGAGAGTAAGGGTCCCAGAGGTCACGTATCAGTTTGGACTATTTTCTTCTTTTTCTTTTACCTTACCAGTACTTTTGCTGGTAAAACTCCCTTGAAATTTTCGTGGACTTCCTGTGACTCTGCTGTCAGTTTAACTAGTGGGGGCGAAGTTACATTGGTCATTCCTTTTGAGACAGGTCTCTTCCTACTTTGGGTCATAAGTCAGGTAGTGTGGGCAATACCCTTTTGTCCATTGAGAGAATCTAGCACACTGTCTTGAATCTTCCCGGGATCTTAAATTCGGTGTTGCAGCTATTATTCTTTTATTTGAGATTTGGCCCCAAGCTTCATTTCATTTGGGGAATCTCATTGCCTGTGGAAATCAAGGATGATACACAATTTTATTTTCCAACCGAGCAAATCTTGGATCCTTTATTTTTTCTCCAATTTCTACTTTCAAATTAAACCACTGCTTCTTGCCTCCTCTCCGTCTTCTGATTCCCCCATCGTATCCACTTAGGACCAATGAACTAACACTGCCAACATTCTGCCTGGTGATTTCTTTAGCCAAATGAAAAGCTTATTGGAAACATTTGCCATCTTCCAAGTTATTACAGACAACAATCTCGCAAGTCATCATGCCACTATAGGATGCTGGTTCCCATTACCCAGGGGCTGTCGCAGTTCCTTCACCAATGACCACTTTGACACTTATCCAGTCTTTATGAAAGGTTTCCTCATCACTGTCTGGTCTTCGCCCCAGGCCATTTCTCAGGATTGCTTATTCTTCTGGTGACTTTGAGAGAAGAGATGCTACCTCTCTGGGGACAAGAAACAGCCCTATTTACTTTCTTTAAAAGTGGTGGACTCCCAAGCTCAGCGGGTGCCTGGGTAGCCATCTCCTGGGTCAGATCACATTGTCCCCATAGGACTTTAAGGCAAAGAGAACCAACACACATGTTGATGCTCAGGCTGCCTGCTCTGCCGTGAGCAACAAAGCCCTTTATCTCTGACACAGGAATTTTTGTTGGTTGGAACCATCCAGGAACCAATAATAGGCTCAGTTATTCATTTGTAAATTGGGAAAAATCAAATGCCAGTTCCAACAGTCTGCATCTCCAAAAGCATTCCAAGTCTAATTTCCAATAAACCTGAGCTACTACCCAAATCTTGTGACTTCCCAAAAATCTTGCTTCCCTAAAACATAATTAGAGACAAAATGATGATGACAGCACTTTTACAAATTCAAAATGAATTCAAGATTCCTAGAGAAGAGCCTATTAACACCTCTGCACTCATGTCCCTGTGTCACTAGAGATCAAATGAAATACTGTAGCACGGTTGGAAACTGTCTTCTTTTCAAGAAAGTTTTCTCTTTGGGAGCATTTCTCAATCTAGCAAGAGAAATTTTCAAGAACTGACCAATTTCAATGTTTCACATAAAATCTGAACAAACAAAGCAATATCGATGATTCCCAAGTAACATCTACATTGCAAAATAACAAGTCAAAGGAAGCAGAGGAAAAAAGGTGAGTAGTATTAACCCATCATCTACCACATGCCAAGGAACCATAAAAAGCGCTTTGCTGGCATTTATGGGAACCCTTATTGTTGTCATTGCTGTGTTGATTACATGAGGAACAGTAATGCTTAGAACCTAGGAACACAAACCCTGGGACCAGACCACTTGTTTTTGCAGCTCAGCTTGCTGGTGGGCCAGGTGACTCTTCTTCTCCATACCTTTGTTTCCTCATCTGTAAAATGGAAATAACATCCATTCCCACTTTATAGCGTTACTAAATATTTAAAGGAAAAAGAACTAACACATGTAATGTTCTTGTAACAGTGCCGTTTGGTTTCAATAAACAGTATCTTGAGGAGGATGAGAGAAAGGAATAGGAAAACACTCTTTGGAGAGCGTGCCCAGTAAGCCAGGAGACCTGGCTGGAGGAAGACCGTCTTCAAATGTCTGGATTGCCAGGCCAGTGCAGCCCGACTCCAGAAACCTTGTGCATCGCTCATCTTTCCAAAACATACGAATCTAATTTCTCTGATTTGAACTTGAGCCTCCAAAACGATGAGACAGCCAGAAACGGAGATGCACACCTGTGATCCCAGCCACTGGGGAGACTGAGGCAGGAGCCTCACAAACTGAGGCCAGCCTCAGCCACGCAGTGAGACCCTTCCTCAAAATAAAAAGTACAAAGGACTGGGATTGTAGCTCAGTGGTAGAGCACCGGAGCCCTGGGTTCAATTCTCAGTACTGCAAGAACAAACAAACAACAAAAACCCGTGAGAAACTGCCTTTCTGTGGTTTATGTGACCTAATCTGTGAGGCTTTATCCTGGCGGCCCAAGGAAACGAATAAAATATACTATGCTAAATTTCCTCCATTTATTTTTTTACCTTATTCTTTTTTTAATCAAGGAAAGACACTGTACCAAAGGGCTTATAAAGACAAGAAACAGTATCCTACCCCATTCCTCTTCCCTCTCGGTAACATCCTGAGGAGCCTTTTAAAATGGCTTGTAAATTTCCATTTCTTCTAAACCTTCCCAACTACTGGGAGTGAAGTGGGGGTTTCTGGTTGCTAGTCAACTTACTCTGATATGAATGTTCCACTTTGCAGTACATAAAACGCCTATGCAATGAATATGCATAATAAATTTATTTTCCCCCAGTGCTTGAACTATTCCAGTCATTCTGCTTTGGAAGGAGGTTTGCTTGTGGAGGGCCATTTTGCCTGGAGGTGCTGTGGACAGGTGAAAATAGCACGGGCATCACACAGGGGCCCACCAAACTGGGTGCCCACCCAGCCACCAGCCAGGTCACTTCAGTACCTTCCTTGTGGGTGCCTTGTTTCCAAAAAAAAAAAAAGGTGATATATCTCAGAACATTAATCTCAGTGCTTTCTTTTCTTGATTATGGTTCTGCGAAATGTGAAACAACAGAGCCACCTATAAAAGATATATAGGTAATTCCAAAACCAGTTCTAACTGGTTAGTGACTACTACCTAAGACAGACCAGAGGAAGTCGTCCTTCCTCCGTGACGTCCAACACCACCGGCCACGAGGGGAGTGCGAGCCAAGGCCCTCAGGATCCATGGGCACACACGTGGGAGCAGCTCAAAATAAACACAAAGAGCCGCCATACAGATGCTGCTGAGAAGGCACAGAAGCGGGTTTCTCACGCGCCGCTGGTGGAAGTGTCAATGTCACAGCCACTCTAGGAAACAGGTTGGCAGGCTCTCACAAAACCAAGCACATACGTACCATGAAGCCCCACAACTGCGCTCCTGGAACTAATTCAGAAAGTGAAAACAGATACCCACGCAGAAACCTGTACGTGGATGTTCACAACCAAAACCTCCATCAACAGGCGAATGACTGCACAAACCAACCGTGGTACAGCCGCACAGTGAAGTGCACCTGGCGGCAAGAAGGGACGAGCTGCCAAACCTGAGAGGCAGGGACAGTGTCCCCGCCCACGCCCCCCCACACTCAAAGCCCTCCCCTGACACGCGATCACAGGGGGAAATCTTAAGTGCGTTCAGCTGAGTGGCAAAGGCCACAGAATGGTACCATTCCATTTATAGAATAGCCTCGAAATGACAAAATAATAGGGAAGGAAGAGGGACTGGTGGCTGCCAGAGGCTAGGGATGGTGGCCCAGGAGAGGCTGTGGAGGGGACCATCAAGGGTGTGCACAAGGACAAAGGATGACGGACAGGCTCTGTCTTGGGTTGGATTTGGTGGTGAATATGTGAACAGGACACGTGATCCGAGAGCACAGCACTAGATACATACGTTGGACTAGTGTCACTCTGCTTTAACTGCGTAGGGGTATCTCGGGGTAAATGGGGTGAAGGGTGTTCAAGACTTTTACTGCCTTTGCATCTTTCTATTAAACTGCAGTTATTTTTAAACCTTTTTTACTGTCAAGTGCCACCTCTGGGGCTGGGGCTGTAGCTCAGTGGTATAGAGCGCTTGCCTAGCACGTGTGTAACCGGATTCAATCCTCAGCACCACATAAATATAAATAAATAAAATAAAGGTACTGAAATGCCACCATCTGAGCCAGAAGGTAGAAGAGTGTCCCTGTCCCACACTCCTCCATTCTCATAACCCTCTCCTTTCACATGACATTGTGATAGTCAATTCTTGCTTTCTGTTATATACTTACTACCTAGGCATGCTTTTCTAAAAATATGCTAATTTTTGCCTAATTTAAACTTCAAATTGAAGCAATCATATAAAATCACTGCCTTTTTGCTGTTGTTGTAACCAAGGATTAAACCACCAAGCCCTTTTTACTTTGATTTTGAGACAGCGTCTCGCTGAATTGCTTAGGGCCTCACTAAATTGCTGAGGCTGCCTTTGAACTTGTGATCCTCCTGCCTCAACCTCCTGAGTCACTGGGATTACAGGTGTGCATTCAGTGGCCTTTTTCCACTAAACATGATGGTTGTGAATCTCATTCACAGTGCGTACCTGTAATTCTATATTCCAGCAAATGAATATACCAAAATTTACTTGTCCACTTTCTTACAGATGACTCTTGGAGTTGCTTCTAGTTAGGAGCAATGCTGTGGTGAACACCCTTGCACCCTGGGGCCCCAGGCGTTTTCCTGGAGAACGTACCCAGCGAAGAAACCACCAGCTCAAGACGTGTATTTATTTTCAACATTATAAGAGGATGGTAAGTTATTTTCCCAGAGCTCCCACTACTTTCCCTTCCGTCGACCCTGTAGGTGAGTCCTGGTTCCTTTTTCAGTACTGAAAGACAGTTTAGCCATCCTGGAGGGTGTGTGTGTCTCACTGAAGCATTAATTTGCATTCCCCTGATGGTTTTTCGTTGAGTGCTGTTTCATTTATTTGCTGCTTGGATTAGCTCTGTGTGAAGTGTCTGGCCATGCTTTTGCCTGTCTCCATCGGAGGGCACGTCTCCTCCTGGGAGAGTTGAAGGGATTCTGGTATATTCTAGACATTAGCCCTCAGTGCCAGGATAAACCCACACATGTGGGTTTTTCTCCCATTCCCTGTTCTGCTTTTTCAGTCAAAGACATTGGTCATCTCAGGCAAAAAGAATATCAGCAATAGGAATGTAAAGAACCATAAACAGTATTAACAGTATTTAACTTTCAGTTTCCTTAATAGAGTCTTTTTTTTTTTTTTTTTTTTGGTACCAGGGATTGAACTCTGGGGCACTCGACCACTGAGCCACATCTCCAGTCCTATTTTGTATTTTACTTAAAGAAAGGGCCTCACTGAGTTGCTTAGACCTAGCCATTGCTGAGGCTGGCTTTCAACTCGAAATCCTCCTGCTTCAGCCTCCCGAGCCGCTGGGATTACAGCGTGTGCCGTGGAACCCACCCGATAGATCCTTAAGCACTGCTTATCACAAGTACATTAGTAGCAGCATCACTCACAATAACCCAAATGTGGAGGCCACCCAAATGTCCACGGGCAGATGAGTGGATAAATAAAGTGTGGTACATCCACACACTGGCATATTCTTTTGCCTTATAAAGGAGGGAAATTCTGACCTACGTTACAACTTAGCACGAGCCTTGAGGACCTCATGCTAAATGAAATAACCCAGCCACAGAAGGACCAGTACCGTATGAACCCTCTCACAGGAGGCATCTGGGGGAGTCCTTCACAGGGACAGGAGGTCGAATGCTGGTTGTCAGGGGCTGGGGAGGGAGGAAATGCAGAGTTTGTTTTTAATGGTACAGAGTTTACAACATGAGGGGCTGGGGATGTGGCTCAAGCGGTAGCGCGCTCGCCTGGCATGTGTGCGGCCCAGGGTTCGATCCTCAGCACCACATACAAACAAAGATGTTGTGTCCACCAATAACTAAAAAATAAATATTAAAATTCTCTCTCTCTCTCTTTTAAAAAAAACTCATTACTTACAGAGTTTACAACATGAAAGAAGTTGTGAAGATGGATAGAGGTGCTGGGTGCACAACAATCCAAATTACTTAGTGCCACGGACCTTAGAATGGTTAATAAATTTACCATAAAGATGGTAAATCTTGTATTATGTTTATTTTATCACAGTAAAAGAACCATATCAGTATAGTTGTTATCTAAAAATAACTTTCACTAATATATAAAGAAGAAATTTCTCTGGTTGAAAAAAAGAAACAACATTCAAAAAAAGCGAGTAAAATTTTTCCATTTCCACTACACTTACTGTGACATTAAATGTGGGACCTCCTGGATCTGAAAATGGTCTTATACTGTGCATGTTTTATTATCTGCTTTACTGAGCACACGGATTCTATATATCTGCACTCAAAAGTACTCTAATCGACCCAAACATTGTTACAGAGCTGGGGCCTTCCTAGAAATTGAGGCTCCATGAAGACCCCCCCCCTTCAAACCCCGATTCTTGTGATCAAGTCAGAAAGATTTCAGACATGTCACTCAGAGCGACAGGAATGGGTTTATTGAAGGGATAGGAAAAGGGGAAGGGGACACTCTCAAGGGAGAGCGTGGGTCCTCTCAGAGAGGACAGGGACAGGGTGCCTCTCCTGCCCTCCAGTTTCATTGGGGATCCCAGGGAAGTTTCCAGAGAGTCCACCTAGGCCCACCTCTTGACCTTTGACTCACAACAGGTGACCTCAGACTTTCAAGTCCCTACTGTCATGGCATCTCTAGGTCACCTTGGCCCATGCTCACTGGTTCTAATTGGATTCTTAACCATACACTCTTGCCGATTTTAGGGTTAGAAAGAACTCTCCTTATCTCTCAGAGTTTCAGGATCTGGCCACCAAAGTGTCCTCCTTCCGCGTGATCTGGGTTCCTCTTACCAACACTATTTCTGCACTTCTCCTGCAGTGAACAGGCAGCTTGCTGAGGAATGTGATATATCTTATCCACTTAGGGCGGGCAGGGCTGCAGGTAAATTTTCTTGGAAAAGAAAACATGTGGGGGTCAGCACAGTGGGCCCATTTTATAGAATTATTCTCTTAGCTTCTTGGTCCCACCATTCATATCTGCCTGTCCCCTAACAATACTAACAATTGTCTTAAGGCCTAAACCTGGTCTGTGCACTTGCCTAGCATGTGCAAGGCCGTAGGTTAGATCCCCAGCACTGTACAAAAAAGAAAGAGGAGGAGGAGGGGGAGGGGGAGGAGGAAAGGAGGTAGGGAAGGAAGGAAGGAAGGAAGGAAGGAAGGAAGGAAGGAAGGAAGGAAGGAAATTTAAAAAGCTGGGTTTTGTTTTCATTCTTGGTTTTTGGAAAGACTCAGAAACCATGGAATTCATCCTGACACCAGAGCTTGAGAAGCCAGACTCCCCTGGGGAGGAAGAGAAAGCTGGGAGGATCGAGCAGGAGGAAGGTGTGGCCTTGAGCTGCCCGGCCTCTGCCTGTGCCCTGCAGGTGCACACCTGCGTCTGTCCTGAGAGGTGACGGGCCTCCCTGACACCAGCAACTCCCGCTGCCATTAGCAAACCAGGTCCCTAAGTGGGCAGCCCAGCCACAGGGAGCACAGTGCCCAGAGACCAGCAGCAAGAGTGACACCGAGAGCAGCTTTGCACAGCCCACCTGGACTCACTGTGGCCCTGGACAGGGGCATACACCCCCTAGCTGCCTCTGTTATTGAGAAAAGTACTGCGGATCCACAAGGGTTCTCCCAAGGCAGGCACCGCACACAGAAGCATGCAGGACGGTCCAGCTCATGGACATTTGGTCTCCCTCTTCTTAGGCAGGCCTGCACCTAACTCCATCATACAGTGATGAGCACAGGGCCCTTGTTACCTGGGAGGCATCCATCTTGATGATGAACCACATGAACCATGAGCCACCTCGGGTGACGATGGGTAAGGAGCGTGATCCTCCCGAGGGACGCAGCCGGCTCGGAACACGAAGCCAAACGGGAGTTTCCGTGCTGCTCTGAGCACAGGTGGTACCACGGGGAAGGCACAGCCTCCCTGCTTTGCAGATCACCTCTCTTGTGAGTGTGAGAACCTGATGACTGTTGTTCCGCCTTCCTGGAGTCCAGGTGATGTCATTGATCACATGAGAGTCGTGAGATACTTGTCATGGCCTGGGATTCTTCAAATCAGCTTTATGGTTCTTAGAAAATTCTATCTGGCTGCAAAATTTTCATGTTCCTGTTTACATTTAGCAGTTTAACCTCTTCCATTGCCAGGCAACAAATAACCTCAGTATTTACCGGGTAAATACCAGGTATGTGGCATTGTTACAAGCACGGAGGTGTGACCCAGGAGGGATCAGATGTGTTTGCTTGACCTCTGGTTTCTAAGATCTAATTTAAGAGATAAGACAGATTAACAGTGGGAGTGATACAGACGTGGGGGAAGGGTCTGGAAAAAATGTTTTAGCAATTTTTATACTTAATATACTGTTTTCTTTTTTGGTTCAGAGGATTGAGCCCAGGGGTTCATTACCTCTGAGCTATGTTCCCGTCCTGTTTATCTGTTTATTATGAGACAGAGTCTAAGTTGCCAAGGCCAGCCTCCAACTTGTGAATCTCCTGCCTCAGCCTCCCAAACTGATGGGTTTGGAGGTGTGTGCCACCAGATCCATAACATAGTATTTTACACAGCTGAACTTGAAAGGATTCCCCTGCCCCCCCTTACACACACACACACACACACACACACATACACACACACACACCTGTGCTCATTCAAGGCAAGTACTCTCCAGCACTGAGCTCCCTTCTCCACCCTCACACAGCTGGATTTGAAAGGAAAATATTTTAATTTTTAAAATGTTCTTCTTTAGCTTTGTTCACATTAATTGTGGTCTCTTTAAGCTTTTATTTTCACGGTTGCTTTATGTTTCACTCTGTCATATTCATTAAGTTTAAAAGGAGATGAAGACATCAAAGTGAAAGGGTTCAAAAAACTCAGGTAACACAGATTTCCCCGTATGAAAGGTCTGTTTGAATTTCAGCACTTTTGAATGCAGTGTTGTCATGGTCTCACATCTCGATGGTACGTATTCATTCAGTCTTTCCTTAGGAACATCCTAAGAGAGAGGTTATATGATGCCTATTTCATATAAGAGAACATGCACACGGGGGTCATGGGCTTCTGCAGACTCTTACCCTGAGTCACAAAAGCAGAGGTCAAGTCTCCAGACTCTCTTCGCCCTCTGCTGTGCATCCAAGGTGCTGTGTTCACTGACTTTAACACTCAGCCACCTCCACCAGCTTCACCCTCTTCTCAACGGCAGACGACAGGCATGCCCTCTGAAAACACCTTTGCGTTTCCACATTCACGTTTCCCTAAGAATACCGACATTCATCCCAGGACCTCAGAGCTGGAGAGGGTCTCTGAGATCTGGTCCAACAGTCTCATTTAATAGATGAAGATGCTGAAGCTCTGAGTGGTTAAGAAGCTCCAAGAAGTGCACAGGTGAACCACACAGTAAAATGGCCCTCTGGGGAAAGGTAAAGGCACCAAAATGGTTTCCTCCAAATGGCTCAGAATGACCTTTGAGTGTCCAGGAATTATGATTCAGGACAGGGAGTTTTTCACCTCTTTTCCTCTACCCAAAACTAAACAAGTTTTGATTAGTGTAAGCAAAAAGAAAAAGGCTAAATCTAAGAAAGAGTTTTCTAGCAGCCACTATGATTAAAAACTAAGAAGAGAGACCTAGAGAAATCTTTCTCTTTCCTTTTTTTTCCCCCCAATTTCTTTTTTCAGTGTTTGGGATGGTACCCAGGGCCTCGTGCATGCTAGGCAAATGCTCTACCGCAGAGCTATAACCCCAACCTTCTTTCTTGCTCTTTTTGAGATATGATTTATATACCATATAATGCACCCACTTAAAGTGTACATTTCAATGGGTTTTAGTGTATTTACAGTTGTGCAATCATAAACACGATCCTTTGTGTGTGTGTGTGTGTGTTGCTGGGGATTGAACCCAGGGCCTTATAGATGTGAGACAAGCACTCTACCAACTGAGCAACATCCCCAGCCCAAACACCATCCATTTTAAAACATGTTCATTAATTCTTTAAAAGCCCATTATACTCTCCAGCTCTCATTCTCTCCTCTCAACCACCCTAACCCTAAGTAACTACTAACCTACTTTCTGTCTCTCTAGATTTGTCTATTCTGAATACTGAATATTTCACATAAATGGAATCATATATGGTCTTTTGTGGCCTCTTTCCTTGAGTATACTGTATTTTTTTTCGTCTAATTAGTTATACATGATAGTATGATGTATTTTGATACATTGTATATATGAAGAATAACTTCTCATTCTTTGGTTGTGCACGATGTAGAATTATACTGGTTGTGTAATCATATATGCACATAGGATAGTAATGTCTGATTCATTTTACTATATTTCCTATTCCCATTTCCCTCCCTTTCCTTCATTCCCCTTTGTCTATTCCAAAGTACTCTTATTCTTCCCTAACACCCCATCCCAGGATACTGTTTTTGAAGATCATCCCATGTAGCATTATCAGAACTTCAGTCCTTTTTGTTGCTGAATAATATTCCAGTGTAGGATTTAGACCATATACTATTTATCCATTCATCACTTGATGGACATTCGGATTTATTTTATTTCCATTCTTTGGCTTTTATGAATAATACTGCTATGACCATTCATGTACCAGTATTTGTGTCAACATACTTTCTTTTCCTAGGAGTGGAATTGCTACTCCTAGGTATTAACTCTCTGTATAACTTTTTTTTTGGGGGGGGAGTACCAGGGATTGAACCCAGGGGCACTTAACCACTGAGTCACATCTCCAGCTTTTTTATATTTTTATTTAGAGACAGGGTCTTGCTAAGTTGCTGAGGCTGGCTTTGAACTCATGGTCCTCCTGCCTCAGCCTTCTGAGTCACTGGGATTATAGGCATGCTCTGTTTAACTTTTCAAGCAACTGTGAAACTGTTTTCCAAATTGTCTGTACCATTTTACATTCCCACCAGCAGTATAAGAGGATTCTAATTTCTCCAATATTCTAGCACTTCAAGGGGTGTGAAGTAGTATCTCATTGTGGTTTTGATTTGCATTTTCCTGATGACTAACGTGAAACATCTTTTCATGAGCTTATTGGCTATTTGCATATTTCCTTTGGAGAAATTTCTACTTGGATATTTTTCCACAAAAATAACTTTTGAAAGGTTAAGTACAGATTAGATTATTCTCTTCTGGATTGCTTTAGCTCTACTCCTTTTATTATA
Organism: Ictidomys tridecemlineatus; assembly: GCF_052094955.1. NCBI lineage: Eukaryota > Metazoa > Chordata > Mammalia > Rodentia > Sciuridae > Ictidomys > Ictidomys tridecemlineatus. The sequence goes on from NC_135482.1 coordinate 187,710,392, forward strand.
TGAATTACATGAGTCCTAATTGTATGAACTAGAATTCTTTTGTTCCTTTCTAGTTCAACAAATCTGCAGATTAAAAGGAGTTTCATGTCTGAAGTTTTTGTCAGTCTGTTATTTATTTTCAATGCTGGGGATGGAACTCTCTTAGCTATGACCCCCCCACCCCTGAAGTTTTGATTTTTCACAGAACAGAAACTGAGGACAAAGTGCTACACAAGGTCCCCACTCTCCCTATAGATGAATTTGTGAGCAGTGGGTCTGTGGGGCTGTATCTCAAGCCGGTCCTTTGTTTGAGGGGCAAGTCCTGCGGAGCTGGCTCTTTGTGTTGATGCACCAGCTAGCACAGAACGAGCCAGTGGCCGCTGAGCGTCTCTTCCTGTGACACTTGGAAATTATTGCCTGGAAAAATAAACCCAGGTTTATCTCAATTACAACATTCAGGGGGGTCCACCTTCAACCCAGCTACAAAGGGATTGCTGGGTTGCCTCACCAAACATGTGACCAGCATGAAGCCGTGCTGGGCAGAAAAGCCACCCAGCAGGGCCCAAGGACCAGCACACACAGTGAGGGCGCAGGCCTGGGTGGGAGCCCCGCTTCCCTCCATCTCTGCAATGAGCTGTAATGAAATGTGAGTATTTAAATGATTTTTTAAAGTAATTTCCTTTAAGTCCATAGACACCAACATTCCCCCAAATAAAAGCAGGGATGGAAGGAGGGGAATAGCATGTATCGTTTGTGGGTGGGTCGATGGAGTTCAAGTGAGAAATCCCGACTACTTCCGGGTGGCTGAATGCTGCACAGTTGATCACTTGATCAAAGCACAAGCCCATCAGTGTTTTAGCTGTTTTAAGGACAGCTGATCTTCTGATTCATTAACAAAGGGCCCTTTATGTTATCCACCATGCACACGGCCACCCTGATCAGGAGTATTGAAGGGGACTTGTGAAGGCCATCTGACCAGGCAGAAGGAGCCAAGCTTAGTGTTAAACTGAGAAGGTCAGCCTACCTACCTGACATTTTACAAAAGAGAGCAGGTCTTGGGATTTTTCCATTATCCAAGACTCCACTGTCCAATTGTGCCTAGTTATGAGCACCAGGGTCATAATGCCAGGTAGCCCCCAGTCCTCTTACTGCCTGATTCCCAGCCTTCCTTTATCCACTGTGATGCTTCCTATTCAGTATTCTCCCATGGTCATTTTTTGTGTGTTTGCTGATGAAAAGATCAATAAATTTTCCCCTTAGTCCAATCACTGGAGTAGGTTGGGAATGCTCCAGGGTCAGCCAGGGCAGACAAGGTCCACTAGCAAAACCCAAGCAACTGGTCAATATCCTAGAGGCAGGAGGAAATTCCAGGATTCATCCTTGCAGAATGTTCTCCAAACATTTCACAATCACCTTGTTACCTTGTTAATCACTCAGTCATTGTTTTGTTGTTTTCTTTCTCCAGTACTGGGGATTGAACCCAGGGGTGCTCCACCACTGAGCTACATCCCGGTTCTCTTTATTTTATTATGAGACAGGGCCTAAGTTTGCTCAGGCTGGCCTCAACTTGCAATCCTCCTACCTCGGCCTCCTGAGTCACTGAGATTACAGGTGTGTGCCAGGGGGCCTGACCTGGCATTCATAAATTCTGGTTTGGGACTCTTGGTAGGATCCTTGATCAATATGCCATGAGGACACCTGCCCATGAGCCAAAATGTTAGAACAAACATCATAAGACGCAAGTGAGGACTAGGAAGCGAGAGACAGTGCTAGAGAACCTGCAGGCTCAGCGGAGAGACCCTGGCAGAGGATCTCATGCGGCCAAGAAAAAGCATGACCACAGATAGGAGTCTGCACAAGGCTCATGAAACCAATAAAAAATGTGGAGTTTGGCTCTTAGTTAATTCTCTGAGTCAATGAGCAGAATAGTAAAATACTAAATGTAGCAAAACTGGGGTATTAAGAACCAGGACAGTATAAACCTGTTTAATATGGAATTTCCTATGCCTTCCATATAAATTCATCTTTGACTACTGGAAAGATCAGTTCCTCTTTCAGTATTGAGAAGTGAATAGAATCAAATCTACAGGTAAAGAAGCCACTCATACAATTTCAAAACCAAAGTCAATGACACAGCAACGCCCAGTCTGAACCGCCCTCAACACCATGAGTTTGGAGACCTCAGGGGCCAGGAGCTCCCTTCCCTACTATGGTTTTGGCCAGGCTCAGCCTGGCCCATTGGACCTAAAGCCACAGTTGGGCTGGCGAGGCTGAAACTGAACTGGCCAACAGCATGAGGCTGCTGACCTGCAACGGGTCATAATTGTGGTCAGGTGTCTCCACGGCAACCTCTCTGAGCCACGAGGTCAGAACTGTGGGGTTAGTGACATCCCATGACCGGGGCACCATAGTGCCGGGAACAGCCCTGGCTACTGTAAGTAATCCCCAAACCTCACCTTTAGCTGAAAGGATGGAAGAACTTAATTCACACCAAGAAACAAATTAGTGTGATACTGGAAGGAAAGTATTTCTGTGAGAGATCTAGAAGGTTCCTTGAAGGCTCTTGTCTCCCAGAGTCAGGAGAGTAGGACCTGGGAGAGAGGGAAGATCAGAGAAAGGTTCCAAGGAACCTCCGAGATTAGGGGGAGGAATGAGTGAAGATATCACAACTGCTCACCGTTCCTTGGGCTTGAGCCTTAAGTTGGCTGAATGGCGAAAGCACTGCTTGACTAGGGTCGCCAGAGACATAGGTCACTGGCCTAATGACCTGTGAGCCACCCAGAGCAGTGAGAGACGAGTTTTTCTTTCACTCAGGTGGTTCCGGGGAGAAACCTTTCCAGGACCCATGTATGGGCACAGCTGTTTTCCCTGATCAGGACCTTTGCGGCACCCAAGTAAGTCTATAATCACCAGATGGATTTTGTTCCGGCCTATTTGCAAATTCTATTCTTCTTTCCCCCCCTAACAAAAAAGCCCTTACTATTTTCTTCTACAATGATAATATTTATTTCTTGATCATTTTACCTTCTGTTCACCAAATAATCAAAATCCAAAGCGGCAGAATTTCCCACTCTGTTTTCCTATGGTAAAGAAGTGCTTAAAAGTAGACCGAGTCTTAGTGGCTTTAATTTCTCAAGTGTCTCAAGATGTTCTGTTGAAAGACTTTGGAGTCCTTATTTTAGGCCTTTTATAGTATGCCCTTCTACATTCTGTTCAAAGGCTAAGCCCATTTTATCTTAGTTTTCAGAGGTCACTAAGTAAATGAGGGGAAAAGGTAAATCATCGTCCTTGTGGGGAAACTAAATCATCATTAAGTAGTCAAAACACTACTTACTTAATGATCCCACCTGCTCAATGGTGCCACGTAGAACTGATCCTCCTAACTAGGTGTGGAGCCAAAATGTCATTTCACAAAGGCATTGGGCAGGGGGGACAGACTCGTCAAGTGGCAATGCCTTTAATAGATGTTCAATGCAAACCTTCCTAAACAGTTTTGCCGTATTGTCCTGTCACTGAAGAAGAGGTCATGAGTATGTATGTTGGACCCTCAGGGATAGCGCTAATATGGGAGACAGCTTTGGGTTAGGGCACTGGTCAGCTTTCCAGGAGAGTGAAAACTCTGGCACGTGGTTTTGAAACCCTCAAACAAAAAGTACCAAAGTGGCCAGATAATTGCCATAAAGGTCATGCATGCTCTCCTTCAGGAACTACACTCTGTTTCCTACTCTGTACCTACTGCACGTGGCCATCTGGTTTCCAGGACACATAGTAAACCAGATGAGAGTAGGTGACGAGTAAAGACAGCTGTTATTTTATGTGGGCAGCTACAATAAGTGACAGCTGACTGGCGGGGGGAAGAAGTGGGACGGTGGCTCTAAAGAGCAGGCAGAGGACTGGGGATGAAGCTCAGTGGTAGAAGGTCTGCCTGGCATGCAAAAGGCCCTGGGGGGAGGGCAGAGAGAGAGGAGATGGAAGAGCTCAAACCCCAGAGACCCAGAGCACCTGAGCTCCAGGGCAAGCCAGCCCTGTGAACTCTCTGGTCATCCCTCTCTCACAACAGCGTGATCACTGACTTGATAATGCTCAAATGCTAGAGCTGCGAAGACACCAGGGATCTAGTCCAACTCACAGTTTACAGATGAGGAAACAGGCCTGGGGAAGCACAGCTGGTTAGGGGTACAGCTGCAGCCAGGAAACTTGGGACCCCATGGGCCAACTCATACTCTGCACCCTCCCTCAGAGAGGTGAAAATGATGCATAGCTTCAAAAGGCTACAAAGGATTTAATAAAAGTTTAAAATGTTTTCCTGACAAAATGGCTGAAGCCTCACTGATTAAATATAAGAATTAAATATGATAAAGTACAAAAGGCTGTGAAACAGAGAGATTAAAAACTTGTTAGCTATTATTATGAATGTAAAATCTAACATATGAAAGTATTTGAACATTTTTCTACTCATACTTTAAATAATGTGTCTCTGCCAGAAATTAATTTTCATGAAGCCATTGATAACATTGCAGATGCTACAAGCTCACCCTCAGAAAATTCTCCCCAAGGCACCTACTTTTAAACGTGCACTTTCACTTTCTATCTTCTTGCTTTAATTTAGTATGCTTCGGCCAATACCGTTGTTATCACAGGGTTCCAATAGCTTTCTGATTCTACGAGACAGATAGACCTTAAACATATTCCGCTGGGTACAGTGGTGCATACCTGTAATCCCAGCGGTTCAGGAGGCAGAGGCAGGAGGATCATGAGTTCAAAGCCTCAGCAACTTAGTGAGACCTTAAGCAACTCAGGGAGACCCTGTCTCTAAATATAACATAAAAGGGCTGGGGACGTGGCTCAGTGGTTAAGTGCCCTGAGGTTCAATCCCCAGCACCAAAAAAAAAAAAAAAAATTCGACTTTTCCTATTATATTTGTACATTTTTTAAGTGAATAGGGGCCATTATCTCTGAATAATCAAGCAAAAATGGAAATATAAACAAACTAATGACATCGATACTTAGATGAAAATGGGAGGATGGAGTGTTTTGATAACTGAGTGTTAATTTGATCTAATTTCTTCAAATGATGATTTTTTAAAAAAAAACTGGGAATTGAAGCCAGGGCCTCAAGCACACTAGGCAAGTGCACCCCCAGTGCACTACCTCCCCCACCTTTTTATTTTGAGATAGGATGTCACAATTTCCTCAGACTAGCCTCAAACTTGAGGTCCTTCTGCCTTCCATCACTGCCCAGGTTGTAAATGATGATCTAAAGCAATGTCACTAAGTGAGAGGCAGGGAAGTAGATTAGATGGTAGGATGGCTAAATGATTGAGGAAAATATAATAATTTCTTTCACACCCACTAAACCTCACTCTCCTCTATCAAAGATTTTGTCTGTGATTGACTTCTCTTTCCCTTCATGCCTGTGTGTTCCTCCAACTATCTTTACATTCATTGGTGAATTCCTAAGTGTTAAAAGAAATGCTTCCAATCATTGCAAGGTAACCAATGTCAAAGGTACCACCACCAGATCCTCCTTATATTTGCCTTCCGTATGAGCCCTAAACCTCCTTAGCCTGATCACTAAGTGTTGGGTTGTCTTTGGCTGAGTCTCTTTTCTCTTCCCAAAGTGATGTCATCCACTTCCACCAACTTTAAGTGCCATAAAGTGATGACTCGACATTCCCAGCCCTTCCCTCTCATTGGTCCTATGCCTGCTGTTCACCTGCTTGCTGGACATCACTTGGCTGCTTACTGTGCGCCTCAAACTTACCATGAAGGAAACCCCAGTGCTTGCTTTCTTCTCTCCAGGTCTCCCCTAAAAACCTCCTCCTCCTCCTGCATCCCAATGGCATGCCAGTGGCTCAGGCCTGAGTCCCAAGCACCTTTGATTTCTCCAACCTCACCCCCCACTGAAGGAGGCTTCATCATGAAGCTCATGAAGTCTACCCTTCAGGGTCCTTCCCTTGCTTAGGACCACCCAAAGCCCTCCGTGTAATTTTGTGTTCAGTTTTTTTCATTTTTCTTAGAGACGGTCCTCAAATTGTGTAAGTTTCAGGTCTCACAAAATTTGGGTCTACCTCTGCATCCAGCTTGATTTTCAAAAGGAAACTAAAACTGACCATTTGGGGCACCATTATGGACCAAGCCACGGTCTCCTTGCAGAGCTGCGATGGACTTCTGATGCTCCTTCAGCTTCCTCACCTTCCGACCTCTGGTCTCTTTCCATGCAGCTGGCAGGATGACCTTTTAAAACTGTTTTTTTAGGTCATATGTCTTTCTTAAACCTCCAGTGACTTCCAGTTCCCATCAGGATAAGGCACATCACTGAGCAACCCCTAGGTGACCTGCCTCTGTTTACCTCCAAGCCCTCCCCTCCTTGCTCTCTGCCCTCCAATGACACCCCCTTTCCTTCCAGAAATGTGCCAGATAAACTTTTGCCTTCAAGCTTTTGTACTGTTTCCTCTGCTTTGGAGAAACTCTTCCATTTCTTGTCTCATTTTTCAACTCAATTCTCACTATTCCTCAAAAGACTGTGTCCCTAAAGTATCCCCCCACCCTACTCTAGTCTTTCTGATCCTACTATCCTTCTCTTTCACTTATCATTAAATGAAATCATCGTCCTTCTGTTTATTATCTAACTTCTCTCCAAAGATTGCAGGCTCCATGAAGATGAGAACCCAGTCTGCAGGCTCACTGCAACCTAGCCTAGCAGTGCCTACCACAGAGAAGGTGCCTGTTAAATAGTCATCAAATAGTCATCAAAGGTGCCTGTTAAAAAGTCATCATTTTAATGAAATGTTCATTAAAAAATACTAATGCAGTTCAATGTGGCACAAAACAGCACCACACATAGAGTGGATAATTGAGTATGAACTATTATAATGTCACTTTCTTCCTCTTGGACTATAGACTGCTAAAAGTCTGTCCTGTCAATATCTGCAAATTTGAGATGTGGATTGATGTCACAATTCTCTACCATCTATGTCATCATAATGCATAAGGCAAAATGAGCATGCCTTTGTGTCCAAACTGTAAGATATTTGCAATAAATAGCCAAGAGGTGGGAAGAAAAATAGGATAACTCATATCTGAATTGCCTAACCCCCTCTCCCCCAGTACTGGTCAGGAAGGCTCAGGGGTTCAAGGGTTATGAATGTTATCCATACACTCTCAGCCAAGTAAAAATACTGTGAAAGTAAGAAAAAAAAAGCAATTGAGGACTGCATTGATTTCCTTCAGCTCTATAAGGAAAAGCATTTTAAAAAATAATAGCTGTATTGATATATAAATTACATATCATAAAGTTCATCCTTTAATGTGCACAATCGAGTTCTAGTGTATTGACAGTTGCACATCCATTATCACTATCACGTTTGAGGACATATTCATCGTCCCCCAAAAGAAACTCCACATTTGTTAGCAGTCTCTCCTTCCCTCCCCTTCTGTTCCCTACCCACCCTTCTCCATCCCCAGGCACACGCAACCACTAATTTTCTGTGTTTATGGCTTTGCTCATTCTGGACATTTCATGTATATGGAACAAAAAAAATAACTGATATTTATGGCCAACTTATTTCATTTAGTATAATGACTTTATTTATTTGCTCATTTATTTACTTTGGTACTAGGGATTTACCACTAGTCACATCCCCAGCCCTTTTTATTTTTTTTTTTGAGATAGGGTCTCACTAAGTTGCTTAGGCTCTTGCTGAGACTGACCTCAAACCTGTGATCCTCCTGCCTCAGCCTTCTGAGTCACTGTGATTACAAGCATGCACCACAGTGCCCAGCCTAGTAGAATGATTCTAAGGTTCTTCCTTGTTATATAATGTATCAGTAATGTATTTCCTTTTAATGCCACATAATATCTCATTGCATAGTTATAGCATATTTTGTTTACCCATTCATCAGTTGATTGGTTTGAACATTTCCACTTTCTGGCTTTTATGACTAATGTTGCTATGAACATTCATGTTAGGTTGTTGTGTAAATATGTTTTAATTTTGCTTGAGTGTTTATCTAGGAATGGAATTGCTAAATCATATGGTAACAATGCATAACTTTTTGAAGAACTGTCAGACTGTTTTCCAAACCAACTGCAAGATTTTTACATTCCCATAAGAAGGGGGTCTGAAAGAGTATGAGGGTCTGAATTTCTCTACAATCTCACCAACACCTGTCATTGCCTTTTTTAATCAAAGCTTCCTAATGGATATGCAGTAATATCTCATTGTGATTTTGATTTGCATTTCCCTAGTCATTAATGATGTTGAACAATTTTCATGTGTTTACTGGCCTCAGGTATATTTTCTTTGCAGAAATGTTCATGCAATGTTTTGCTTACTTTTTTAACTGGATTGTTGTTCAATGTAAAGAATTCTTCACACTTTCTGGATACAAGTCCCTTGGAAGACACAGGATTTGCATGTTTTATTCCCTTCTATTTCGTGTCTTCACTCTTTGTTGGTGGGAGGGATACCAGGAATTGAACTCAGGGGCACTTGGCCACTGAGCCACATCTTCAGTCCTATTTCTGTATTTTATTTAGAGACAGGATCTCACTGAGTTGCTTGGCACCTTGCCATTGCTGGGGCTAACTTTGAACTCGTGATCCTCCTGTCTCAGCCTCCAGAACTGCTGGGATTACAGGCATGTGTCACTGTGTTTCACTTGTCTTCACTTTTGATGGTTTTCTTATGAAGCATAAAAGTTTTTAATTTTGTGAAATCTAATTTAACTCTCTTTTGTCATTTTTGATTTTGTTTCATGTCTAAAAAACTATTGCCTAATCCAAGACCATGAAGATTTAGTCCCATGTAGTCCTCTAAGAATTTCAAGGTTCTACCTCTTGTGTTTAAGTCTATGTCTCATTTTGAGGCTTTTTATAAGGTGTGAGGTAAGGATCTAGCTTCATTCTTTTGCATGTGGATATCCAGCTGTTCCAGCAACATTTGTTGAAAAGACTACTTTTTCTACATAGAATGGCCTTGGCACCTGTTTAGTCAGGGTTCTCCAGAGAAACAGGAACAACAGGAAAAATATTTATAGATTTATTTTAAGGAATCGGTTCATATCATTATAGGAGCTAGCAAGGCCAAAACCTAGAAAGCAGGCCAGCAGGCGAGCAAACTAGACACTAAGGTAATGGTCTTGAACTTGTAATCTTCAGGACAGGCTAGCAGGTGAAAACTCAGGAAGAATTACTATTCTTGTGATCTTAGGCATACTTGCTTCTTCCTCCAGAACCTCAATTATTTCCTAGTTAGTCTTCCATTGATTGCCCACCTCATGGAGGGTAATTGATTTTGCTTAACAACAACTAATTATAAATATTAAATCACACCCACAAATACCTTCATGGCAACATCTAGACCAATGCTTGACCAAACAACTGGGCACCACAAACTAGCCAAGTTGGAACATAAACTAACCTTCATGGCACCCTTGACAAAAATCAACTGACGACACTTGAAAGGTTTATTTCTGTACCCTCCTTTCATTCCATTGACGTGTGACTATTCCTATACCAACACCACAGTGTCTTGATTATTGTAGCTCTGTTGTAAGCTCTGAGTTCAAGAAGTATGAATCTTCCAACTTTTTGATATTGTTTTGGTTATTCAGGCTCTTGTAATTCCATATGAATTTTAGGATCAGCTTGTCCATATCTTTTATTAAAAAAAGCAATTGGAATTTTGATACAGATTGCCTTGCATCAATTGAGAGAGTGGTATATTATCATCTTAATAATTTTCTATTTTTCAACTCATGTATAGGAAATGTGTTTCATTCAGATTTTCTATACTACTTTCTTTCAATAATGTTATAAATTTAATGCATAACTCCTACACTTCTTTTATAAATTTGTTTCTGCTTCATTCTTTTTTATGCTATTGAAAATGGAATTATTTTTATTTCATTTTTTGATTGTTCATCTTGCTATTCTACCCAGGCCGGCCTTGAATTCATAATCCTGCCTCAGTCTCCCAAGTAGATAGGATTACAGGTATACATCATAATGTCCAGTTCCACAGTCGATTTTTATTATTGATCTTATATCCTGCAACCTGTCTGAATTAATTCTATTTGTTCTAAGTGTGTGTATCCCTTAGGAATTTTCTCTATATTAAATCATGCCACCTGTGAACGAACTTCCAGCACAATGAACATTCTTGTCTTATTATTGATTTCAGGGAGAAGGCATCCAGTTTTTCTCTAGCAAGTATGATGTTAGCTGTGAATTTGTCATAGATGGACTTTATGAGGTTGAGACTGCTTCTCTTTATTACTAGTTAGTTGAGTGCTTATATCAGGAAAAAGTATTAGAGTATATGAAAGGCTTTTTCCACATCAGTTGAAATGATCATAAGTTTTTATACTTTATTCTATGACTATGGTGTCTTTCACTGATTTTCATGTTATGCCAATGTTACATTCCTGGGATAAATTCCACACGTAAAATACAACATATAGAAAGGTTGATCATCCTTTTTATATGGTGTTAGACTCAGTTTGCTCATATTTTATTGAGAATTCTTATGACAACATTGCTAAATGTTCATAATTTGGTTCATAGTTTTCTCGTGATGTCTGTCTAGTTTTGGTGTCATGGTCACACTGGCTACATAGAATGACTGTGTCTTCATGCTGCTTCTATTTCTTGTCAGAGTTTGAGAAGTATTGGTATTCATTCTTTAAATGTTTGATAGAGTTCACCAGTTTAGTCATCTGGTTCTAGACTTTTATTTGGGTGGAGTTTTTTTAAATTATTATTATTATTTTACTTGTTATAGGTTGATTCAGATTTTTCTACTTCTTCCTGAATAAGTCTTCAAAATTTGTGTCTTTCAAGAAATTTATCCATTTCATCTAGGTTATCTAATTTGCTGGCATATAATTGTGACCAGTATTCCTTTATCTTTCTTTTATGTCAGAAAGTGTGGTGATGATGTCCCTTCTTTCATTCTTTAGTATTTGAGTCTTAGCTCCCCCACCCTACCGCCATCATCAGTATAGTCAAAGGTTTTTCAATTTTGTTGACAAAATCTTTCAAAGAAACAATTTTGCATTGTTTTTTCTTTATTGTTTTTCTATTCCATATTTTATTTGTTTCTTTTCTAGTCTTTAGTATTTCTTTCTTTCTATGTGTAGGCCTGGTATGCTTTTCTCATTATAGTTCCTAAGAAACTAAGTTAGGTGTTTACAGATCTAAATTTCCATATGAGCACAGATGTCACTACACCCCTTAAGTTTTAGTATTTATACTTTTGTTTTCATTCATCTCAAGGTATTTTCTAATTCCTCTTGTGATTTATTCTTTGACATATTTGCTATTTAGGAGTGTGCCTTGTATTTGCAGATTTCTCAAATTTCCTTTTGTTTTTGATTTCTAATTTTATTCTATTCTGGTTACAGAACACACTTTATGATTTCAGCCTTTTTAAATTCACTAAGATTTGTTTTATGGCCTAGCATATGGTCTATCCTGAAGAATGTTCCATATGTACTTGAGAAAAAAAATGTGTACTCTGCTGCTGTTGGGAGTGTCTTACATGCTTCTCTTGGGTTTAGTTGGTTCATACTGTTCCTCATGGCTTCCACTTATCATTAATCTGCCTAGCTAACCTAACAATTATTGAAAGTGAGGACTGAAGTCTCAAACTATTTTTTAAATTATTTCTTTCTTTCTTAATCCTGTCAGGTTTTAATTTTGGGTCTCTGTTGTTAGTTGCATGTGTTTAAATTTGTTATATATTTCTAATTGACCTTTTATCATAAAAATGTCCTCCTTTGTCTCCAATGACACTTTGTTTGGAAATCTATTTTGTCTGATGTTAATGTAGCCATTTTCAGTTGGTTCTCTTTTGGATACATGATGTGTCTTTTTCCATTCTTTCACTTTCAGTCTATTTGTGTTCTATGAAAAAAAACATTTAAGTTCAAAGAAAAATTCCTCTGCTGAGTCTATTTTTGTTTCAGGTTTTAAAATGCAACAAATGATGTTTTATAAATCCATTGACAACATTTAAATGAAAACAATCAACATCAAGAAAATAAAAGATCTATTTCTTTTCCTGTAACTCTTGACCAGTCCTAGATTTAATTTATACTTATTCTACAAGATAAAATTTGATCTATTCTTAATTACCACCTTAAGGCCCACAATTCTGTTTGTCAAACCAACAGGTGAAGAAAATTCCTAAGCAAGGAACACTGCTCATAAACTACTGTACCATGTCTCCAAATCCCTAAGAATCAAGTTCAAAAACTGGACGCAACAGAAAACACTGTAAGGTAATTGATTTCACTTTGTTGAAAACTTATTTCCTTAATCTAAATGTACAAATATGTAGGAAAGCCATGTGTACAGCTAGTTGTTTACTTTATTCTCTAGCATAGTACTGTCCATTCAAATAAACTGTGAGCCACAAATGCAAATCACATATGTAATTTTAAAAATTAAAATTTCTAGTAGCCATATTTAACAAGCAAAAAGAAACAGGTAAAAATATCAACATGTTTAATAATATGGTTTATGAGTAAATATTATTAATATATTTTATTTAATTCAAATTATTATTTTTCCACATCTGACCAATATAAAATTGTTATTAATTTCTTAAGTTTTTAAAATTTGGTATACATTTTACCATTGTGCACTTAAAGCACATCTCATAGCCATAATTGCTAGTAGCTTCCATACTAAACAGTGCAGCTGTAGTATTTAAAGCTGGGAATGAACTTTAAGTGCTCTGTGATGAAAAAAATTCAAACTTAGAAATTATTTTTTTAACCATAATTATCATGTAACACTATAAAATCACTGCTTATATAATGGGAGTATAAAAATGTGATCATTTTCCAGGTGCACACTTGTAATCCTAGCAACTCAGGAGGCTGGGACAAGTGAATCCCAAATTCAAAGCCAGCTTCAGGAACTTAGCAAGGACCTAAGCAACTTAATGAGACCCCAAATAAAAAACAAATAGGGCTGGGGATTTGGCTCAGTGGTTACAAAAAAAAAGGGGGGGGAGGGGGATAATCTATCAGGTAGATGTGCAATCAGAATTAAATTTATAAATTTTAGAGATTTCAATCTATATTAGTAATGACAGCTATCATTTAACATTTACTCTGGGCTAGGCACTATGCCACTGCTTTTCAAAGAAGAGGAAACTAGGGCTGAGAAAGGTTAATTAACTTGGGCAAGATCACACAATATACATTGTTCCAACTACATCTTAATGTTAGAACTGCGGTGATTAGTAATATTATAGTGCATATTCCCATTTTATAGATGAGAAATTGAGGCAAGGTCACACAAATAGTAACAGACTGAAGATCCAAACCCATTAGGCTTAAGTTCAAGCCTCTTGATCTTCTACAATCTGAACTCCTTGAGAAATAAATAAACCTATTTTCCTGTAGGATAACTTTATAGAATATCTGAGTGATAATAAATAATACTCTTGTAGAACAAACAGGATTCCCTCTGTGGGAAATGGGCTTGTTAAGTGCAATAAATTGTTGAAAGTTTCAGCATTACAAAATATTCCAAAATGGCAATCCTGCTGCTGAAAATAAGAGACCCACTTAGTAAGTTTTCTGGATACCAGAACTATTCTATTGTCAGGAAGCCCACTATTCAGTAGAAATTCCAGTTGGGGATCTCATTATTCGTTAACCTCATAAATCTTCCTCTTCCCTTTTGATTGAATATTTACAATGTGAAAGTAGGACTGCGATGTCATTCTTCGATCTAGCAGTTGATGTAGTAGTTACTAATACAAAATTGTTTTATTTCTAGCCTAAAATAATTCCAAGTTCATGCTTTGCCTCATCAAAAAAAAAAAAAAAAGTGCCCCAATATAAGCATGGTGGCACACACCTGTAAGCCAGTGGCTGGGAAGGCAGAGGCAGGAGGACCACTAGGTTCAGTCAACCTGGGTAACTTGACAAGACACTGTCTCAAAAGTAAAAAGTAAAATGGGCTAGGGATGTAGCTCAGTAGTAGAGTACCCCTGGGTTCAATCCTCAGTACAAAAACCAACAAAAAACAAGCACACTTATTTTGACAAATCCACAAACTTAAGTTAGCATATCTAATATTTAGATATGTTGAAATATTTGAGAATTTTTCACTGTTACCCTAGTTATTGAAAATGGTTGATTTAGTATGTAATGCCTTAAATTTTAAGAAATTTGGGTGAGGAAAAAGCCTCCTTAGAATCCTAACATGCTTGATTTTTGAAGAAATAATGTGACAGATGAAAGAAAAAAGAAACTTCAGATCTACAAATATAGGTCCTTAAACCTCCTGAAGAGAAGTTTTCAAAGCTAAAACACTGCTACAGATAAAACTTACTGAGGGAATTCTACTAATCAATTTGATTCCTTCATAAAAATCTTGGCTGGCTATCACAACTCCATGTGGATCCCAGAGCCTCATCCCAGATTCTGCACACAGTGGCCAGGAGGTGACACAAGGCCAAGTTTTAAAATCATCTAAGAGCAAATGTTTAAGAAGACTTTCAAAGAGCAGAAATAGCCAATAGGAAATTAAATTCCCTAAATACTACGAGCTGCCAGAGGTGTAGAACTCCTCTCCATCTCACCCCACCTGGACCTCCTCACTAGGAATACAGTGTCCTTTTGAGGCAAAAGTGAATTATTTCCTTCCACTGTCACCCCTCAGCCCAATCAACACATAGACTGAACACAGCAGGGTCTCAGCAGAAGGAAGATGGTGTGACACCGATCTCGTGGCCCCTGGCAGCCCGGGCAGTGAGGGCAGCCTGGGCTTGTATGCACCTATGCAGAGAGCTGCCACTCAAACCAGGTGTCTGGGCCCCTGGGCACTGGTGGACTTCATTAATAGAGGTCAGCCCTACAAACCACTGCCTCTCCAGGGAGGGCAGTTTCTCAGTCATTGAAAGAACGGGACCCCAAACCAGGGAACAGTCCAGGCTCGCGGGGCGGGGGCGTGCGAGCTACGTGGACGTCCCCCGGCCTCCGCGGGCGGGAGGCCGGGCTGAGTAACCCCTCTTCCGGGCAAGCCCAGGGCGTGAGTCACTGGTGAGCGCGCGGGAGGAAGGGGCGGCCTGAGTCATGGCCCCGGGGGAGACCGGAGGGTCTGACACCGGAGGCGTCGGAGAAGTGGGGGAGCTTTAAGGGGAGGTGTGCCTCGAAGGGCTCCCTTATCGGGGGGTCGCGGCTAGAATCCTGGGGGCGGGGGACCCAGAGGGTAGAGCTCGTTCGCCGAGCTGCGGGGAGGGGCTGGGGGCAGACAGGGAGGAGGCCCACCAGCCGGCGGCGCCGAAATCTCCCGCGCTCAGGAGCCGGCCCCTCCTCCCCAGCCGGGCCTCTGGCCTCTCGCCGCTGCCAGGCTTGCCCGCCGACTCCTCCCGCTTCCCACCGTTGCGACTCGACTCTGGTCGAGTCCGGGACCCGGCTCTAGCCTCAGTCTCAGCTCCGGCCTTAGCCCCAGGAGGGAGGCTAAGCCGTCGGCCGCCCCCCCACAGCTCAGCCGGCGGCCCGCCGCGCGCGGCCAGTGACGGCACTGCAAGGAGCGTGGCCAATCGGCGCGGCCCCCGAGGAGGCGGCCTCAGCCCCGCCCCCCGCCCCCTGGCCAATGAGGCGCCGGCTCCAGCGGCCGCGGCGGGGTGAAAGGGCGCGAGGCCCCGCCCTGTCCTCCCCTTTCCCCTTTGCCCCGCCCTTTCCCGCCAGGCCCCCCAGCCCCGAGCCGCCTCTGGTGCCGGTCCCCGCGCTGGGCCCGCCCCCGCCCCTCCCGCCGGCCCGCCAGCGCGCCTCACGGCTCCTGTCTCCCCTCCCTCCTTCTCTTTCTCACGCCTAGCGCAATGGCGGCGGCCGCGGCGGAGCAGCAACAGTTCTACCTGCTCCTGGGAAACCTGCTCAGCCCCGACAATGTGGTCCGGAAACAGGCGGAGGTAAGCGAGCTCGCCGCCCCGGTCCCCGGGCCCCGGCCGGCGTGCCGCCCCTTCCCGGACGCCGGGCCTCAGCCACTCCGCGACGCCACGCAGGCCGGGCCGGCGGGCGGGCGGCGGCCGCAGCCCACGTGTGAGGCGGCCCGCGGCTCTCGCCGCGCCCCGGGCCCTTCCGGCCCTTGCAGCCGCGGCGCTGGCGCCGGTTGCCTCCCGCCGCCCCGCGCACACGTGCGGCCGCGCCTGACACGCCGCCTCCGCCCAGTGTGGAGCGGCCGCGCCGAGGGGGTGGGCCGCCGGCGGGCCCGGCCCGGCCGCAACTTGGCGGGCCGCCGCGCCCGGCCTCCCGCTCTCCGGGTCCGCTCGGCGCCCAGCCCAGCCCCCGGGCCACCCGGACCCACACCTCGCTCCTCTCCTGCCTTGCTCTTGCTCCCTCCCAGCCCTGCCTTCGCTCCCTCACTTCTTCCCATTCAGCCCCCGAGTCCAGTCGGGTCAGGAGCCGCTGCCCCGTCCACGCAGCCCAGTCCTGAGAAGTTGCCTTCGGGGGTGCTTCCTGAGCGGCCCCTCCGTGCCCTGCGCGCCCGCAGACCGCTTTTCATTGATCTCTGGAGATTGGCGGCCTCCTAAGTGGCCTGCACGGGACTTCCGTTGTCCAACTGGGCCAGCACCGTAGGTTGGAGTCTCCGTTTCATTAGTTCTAACCTGCACCTCTCTCCCTTCTCTCGGATATAGTTCAAGAGACATTATTTGAAATACACCTGCGGACTAGCAAGCAGTAAGACACGCTGGTTCCGTAGAAGACATTGTCAGTGTCCAGACCTGGGCTTGTAGGAGATACTTGGAGGAAAGGGAGAAACTTTCCAGTCGACCCTCAGACTTATTATTCGTGGAGTTCTTTGCAACCATGTGATTGAAGATTTTTATAAGATTCACGGAGGGATTTTTGAGATACTTTTACAGAGCTAAAACTTACTTTACATATAGATAAGGAAATTGAAGGAGGAGGGTCTTTATTTATTTTTACATATGTGTGTGTGTGTGTGTGTGTGTGTGTGTGTGTGTGTGTGTGTATTCCCCCCGCCCCCAAACTGGCCTGAAGAGTTGAGAGTTGTCTTTTAAACAAACGACAATGTTGTTAATATGTGCTTTGAATGGGGTAGGATTTACACATCATACTTAATGGTTTAGTAATAAGTGAAGTTAATATACTGGAAATTCACTTTTGTATGGGAAAAAAAAACAACACTTTAAAACTGTTAACTTTGTCCTAATAAATTTTTCATTGTGCATGTAAGGTATGTTCAGGGTAAAAATTCAAAGGACACAGATAGTTTTTAACCTATTCTTCAAGTGTATTCTGGATCATTCTTGAAAATGTGTGTTTACAAACATAGGTGTATACATTCATTTTTTTCTTGAATGGGCTTACAATACACATTATTTTGCAGCTTGGATTTTCACCCATTGTATTTCATGTTACCACTGAAGAGGTTTTTTAAGCAGCTAGAGACTTCATTATATAGACAAGGTGTATTATCTATATAAACAGCCCCCTATGAATGGATAATTATGGTTTTTATGTTCTGTTCTTAATAATAGTGCTATATGTGTGCTAACCTGTAAGCCTGTCTTTGCATACTTCGGGGGTGGGATTACTTTTAGAATACTTAAAAGTAGCATTTATATTTAGAAGTAATATGCATATATTATTACATCAATTTTGCTCTCAAGATATGATGATCCTAAAAAATATGTTGATGCTTTCTACTAACTCCAGAGATGACTTTTCCACCAAAGTAAATTCTTAATCCTAACCCATAATAGAAATTTCCATGTGTTACAAAGCAGAACAGCAGTGTAATTAGTAAGCTAGTTTAATTCTCCCTCTTTCCTCCACTTGCTTAAGTCTCTATTGTCAAGCCTAGTGGGGAATCTTTCTTCTATTGAACTAAATACCAGTGTCTGGTTCAGCTTGAATTCCAATTGGTGCCTATTGTAAATCTTTTATCACTTACATCACTTTGGGGGTAGTTAACAGCATTCAGCACATTTTCTCATAAAGAACAATTGGAAATAAGTACTGTTAGTGTCTCTATTGCTAGTGAAAACATCTAGATACTACATTTTTATTTTTTATTATTTTTTTAATATCCTGAGAATATATTTGTATGTGGAGTAAGTATTGAGATACAGAATTTTCTTAATTTGTCAAAAAAGTAAATGCTAGCAGCAAGCCTCTTAGTGTTATATAATTAGTACTAAGTTGGTCTGTGAATAGAGCTACTTAGGAAAATATTTGAGAGAAACTGACTGCATCTAAGGATATCTCAGTACCTGCCTCCATTTTCTTTGCCTTATGAAATAAGCCTTTTATGAGTAATCTAAATAAAATTCAACATCAAATCTGATAAAGCAAATGTAGAAATATTTCCCTTGAAGTGAATTGGCTTGTACTTAGTAAATATCTTTGTAATTTACTTGGTTAAAATAAAAATACTTAGTTGGCACATACATACCAATTTGTTGACTAAAATGATTTGTATTCAAATATAAAACCAAATACAATAAAAGATTTTATTATATTTTGTTGAAGGGCTACAGAACATAAGTTTTGAAATTTCTCCTATTGTATAAGCTTTTTTTAGGCTTTATATTTCTACTTTTAAAATATCTGCCAGAAGCCAGGTACCATGGTGTATGCCTGTAATCCCAGTGACCAGGAGGCTGAGGCAGGAGGATCTCAAATTCAAAGCCAGTATCAGCAATTTAGTGAGGCTGCTAGCAATTTAGCAAGATCCTGTCTCAGAGAGGGCTGGGATGTGGCTCACTGGTTAAACACCTCGGGTTTAATACCCAGTACCCCCTCCCAAAAAAAAAAAAAAACCTGCAAAGATTTTTCTTTTTAACTTTACAGAAAATGTTTCCCATGCTTGAAGAAATTATTTGAATGTCTTCAAGTATCAAAATACAATAATTTGCCTGAATAAACAATTGACAAGTAATTCCCAGTTGACTGTCAACAGTATTCATGACTGGACATTTTTATATAATATTAGCTTAAGTATTTTATTAATTATATGCATGGGTTTTATATGACTCCTCATGATTATAATGTAGAAATTAATCATTCGGATTAAGGAGAATAATATTGAAAAATATGCCTGATTGTTGAGGGACCAAGATGAATTAAGAGGTAAAAGTAGTTTGTTCTTCCATCTTCTCACACAAGGTAGGCTCATCATAAATATTTATGGAATGAGTGAGAAGAATACTTACAAGCATTTTTCCTTTGTGGGCAGAGAAGTAGGGAGATGAAATTTGGACTTTGTGGTAGAATCAAATGAAATTAAAATTTATCACCACACTGGTAACATTTACTGAACCGATCTAGATTAGTGCTAGGCACAGTCTTAGAAATATTCTTTATAGCAATTGCTGTATTCTGACGTACTGGAGATATACCATCTCTGCCCTTACAAAATTTGCCTATTTAGGCTGAGACTTTAAGGCTGTATGCAATGGTGAGAACCTCAGGAATTAGATGCCACTCATACATGCTAAACACTACCAACACAATCTAGTATGGAATTGTATTGAGTATTTGATGTCATGTTTATAAGTCTTTACTGGAATTGGCATAATCACATCCATATCCTTGTTCTACGTGAACAAGGATAGAGATACAGAGATCTTCAAAATTGTTAGCAGGTTTTCTGAAAGTGATTGATAGCTTAGTGAAGATTTTGTTTTTTAAAAACTATTTAGAAAACTGGAAATTTAAGCGTAAGCCGTTTATTGCATTTACAGTGTATCTGGGGCTATGCCACATGCAAGGAATTAAAAGAGATTTTTATTTTACTGTAAGAGACTTTTTTTTTTTTGGTGGTGGTGGTGCTGAGGATTGAACCCAGGGCCTCATGCATGCTAGGCAAGAGCCATATCCCCAGCTCCCTGTGAGAGACTGTTTAAATGAAGATGTTTTACTGCTTTTCTAGTTGCTTTGGAAAAATTAATTGAAATATTTCATGTTACATATTCATTTTTGCAATCAGCTTTTGAATATCTTTGCATAAATTATCTCATTTTGGAATAAATAAATTCAGACCATCTTCTCAGCCATGAATGCTTTTTGGCACAGTTTTCAGCATTGTTTTAATCCTGTGTACTTTTAATTAGAGTAGAACTTGAGGTTATCAGAAGATCTTCCTTAGAGATAGGTTTGAGAAGTTTGAAAACCGTAGCACTGCATAAATAGAACTGTGCTGTTAAGTAGAGTGAACCTCCAGGGATGAAACTCAGAACCTTCAGTGCCAGAGATATTTAGGGTATGGTTGGCCTTAGAAGACTAGAGTTCTGTCTGTCATTTGTTATTATCTTTGATCTTGGCAAGTCATGTAAGGTATAAGCTTTGATTCTATCAATATCTCAGGGATGCCATCTACCACTTAAAAGATATGAGGTAACCCTGGATTTTAAGTAGCCTTGTTCATCTCGTTGCTTTTGTCCATAGAAGCCAGGTGATTATAAAAGTGCGATGTTAGAGAGCAGGCAAGGTCTTTGAACTTAGATGGCTAAAAAAAATTTGTTAACTACATTAGACCCTTAAAGGAAATAGAATGAGAGTGGATGATATTTATTATTTACGTACTAAGAAGATTTTTAAGGGGAAATATTCCAAATATTCTTAAATTGATTTCCAAGTAGTTGATTTCTAACCCCCCTAGTGTTAGAATTTTTGAACACACACAAGAATCTATATTCCCTTCAACTTCCTTTATGACCAGCATATAGTTGGGACTTGGTTTTTGTTCCATATTGACAATCTTCTAATTGATACCTGCTTCTTATTTAGTTTCTTCTGATTTTATATTATTAACAAAGAGAAAATTATTCTGAGGCATAAAACTTTTTAATAGATCTAGAAATGTTATAAAAATCTCTTGACCAGATTTCTCTTAAATGTAACCATTTATTTATGTATATAAAATAGTTTTAATATAATCCTTGCTTGAAAGAAAACATAGCATAAAGAATTTGAACACTTTCCTTTCTTTGATTTGCTTAATCTGAGGTATATATCTGGTGCTGCTTAAGTAGTAGTGATTTAAACTAATTCTATATCATTTAGTCTAACAAATGTTTATAAGTCATTCCCCAGGATATAAGGTTATGTTAAGTTGAACACTTATTTTTCAGCAGAATACCTTAAATCATTTTCTACAGTATTTTCACTCTCTAATGTATTAACCAGGGAGCCCAAGGTAAGAAAATATACAGACACCTTAGAAACATGTATAAGAAAGCTAGGTAGAAAAGAATATGTAAATGGATATCCTCTTTCATAACCTACTCAAAGTATATTTTCATGTCACAATAGAAATTGTTGACACTCTAGTCATAACCAGTAATAACCCAGATGGCTTATGCATGGGTGCTTCCCATTTCTCATTTCATTTCTGAGTTACAAACTTTTCTGACTTTATATTCTAACCTTTAATTTTTTTTTCCATGTAGGAAACCTATGAAAATATCCCAGGTCAGTCAAAGATCACGTTCCTCTTACAAGCCATCAGAAATACAACAGCTGCTGAGGAGGTACTACCTTAATATTTGAGAATATTAAATTCTTACTAAACATTGATTAGGATGATTGTCAGGAGAAGATAATGAGAATTATTTATTATTACGTTTTACTTAAACTTTGAACTTTTTGGCTAAGAACTACCTACAGATTGTGATGTGAGTTTTTAAAGTACTACCTATTGTATGAGCATTTCCTTTTTTCCAAATAAGATGATATGTCTAGGGAAGGTAAAATTTAATGGCTTTATAAATAATTAAGTTTTAAAATTGAAGTGATTTCTAATCTATAAAAATTCTTTTCATTGAAGCTTCATTCTAAAGGAGGATATTCATTCAATATTTTAATGTTGTAAATATTTTGAAATATATTTTATCCATAAAAATTTATGATTATAATCCTGTCTAGATGAATCTTTAGCAAAATGGTTTGGAACAGAGACACTTTCTAGAATCTTTTGAAATTATGGGTTTTTTTTAATTATTATTATTTTTTTTTTTTTAGCAAGTTATCTAGTATGCTAAATTAATGTTTGCTTGAATTTTAAGTCTCCTTTTTCCTTATGATAAAACAGGGCTATTTAAGTATTAGGATTTTATAGTTTTCTTACTATTCTTCCTTTGCATTTAGTGTATTTGATTTTTTTGTTTATACAGGTAATACCCTGTAAGTATTGAGTGTCATTGACTATCGCTTTACTTTGAGAAAAGGTGTTGAAGAACTCAACTCTAGAAAACTTAAACTTTTATGTTTCACCTGATTTCTTCCACTCAGTTCACACTGGCAATTTCATGTTGTCATAGCACTTAGAAAGCAGTATGACAATACCCAAGTTTTTCTTTAAATAGATGACAAATGGTGCTTCTTTACCTTAGTAACATATTTTTTATCTGTAACTCAAATGAATACCAAATATGAAGAAGCATATAAAAGGTAAACATCTAGCAGTTAAACAAATGGCTGTTTTGATCATTGAGAGATTAATGCAAGTTATATTCCTAAACAAATTTTAAAGCCAAGAATAATATGAAAATTATTTCCTTTTTAAAACTTGTATTAAACTTTTTTTTAATCTTAATTTGATTTAGACCCAGATGAGGGGCTGGGGATGTGGCTCAAGCGGTAGAGCGCTCGCCTGGCATGCGTGCGGCCCGGGTTCAATCCTCAGCACCACATACAAACAAAGATGTTGTGTCCACCGAGAACTAAAAAAAAAATAAATAAATATTTTAAAATTCTCAAAAAAAAAAAAAGATTTAGAACCAGATGATGAGTATTTTTAACCCCATCTATGAGAATTTTAACTGCTTTGAATTCTTTCTAGAGCATATATTAAGTTTTTTAAGTTTGCTACCTACCATTCATTGCACAACAAAAGGATTTCTTATTGAAAAGCACGAGAGAAACAACTGGAAGTTTTTATTTGTATAGCTTACCTTTTGTTGTTGGTCACAGTCCCAAAGTATAGTGATAATAAGCAGTAATGATCTGAAAAAAAAATGAAAGCAGGAAAGATTTCAGTTTGATATTCTCAATGATTTATTGGTTTGATAGGATAATATTTATTTATTTTGGTGTCAGGGATTTGATTCAGGGACACTTTACTGCTGAGCCACATCCCCAGCCCAGCTTTAAATTTTGATTTTGAGACAGGGTCTCACTTAAGTTGCTGAGGCTGATTTTCAACTTAGAGATCCTTCTGCCTCAGCATCCTCAGGAACATCTTGCCTCTGAACTACATCCTTGCCTTTTTTTTTTTTTGAGAGAGAGTCTTGCTAACTTGCCCACCCTATCAGGCCTTCTGTTTGCAATCTTCCATTTGATAATCTCGGGGAATGTTATATAGAAAACTCCAAACTTAAATATATTTCATAGGTTTAAAAATAGGAGCCGGGCACAGTGGCACATGCATATAATCCCAGTGATTCAGGAGGCGGAGATAGGAGAATCTCGAACAAAGCCAGTCTCAGCAACTTAGCAAAGCAAAGAATCATAAAGATAAATGGATTTCATAGCAGAATTTCTAAAACCCTAATGAAAAAGAATGGTTATATAATAAGATAGTCTGAAAGCCTAAAACTAAGGTAGGAAAAATACTTTTGTTCTAGAATGAGAACCAGATAAAGAGTTAGGAAAGAGTTAGGGTTTATAGTTTAAGGTATTTCCCCTAAGTAATGTATTAAAAATATGAATTATAGAGTTTATCACAGCAAAACTATTCCTACTGAATTCTAATGTGCTTAGGAGTTTCTCTCACTTGTAAGTAAAATGGCTTGTGGTATGGCATTTTCTATACATACTAATGTGGTTTGAAAGAGTTTTATTATATGTTTTGCTTTTTAAAAAATAGATGCTTTGTGAATAAATTATAAAAATAGGATAGTGAAATACATCAATGGTAGAGTGAATCTGTTGTAAATATTTTCTTTAGTAAGACATGAAGTTATAACACTGTTATCTATTTAAAGGCTAGACAAATGGCTGCTGTTCTCCTAAGACGTCTTTTGTCCTCTGCATTTGATGAAGTCTATCCAACTCTTCCATCAGATGTTCAGACTGCCATCAAGAGTGAACTACTGATGATTATTCAGATGGAAACACAGTCTAGCATGAGGAAAAAAATTTGTGACATTGCTGCAGAATTGGCCAGGAATTTAATAGGTGTGTATGCAAGTACATGTATAATTATGTTATAGAGAAAAAGGAATATTACCCCCTCCCTTTTTTTTCTTTTTTTTTTTTCCTCTATTGGAATCTTAGGGAAGAAGATTCTCAGTACAAGTATGGTTTATTCTATTCAAAATGAATAAGATTATAGATATTCAATTACAGCCAAAAATTATAGGTACTTATAAAATCTAGTCATAATACTTACCTATTGGTATTTAAAACATCCATATGGAAATATAGTTTTGTAATTTGCTTGAAAGTTGCCAATTATATTTTCCTCTTTAATCTGTGAAGTTTTGGAAGCACAGGCTAACTCCTTGTATAAAGTACTTTGTAATTTAAGATTACCAATTGGCAACAAGTTCAAGGCCAGTCTAGGCAACTTAATGAGACCCTGTCTCAAATTATAAAATTTTCAAAGGACCTATAAAATAATATATTTTTAAAAGGGCTGGGGATGTAGCTCAGTGATAGAGAACTTGCCCTAGCATATACAAGGCCCTGAGTTCAATCACCAGAATTATTAAAGAAAATAATTAATTTTTTAAAACTTGCCAATTGAAGTTGAAATCCATGAACTCCAGGGGCTTTTGCAACTATATAAGTTTAGTGATAAATCATATACATATGTACTACTGTATTATGTGTGCATTCTAAGTACATGCTCTGTCACTAAACTACACCCTCAACCCATACTTTTTTTTTTTTTTTTTGGTATTGGGAATTGAACTTAGGGACACTCAACCACTAAGCCACATCCCCAACCATATTTTGTATTTTTCTTAGAGACAAGGTCTCACTGTTGCTTAGTGCTTCGCTGTTGCCCAGACTAGCTTTGAACTCGCAATCCTCCTGCCTTAGCCTCCCAAGCTGCTGGGATCATATGCATGTGCCACTGCACCCGGCTGCATACATTAATTTTGAATAGGGATTCATAGTTGTGATTGCAAGCAGAATTCATCTACATGGCATTTTAATAATTAAGAGGATTACCTCATGAAATAGGGGTTACATAGGAGAATATTAGCCAGGCATGATGGCGTACGCCCGTAATCCCAGCGGCTCAGGAAGTTGAGGCAGGAAGATCCAAAGTTCAAAGAC
The DNA here is from genome assembly GCF_052094955.1 of Ictidomys tridecemlineatus. NCBI lineage: Eukaryota > Metazoa > Chordata > Mammalia > Rodentia > Sciuridae > Ictidomys > Ictidomys tridecemlineatus. Next base: position 187,735,658 of record NC_135482.1, read on the forward strand.
ATCCTCAGTAATTACTCTAAGCAGTCCAATGAGACCCTGTCTGTAAATAAAATGCAAAATAAGGCTGGGGATGTGGCTCAGTGGTTGAGTGCCCCTGAATTCAATCCCTAGAAACCACTGCCCCCCCAAAAAATATAACATTGTTGATTGTGCTTTGTGTACATTATGACACTAATTTTTTAATTTTGTCAAACAACTAGCAGATTATCATTTTTTCTGATATCTACAAATTTTTAGAAACCAGCAGGAAATATGTTTTGGATTTTTGTGGGGGATGTCCTGGGGATTAAACCCAGGAGTACTTTACCACCAAGCTACATCCCCAACCTGTTGCTAATTTGAGATAGGATCTAAGTTACTAAGGCTGACCTCAAATTTGTGATCCTCCTGTCTCAGTCTCCCAAGTTACTAGAATTACAGGAATGTGCCACTGCTGCTGGCTCAGATTTTTATTTTTCAAGTAAAAATTGAAAATCCACTGAACTTTAATTTGGAATATTTTAAATTCGAGTAGATAATTCATTTTTCAGCTTTTAAATGTGTGGTGCACAGGTTTATAGGTGACATTTCTTGTTCAAAATTATTTAATAATGGAAACATTTTCAAATAATTTTTTTTAAAGCAAACATCTTTATCCACTTTAAGGTATAATCTTTTATGTTTTATGCTGAAGGGGCAGTTAAAAGGGTATTTTATTAAGGCTAAGGATATAACTCAGTGGCAAAAGAAGGCTTGCCTAGCATGCCTGAGGGTCTGAGAATGGGGTATTTTATTTTACTGTCTGATCAAATATCACACTGACAATCAGCTTTTGGGAGGGGGGTATTACTGAGGACTGAACACAAGGGCACTCTACAGCTGATACTATAGCCCTAGCCTATTTTATTTTCATTTTGAAATGAAATTTCACTAAGTTGCCTGGACTGGCTTTAAACTTGTGATCCTGTTACCTTAGTGTCTTGAGTCACTGGGATTATAGGTATGCACCAAGGACCCCCCCCCTCCATTTTTTTATTATTATTTTAAGAAATGGGGTCTTGTTATATTGTTAGGGCTGACTTGAATCTCCTAGTCAACCCTTAAGGTTTTTGTGACAATATAACTAATGAGTCTCATAAGTGGCACAATAGCTTTTGTGGTTCTACTCATTTTTATTACAAAGTATCACAAAAATTTAGATTTTTAACTCTTGTTAAAAAGTAAACATTGATACTATCCTATAGCACTTTAAAACTACAAAAGTATGAACACCCTTTCTCAGTCCTGAGATTCTCAACTTAGTGAGACCCCCATCTCAAATAAAAAGGGCCAGGGATGTAACTCAGTGTCCCTGGTTGTTCAATCCCTGGTACCAAAAATGAATAAATAAATATAAAATGTTACTCTGTGCTTTTGTAACCCATATACAGAAATTATAAACCTAATATTTTATATAAAAAAATACCTTTAAATTAATCTTTGACCATTGTTATGATTAAAGAACTCAATTTTATTGGCATTTTTAAAAATACAGAACAAGTGACATACTATTACATATTTTGAATGCGGCTTATGAAATAAAGGGATTCATCATTAATATTTTGAAGTTTGGCTTCAAAATGGACTTTTTTTTCCCTTTTAGATGAGGATGGCAACAACCAGTGGCCTGAAGGTTTGAAGTTCCTTTTCGATTCAGTAAGCTCTCAAAATATGGGACTGCGGGAAGCTGCCCTTCACATATTCTGGTATATCCATTGATCTTGTTTTATTTCTGTTATTGTCATTTTTAGCTTAATGTCATGAAAGTCCAAAACACATTTTAATTGATTGTTTTAGCCTAATTTTGGTTTGAGGACTTAGAATAAAAATTAGGTCTTCATATAAGCTTTGTATTTGAATTAAAAGCAACATTGGAGGTTGGGAATGAAGCTTTTCATTCACTCTGCAGTTTTCTGTTTTGTCTTAGGATCCCAGAATTTTTCTTGAATGGCTTTTTCCCCTTTATTTGGAGGTTAATACACTACCAATTGTAGCTTTTATAAAACCACTTTAATTTTGGTATCTTCAAAAAGAAAATGAGAGTGCTAGTGAATTCCCAGTGTGTTTTCTGGGTCTTCTGTGATATTTTAACAAACTTCTGTGTGTGTGAACATGTGGTTTAAGTTTAGAATTAGGTGATTATTTTTTGTCCTACAGTGTTCCCATAATTTTCTGCTGTTTAAAGTATGATTAGTTCCAGATACGGTGGTGCATGCCCAAAGTAGGACTGGATGTGGCACAATCCACGGTACTGCCCCCACCAAAATGATTAATATACGTTAGATTTGTAACTTTCAGGTGAGCCATTACATGTATAGCTTTTAGTCATCATTTTCTACTTCAGTTGTCAAGTGTATGTTATTTTGTATATTATTTAGAGAAGTTTGTTAAAATATCACAATATTTTGCTTATTTAAGTAATTCAGATTATAGAAAGAATGAAAAGCATTCAGTTGATTTGTTTACTACATTTAAAAGTAAAATAGATCTTGAATTCCCTGGTCACTAAGACTAGGAACAGATGGTCTGAAAGCATGATTACTATAGTTACCATCTGAAACCTTTTGCTCTTGTCCAATCCTATGCTTCAGGTCAGTTTCCAGCTGCGACGTAGTGGTAAAGATAAAGCATGGGCTGGAAATAGGCTGCTGAGTAATCTGTATGCCCAGTTCAAGCTTTTGCTGTGTTTGCTGCCATTCACTCAACCCAGAAAGAGAATTCCTTAGAGCACGTGTATATATTTGGCCTAAACATTAATGCATGTTTTGAGCCAGGTGAACAGTTCATTAGAGATTCTTACTCACACTTTACAAGGATAAAATGTAATTTTAAAGAGTATTTTTGGATCATTTCTCAGGAACTTCCCTGGAATTTTTGGGAACCAGCAGCAGCACTATTTAGACGTCATCAAACGGATGTTAGTTCAGTGTATGCAAGATCAGGAACATCCATCGGTAAATTATTTCAATTCCATTTCTTAACATCTAAGTTAATCCACCTTGTGAAATTATGTAGTAGAAGATTGTAACTGCTAGTTTTACTGAAAATAATTTCATCCTGAATTTAAAAAAAAAAAAAAACTTGACCTTGAATATATCAAAAAAAGTTTCTCATGTTTGTCCTCTTTTACTCTCTTCATTTTAGATCAGGACATTATCTGCTAGAGCTACTGCTGCATTCATACTTGCAAATGAGCATAATGTTGCTCTGTTCAAACATTTTGCAGATTTGTTACCCGGATTCTTACAGGTAAAAACAAATAGTATAGAATAAATAATAATTACATTCCATATTGATATTCATTAGTTTCAAGTTTTCTTTAGGGTTTTGAGGTATATTTGTTTATTTATTAAGTAAATATTCATTGCCTATTATATGCTCATACAAGTCTTACAATGTAGTAAGTGGTAGTATCACAAATCAAACTACAGGATCATAACACTGGTCCCTATAAGAGTACATTGTAAATTAAGTAGTTTGTTATTAAAACTACATTATTAGTACTCAAGGACAAGTTAATGTTTTAAGGATACCTTCCTGCCTAAATCAGCAAAATAATGTTGGATAAGGTAGAGTAGTGATTCTTAACTTTTCAAAACTCCAAACTGTTGTTTTGACAGATTTTTGCTACTTCCCATATTTTATCCTAAAATGAAACGCATAAGAAGTAAAACTCATGTATATTTTTAAATACCAATATATGGCTAAAATTAAATATAAAGAAATAAAAAGTAATGTATAATAAAATGGTGTACTTTTCCAGATATAAAATGCTGAAACATTACTAAAATTCAAAGTGGAGTAAGTGATTTCTAAGGGATATATACAAATGCAGTAGCTAAACAGGGGAGGTATCATTGGTAAGTCAAATACCATGCAATACTGCTCTATTATATATATATATAGTTCTTAATGGACACAATACCTTTATTTAGTTATTTTTTTTAATATGCTGAGGATTAAACCCAATGCCTCATATGCTAGGCAAGCACTTTACTACTGAGCTACAACCCCAGCCCCTACTCTTACTATTTTCTTTTTTCTTTTTGCTGTTGTTTGTTATTTATTTCTAAGAAATAAGCATTTTCTTAAACCACAAGTCATTTTATATTTGGTAACAGACCGAAATTGTACATTTAGACAATTGGTAATAAGAAGCTGTAACAGGGCTCCAAGAGAGGCTGCCTTGGCTAAAAAAGCACAGGCTCTTGACCTAGACTAAAACATAAAACACCACATGCTCTGGGTCAACTTAAGCTGGAGAAAGCTTGCCATCTCTGTCTTCATTTTTATCTGTCTGCACATAGTAGGCAGTGTTCATGTAAAAACTAGCAATGCAGCCAATGTTTGTCAGCCCTAAATACACCCAATCTCTGTCCTCCCCTTAAAGACTGAGGCTGCATTTGGAGCAGCCTGTTGAAGACCCCTGTAGTCATCCTGGGATTACATTCTAGGATTACACGTGAGAAAAACAGGGAAGGGAGGGAGAAGAAAGGGAGAGAGAGAGAAGGAAGCAGTCAGATGGACATGGGGAGAGGGAAACAGGCACACTCTGAGTAGAAAATGAAAATTGTCCCCATGGAGTCATGAAGACTTCTCTGAAGCTATCTCCAAGACACATAAAGAGAGACCAAACTGAGGGGGATAATCAATGAGACCACAGTCTGAGCAAGAGCACTTAATGGTGTCCTCAGTCTGGTGTTGTGGTTCAGTGGTAGAGCACTTACCTAGTATGCATGAGACACTGGGTTCAATCCCAGCACCACATAAAAAACAAAACAAAACAAAAAACCTAAATAAACAAAATAAAGGTATTTATTTACTTATTGGGGGAAGGGGTAGCCAGGGATTGAACTCAGGGGCACTCACCCACTGAGCCACATCCCCCAGCCCTATTTTGTATTTTATTTAGAGACAGGGTCTGAGTTGCTTGTGTCTCACAAAACTGATGCTGGCTTTTCGATCCTCCTGCCTCAGCCTCCCGAGAGCCACTGGGATGACAGGCATATGCCGCTGTACCCAGTCATTTATTTATTTTCAGTCTGACTTCAAGGTATACACAAGGCATACACTGCCAGGTGTAGGAGGGATATACACAATAATAACAGTTAAATCTTTCAGAAAGCATAAACAAGCTAGTGTTCAACTAGTTAAGTAAACTCAAAATACATACATGAAAACCAGACAGAATTAAAATGAAAGATGGACAAATCAATTATGGCAAGGAGATGAGAACACTCTTTCCTTAGCAGCTTATGAAATAGGCAATAAATAAATAGAAACAAAGGACAGTGGAGCTACATCATGAACAACCTTCACCTAATGGGCATGTTCTGAACACTGCAATGCCACAACTACACAGTATGCATTCTTTTGGAGTGAATATGAAATGTTTACCAAAGTTGACCATAAAAGGGAATATAAACCAAATCTCAACAAAGTCTAAAGGATGAAATCACACCACATGTCTTCTCTGAATACCATGAAAATAAGCTAGAGGTCAGGCATGGTGGCCCCTGCCTGTCTTGGGAGGCTGAGGTGAGCAGAAGCATCCCAAGTTCAAAGCCAGCTTCAGCAATTTAGTGAGATCCTTGTTAACTGATCAAGACACTGTGTCAAAAATTAATAGTAGCAGCAGTAGTAGTAAGTAGAATACTAGTAGTAGTGGTAATAGAATAAAAATAAAATAAAAAGGGCTGGTTTCAATCTCCAGCACCCAAAAAGAAAACAGAAAGAAAAAATAAGAAAAAATTACATAACAATCAATATTGTTATTAGGCAAAGAAGCACATTTTAAAGTATTGTGTCAGCTGAGCAGAACAGCACACATCTGTACACTTGAAAGCCCATTCTTCAGAAGCCGAAGCCACAGGATCCCAAGTTCAAGGCAAGCCTGGGTAACCCAGCAAGAGACCCCTTTTCCAAAACAAAACCAAAAAAACCAACAATGTCTGTGGATGTTGTTGGGTCATCCAGTGCCCTTGAGTTCATCCACCCCCAACACTGTAAAAACAGATGAACCTTTAAATAATAAAGAAAAATAGAATAACAGGAGGCAAAGAAAAAAAAAACCCTACTCTTACTATTGATTATGTGAAGTAATGAAGTTCTAGATTTCTGAAACAAAGTATCCATTCTGCAGTGCCACAGTTTATACAGTAGTTACTTTGGGGAGAAGTGTCACTATATATTCATCCCTTTGTATCCTCAGGTTATTGGTTCCAGCCCCTTTGCCAACACCAAAATCTAAATGCCCAAGTCCCTTATATAAAATCACATAGTATTTGTATGTACCTACGCATATCCTCTTATATACTTCAAGTTCTCTTGTTACTTAGAATACCTAATAAGGGATAAATGCTTATACATAGGTTTTATGCTCTATTGATTTAGAAAATAATAACAAGGAAAGAGTTATTCAAGTTCAGTACAAATGCGAATTTTTTCCATGTATATTTGATCCTTGTTTGGTTCAGTGTACAAATAGTCAAGTGTACATTAAAACTAGGCAAAAAATGATCTGTGACTCTAAGAATTTCTAGATTCAGATCATTTTTATAAACATTTGACATTTGTGATCATGTGAGTTGCATGATGAAAAGATTGTATGAATCCCTCTAAGCTTTTGGGTCATAGGATATCAAGTATCTCTGGCCTTTTCTCATCATTAGCTCTGTTTAGAACCACTACATTAGGATGTAAGACATCAGATGATTTTCGTGTGATAAAAAGATACTAATAGAATTTATTGACTTTTCTCCCCAGGTTGTCATACTGAAAAGATATTTTAAGTCTATTATAAAACTTTAGTGTAATATGTTATCTGGCTGGGGATGTAGGGATGTGACTCAAGCAGTAGTGCGCTTGCCTGGCATGCGTGTGGCCCGGATTCGATCCTCAGCACCACAAACAAACAAAGATGTTGTGTGTGCCGAAAATTAAAAAAATAAATATTAAAAAAAAAATTCTCTCCTCACACATACACCTCCCCCTCTCCCCCCCCCTCTCTCTTTAAAAAAAAAATGTTATTATTTGGTACTTTATCACCTAAAGTCGTGTTACTCTTTTTATACCTAATTCCAGAAATTTTTATTCCTTTGGAATAATGGTAGATTAAAAAAAAAATGGGGGCTGGGGATGTAGCTCAAGCCGTAGCACACTCGTCTGGCATGCATGCGGCCCAGGTTCAATCCTCAGCACCACATACAAAACAAAGGTGATGTGTCCGTCAATAACTAAAAAATAAATATTAAAAAAATTCTTTCTCCCCCCCTCACTCTCTAAAAAAAAAAAAAAAAAATGCCCAAGTGCCACAGAGACCAAACTCAGTATCAATGAAAAATAAAATGGGTAATATTGAACACTTTAATGCATATCATAGGATCTAATATTTACTGTATGTATGAAAAAGACTGGGACATGAATATAGAAAAGACAGAATAAAGAGATATTTGGTTATTTTAAAAAAAAGTTCCCTAATAGCCTTCAGTCTTTGTTGTAGTTATTATAGTTTTATTGGTTTTAATTTGACTTGGGTTATCTTAATACTTTTTAGTTGACATATTGTAATTGCACATATTTATAGGGTACAGTCATTTCAGTACCTGTATACAGTGTGTAATGATCAAATCAGGATAATTGGCGTATCTGGCATCTTAGACATTGATTATTTCTTTGCACTAAGAACATTCAAAATACTCTCTAGCTATTTTGAAATAAAATATGTCATTGAATGTTATCTACTGTAGTTATTCTACTGTGCTATACAAAATTAGAAATTATTCCTCCACTCCATCTATACCCCTATACACATTAACCACTCTCTCTTCATCCCTTCCCCCCACACATTTCTGGTAACCACTATTCTCTACTTAGACTTTTTTTTTTTTTTTTTTTTTTTTGCTGGTGCTGGGATAAAACTCTGGGCCTTAGGCCTGGTACACAAGGATGATAAACTTTTTAACTCCCACATATAAGTGAGAATATGTAGTGTTTGTCTTGTTCACCTATTTTAATTTAACATAATATTTTTCATCAGTGTTACTGCAGATGATAGAAATTCATTTTTATGACTGAATAATGTTTCATTGTGTGTATATAACACATTTTCTTTATCCATTCATCTGTCAGTGGACACCTAGGTTGATTCTTTGCTATTACAGATGATGTTGTAATTCACAAGTGCAGATGTATCTTCAACATATTGATTTTAATTCCTTTGTGTGTATACACACACAGGATAATTGCTGGATTATATAGTAGTTCTATTTCTAGTTTTTGAAGAACCTCTATACAGTTTCCCATAAATGGCTATACTAATTTACAGTTCCCCTTTTTCCACATACTCACCAGATTTATTATTTTTTCACTTTGATAATAGCCAGTCTATATGGGTTGATATGATATTTTATTGCAGCTTTGATTTGTATTTCCTCTGGCTCAGATTTAAATGGTTTTTGTTTCTAGTTGATAGTCCTCAAAACAAGGGTGTGTATGTGTAGAACATTTGCCTAATATAGACTGTTAAATTATTTGGTGGGGGAAAAGGTTTAGTAATATTATTCTGCTATTGGCTGCCTTTGGGGGGATGTTTTGGTTAAGTAGGCATAAAATGAGTCTTGAACAGAGACTTTTTTCTGTTTTATCTTTTCTAGGCTGTAAATGATTCGTGCTACCAGAATGATGATTCAGTCTTAAAGTCTCTTGTTGAGATTGCAGATACTGTTCCAAAGTATTTGCGTCCTCACTTGGAAGCGACTTTACAACTAAGTCTAAAGGTAAATTAAACAGTTCAGTAAATATTGTGCTTATTATTTTCAAGTAACAACCTAAACTATTAAATGTATACCAATACATCTTCTTTGTAGTTGTGTGGAGATACAAGCCTCAACAACATGCAGCGCCAGCTTGCCCTTGAAGTGATCGTTACACTCTCAGAGACTGCAGCTGCTATGTTAAGAAAACATACTAATATTGTCGCTCAGACAAGTAAGTCAGAGGTCTTCAAACAGTTTGTGTGTAATGTGGCGAAAATGTTGGATTAATGTACTAAGGATTATGTGATTTCTCAGATTTATTTGAGAATATAATGGATGTCTTTTAAAAATCAGATGAACCTAGGGAAATAGATCTTTATATGTGTATGCATGGACCCACTGTTACGGCTATTTTTTTAGAGACTGCAGACCAGTAGAAAGCCTGCTAAGTAAAATTGCTATAGTGAACAGTGTGATAGACTACCATTTATATGTTAAAATATTGAACAAGTCAATAGAATTAAAAGTAATCAGAGAATATCTAGACATCTAATAGAAAGCTGAAAACTGAGATAACTTAATTGTGGTATTTAAAGTGAAGATAAGATTAGAACACAAATCTAACACTGATAAGAGCTCTCTTTATTATGTTGCTTTGTTTATACTCTTTGGCGGAGAAATTTACATGACTGTTGTACTGTGGAAATACTATGTTTATTGTGTCTAGGGTACAGATTTACAAACTGAACTGATGGTTTCTGACCTAGCTATTTCTGAGCTAATTGGTATCTGAACTATTAGTTTAGAAAATACATCACCAAGGTTGTTTTTGGTTTTGGTTTTGGTTTTTTGGGTTTTTTGGTTTTTGTAGTGGCACCTGCCTTTTATTTTACAAAGAAGTAGCAATTAGAATTTAAAGATAGGAACAGAAAAGTATTCCCACTATCACTGTTTCTGTTATGCTGACAGTTCCAGACATTGTCAAGATAATACAAGTAGGGCTAGGGCTGTAGCTCAGTGGCAGAGTGCTTGCCTAGCATGTGTGAGGTACTGGGTTTGATCTTTAGCACCACATAAAAATAAATAAAGGCATTCTGTCCATCTACAACTACAAAGAAAATTATAAGTATTGGCAAAAAAAAGATAAATATTGTTTCTTTGTAGGCTGTGTGCTTGTCTACAAAAAGATAAAATAAAAAAAATTGTTAGAACTGATTATTTTAAAGTTGAGCTGGGACTATAGTTCTGTGGTTAGGGTGCTTGCCTGGAATGGACAAGGCCCTAGGTTCAATTCTCAGGACCTCAAGAAAACAACAAAACCAAAAATAATAGTGTGCATATGAACTAATAAGAATCACTTAGAAAATTTACTAAGAAAGATCACGTAGTCTAGGCATGACTTGCTAATACCTAAGAATAAATTTAAAAGTATAAGACCTTTGTGGGGAAAAAAAATCAAGTGACATTAAAAGACTAATAGAACTAAACATCAGTTTTCCTCAGTCACCCTATAAATCCAATATTATTTTAGTCAAAATCCTAATAAAGTTGACCTTAAGATTTTTGTGAAAGACTATAGCTACCAGAGCAGCAAAGTTGATTTTTTAATTAATTAATTTGTTCTCACGTTGTCATGCATGATAGCAGAATGCATTTCAATTCATAAGCAAAACTGATTTTGATGAAAGTATTTGAGCTCTTGCCTTATCAAGACTTAAGAATTCAGAATTCATTGATAGTACTGGTACAGACAGTGGAAATGAATAGAGTAGAGAGAGTAGGAGCAAATCATGCACATGGAAACAAAGTTGAATTAAAAGGAAATTCACCAAATATGGTTGGGTTAAGTAGTTATTTTTAGTAGGAAAAAATATCCCAATTCCAGATAACATAATAATTTGGGGTGGATGAAAGGCCTCAATATTACTGGTACATTTCACAAGTAAAGTTTAATAATGAAGAACTTTTTTTTTTTAAGACTGAGTCACAATCCATAGATACAAAACAGATTTTTTGGATTAGGTTAATACATGCTACATGAAAATAAAAACCCACAAACTGGGAGAAAATAATTACAGTGTGCACAGTCAACAAAATTTTGGTATATTGAAAATAGATAAAGGCTAAGAAGAGGAAATTCACAAAAGATAACTCTGACATAGTTAATGAGCACTGTTGAGCCCCAATTGAACAAGTGTAGTTGTGGAGTACAACATGTCAATTGTTGAAAGGTGTGGAGCCAACAGAGCTCTTACTCTCCAGGGCACTTCCCACATTTTTGTGAAATAAGACAGGCCCTCTCTTCATCTGATAACAGTGGAAGTTTATGCAAGTACTGTGGAAAGCAGTTTGATTTTCGTACTATTGAAGATATTTGTAACAACTTCTTATTTAGATTCATAACTTGTCAAGGAGGAGATATACGTAATAATCTCATCGAATTAAATTTTCCAAGTGGGAGGAAAACTGGAAACAAAATGTTCAGCAGGACAATAGGTAGTTTGTTGGTATAATAGAATTCTGTGAAATCTATGATTGTTGAAAAACAGATTTCCAAAAAGTGCAAACATGAAACCATTTATCATATTTTTAAAAATAGAAGAGTACTATAATTTTATGTATAGATTCAAGTATAAAAATTAGGAATGAAACATTCATTTTGTTATGGGACATGAGAGACTGCAGTAGGACGTTCAGAGGAAATTTGACTGTTTTCCCTAATCCATTATGTCCCATTTAATCTATAGAATGCCTATAAAAACTTAAATGGAGCAATTTTTTTTAAAGATTTCTTAAAAATTTTTCATAGGTTTCTATTAGATGTTCTTTATATAGGATGATGGGACATAATTGGTTAATCTTGACTTTTAAAAAAATTTTAAATGTCGTTTTTGTTACTTTAAAGGAAAAAAAATAAGATCCAAAGCAATTATCACAAGAAGTCAACTTTTTGGGGAACAGACAAATATAGTTGTCTCAGTATCTGGGGACAATACTAGGACCTCTTGTAGATACCAAATTTCTTAATGCTGAAATCTCTTATAAAATGGCATAATAACTATATGTAACCTCGTATCCTTTCACTTTTAGCCTTTTTTAGATTACTTATATCTAATGTAATAAAAATGTTATGTAAATTATTGTTAAAATGTATTGTTCAAGGAATATATGACAAGGGGTACAAATTTTAGTACAGGCAGTCCCCCCATCAACCCTGAATATTTTTTATCTGAGTTAGGCTAAAACCCACTGATGAAGAACCTGTGGATGCAGAGGGCCTATTATATTTGTTTTATCTTACTCTTCTTAAAGGCAAAGTAAAACTTAAAATTCTTAATTATAAATGGTGATACTGACAAAGTAATAAAAGCCACAGTCTTCAGGAATGAAATAATTCTTCACTTTAGTTCCTCAGATGTTAGCAATGATGGTTGATCTCGAAGAAGATGAGGACTGGGCAAATGCTGATGAACTAGAAGATGATGATTTTGATAGGTAATCACATCGATTACTGGGTGGAGCTGGGTCTAGGGTGGTAGTGAGAACTTTGGGGCTACCACTGGATGCTGTTAAACTTCTAAATTTGGAATATGGGACACTTTGCCTTTCTGTTGTATGCATTTCTGAATAACATTTTCCAAATTGTATTTTATTTATTTTTCTTAATGTAATTTGAAATTAATGTTTAATGAAAGTTCTTAAGACATGGTTTATTTTAATTGTAAATAGTACATAAAGCTATATTCTATAAATAATCAGGAAAGCTACCTATAACAACAAAGAGAGTTATCTTTTTTGAAAAAACTAGAAACGCAAAATGTACCTCATGTACACCGAGTGACAGTAATACTGTGTGGTACTGGCATGTTTTAGCTTAGGTAGGTCCCATGAATCTAAATTCCTATGGAAAAGTGAACCAAAATCTGTATTTGCTGTGCATTACTGATGATGATACCTGACATATGAAAAAGCACTTCAAATTCTGTTGTTTTAATTTCTTTTTTTGGAGGGAGCACTTACTGGGGGTAAACCCTAGAAACCTTTACCCCACTGAGCTACATCCCCATCCCTTTTTATTTTTTGAGACAGGTCTTGCTTAATCCCTGAGGCTGATCTTAAACGCTTGTGATCTTCCTTCCTAACCCTCCTGAATTGTCTACCACTTGATTTTTTTCAGTAGTTCCTAATATATATTATAGATGGCAGAAATCAAAGAGTGAAGATGAGTTATTTGTCCAGGGTTACATAGCCAGTTAGCAAGCTGAGGTTTAATATTAGTTTTCTTCTTGTTCTTCCTAGTGCATCATTCTACTACCTTTCTTATAAAGAACTTGAATTATTTTCCCAAAAGACTGGTTACATGATAAGATGCTAAATTAACCAAGATAAAAATTTTTAAAAATATTTGTCTTGCAGAATATTTGCTGCATTTTTCCCACTTTTTATTGGTGCATTGTAGTTGTACATACTAATGGAACTTGCTGTTACATATTCATACATGCACACAATACAACAATATGCATGCTGCATTTTTTGAGGCTTAATCACATTGTTGAACTCAAGACTAATTTCTGGCTTCAGTACTGTTTTGAAGTGTATGAAAGTAAACCTTCATTAGGCTAAAGGGGAAGACAGGTTAAATATTTTCCTTCTCTGGTTCAATTACCATAACATGCTGCTACCTGTCCCCTAATTTGCCTTGTAAATGATATTTAAATTTACATTAAGCTTACAAAACATTTTTATGGATTTAATGGATAAGATTTTCTTATCTGTGAATAGGCAGATCATAAATATATTTTCAAAATAAAAAATTTTAGGGGGCTGGGATGTGGCTCAAGCGGTAGCGCGCTCACCTAGCATGCGTGCGGCCCGGGTTCGATCCTCAGCAGCACCACATACCAACAAAGATGTGTCCGCCGAGAACTAAGAAAAAATAAATAAATGTTAAAATTAAAAAAAAAAAAAAAAAAAATTTTAGGTCCAAAGTCCTATTGTAAAGATTATTTTATATATAATAAAAACTTTTATTGTTTATAATTTTATCTTTGTAGTTTTGTAAACTTCACAGAACAATTAAAGATTATGCATATGACAATATACTATTAGTCTTGGCAGCTGTGAGCAGAATAAACGTACAAATGCTTCTGTGCCTTGATCTTTTCAGTGAAAACAGTTGCACCTGTGCATAGTTTTGGCAGTGCACTTTGTATTCCTTTAAAGATGAGTAATAAGTTAATATTGAGAAGTGGACAATCCTGTGTTTCAAGGATATCTTTAGGAAGGGAGATACACAAGGTTCATCAACCTCCCACTTTTATCTCTGAATTCTGAAAAAGATTCAGACAGGATTTTTTCGGGGGAGGCGGGTGGTAACTAGGGATTGAACCCAGGGACACTTAACCACTGAGCCACATCTCTAGCCCTTTTTATTTGTTTTTTTGAGAGAGGGTCTCACTCAGTTGCTTAGAGCCTTCATAATTGTTGAGGCTGACTTTGAACTGCCTCTGCCTGCCAAACAGGTATGCTATTATACCCAGCAAGACAGAAGACTTATTAAAAAGTATCATGGTAGAGCATGATCAAAGTTTTTATTTATGCTTGCCCCCTCCTCTTTTTTTTTAAGCTGTAGGGTTTCTAATATTCAACTTCAATATCACATGCAAAAGGCTGCTTGAGTTCTTTCTCAGTCCCAGTTTAAAAACATGAATAGAAGTATGTACACTGCAACATTTTTTGTGTCTTTGATTACATTATTTTGTTTGTGTATCTAGCAATGCAGTTGCTGGCGAGAGCGCTTTAGACCGGATGGCTTGTGGACTTGGTGGAAAGCTTGTTCTGCCAATGATCAAGGAACACATTATGCAAATGCTTCAAAACCGTAAGCTATCTGCTTCAAATGCTACCATAGTAGAATGGGTCTTTCTAAATGTTAAATTCTTAACAAATGGCGTTTGTGGAATATTTAACCTAATTCTCGTATTCTTCTGATGAAATTTTTATTTAATCATTTTTGGGAACATTCATTCAGTCACTAGCTAAAGAATATTTTTCTCTGTACTGAAACAATTATTCAGTTTTCTCTTCACAAAGTTGGCATCAGTGTTTAGAAAAAAGTATGTAAAATCCAAAGGAAATTATGGTTAACTCTGTAGTTAGAAATATTTAGGTTATTTACATGTAATACTGTGTTAGTTGTCAGCCCTTATATGTGTAGTTTTTATCAATACCAAAATTAAGTGTATGTTTTATTTTAATTTGTGGGGTTGTTTTTAGTTGCAAAGTTAACCTACATGATGTATTTTAATTTAAGTCCTTTACTTCATATTCAGAAATGGCCATTGTTGTTAGTTCTCTGAGACTTCTGATTTCATTTATTTATGTGTGTGATGTTTTTAATGTAAATATATAATATGGATACAGAGTATTTAACTAAACTTTTGTTCAACATTTTATCGTATCACCATGTAATAGTCTGCCTCATTTTTTAAAGTCACATAGCATTCAACAATCCCTTTCAAATATTAATAGATTTGTTGATTATAAATAATGCTAATGCCAACATTTTTCTACAGAAGTCCTGGCTTATCTTTTATGAGTATTTGTTTTGTTTTTATGATGCTATAGGTTGTGCCTAGAAAGCTACATTCCTAGGACACTGTATATGAGTATTTTTATCTACATGGAATAGATTGCAAGAGCCAGGCAATGAGAGTTAAACCATAGCTAAAGGATCTTATTTTTATTAATTTTATTAATTAGTTATTAATGCTAAGAATTGAATTCTAGGTCTCCCGTATGCTGAGCATATTCTCTGCTTCCACCCTCAGGATTATGGAATCCTAAATTAGTAAGATTCAGTAATAATAGCAGCTTTGAATGATTGAGTACTCCTGCTCTTATGATATTCACCTAGTTTCTTATCCTTTAAGATTCTTTCTTATCCCAAAAAAGGCATGGTCAAAAACCATTGCCTCTTTTTAAAGATGTGATCCTGATTCTGGTTCTGGAAAGTAGTCTCCACCCCAGTCCCATCTTATAGAGAATCTTTTCCCAAAGGGATAGGTAGGGAAAAAAAGGCACACATTGCTTGACCTATAGGAGCTGCTAGAAAGAATAAATCTAGCCTTTTCTCTCTGCGCACCACCCCCCCCCCATTCTGGTGATGCTGGGGAGTGAACCCAGGACTTTGTGCATGCAAGGCAAGCACTCTGTCAAATGAGCTGTATCGCCAGCCCCAGTCTTTTCATTTTTAAGATGAAGAAAATTAAGCCCAAAGACAGTGAAAAATTGCATAAGGCCAACAGTTTTCTGTTTCTCTATTGATTGACACAGTTCTTCAAGTGGATTTATTGTGACTGTGGTTGTGATTTGTAGTTAAAGAGTTTGTCTATTACAGCTCACTAGATTATGGGCATGCACCATCACACTGGCTGTGAACTCTTAGTAAAATTTTGTTGTTTGCTAAGTGTAAGGCTTTTAACAAGTCTTCTGCATCTCAGTTTTCTGACTATACAATGGGAAAATAATAATTGCCCTACACCCAGGTGGGAGACTGGGATTTATTTTATATATGTGAAAAATGCTTTAATAGTGGAAAAATTATACATATTTTCTAGTTTGAAAATAATATAGTAATTAATGCTGTAGAAGAATCATTTACATACATTTTTTTCTATACAACAGTCTTTTTTTTTTCCTTAATTGGTACCAGGGATTTAACCCAGAGGTGCTTAATCACCCTTTTCTATCTTTTATTTAGAGACAGGGTCTTTTATTTAGAGACAGCTGAGGCTGGCTTTGAACTCATGTGATTCTCCTGTTTCAGCCTCCTAAGCCATTGGGATTACAGTTGTGCACCGTCATGCCTGGCCACAGCCTTCTATTTTTTTTTTCCCTCTCTAAATATATTCTTTCTTTACCATATGCTACTTTATTTCAAAAAGATTTGTTGCTTTTGCTTTAAATAATAAACAGTAAAGTTTTTATCCTCTTACCAGTGCCATCACATTCCTGCTAAACATACTTCCATAATTCCATACATTGGAAATAAATAAGATTATATTCAGATTCTCTGAATCAAATATGGATAGCTTTCTAGATCATTAAGTGTTGTACATTGGCCTTTCTTCTTTAATGTTTAGTATGTAAAGATTAGTATCACATGTTCACATGTTCTCTTCCTGAGTTTATTGCTCATTTGAGATTTCTTGACTTAATAGTATATAGAGTTAGCTGGGCCCAGTGGCAGCACGGGAGGCTGACACAGAAGAATCCTGAGTTCAAAGCCATCCTTGGCAAAAGTGAGGCACTAAGAAACTCAGACCCTGTCTCTAAATAAGGCTTAGGATGTGGCTCAGTGCCCCTAAGTTCAATCTCCATCCCCCACCCTACCCTCCCCCCCCCAAAAAAAAAAGGTATATGGAGTAATTGAAAATACATATACTGTTAATATTATGTGAATATTCATTTAAAAATGAAAAGCTCATCACGGAAATAGCATTACTATTAAGAATGACTGTCCATCCCACCACCACCAAAATAGCACAAAAGACTTGCATTTTTGTAAATACTTTTAAATAGATTAGCTAAATTTTTGTCAGTTTGACCTAATGAATTACCCTCAACCCCAGACCCAGAAAGGACATTGGGGATTGGGGAATTTCGGGAGTTTGGGGTCCTAGTTTGAGAACCATTATTGCTCTCCGTATACTCAGACCATGACCTATGTTTTATTTATCTTGCTTTGTTACACAACAAATTGGAAGAAGCATAGCTTGTTATGACTGTTTTATAGTAAATAGAAATATTTAGAAATGAGAGGAAAAATTATACTAAAATAGGCCAGTAAAATAAGTATTGTTTAGTTAATATTCTATTAACCTAAAAGCAAATAGCCATTGTTACTATTAGAATACAAATAAGTTTCAATAAAAATTCTTTAAATTCTTTACTTTAAATTTAAAGTAATGTGATCATAGTAATCAATAAATCTGTATTTGATAAATAACAATGTATGACAACAAATCCAGGTATTTATTGCTTACAGTAAATTCATGGAAAAGTTTTCGGAATAAAGTGGTGTTACAAAACTAGTCTTACAAATGAAATAGTCCAGTCTGGCACTTTTTCTGTCCATTTTTCTAATGTGTAAAATGTTTTGTTATTTTCCAAGCAAGAATATTATTTGCATACTTTCCACTTCCAGAATGATGTTTGCAGTATCTAATTAATATTCATTTGGATGTATTTTTTTTGGTAGCTGACTGGAAATACCGGCATGCAGGATTGATGGCCTTATCTGCAATTGGCGAAGGGTGCCACCAGCAAATGGAAGGAATTCTAAATGAGATAGTAAATTTTGTTTTGCTTTTCCTTCAAGATCCTGTAAGTACCAGTAAATACTTGATTTGTAATCATAACTGTAGTTTCACATGGAACCCTGTTGTCCTTACTAATACAAGGGAATATATTCCAGCATCCAAGAGTAAGATATGCTGCCTGCAATGCTGTGGGACAGATGGCTACAGATTTTGCACCTGGTTTCCAAAAGAAATTTCATGAAAAGGTAAATAACAAGTCCTCAAATACTCCAGTCAAACTGTAAGAAGAGGGATTGGCATTTAAAATTATATGCCTATTTATTTGGTTTCATTTCCCAGGTGATTGCAGCTTTGCTCCAGACCATGGAAGACCAAGGCAACCAACGGGTACAGGCCCATGCAGCTGCTGCTCTCATAAACTTTACTGAAGACTGTCCCAAGTCTCTACTTATTCCATACTTAGATAATTTAGTGAAACATCTGCACTCTATTATGGTACTTAAACTTCAAGAGGTGAGTTTTAAGATTGGGTGTCAGGGGTGTACAGGGATTAAACCCAGAGGCATTTAACAACTGAGCTGCCTCCCCTGCTCTTTTTTTATTTTGAGACAGTATTTGCTTAGGGCTTCACTAAGTTACTAAGGCTGGCTTTAAACTTGTGGTCCTCCTGCCTTGGCTTCCAGAGCTGCTGAGATTACAGGTGTGTGCCACTGCACCCAGCAGATTCTGTTTAAGATCTTTTTATAGATTTATAGATTAATTTAGATTAGTTATTGGATAAGACCTGGAGAAAGAGGGATTTTAGTAAGACTATCAACATAGAAAGTTAGAGCCAAACTATTCTCGGTAGAGTAATTCAGGCTCAATCAGAGAACAGGCCAGTATTGAAACTGAAACACACAGCCTAAATGTTAGGTAAAATTGGTGTTGTGAGTTGCCTTGAAAACAAAAGAGAAAAATTTCTTGACTTGTTCTATGTAAGTTTGAAGAACCATTTTTTGTTATTTTGTGCTCAGCAAATGGTAACATCATAGTAGTTAAGGAATATGGTAACATTGGGGGGCATAAATAAAAGGTGGAGGGAAGGTTGAAAGTAAGGTCATCCCACCATCATTGTTCGGGGGGGCATAGATGACAATGGTGGAAATAGATAATTCTCATATGTGACAAAGTATCTTTGAAAATCAACTTAAAGGAAGAAAGGTCTTTTTGTGCCACAGTTTCAGTCTGTTCAGCTGGCTCCATTGCTTGGGTCTGTGATGAGGCAGAGACTCACAATAGAACTGCCCACCTACCTCATGGTGGCTGGAAAGCAGAGAGGGAAATGAAGGAACAGGCTAGAGACATGATATACCCTTTAAAGATGTATTCCTAGTGATATGCTTCATCCAACTGGGGCCCTTAATCCACTTACAAGGTCAGAGCTCTCATAATTCAATCACTTTCCTAAAGCCCTGCCTCTGAATATTGCTGCATGAGCCTTTGGGGGAGATTCCAAATTCAAACTATAATAAGAAGCAAGTAAAAATGTATTAACTGTTCTACAGAGTGACAGAATTGAGACTGTATAGAAAAAAAAAATCCTTTTTTCTGTAAATAATTTGAATTTTTAAAATAAGGCTTATTGTCTAAGTAGTTGGTTCATAACTATAGTCTAAGTAAGCGGGGGGTGTATGCTGAAATAGTTAAGTGATTTTAGTATAGCAGTGTGCCAGGAGTATACTATCAGGTGTGAGAGAGGACACAGATAAGAAAAACAAGGATCAAAGCCCAATTTGTTGTTAAGTAGAAAAAAAAAATGGAATTTTGCTATAAAAGTGAAATGAATAATTCTAAGAGAATAAAGATTAAAAGACTGGTTTTTTATGGGATTCAATATATGTAAACTTATCAGCACATTGTTATAATCATTTCTGATACCCTCAATTCCTATACTTAGTGTGGATTAGTAACAGTTCACAGACTACCATTTGCATAGCACTGTCAAAGAAGAGGAAAATGAGAAATGATTGTTAAAATCCAAAGAAAGTAGAGTTTCAAATAGACCTGAGTTTTCAGTGTCCAGTGAACAATAGACTAAAAATGTGCTCAGCTATGGACCCACATTGAAGGCAGATAATTTGGTTGGTAAATCACAAATAGTTGGGTCCAGTACAGTTTCACAATTGGGTTTGAATAGAGAGGGCTGCAGTGTGAGGAGTCTGTCTCCCTGTCATTCCTTCAAGAGTCCAGTATTTTAAAGACTGAAGGATGGAGTTTGCTGAGATGAGGTGAAGAGGAGGATAATGTTCAGGGTTGTTTGAAAAGAGGGTAGCAGGAGGGCCCAAGACATTAAACATAGCAAATGCTGAAATGCAGAAGAAAGGGAGTTAAGATAACTTCTTTAAGGCTTGTACAATTTGTAATACAAAGGGAAGTGCTCTACTGAAAGTATACTTTTTATTGGTGAAGGAAAGGGAAGAAAATTTTTGCTAGGTCTCAGATATTTCCGAATCAGAAATTATTTAGAAACTTGCAAGGTGACAGCATGGGCTCTGCTACAGATGCCCAGGAAGCATTGTTGCAAGCCTAGGAGGCTAGAGCATGTTGTAGGCCTTTGCTAACAGGGAACAGCATCATTTCTTAAGCTTCAGCATGAAAGAGAAATGTGTTCCAGAGAGGGCACCAGAATTCCTAAGTGGGATCCTCCAAGGAGCGTTTTATTAGAAAATAAAGGAATTCCCCAAGAAGTAATTTTCTCCATAGAAACATAGTAAGTCATGACAAAATATAACAGTATAGTGGAAATCAGTGAGTAAAAGATAAGAACAATAAAGCATTAAGGTATATGGATACTAAAAATTGAAGTGGAGTCAAGGTTAGGACTCTAGAACCAGTTGGTTGGTTTTTTTTTGTTTTTGTTGGGTTTTTTTTTTTTTTTTTTTTTTTTTTTTGAGATAAAGCAAAAACAAGGTGTTCTTTGTTAACAGAAGAGAGAGAGAGAAAGCCACATAAATAGTTCAACATGAATTTTTTTATAGAAATTTCTTCCAAAATGTACAGTTTCCTTCTTGCTCTTTGGAGAGGTAATTCAGAGAAGCCTTCAAGAATTGGAAGAAAGTAGCAAATTGAAATGATTTCTGGTTTGGTTGTTGTTTTATTTTCATTTAATTCATTTATTTTTGTTTGTTTTTTTTCTAGTTGATTCAGAAAGGTACCAAGTTAGTTTTGGAACAAGTTGTGACATCCATTGCATCAGTTGCAGATACTGCAGAAGAAAAGTTTGTCCCCTACTATGATTTATTTATGCCATCACTGAAGCACATTGTTGAGAATGCAGTTCAAAAGGAACTCAGACTTTTGAGAGGGAAAACTATTGAATGCATCAGTCTCATTGGCCTGGCTGTTGGGAAGGAAAAGGTAAGTGACTCGTATTATGTTAAATTTGCTATATATAATTTGGCAGTGGGGTGGGCACTGAGTGAATTGGAGTGTTTTTCCTTCTGGTGAATGGTTTTCTGGATAATTGGGGTTTTTTGTTTCATCTTTCCTTTAACATTACTCCAATTTCCTATATAAATAAATTGTTGCCTGCTTTTTTTTTTACTTGTGAATATTAAGGATTTTTCTTAACTCAGGATTTTTCTTAACTCAGTTATATGTTTGTCCCCCTTCTCTTCCACCATACATTGTTTGTGTAGTTCAACATCCTCATGTTTAGTTCCACTTAAAAATGTTCCATTTGTTTTCTTGGTGATCCAGAAGCATCAAATGTCTATATGTGCATATAACTCTTGATAAAATAATTAGCAAGGATCATTAGGCAAGTGTGTTTATTCTCACCAACATCTCAGTTGTCGAAACTGATCCAAAAGTTTTTCTGTCATGGGCATTTTGCATTCTGATCCTCAGAACTTAGCATGAAACCTCTCTGTTTTGCCTTTCCAAAACCAGCATTATTATTAACTTTTACTTTTTGTGTTGTATTAGGAATTGATTCCAGGGAATGCTTTACCACTGAACTGTCCTAATACCTATTTTTTTTTTTTTTAATTCTCATCTGTTATATATGACAGTAGAAAGCTACACAAATGGAGCAGAATTTTTAGCTTCTCTGGTTGTGCATGAATAGAGTCACACCATATGTGCAATCATACATGTACTTAGGGTAATGATATCTGTCTCATTTAGCCATCTTTTCTACCCTCTTGCCCCCTCCTTCCCTCCGCTTTATGCTATCCAAAGTTCCTCCACTCATTCCACCTCCCACCCCATTGTCTTCCTTTTTTATTTTTTTTTTAATATTCATTTTTAAAGTTTTAGTTGGACACAATATCTTTATTTTACATTTTATGTGGTGCTGAGGATTGAACATGCTAAGTGAGCACTCTGCCACTGGGCCACAGCCCCTCCCTCTTTTATTTTTTGAGTCGGGATCTCACTAAATTTCCCAGGCTGGCATCTAATTCAGCCTCCTAAGTAGTTGGTATTACAGACATGCTCTACTATGCCTAGCTTAATTTTTCTTTTAAGTTGTGGGACCATTCTAACCAAACATTTGTATGTTCTGTACTATATATATCTAGCTTTGAAAAACCATTGCCTGGTCATAACAGTGGAAATTGCCAGAACTGCACAGGTTATATGAAATCATTTACAAAATAAAATCTTTGTGAGTTAATTCTATGGAGCCATTTAAAATTTTCCTTCGGATTTGAATTAAATTCTACTGTTTAAAATACATGAGCAATAGACCAAAGCTTGATTCCATTAGAAGTATCTTTTTAAACTGCAGTTTACTTTGTCCTTCAGGAGAAAGTATGTTTTCCCAGAAAGAGCATTAAATCTGTTAATACAGATGAAAGTTTTTCAGTACAACATTTATCTGTGGAGTTTTAACCCATGTAGAAAAGATAGATTTTTTTTTTTTTAAGTTTTGCTATTACATAAAAAACAAAATTAGATAGCGACAATGGTGCTATGGACTGTTAAATACCTGTAAATGATTTTCCTCTAGTTCATGCAGGATGCCTCAGATGTGATGCAGCTATTATTGAAGACTCAGACAGATTTCAATGATATGGAAGATGATGATCCTCAGGTAAGCAGTATTCCTGTCCTTACCTTGATCCATTTATAAGTTGTGGGGCAGCGCAAGGTTAAATGTACTTAAAAAAAGAATGATAGCTCTCTTGAGTTACATTTTCAGAGATTCTTTTCACTGGTTTCTGTTCTTCTGGAGTCGGGTTTTCTTACTCTGTTGTGACATGTTTCTGCTTCTTTTGACTCTTTCAAGTCAAAAGAAGCAGAAACATGTCACAACAGAGCCCTTGGGCTCTGTGCAAAGCTCTTACCTTCTCACTCTCCTGGAAGCAGTAGCACTCATTCATGGCTGCAGGTTACCTCTGTATACTTGTGACTGCAGATCAAGGTTCACTTGTCAACACCCCTTACTAAATATCTCCACTTGAGTGTCTCTTACCCCTTTGAATGCCAGATGACTTGTCTCCCCTACCAGGAGAGATAACTACAGAAACATGACCATTTCAGAACCTGCAGTCTCCTCTCTGCACAGGAGTAGACACACATATTCTATTAACTTAGATGAAACTCCTGCCACCACAAACATATATGCCTGGCTAAGTCCTAGTCATATTTTTCCACCTCTACAAGAGTTCTTTCTCAGTATGGGCATTTAACACTTGCAGCAACATCATAGATGTCTGTCATAATTTTAAAGGTATTCTTAGTGCCTAAATACGTAAGGCACTTGTTAATTGTTGGATTAAATTTTTATTTTACACAGCCACAATGTAATTGTTTCATATAGCTTAAAGAAGAAAATATCATTTTACAAAGAAAGCTTGTTCTGTTTTTGTTTTGTATTTACTTTGTTTTTAAAGTGGTATATAAATATACTTTATCTTTGTATCTGTGAATGTACAGAAGTAAATATCTAGAAGGACAGTTTGCAAACATTAGGAATATTGGTGGGACAGTCAACTGCAAGGAGGGTAGTGAGAACTGTGGCCTTAGCCTTTGAATCAGCAAATCATAATACACTTCATGTGGAAAAGAGCCAGTACACATTTGTGGAATGAGTGGACTTTATTTTATAATTGAAAAAAAAAATTTTTTTTTTTTTTTAAGAGAGAGGAGAGAGAGAGAGAGAGAATTTTTTTTAATATTTATTTTTTAGTTCTCGGCGGACACAACATCTTTGTTATGTGGTGCTGAGGATCGAACCCGGGCCGCACGCATGCCAGGCGAGCGTGCTACCGCTTGAGCCACATCCCCAGACCCTGAAAAAAAAAAATTTTTAGAAGTGGAAAGTGGGCTGGGGCACCTCATGATTAATTAATTAATTAATTAATAAGTGAGTAAATAAATAAGCAAACAAATGACTAAAGGTATTTAAAAAAAGAAGTGGAAAGTATATCTGTACCTGTGCAATAAATAAGCATGCAAATAGAGAACTGTATTCCATGGGTAATAGGTAAGTGCAGGTGAACAAAGTGGTAACCCAGAGGTGTCTTTATAACCAGGTACTTACAGCATAAATTATAACAGATAAAAAGATAGGATATTTTGTTTCTTTGGTTTTAATAATGTCTAATGAATGAGGAGCCAGGGAGTAAAGATAGAAAGTCATATCAGATAATGTTTCTGCCTCAAAGAAAACTCATGCCTAGGAGTTGACATATTTAGTTTTATTCAGATGATGCAGATACTAAGAAAACTAATTATAATTGCCTCTTGGGGGGAAAAAAAATAAGCCTTGCCTGCTGTTTCCTATATCCCAGGGTTGAGAGTTCACAGGATTTCATTATTGATTCAGAACATTTTTTAATACATAACATTAGGAATTACATTTACTAAAGTGCCATGAATGTATCAAGAAAACATTCTCTGTGAAATAGAGAAATAACTTTATTATATTCTGTGTACCCATTACTTTAAAATCTGTTTTAATTTTTTTCCTTAGATCTCTTACATGATCTCAGCATGGGCCAGAATGTGCAAAATCCTTGGGAAAGAGTTTCAGCAATACCTTCCCGTGGTTATGGGGCCTTTAATGAAGACAGCTTCAATTAAGCCTGAAGTAGCCCTTTTAGATAGTAAGTGTCTTCACAAGGACATATCAGTTGTAATATTTCTGCCTTTACTATTATTTTTTAAAAGCATTTGTTTCCTTCCCTGTTAATAGCCCAAGACATGGAGAATATGAGTGATGATGATGGTTGGGAATTTGTGAACCTTGGAGATCAGCAAAGTTTTGGTATTAAAACGGCAGGACTGGAAGAAAAATCAACTGCTTGCCAGATGTTGGTATGAGATTCATAATTGTTACTCAACTTCATTTATATCCTCTCTAGTTTTCATAGGAATGTTTTTAATAAATATCTGGAAAAGAAATAATTTTAAAGATTCAAGAATATATTCCTTAAAAAAGAAAGTGTAGATATTTTTTGACCATCATTTTTACTTCTGGATTTTTGTCTGAACAAAATCATCTGAATTAAACCCTTTCAATATTCATACTATTTCTAATAGTAGAAACAGTGAACAACTTGAATGAAAATGACTTAATTGCTATGTCCCTAGAGTATTATAAAGCTGATACAAAGGGATTAGAGTATAAGTTGTGAAATGAGAAATTTTATCTGTTTTGTGCTCAATGTAAATAACTATGTTTTGAATGAATGAACAGAAATGTGATTAGGGGATTAAAAGTAAAGCTAAATTCGTATGGTTTTTCTTAGAAGTCTAATAATTTTATGTCCTATATACAACTTTAAATGTAGTCCTAGTCAAGATACAACATTTTGGGGCTCATGGTTTTGCTGGGGGTTTTTTTTGTGTGTGTGTGTTGCTGTTGTTTTTAATAAATACATCAACACCTAAAAACAGGGCTGGAGATGTAGTACTTACTTTGCATCCACAGAGCTCTGGGTTTGATCCAAAACCAGCTCCACCAAAAAAACAACAAAATGAATCTTGCTGGGCACTATGGTACCTGTAATCCCAGCAGCTTGGAAGGCTGAGGCAGGAGGATCACAAGTTCAAAACTAGTCTCAGCAACTTAGTAGTAAGACCTTGTCTCAGAATAGAAAAACAGAAAGGATTAGGGATATGGCTCAGGGGATATTGAACCCTGGGTTCAATCCCCAGTACCAAAGTAAAAAAAAAAAAAAAAAAAGAACATGAATCTTTATTTCTTTCTCTAATATTTTTGTTCAGGTTTGCTACGCCAAGGAATTAAAAGAAGGTTTTGTGGAATACACCGAACAGGTTGTCAAGCTGATGGTCCCTTTACTGAAATTTTATTTCCATGATGATATCCTATACAGTAGTTGGATGTAAAACATCTAGATTGAATAGAAGTATAGTTTCTTCGGTTATTATAGTTTTGAGAGGTATAAATCACCATTATTATTTGTGTCCTAACCTAGTTTTACTCTGTAAGCTTGGTTTTCTGCATATACTTTTTGTTCACCTTGTGTCAAAATCATGGAAGAGAAAATGTTAACTGCTCTTGTTGTCAGTTTTCTTTGGTCTACTTAAGGATTTTAAGGATTATTTTTTAGCAAGTATAAGTTAATTTTCTGTAATAGAATCCTACATTACAAATGTGAATAGTACCTCTGAACATTATTGTTTTGATCCTCAATTTAACAATAGTCATAATGTGTATAAGTATAAACACTTAATTCCATAGCTGGGTAAAGTTAGCACAGCCAAACAGAGGGGTAGAAAGAACACAGATCAGACCCAAGCTTTGGAGTCATTCCTTGTAATGTCCTAACAGTGCTGTACTCTGTGGAGATGGCTTTGCCCAGCAGACTTCCAGTGATGCCAGGGATGAAGCAGAATTGCTTTTAAGGAGAAGTTATCATGATCTTATTTTATAAATGGTATTAGATATGGAAAGGTGACTAAATCTTTATTGAAAACCATCAAAGCTAGTATAGAAATAGAATGGTCTCAGTGGTTTTCTCATAGAGACCCAGCTTCAGTTACATTTATTAGAAGAAGTGTATTACCTAAAGTTTTGGATAAAGGTGCAATTTGAGAAATGCTCTCAGTTCTTAAAGATCACAGGTCTTTCACAGCCCTTATTGAGTTTGGGGATATATTTGAGCAATGGGATGCCTATCTTGTCACTGGACTCATCCGTCCAGGTATGTCATGTGACCATGGAGACTTCTGTTTTTTTATACACACTTTATATTGAACACAATTTCTTATCTTAAATAAACAAAAAGTTGCCTAACATTCCTCTTAACACAAATGGTACCTAAGGCTTAAGTAAGTAGAATGGCAGCCTTTTGAAGTTCTTTAATGATCACATTTCCTTAACAACAAAACGTGTTCGTGTGGCAGCAGCGGAATCCATGCCTCTTCTCCTGGAGTGTGCACGGGTTCGGGGTCCTGAGTACCTCACCCAGATGTGGCATTTCATGTGTGATGCTCTAATCAAGGCCATTGGCACAGAACCAGATTCTGATGTCCTCTCAGAAATAATGCATTCTTTTGCAAAGGTGAATATTTTTATCTTCAAGAATATTTGTAAGGTTGTGTGTTTGTTTATTAATCTTGCTAAATAATTTAGGAGAAAATTAGGGCATGCAATTTAAAATCTTTCACTGAAAAAAATATATATATGTATATTTTAATATTTTGGTATTGTCACTGTTTTTGTTTGCTTAGGAGCAGACACTGGAGAAATGGTATACATGCCCTGGAGAAGGGCATTACAGGTGCAGGGAGTAATCTGGGCAAAGGCATGGAAACATGCATTCTTTGGAAACAAGAAATTCTGAATGCTCTTATACCAGTCTTGATAAATTCCTACCATCATACACCTAATAATCAAACTGCAGAAGTTTAGGTATCAGCTCATCTTCAGTTCTTGTCTAACTCCTGTCCTAGGCATTCTTCCGCATTTCCACCTCCCCGACAATGCACATTCCCATTACCTCTTCTCTTGTCTGTGCTATTGAGAATATCCTCACTGGTCTCCTCCAGAAGTCTCTCTTCTTTGTTTCCTCCAGTCCATTCTCCCTTGCCTTAACTTGCTATTTATTGAGTCCTTTCCCTTCCATCTTCAGTGGCACCCCCACCCTGCACAGCTCTGTAGCTTGCTTCAAGTTTTTATTTAAATGTCTTCACTTTGTCCTCATTCACAGTCCTGAAGTTCAGAATTTCTTGTTTGCAAAGAATTTCCTTATCCTTCCCTCCATCTGTTATCCCCTTTCAAGGCACATTTCCCTTTCTTCAGTGCTCTCTTTATAGGTTGTGCTCCTTAAGGGAGCCAGTTTACTACTTCTATTCCATCTTGGAATCCTCAGTGCCTAGCATAATTAATGATTGTCACAGTAGATATTCCTAGTACATGTTTAAAATAAAGGTATTAAGTTTGGGGTTGTAGTTCAGTGGTAGAGCACTCATCTAGCGCATGTGAGGCACTGGGTTCGATTCTCAGCACCACATAAAAATAAATAAGTAAAATGAAGGTATTGTGTCCATCTTTTAACTAAAAAAAAATTTTTTTTTTAATATTATTTGTATTTTCTCTTTTTAACCTGTTAAGTCCCAAGTGTTCAGGTCTTCAATTTTTGTAACAAAATTGTAATGGGCTCATTAAAATAGGTTGGAAATCATTATGTGGAGCTTATATATTGTATTATTAATATTATATAATTATATTATACTGCATTTAAGGTTTTTTATTTCTTTTTTGCATTTAAATTTCTTGTGGGGCTTTTTTTGGGGGGGTAAATATTTATTTTAGTTGGACACAATACCTTTAGTTATTTTTATGTGGTACTGAGGATCAAACCCAAGGCCTCAGAAGTGCTAGGCAGTGATCTATCGAGCCACAACCCTAGCCCCTGCATTTCAGTTTTTATAAAAGAAATTCTGCATCTGATATAATGGAACAATGAATTAAAATGCTATTATTGTGACAAATACACCAGTATATACATATTTAATCATTAATCTCCCTGGATATTGAATTATGTACATTTTTATTAGACATCCGTATGATTCTTAATATGGAGTAAGCTTTTTTAAATACTTGTTTTTTAGTTGGACACAATACATTTATTTCATTTATTAATTTTTACATGGTGCTGAGGATCGAACCCAGGGCCTCACACATGCTAGGCAAGCGCTCTACCATTGAGCCACAACCCCACCCCCTGGAGTTCAACTTTTGACTCTAAAAAATTTTAGAGATTATGGATTGCTCTTTTTTTTAATCTCATTAGTGCATTGAAGTAATGGGAGATGGATGCCTAAATAATGAACACTTTGAAGAACTGGGGGGTATACTGAAAGCAAAACTTGAAGAACATTTTAAAAATCAAGAATTGCGGCAAGGTAAGTTTTCACAGCTTTTATTTCTGAAGGAAATCCTTGACCTTTTTGGTGATCATTTAAAAACATTTATTTGGGTGTGTTTTAGTTAAAAGACAAGATGAAGACTATGATGAACAGGTTGAAGAGTCACTACAAGATGAGGTAAATTATTCACTTCAGAACTTTATTTACATGACCATTTGCCTCTGAAAGATTTTTAAATGCTTGAGTTTCTAATTCATCTTGTCATTCTGATGTAATTATCAGTAATCTTTGGTATAAGAATCTGGCACTCATTTATTAATTTATAGAATAAGTAATTTAAAATTAACTGATTTTTCTTCTTGGTACTGTGAATTTTGTTGTATATAGCTTGCACCCCCAAATGCCTTAGAGTTTACCTGTATTCTTTCTACATGTTGCTCACAGCACAATGAGTGGCCTCGAACTCCAGTGTTAAATGATTGCCCAAACAGATGTACAGTCTAAGGCCTTCCTCACTGTGTTTCTCAGTTCCTTCCTCATCATACCATGTTGCTCCATCAAACATATTTCAACTATTATAGGGTCAGCACCTAGGAAATGTGGCCAAAACTCCCATGCCAGTAGGTCCACATTGCACCTATGTGTGAGACCTCAGCCAGTTCCCCACCATCTCACTCTAAAATGAGGAATATTCTGCCAAAACCAAAAAGTAGTAATAGTACTTTAAAGATAATTTTTCAACTGTGTCCCAAAGAAAGTTTTTACAATAAATACAGTATTTGCCACACAATTTTCTTTTTCCAAAGACGGTTAAGCGGCATCTAGTAAGGTTACTTCAGTCTCTAGATTTCTTGCTGTGCCCTTAAAGTCAGCAAAGGAAAATGCTATTTTTTATATTTCTTAGATATTTATAAATGTCATTATTGATGGTAGAATGTTTTTTTACCCATCTGAGTGTGTGTTTTCTGTTATTTTTTTCTTAGGATGATAATGATGTTTATATTCTGACCAAAGTGTCAGATATTTTACACTCAATATTCAGCAGCTACAAGGAAAAGGTGTTACCATGGTTTGAACAGTTTCTTCCATTAATTGTCAACCTAATTGTAAGTGTTACCTCTCTTGTTATTTTGAAATTGTTGACTTGGAATTCTTCCATTGTAGCTTATAAAACCTTATTCTTCAGGTTAAAATGAGTCTCAGAAATGTGGTTTCCACTGTTTTATAAAGTTTATTGCCTTATATAGTTTCCCACTAAATATGTATTCTTGAAAATTGCTAATTAGGTTATCCATAGGCCAATTATAATGTCTTCTAAAGAAATATAAGTGGTTTTTCATTATTTCAAATATCTTTGTCCTGTTAATAAATGGATATAATGATTTATGTTTTTTTCAGTGGACCATAGCAAATTTATCTATGATCCTCATATACAGTTAGAAATTATGGATAATAAACCCTTATACTCAAGTTTTAAGTATTTTACAGGCTTTATATCTTAGAAAAGTTTTAGATTTGTTGTTGAGTGGAAAGTTCAAATTTCCCATATACTTCTGCTCCCACATATACATAGCCTTCATTTATTCCCCACTAAAATAGTTAATGTACTTCAGTTGATAAACTGCATTGACATTATTATATAATAGCCTTATGTTTTCTTCAACTTTAAAAAATAATATAAATTAAAAGCTATCTTCAGATATTGGCACATTTGAAAATATTTAGGCACATATAACCTAATCTGTTGAATCAGTGCTTTGAACTTAAGATTGTCCCAACTTTTTTGTGGGGGAGGGGTAACTGGGCTTAAAAAATAATATAAATTAAAAGCTATCTTCAGATGTTGGCACATTTGAAAATATTTAGGCACATATAACCTAATCTGTTGAATCAGTGCTTTGAACTGAAGATTGTCCCAACTTTTTTGTGGGGGAGGGGTAACTGGGCATTGACCCCAGGGGCACTTAACCGTTGAGCCACATATCCAATCCTTTTTCATTTTTTATTTTGAGACAGAGTCTCACTAAGTTGCTGAGACACTGATTTTGAATTTGGGATCCTCCTGCCCCAGCCTCCTGAGCCACTGGGGTTATAGGCTTGTTATACAAGTCTTTTAATCCTGAATTTCATTAAATTTGTGTCTAATAACTATTAAATACTAATAGTCATTAGAAGTGGTTGTTGTTACAGGTTGGTTTGTTTATTGCCTATATCAGGTATATCCATGTAACCACATAACTCTATATAAGTCAATATTTATTTCTTTGTATTCGTTAAACCAATGTTTGTGACTTAAAAAGGCATCTCTTTTGTAGTGTCCACATAGACCATGGCCAGACAGACAATGGGGATTGTGCATCTTTGATGATGTCATAGAACATTGTAGTCCAGCTTCATTTAAGTATGCAGAATATTTCTTAAGGCCAATGCTCCAATATGTATGTGACAACAGCCCAGAAGTCAGGCAAGCAGCAGCATATGGCCTGGGAGTCATGGCACAGTATGGTGGAGATAACTATCGCCCTTTTTGTACAGGTACTTCTGTTTATTGCACTGCATACATTTCATTCTAGCCATCCTTTTTGTTTCTACATCGTTCTCTTCACCACACCCCTAAACATTATGTGCCTATTTTTGCTTTATTCTCTTCTCCCTCTTCTTCAGATACATCATCTATAGCACTTAGGAATTTATCATGTTTATTCTCAAAGAAATTAAAATGGAATCTGAGTGAAACAAAAGCCTTCCCTACCCTAGCCTTCCAGGGCACATTGCATTTGAGATTTGTCTTTATGAGTGCTAGTGCCCCATACTTGCTGAGGCAATGCCTCCTTGTTACTGTTCTGTGATGGTGAAGCCAAGAAACTAAAGTCCTTATACTTTTGCATTTTTTCACCATAATCTTTAACTGGAACAAAGATAAAGGTTCATTTGCATGAAAATGACCACAATCTTTTTCCCCCCCTACAAATGCTTCTTTTAGAAGCACTACCGCTGCTTGTAAGAGTTATTCAGTCTGCAGATTCTAAGACCAAAGAAAATGTGAACGCTACTGAGAACTGCATCTCAGCTGTAGGGAAAATTATGAAGTACAAGCCTGACTGTGTAAACGTTGAAGAAGTCCTTCCACATTGGTTGTCTTGGCTTCCACTACATGAAGATAAAGAAGAAGCTGTTCAGACTTTTAATTATCTCTGTGACCTGATCGAAAGGTAAGAAAGCACAGACTGGCCTTATTTCATTCTCCTTTTCAGAACAGTGCCTCCTGTTTGTGCATAGCCATCAGTTATAATATTATCTGTATACATTGTGCTAAGAAACTGTATCAGTTAAAATTTACCTTTATGATAAGATCGAATTTTGAGTTCCTTTATGGAATTAAATTTAGTAGTTAGGAACTTGAGACAATAATGTTTTCAGAAAGTTATCTAGTGTACACTTGTTATAGATCAGAATTGAAATACATTGTTTATAGCATTATTTGATCTTGTGGAATTCTTGTGTTTTTCTCTGGATTCAAGAATCAGTGGGTTATGAGAAGTATTCCAGATAGGTCACCATGATCTAGCCCTGGGCTATAGTGTTACCAATGCTGTTTTATGCCCCTGAGTATATCTAAGAGTTGCAACAATAAAGGGAGGTTGTAGAAATGTTCAGATCAAAGTGATAATCTCTGGTGTCTGTTTTTCTAAGCCCACCTTTCCCTCAGTATTAATTCAGTCTTGGCTCTGTCACTTTAATTACTATTTTTAGTTTGGGAAAAATTCCAAGGGTACAGCTAGTGGAGTTTTGTACCAGTAGACCAACATATTCCTTCAAGCCTGTTTAAGTTCAGGTTCACACAAATACTGTGAGTGTTCCCATTGAGAACTTTAGTAAGAGAAATGTGGTAGTCACCCTGTAGACTTCACCATCCTTGCTAAGTCCTGCATCAGTCAGGCTATTTGATCATTTCCTTGGAAGTGACTATTCTGAAATTCTCTAAATAATGAAGGCAAAAATTCTGCTTCAATTCACTGTTATGTTTCTTTTCATTAAACCTGCCAAGAGTTTATTTCCCTGCTTATTACTCTGTTTGTTTTGTTTTTTGGTTCCAGGGGTTTTACTCGGGGGGCACTCATTCACATCCCAGACTGATTTTGTATTTAGAGACAGGGTCTCACTGAGTTGCTTATTAGCGCCTCACTTTTGCTGAGGCTGGCTTGAACTCCTGCCTCAACCTCCCAAGCATCTGGGATTATAGGCATGCGCTGCTGTGCCCAGCTCCCACTTACTCTTGAAATGTGCATATAATCCTTTTGAACTTTTGAGTTTATTGTAGAAATTATGTACCTATGTTAAGAAACCTAATGGTAATATCTTGGATTTGTCTGTTTGTTGAGGGATTGAACTCAGGGGTTCTCAACCACTGAGCTACATTCTCAGCCCTTTTTTGTATTTTATTTAGAGAAAGGGTCTCGCTGAGTTGCCCAGTGCCTTGCTGTTGCTAAGGCTGACTTTGAACTCAAAATCCTCCTGCCTCGGCCTCCCGAGCCACTGGGATTAAAGGCATGCACCACATTGCCCAGCTAATATCTTGTGGGTTTTTTTTTTTTTAACACATTGCAAATTATTTATAAAGCACATTCTATTTGGCTCTTAAAACACTGCTGAGAGGTGAGCCAAGTATTTTTCTTGGGTTAAGATCTAACATGAAATTATTTGGTTTCATTCCTGTTGAGTTTTAAAGATAGTTGATTTTCATGAACACATAATCATTATGTAGGGAAGGATATAGTATAGTATAAGAGCTTGAGTGATTTCTACTTATAAATTTCATTTGAAAAGGTTTTTTATTTCTTTATTTTTTTCTTTTGTCAGTAATCACCCAATTGTTCTTGGCCCAAATAATACCAATCTGCCCAAAATATTCAGTATAATTGCAGAAGGAGAATTGCATGAGGCCATAAAACATGAAGATCCTTGTGCCAAACGTTTGGCTAATGTAGTTCGCCAAGTACAGGTGAGCAGATTTGGTTAAATTGGGAAAGGAGAAGGGTTTTTTGTTTGTTTTTGTTTAAGTAGTAGTTGTTTTCATATTCTGTATTAGAAGAAAATGAGAAATCTAATGAGCCAAAGCAATTATATTGTTTGTATTCTCTATCTCTAAGCATTGAAAGGATTATACTTAATATAATCTGTCCATATGTTCTGTTACTTATTAGAACTAAATTTTTCATCTTAAACTTGAAATTAAGTCTTCCAGTTGGTACTTAGCATATGTTTATTATATAATAGTTTTCGTGCCTATCTAGAAGTAAAGTAGATGAGATTTGATAATAAGTTGTCAAATAGCAAAAAAATTAATTTTTGCTTCCTGGATTCTTATGGTGTATAGGTAACTTTGAGGTGTCATCTGTTAGTGTAGCTTTATTAATGCAAAAATGAAAACTTGCTGTAAACAATGAATTTTGAGGAAATGGATAGATATATTGCTTTTACAATAATTTCCTTCAAACTAAGATACTTAGAAGGTGTTTTGGCATTGTTACAGTATCTACGCAATGATTATTAAAATCCTTCCGGATGATTGCTTCACCTTATCTAAATTTGTGCACGTTTTTTTCCCTAGACTTCTGGAGGATTGTGGACTGAATGCATAGCACAGCTCAGTCCCGAGCAGCAGGCAGCCATACAGGAGCTCCTGAACTCTGCTTGAAGGGCCTTAATACCACCCACCAGAAAACTAACTCCAAATAAACGTTTACCCTTTTTGTTTAGGTTTCTTTGTTTTGTTTTTGAGCAAGAGAGCGGTAGTGTTGTGTGTAGGCCATTCTTCTGGAGATCCACAAGCAGGAAGAGCATCCCTGTATGTGGAGTGGAGTTGCAGTGGATTTCTATCAGATCACTGAAGGAGTTCCCCGTAAGCCCTACAGTAGCACTGAAGAGTATTTTTCTATTGGTATATCCCACCCATGTGAAGGGGAAGGGAAATAAAATTAACTTTTCTCATTAGACATAAGGAAACTTAAGGAAAAACAGCTTTAAGATCAGTTACTCAGCGTAGGTGTGTGTTAAAACAAATTGCTAGACATCTAGTGTTCATTCTATTAATTGGAGTGGAGTCTTTTTGTGGGGTAAAAGGAAGCCTTCACCCCAGCAAAGCAGTAGATGCAAAAGTTGGGGGGAAAAAAGAAACCTGATGATAAACAACACGCATGAGGCTGTCACATTTGATTGTCAGTTTTGGTTGTTTTTCCCAAAAGGCTTATACAGGGACTCAGTTGGGAGGCTTTTCAGCTTCCAGCCCTTGAATGTGAAGTGTCGTTGGCATGTCTGGCAGTAGTCTCTCATTCACTCCTCAATAAACAACATTGAAATACAAAAGAAGCTTGTGTAAAAATTCAGTACTGTCTGGCTTTGATTCATTTTAGTGTTTTTAATATAAAAATGATCTAATATTTTTTTAAAGCAATAGCTATGGCTCTGAATGCTTTTCCCTCTAATATTTTCCTTGTGCAATTCAACCTTAAAAGCGTCTAGTTTTTACTGTCTTCCACATTAATTTAAGCTAAGTTATGATACACCTATTCCGTTCACAGTTGGTATCCTTCGTAAGGTTTCGAATTTCGACCAATCGTTTTTTTGAGCTTGGATTGTTATGGTTAGATAAGAGAGATTTGGCTTAGTGTTTTCATTACAAACTGTAATTGCTGTAGAGCCACACACAACTTTTGAACTTTAATTTGCATTAAGTATTATGGCTAAAATTACTTACTGAAAATTTCAGTAAAATGTGTGAATGTTTTTTTCTTTATGTATTAACCTTATAGCAGTAAATGACTTGCTGTTGTTTCTTTAAGTAATTTTTCTAAGGGATCTGAATAGATTTCTGTTGAAAACTTCAGTGTTAACATTTTTATAGTTTGTACTAAATTTAACCGTGATATGAAAATGAATTTTATGCATAGATCAGAATTTTAAATTAAAGTTTTTTTTCTTTAAATGATTCGCATTACTTTATTAAAACTAAATCTGAAATGGAATAGAGAAGAGGATGGACTATATTTAGGTGGTTCACTTGTTAGGAAATTCCCTTCAAATATGTTTTCCGTTTGCAACACAATGCTATTAGTCTCAAGGCTTTGGTGTTTGGCAGAACAACATTGCATAATTCCACCAGCATAGTCATTGCTTTGAATGGGTGGTACCTTTGGGGCTCTTGTAAGGTGTTTAGACCTACCTTTATCCTTTATTCCTGTGGTAGAAAAAATGGGAATTGAAGTGGAAAACATGACATGCTTTTTAAGTACAGGTGGTGGCAGTACGGTCAGAAGGTGTGTGGGTTTTATGGAGAAGCTTGTGTTTGCAAAAAGAGCACTGTGCTAAAAGTACTGTTAGAGCAAGAATCTACTTCCAGTTAAACCATTTCAGGTTATTCAGAAAATGTACCTGTAGTAATTAAGATCTAAAATTCCTGGAAGAAGAGCTCAAATGGGTATATCTGCTAAGTATAGACTGTATATACCCCTTTTGATAAAAGTGCAATAGCAAAGGAGTGATGGAAATAGAATCAAGTTCATAAGAATGGGTGGCATTAAAGGTTGCTAATGCCATGTGATCCTGAAACCCAGAGCTCAGAACTAACTGTAAGATGATATTCTGTGAACTAACAGTTCTTTGACATAAACTTGAAACCTTTTTTGATAGCTCCTCATTCTGTGTAAGCAAAATGGGGAAAAATATTTTTTTTCTTTTGTATCACATTTAGTGGCCTTGTATGTCAGTAATGCTGTATTGTTTAAGAATCTGAACCATTTCTGAGGGGGGGACAATGTGTGTGGCTCTTACATTTTTGGAAATTTTCTAAAAGAATTCAGTTACACGCTTATTAGAAACTTTTAGCATAATTCAATTTGGAATATTTTTTATGATGTAAATTTAAAGTAAAATTATCTTTTAAGGTAATTGATCATTCCTGTAACAACAGGCACTTTTTTCATAACTATGGAATTGTGATCTGTTTATAGAATTATCAGTAAATCCATAAGAATAAATATTCTTGATGCACGTGGTCTCAATAAATAGGGGGTTCGCATGTTTATAGCCTAGTAAACGTTGTATTTTATGATTTAGTCATATTGAATGATTGCCTGTTTGGAGTTAAGAATTGGTGATCTTGAAAGGCTAAAACAAAGTTAATTATCCACTAGTACACACGTCAAACTTAGGGATACCCTTGGGTTTTTACTTTTAGCATTTGGAACTTCTGAAGGGGGAGCACGTATTTAGAACAGAGGTTAACTTCTGAATCCATCCTGAATTGGACTCTCTGCCCTTAATCACATACAGCTGTAATCCTGACAGTGTATGCCACATGATATTTGGACTTACACTTCTACATGTATTAATTGTGTGTATATTAATGAAAAAATATACATAGTGCAAACATTTTGGAGGTAACATAGCCTAATTTTTCACTCCTAAATACTCTTTTTCCATGCTTTCATGTTTATTGGTAATAACATTTGAAAAGGTTTTTAATTACAGTCTAACAACTTGCTACTGTATGTTTAAAATATACTTTAAAAGATCATAATATTGCATAGTTAAGACCATGGATTAGCCAACTCATTCTGTGAAGACTCTAGTACATATTTTAGGATTTGCAGGCCACGATCTGTTGCAACTACCTAACTTTGCCATTGTAGCATAAAAGTAGCCACCGCAAATGATACTGAACAATTAGGTGAGGCTGTTAGTGAAATTTTTACAAAAACAGACTAAAAAATGGTGGTTTGTATATCTTCTCACTTGGACTTAATGGTTCCAAATTCACTAAACTCTGGATCAACAGGACTCGTGTCTCATACTGACATGAACTTGGTACTTGGGTAGGGTGAGGTCACTATCATTGCCATGTACCTGAAAGGAGAGCTGGCATGCCTTGCCAGCTATCTCCCCACCCCTGTTCTTTCTACCTCAGGACCCAGTGAGCTCCAAGTAAAGCAAAGGGAACAGCTGCCCCCTAGGCTATTGTAAGGCCTACGTCATTACATGTGAAGCATCTAGCCATGTAGACTTGCTATGATGTGTACATGTGCTTGAATAGATGGAAGTAAATTGGTATAACATCTGTGTCAGATAAATGTACAGCATGGAAAATGAAAGTGATTAGTAACCAATAAGTGACATTACACCACTGACCAGACTCTTTAATTTCCCAGTGAAGTGCTGAGGTAGACATGGTTTGTGCTAACGGAGTACACGGTTTCATAAACAAAGGCAAAGTAGAGGGTGTACCGAGTGTGTGGTATGAAGATGGGGAAAAGATCACACTGTGTATTTAACACTGCCATTAAGATGTGCATCCGGGAAATTATAGCAAACTACACCAGAGATCAAACAAGCACTCCTAGTCATGGAGAAAATACAGCCTGGGGTGACATTCTCTCCAGCCTTGCCACCCACTGTTGGGGTTGCCAGAGGGTCTGCACTGTTTTGGAGGATGAGCTCTGCCAGACAGGCAGAAGGCCAGGAAAGTAGTCCTCTTACCTGTCACCCACCTGTGGATCCTTTCAAGGGCAAATATTGCTGCAAGCTAGTTTCCTTCTAATTATAATTAGAAGGGTTGACAGTGGAGAAAAGAACATGTCAGATTATGGGCAAACCATTTAGAGAGTTGACCCCTACCCCCAAATTTAAATTACTTCATTCATCCATACCTAGAAATCTAGTAGGGCAGGTGGTCTCCTTTGGTGTGTCCCAGCTGTAATCTTCTATTGCCTAATTTCATGCACCTATATTTCCTCAGAATTTTGGTCTCAGCTTACACACATGGTATTTTACAAATTAAATCCCCTTGGCCAGGAAATGCTGAAAGTAAAAATATTTAAGCAGTTAATCACCCTTAACTTCATTAGCTAATTAAATTATAGTTTAAGAAAAATGTAAGGGAAAAAATTCCAACATTTTAAAGAAATATGAGCTATTGTAAGAAAAATATGGTCTAGCAATATTTTTATTGTTCTTAAATTGGTTCTTAAGGGAAAAGGTTACCAAATGTAAAAAGACAAATGCCATAAGACAAAAGCTCACATTGTGGCTATTAGAAAAGAGTAAAAATATGAAACAGCAACACAAAAGGACACTTAATACTAGAGGAAAATGGTTACTGTGATCAGTTCTTGAAAGAATAGTGACTGTCCTAATAGCAATGGAGATTGGGATTTAGATAGAGGGCTAAAGGGGAGACCCCGTCAGTGCCCTCCAGGAACAAACCTCAAGAGACTTGGGAACTGGGCTTGGGGCAGTGTCTTTGGGTGTGATCTATTTTCATTCAGCCCAAGGGCCACTCAGGCTGAGTACCTTCCCCCCAGTGACTGCTGGACTATAGTGCAGTGGTGAACTCCAAGGAGTCACTTGGCAAAGGTTTGCAAGAATTTAAAACGCCCTCTCCTCCAACTCCAGTTACTTGAAGCCCCTCCCTCCTGAAGTTCCCAGTAGCCCCAACTGGCTCCCTGCCAATTAAGGAGCCCATGCCCACAGGCTTTCTGCAGTTTCCAAAACTTCCTGGCTGCAGGTAAGGGGCAGT
Organism: Ictidomys tridecemlineatus; assembly: GCF_052094955.1. NCBI lineage: Eukaryota > Metazoa > Chordata > Mammalia > Rodentia > Sciuridae > Ictidomys > Ictidomys tridecemlineatus. The sequence continues at coordinate 187,775,659 of NC_135482.1, forward strand.
TTTCCCTCTCCCCTTTGGTACTGAGATCCTCTGTGCCTTTCCTGCACCTGTGCCCACTGCAGTGCTGCCCCTCAGCAGCAACTCCTCAATGGAGCTATTGGAAGGATTTTGTCACTTCTAAAAAGTTTCTCGAAAATGTGTCCATTCTTGTGATGAGAATGCCAGTAGGCACAGTGGCTCACACCTGTAATCCAGCAGTTTAGGAGGCTGAGATAGGAGGATCATAAGTTCAAAGCCTGCCTCAACAGCAAGGCGCTAAACAATTCAATGAAACCCTGTCTCTAAATAAAATACAGAGCTGGGGATGTGGACTCAGTGGTTGAGTGACCCTGAGTTCCATCCCAGTACAAAAAACAAAAATTAAGTGGAAGAATGGCTCAATGCAGTAGCCATTGTATGACAACACCCAGGCCCCCAAGCATTCAGACATGTAAAAACTGACCAAATTGGAGCATCTGTGAAACCCCTGACATTTTTCTTCCGTGAATTGACAGGGTAATTAGAAGTCAGGATCACTTTCTTTGCTCTTTATACGTGACAAAATATGTAGGTGTTTTGAGATAAGGCAGAAATTCTAGAGACTGTTGCTTTGGCCTTTTTGTTTTACTTAATTTTATACAATAGGTCCCTTACACTCGGTTCTAACTTAAAGAATTATTTTTTAAAAAAAAGTGAAAAGTCTCTTCCAACTCTTGTTTCTCAGCCACCCCATCTGAAAGACACACATACTTGATCCAAATAAATCTTTTTGCTTGTATTTTGTAACCCCCTGGAGGGAAACTAGCATTTTTGATGAAAACGAATGTGTGTTTCTGAGGGTCAGGAGTCAAGTTGCTAGCCCTTCTGAGAAACTACCCACCTAGCCAACCTGGATGGCTGACCAGACATTGTGGCTTATGAAATGAATGATTTTTTTTCTCTAAAATGTCTCTACCATTAAAAAAAAAAAAGTTTAAAATTGGCCTGTTTGAGGTGCTCTTGCATTAAGTTTATACAACACTCTAGCATAACTTAATTGTATAAAAAGGACTTTTTTTAAAAAAAAAATCTTACCTAGAAGGAAAGATTATCAATTCTCAGGGGACTTTATAGATTAAAAGTTACATCATTTTGGCTAACAATTCTCTATATATTCTACCTTGTTAACAGTAGAGGCTTAAAATATTTTGCCCTTTCCAATAAATGACAATATATAAATTGTTACGAATTGGTGTTATCAAAATGTTACAAATAGCCTCATCTTGCTGATTTTAAAACCAGGGTCTTGCTATATGTTGCCCAGGCTGGTCGTAAACTCTTGAGCTCAAATGATCCTCCTGCCTCAGCCACCACACCCAGCTTTATTTCATCTTAAACTAAGTGGCATTGGCTGCATATTCTTTTAATACAAAATCAGCATGGAGAAGTTCCCTTTTCATTTTGGAGAATGCATTTTTATAAATGATCCTAATTCTTAAAAATTTAATAACATTCTGTAACATTTGTGTCACATTTCTATTTATAAAGATCGGTTTTTCATTTGTAGTAATGATTATAAATTTTCTTTAAGATATTTTTTTGAAGTCAGCTACAGAAGTGCCCACTCTTACCACTTCAACAGTACTGAAAGTCCTAGCCAGAGCAGTTAGTAGTTAGGCAAGAGAAGGAAACAAAAGTCATCCAGGTTGAAATGGAAGAAGTTAAGTCGTCCCTGTTTGCTGATAACATGATCTTACATGTTAGGAAAAACAAACAAACAAAAAAAAATCCTAAAGATTCCACCAAAAACCTGTTAAACTAATAAATTCAGTAACATTGAAGGATACAAAATCAACACACAACAATCAGCATTTCTGTACACAAAATGATAACTAGTTGAGATAGAAACCAAGACAACAATCCTGTTTACAGTAGTTTCCCCCCAAAAAAAGGAGTAAATTTTAACCTCTCTACAACCTTAAAACATTGATGAGCCGTGTGATGGCTCATGCCTCTTATCTCAGCAACTTGGGAGACTGAGGCAGGGGAATTGCAAGTTGGAGACCAGCCTCTGTAACTTTAGTGAACATGTCTCAAAATAAAAAGGACTGGAAGAATAGGGTAGCTCAGTGGTAAAGCATTCCTAGGTTCAATTCCCCAGTACCACCCCCAGAAAACCCTACAAAGCTGTAGTAATCAAAACAACATGGCAATGACATAGAAACAGAGGAAGCCTCTAAGTAAATCCACAGAGCCTGGGCTGGGGTTATGTAGCTCAGTGGTGGAGCACTTGCCTCGCATGCATGAGGCACTGGGTTCAATCCTCAGCACCACATAAAAAAGATTCTAAATAAATAAATCCACAGAGCCAACTGATTTTCAGTAGAGATGACAAAAACACACATTGGGGGGAGGGGTCTCTTCAATAAACAGTATCAGAAAGACTGAATATGCCGAGAAATTACTATGCCCCTATTTGATCATATACAAAAATCAACTAAAAATAGATTAAAGGTTTAAATGTAAGCTGTGAAAATGAAACTAGAATTAAACAGGGCAGTGTTGGGGGGGGGTGTTTTCTGTGGTACTAGGGATTGAACCCAGGGACCTTAACCATTGAGCTTTATCCCCAGCCCTTTCTGTTTTATTTTGAGACAGGGTGTCGATAAGTTGTCCAGGCCTGTCCTGAACTTGCAGTCTCCCACCTCAGTCTCCCAAGTCACTGTGATTTCAGGCATGCACCACCATGCCCAGCTAAGATTTCTTTTTAAAATAAGACCACAAAGTCAAAAATAAGTATGGCTTTGTTGAGAGCTAAAAGCTTCTGCACAGCGAACTAAATAAAGGGGACAGCCTACCGACTGCGTATCTGATGAGGTATTGACGCCTAAAATAACCTAAGAAATAAATACATAGATAGAAGAGACCTGATTTTTAAATGAGGCAAAAGACCTGTATACTTCCAAAAAGAAGACAAGTAGCAAAGAAGTATAAGAAAAAATGCCCAGCATCACTAGTTGTTGGAAATGCAAATCAAACCCAGAAGACACTATCTGGCCTCCCAGTGACTATTATCAAAAAAACTTCAGAGGGGCTGGGATTGTGGCTCAGTGGTAGAACGCTTGCCTAGCATGTGTGAGGCACTGGGTTCAATCCTCAGCACCACATAAAAATAAATGAATAAATGTCTATCGACAACTAAAGAAAACAAAGAAAAAATTACAGAATAGATGAGAATGTGGAGAAAACTGTTGGAGGGAATGTAGATTGGCACAGCCATTACCAAAAAAAAGTATAGAGATTCCTTAAAAATTTTTTATGTAGGCTAGGCGTGATGGTGCATGCCTGTAATCCCAGCAACTCTGGAGGCCAAGGCAGGAGGATCCCAAATTCAAGGCCAGCCTCACCAATTTATCGATGCCTAAAATACTTAACAAGACACTGAAAAAATTTAAAAAGGAATGGGAATGTGGCTAAGTGATTAGATGCCCCTGGGTTCAATCCCTATTATGGATAAAAATAAATTTCTTTGGTAGAATATCATATGATCCAGCAATCCCAAAGCAAATGAAATCAAGTATGTCAAGGAGACATCTGCACTCCCATGTTCATTACAGCACTTCTCCCAGATCAAGAGATGGAATCAACCTAAGAGTCCAGTAGTGAATCAATGGATAAAGAAAGTGTGTATATGTAAAGTACACTCGGTGTAAATACTTACGTGCATTTGTGGGCACACATGGAATACTATTAAACCATAAAAAGGGATGAAATTCTGTCAATTGCAGCATTACGAAAGGAACGTTTGAGGACATAAGTGAAATAAGCCAGACATAGGAAGAAAAATACTACTTATCTCTCTAGTATGTAGGATCTAAAAAGTTGATCTCATAGAAGTTGAGAGTGAATGAATAGTGGTTACCAGAAGATAGGGAGGGTATAGCGGGGGAGGAGTACAGTGTTAAAGTGAGACAGACGTTCTGGTGTCCTCCTGCATGGTGGGGTGGCTGTGTATAACAATGATGTGTACTTCAAGATAGCTTTGTCCTCACCACAAAGAAATAATAAATGATGTTTAAGTGATGGAAGTGCCAGTCACCCTAATTTGATCATGATGTTACATTGCACCTCTAAATATGTACACTTGTGCAAGAATCAAAAAGAAATTATCACAAACACCAGCAAATTGACTTTTCTGTTATAACCTAAACGAGGTGTAGTCTTTTCTGAGAGTGTGGCCAGAATCATGCAGAGGGAGAGCGCCAGCTCCGCACGGGCCACTTGGTCCCAGGCCTTCTGCTTTCCCGCCTCACTGAACTCGCCTTGCAGAGCAGTGAGTGAAAAGTAGAAAGATGGGTGTGATGGACATTTCCTAAATGCACATCCCACCCCTCCTGCAGACAGTCATCTGCAGGTAGCCACAGTGGGCCTTTCTCCACCTACTTTACATCACTTTCTTAAAAAAAAAGTTTTACATTGTCTGCAAGGGGACATTTTATATTGCCTGGCGAATTCTTTCATCTTAGAACAGAAATTTAGTAGATATGATAGTGGACATGATAGGATTTATAACATCATCTTAAAATCTAGTAACATTATATATGAAAAAATATTTTACCCTTTTACCTCGAAATGTATGCAAAAATATGATTTTAGTGACACATTTTAAGGATTCATCATCCCTGAATTGCACTGTTGGGAAGAAAGTAGCCAACCCATACAGGGAAGTGAGCGGAAAAGAGTATTACTGCTTTTTAATAATAAGTAGTCTGCACTGTTAGCAGCTTTGCATGGTTTTTAGGTTACATTTGGCTGGTATTTTTGGTTATTGAAAGATGTGTCTCTGGAAAAAAATGAGGATCTTGAGAGGGCAGTAGAGGCGCGTGGCTGCTTTAAAAACTTAGAGAACAATGACTACGATTATTGGGGACGAGAGGGAATACTGGCCTGTGTTGAAGCTGTTCATAAAGTGCACGGGTAACTCCAGGAGTGCCTGAGGCTGGGGACTTGTCAGTGGTAGAACCTGTGCTTCCCTTGTGTTCCATCCCCAGCATTCTCACACACACACACACACACACACACACCCCTGAAAGCTATGAACTCGTCAGTTGTCAGGTAAGCTATAACATGTCTGCCATTTTCTGCTGTCAGTAAGAACGTACCTTTGGCCTTCCCTGCAACTTTCAGCAAACAAAGAGGCAAGAAATGCAGGTTATCATGAATAATTAGACCATTCAGGAAAAAAAAAAAAAAGAGCGGGTGATTCTCAGCCCAGCCGGCGCTCCTCTGGGTTAATTAGTTGTATGTTTGCATTCTCTCTTTTGGTCCTCCAATGCTTTCAAGCAGGAGGATTTTTAAAACATCCTTTGTATTCATTCAGTGTCTAATAAATGGCAACTAATTATTTGACCTTCGTTAATACCTGGAAAGAATTCATTGCTGTTTAATTATCTAGCATTATTTTTAAGGCAATGCTTAGGTCTCAAGTTGTACACGTGCCCATCAGAATTATGGCCTCCAACACGGTAAAGCAAAGAAGTATGAAGAATTTGGAGGAAATGAGAGTTTTAAAACCAGAATGAATTTAAGGAAGTCATTGATGATAAATATTAGAAAATTTGGGATATAACATGTTACCATAAAATCCAAGTTGTACTGAACACATTTCTGAAAAGTAGTGTGTATACCAGATGGTGAGTAGTTTTGACATTATTAGAAATTTGGAATATGCCTATGAAGAAAATCATAGCCTTTTATATATGATAAAAGCACATGATTTTGATACCACTGGATTTGTTAAATTCTATCTTTTGTCATTAGTGCCCAATTTGAATGCCTTTCCCACACAGTGTGGGAACAAGAACACTCCATTGATTGCTTTCTGGATTCAGTCAAAGCTTGTGTGTTCTAAAGCATATGGTGGTTTTCTTTGTAGCCTAAAAGACAGTCCCATGACCCCCTGAGGGAGCATGGAAATTTCCCTTAAATGGGACCAACATTTTCATTTCCATTATTCTGGAAAGAGGCAGATCTGGCTTAGGAACTGCAGATCAAAGAGGCTTTGGATGGGAGGTTTGGGGACTTTGCGCTTTGGCAATTCCCCCAATAAGAGTTCAGTAGCCTCCACCCATGGAGCAGCCCCAGTGATTAAGAAGACATTTTATCCAAGATCTCCAGATGCAGGCGCTGCTCACAATTTCTGGTAGGCTGATATAGGTGAGCTGTGAGATGGACTTTCCCTTCATGGATTCCAGATTGTGGGGGTCGCACCCAAAGCTTTAGTCTAGTCTCTGCTCAACCACTTCCAGACCACCACAGAACAACCGCAGTGACCTCTGCGTGCTAGAAAGAGGAAGAAGGCAACCACAATCCTGTGGTCTCCCACGGCCTCTCACCACCGTGTTGGCTCTCAGTTCAGGCCCAGTGTGCAGGCAGCACAGGATGGAAGCCAGTCCAGTGAAACCCACCTCGGGGCAGTCTGGGAAGGATGGTTTACGCCCTTTCAGGCTTTGCCATACCTGAAGGCAGGCAAGAAAGAACAGGAGGAGGCTGAGCCAAGCAAAGACCATTCCTGCAGCACCAAGAGCAACTCTGCTTTGGAAGTGGAGCCTCTGAGGTTGGGGTCAGTGCTGCACTTCAGCCTGCAGGGAGATTGCCCGGGGCCTCGTTCAAATGCAGATCATAATTCACTCATTCCAGGGAGGGCTGGGGCTCGGAGTCTGCATTTCTAACAAACTCTCAGGTGGTGTCAGTGCTCTGGGTCCAGGGACCACACTTTGACTACTGGGACAGCCACTGTGGGTCCCTGGAAAAGCTGGAGTTTAACCCGCAGGTATAACCAACTAAACCCACCCTCATCCCGTGGTTGTGAAGACTGACTGAATTAATGCCCCTGAGGCATTTAGAACAGTGCCTAGCACAGAGTGACCCTCTGCAGAGAGGAGTCATTAGCAGTGGCATCCACAGAAGTCACAGGAGTTGCATAGTAGGAATTGTGGGAGCCATAGTCATAGCCCCAAGTGCTGTAGTCCTCTAGAAAGAGATGGAAGTGCAGATCTGCAGATGGAGAAAAGTTCCAGGTGGGAATGTAAAACAGTTTGGCTGCAGTGGAACACAGCATGGTGGCTCCTGAAAAAATTTAACCTAGCCGGTAGGGTGGTACACCCTTTTAATCCCAGCTGCTCTGGAGGCTGAGGCAGGAGGATCAAAGTTCAAGGCCAGCCTCAGCAACTTACTGAGTCCCTGTCTCAAAGCAAAAAATTGTATAAAGGGCTGGGAATGTGCAGCTCAGAGACAGAATGCTCCTGAGTTCAATGCCCAGCATATCCCTCCCCAAAATTAAACAGAATTACCCTAGAGTCCAGCAATCCCATGTCTGGGTATGTATCCAAAAGAATGGAAACCAGAGGCTTGAAGAGGTATCTACACTTGTGTTCATCGTGGTGCTGTTCATGACAGCCACAAGGGAAAATCAACCCCAGTGTCCCTCGATGGCGGGAAACCAAATGTGTTCGCACACACAGTGGGTGACTCAGCCTTCAAAGGGAAGCATGCTGCTCCACAGATGGCCCCTGAGGACATCAGGCTTATTGAGATAGGGCATCAGGGTGTGTGTGTCCTTGAACCATGTGAGGGCTTAGGACTTTATTCTGAGACTGCAGTTGTCACGGGTTTTGGCAGGAGTCTGACTTGCGTGTGGAAAGGATCACAATGGTGGGGGGCAGTGGTGAAGAGTCTTCTGGGAGGACAGAAGGAGGCAGGGGGCAAGGAGGATGGCTCTGTGAGTCATAGCCACCAGATGGTGGAGACGGCAGCAGCGGCCAGGCCAGTCTGCATACGTGGAGGGTGGGGCCCAGCACAGCTGGTGGCCAGATGGGGATGTCGAACAAGTGCCCGCACGTGCTCCGTGTTTTCCCATGTGCGTGTGGGGGGCTGGGTGTTGGATGCTCCATAGAAAACTCTTCCCTGAGGAGCTGAAGTACTTTACAAAGTCTTCATTCCTTGAACTGATAACACAAACAGATGCCAGCCTTTTTCTGCAGAGACCTTTTGGGGGCTAAATGAGGTATTTGAAGCCAGACCTAAGAGGAGAAGACTGGATGCTTTCCACAAAATTCATATTGAAACCTCAGCTCAAATGTGACGGTATTTGGAGGCAGGTCCTGTGGGAGATGATTAGGTCCCAAGGGCAGAGCCCCATGATGGCATTAGTGCCCTTATAGAGTAGACCCCAGGAATCTCTCACCTCTTCTGCAATGCCTCCCCCTCTCACCTCTTCTGCAATGTGATGATGCCTCCCCCGGAAAATAAAGTCATCTATGAAGCAGGAAGTAGACCCTCCCCACACCGAATCTGCTGGTGTCTCAGTCCCGGACTTCCAGCCTCCAGAACCGTGGGGAATGGGTTTGTGTCACCAGCGCTGAGCAGACAGAGCAGATGGGGGTGCCCCAGGGAAGCCTGCTGCAGAGGGTATTCCCGCGGGAGGCACAGTGCCCCCCACGCCTCGCAGCCAGAGCACCTGGGGCTGGAACACCAGAGGATGCACTTGTCCCCTGCTCGCCTCTCCTAGGTGGGTGACAGATGAGTCATAGGCAAGGAGATCTGAAAGACGCAGCGGCTTTTCTCCTCCTGGTGATTAACTTGAGAGGGATTCAGTAGCCGAGGGCGAGCTGGGGCCAGGCTGGCATCTGAATGCTCACACGCGTGAGTGAAAATGACCCCCGCTCACAGGGAATGCTGGAGAGTCAGAGATGGATGGCTCCTCTCTGTCTGCAAAGAACTCAGCCCCTCAGAAGGTCTCGTGTGGAGGTGATGCTCTAAAGCTGAGCTGTCCGACCACAGCCACCAGCGCACATGGTGTGGAGCTCAGGACGTGGCTGAGGAGTCCAGATGTGCTGCAAGCACAAAACACACACCTGCCTTCAGAAGACTTTGCATGAAAAAAAGAATCTCTTTAATAATCTTAATAATAAGATCCCACGTTAATATGATACCATTTTGGATATACGGGTTTCAATAAAAATACTACTAAAATTAATCTCATCTTTTTACTTTTTAAAGGATGGCTTACTAAGACATTTTAAATTGGATACGTAGCTGGCTTTATATTTCTTGTGCAGTATTGTTTTATAGTAAGCTTATCCTACCTAAACAAAATGCAAAGGAACTTGCTTAACAAACAGAGCCTTATAGAATTTTTTTTTCTTCTTAAATCTCAGGTCTGCTAGAACTCTCCATCTCGTGCTTGGACCTATATTTCTAGAACTTTCCAGCTCGCTTGAACCTATATTTCAAAATAATGTTCCCAATAGGTTTGTCTTTGAAAGTACGACTCTCAAGATTATGAAGTCAAGCTTTTTTTTCTTTTAAAATTTTTTAAAATTTTATGGGTCCTAGCTGGGCACAGTGGTGCACACCTATAATCCCAGCGGGAAGTTGAGGCAGGAGGATCGCAAGTTCAAAGCCAGCCTCAGCAATTTAATGAGGCCCTAAGCAACTTAGTGAGACCCTGTCTCAAAACATATTTTGAGGGATGTGGCTCAGTGGTCAAGTGCCCCTGGATTCAATCCCCAGTGCCACAAAAATAAAATAAATCATGGGTCTTTATAGCTCAGAATCTGAATGCTGCCTTCCCGGTTCCCTGCTAGCTACAGGGCTTGAGTGCAGCAGCACAGCTGGCGCCCATCTCAAGGGCCCTGGAAGCCCTGACTCCCTGCTGAGTTCTTCATGTGCTTCAGCCTTTGGCCATCTTCTTGTTTGGTCTTCTTTGTCCCAAAGCCCTCGATCCCCTTCTCACCCCCAGGGGCTCATCCTCACAAACAGCAGCCCTCGCCCATCTCTAGGGGTGGCTCACCCATCCTTCAAGTTCCAACGCTCTGTCCACATCCATGATATTTTTCCTCATGGCTGTGTCTAGTGTTGCCCATAGATGGGAAGTTTTCCAACACAGACACCCTTCACCAGCCGCTCTCAATGGTGACATCTTATCTCCCTAGCTACAGGACAACGTGCAGTTCTGGAAATTGACCTCTGTGCATTATTATTAACTAGACCTTATTCACTTACATAAAAATCCATTTATGTGTGTGTATATGTGTTTGTGTAGGCCATATGACTTTGTCACCTGTAGAGGCTGTAGGGAAATTACTACCCGAGGCAGACTCAGAGCTGTTACATCAGCAAAAAGGAATGCCCTGCACTGCTCTTTGTGTCAACACTGTCCCCGCTTGGCTGCAACAGTGGAATCAGCATTCTGTATTCCATCTCTACGATATCTCTACGGTTTTGTCATTTCAAGAATGTTACATAAATGAACTCATACAGTAAGGTAACCTTTTGAGGTTGATTTTTTTTCCCCCACCAAAGATAATGTCCTTCAATTCCATCTGGGGGGAGTCGTGGTTGTGTGATCGTTTCTTTTTATTGTTAAGTGTGCCATGGTATAGACATAAGAAGGTTCCTTCAACCATTCAGCCACTGAAGGACATTTGAATTATTTCCAATTGGTTATAACCAGGAAGGATGCTCTGAGCATCCATACAGAGCGTTTTTGTAGAAACAAATCTTTATTTTTCTAGGGGGAAGAAGTCTATGAATAGCTAGACTGAAAGAGAAATGCATGTTTAGCTTTGTTAGAACTGTCAACTGTTCTCCAGAGCAACTGGGCCATTTTACATTCCCACCAGCAAAGTATGAAAGATGAGGTTTCTCTGCATCCTCATTAGCATTTGGTGTGGTCACTATTTTGTATTTTAGTTATTCTAATGAGTGTGTAGTAATATCTCACTGCAGTTTTAATTTGCATTTTCCTAAAGGCTAATGATGTTGAATATCTTTGCATTTGCATATTTGCCATCCCTTTCTCCTGTTTGGTGAGATATCTGTATCTTTTGCTGTGCATGGGCCAAGGAGACATCCAGGGGCTGAAAATAAATCTGCAGACAGATTCTCTCTTCCCATGAGTCCTTAAGAACCAAGACATTCTTTGAAGCAAATAAAACAAACTCAGATTCTCTTTTGGCACTGGAATGCAATCATTTTCCCTCAGTTTTCTGCAATGTAAGACTTAAAAATAAGAGTTGCTGGTTTCACAGGTTAGTAACACAGGCAGCGGAAAAAGGGAAGCAGCAACCCTGATTTTGTTCATTCAACTTGCCGATGGCTTCCTGCGCCAGCAGACAGGAAGAGTGTCTCCTTCTTGGGATCAGGGCTCCCAGTGAAGGTAAAAACAAAAACCCAGATGGGGCTGGGGCTGGGGCTCAGTGGTGGAGCGCTCACCTGGCACGTGTGAGGCACTGGGTTCAATCCTCAGCACCACATAAAAATAAAGTTATTAAAATACACACACACACACAAACACACACGCACACGCACAACCCAGGTGATGTCTCTAGAAGAGAAGAATAAAGGGCCTGTTGTGCAGACTGAGATTTCACCACTGTGAATGACTAACCTGAGACTGATGAAGTCATATCATGGAAGGGAGTTCTCACCCATCACAAAAGGTAAGTTGGCCACTCACATTTTAAAGCTTTGGTTCTTTTTTTTTTTTTTTTTTTTTTTGGTACCAGGGATTGAACTCAGGGGCACTCAACCACCGAACCCCATCCTCAGCCCTATTTTGTATTTATTTAGAGACAGGGTCTCACTGAGTTGCTTAGATTCTCGCTTTTGAATCTGGGCTTGATATTTAAGTCTATGATCCATTTTCACCTTTTTTTTTTTTTTTTTTTTTGTCTGAGGTTTAAGTTGAGATTCATTTTTCAAGTTTATCTTTCAGTGTTCTCCTGGCTCTTCTTGCATGCTTATTTTTCACAGGATTCTAGAATCGCATTGTTGAACTCTAAAAGACGTCATGTTGGTATTCTTATTGGGTGGGATGTCATCAAATTTGTCAATTAAGTTAGAGATAATTGACAGCTTCAAGCTGTTGAGTCATCCTATCCAAGTCGAGAGGATGTCTTTCTTTTTATTCAAGTCTAGGTTTTGCCTTTCCAGAGCATTTGCAATGTTTCCTCCGCCCCTGTCTGCTCACCTCTCCTCCCCCTATTGGTCAGGGCAGCGCCCCACCCCACACAGTGTGTGAGCTGAGCACACCTAGCACTGGGCACCTGCACTGGCTGGCAGTGCATGAGTCACCTACACTTCCAGCCGGGAGGAGGAAGACACCGGACACCATGCAGAGCCCCACCACGTTGCAGGAAGCAGAGAAGACCAGCTGGGGCTCAGGAGGTGGCTTAGTAGTAATAAGCGGGCGGTGCCCTGGCTCCCACAGGACCCTGTGATTGGCTTCCCTGAATAAAGATGGGGAGGCTTTCCCACTGGGCGCAGGGGCTGGGAGGGTCTGAAGGCTACAGGAGACCTTGGCTGAACCCCGGGGCCTGTGGGCCTTAAGGTTATCAAGGCAGCCCACGGAATTTCAGTCCTTACAAGCAACATCTGTTAAATTTATTCCTCAGAAATTTTGCTTATTAGCAGCCACTGTAAATGGACCGTCTCTGTTCTGTTACTATGTTCTATGACTAAACAGTACTTTTTAAAGGTTAATGCAGGCACCAGAATCAAGTAGGTCCCAGAGATGTGAAGACAAGAAAGTCTCAATTTTACAACTACAAAAAAAAAAAAAAAATCAGGAAAGATATTTGCAGGGCGATTTAAGACCAGGCATTATCAATCCCAGGTCACTAGCCTGTCAAGCTGCTCTGTTTGAAAGCGGAAGAGCAACATTTTTAAGTCCCGGAGAACAGAAAGGGCTACCATGGAAAATCATTCATTTCAGGGATCATTAAAAATGGACAATTTAATTTGCATTTCAAACAGACTCAGAGGAAAGATAAATTTGTCAAGATGACTAATGGGGAAAGTTTGATGGCACAAATTATTATCTTTTGTCTTAATGGAAAATATAATATATAAAACGTCCCCAGAAAAGGAACCAAGAAGCTTTAAAAGCAATCATATTAATGACTTAACAAAGATAAGAGAGAAGACAATGAAACCAATTGTGCCTCAAAAGGAACTTCAGGCCATTTTCAAAACTCCACAAATGGCAAGATTCATATCTCATTCACTCATTTTTTTCAACAACCATTTATGGAGTGCTGGCTACGAGCCACAGTCCATTCTGGGAGCTGAGAAGCAAGGATTACGTCTATAGGCCTGGCCTGGGGTTGCTCACAGGCGTACAGGTAAGATGGGCAAGCCCGGGTGGCAGCAGTGCCACTGTAACAGGTGCCATTGGCTCCACTCAAGCTGCATGAGGAGATAGATGAGGAAGGAGTAAGCAAGAGAAGGCTTCTGGAGGGGCAGCCTCTGAAATGAAACGTCGAGGGCAACGAGGGCTTGTCCAGGAAAGAAAGAGGGACCCTAGGCAGAGGGAGAGGTCAGCATCTGAGGACATGGCGGAGCAGGAGGGCCTGACTGCGCAGGTGGAGGGTTCTGGTAAGAAGGTCCTGTATTCCATGAAGAGTCTGGACCCCATCCTGAAGGCAACGGGGAGCCTGGGGATCTGGGTAGAGAGAGGTGGGTCGATTCCCAGTTTGGGAAGACTCTCTGTTTTGTGCTTTGGGGAGAAGGGCAGGCTGTGGTGGGTGGGCTGAGCAGGGCCATGTGGCAGCAGTCCATGAGAAGAGACCCAGGGACTGGGGTGGGGGTTGGCAGTGGGATTGGAGGGGAGGCAATGGGACTGGACCTGGAATGTCAAGGACAGAGTCAAGAGAACATGGACACTGGCTGGACTTGAAGGGCAGGTGGCCAGGGGTGGAGGCAGGGCTGTCTGAAAGGCTTTTGACAGAGGACCAGGTTTTAAGGAGCAAGAACAATGGCAAATTCTACTGAACTGAACTTGAACTTGGAAGTGTTAAGGAGTTTTCACTAAACCTGCAGTTCTCAAATTTCCACCCGTGTAAGCTCACCAGGCAGTCTTGTTCAAATATGGATTCTGATTCCGTCATCTGGGGCGGGCCCTGGAGTGGAGCAGACACCACTCATCCACAAACCACACTGCAGGAGGCAAGACTTCAGACTCAGGGTGATTAAAGAATTATTTCTTGGTCTCACCTCAAAAGAATTAAGTAAATACACATTTTGTAACAGGTGAAATTTAATAACACAAAATAGGTATTTACTTAATTCTTTCGAGGTGAATAAACTCCAAGAAATATTGATTTTGGAGAAGTGCTCTGGGCAGAGCTTGGGGTAGAAGGTGAGGCCCTGCAGCCACAGGCTTCTGAGAGGAGGGAGCTGCCCTGCAGGGAAAGGGGGCAAATGGCAGCGTCCTGGGGGGGAGGAGGGGCTGTCATCCTTCTGTATCCTCCCCAGTCCTCAGAGGGGACAGATGGGTCGTTAGTGGTCTTGGTGGTTGGGGAAAGCGGGCTGTGTACCTGTGCCTGTGCGTGTTCACACGAGTGTGTGTGCATGTGCGTGTGCCCGCTCTGCGATCAGCAGCACACAGCCCGAATGCAGAACTAGCAACAAGGACAGAGGGACAGAGGTCAGGTGACATCTAGGTTACATAAAGAGCTTATCAACCAAGTAAGACACACCATGGTGAACTAGAGCGCCACGGGACAGTCACACCATGGACTAAATTCTCCTCTAAAAGGGAAAAGTCACCCAGTGAATTTGTCAATGAAATCCAGGATGTGATGGGCTCAGAATTATGTCCAAGGATATATTGAAAGACAAGAGGTGGATTAAAATTAATGCTCATGCAAATGTAAGAAAGGCAGGAGTTTTAATCACCATCCTGGACAAAACAGACTTTAAAGGAAAGCCTGGGGACATCGAAAGAGTGACATATTCAGTTGACAAACCCACACACAGCAAGTGCTTGTCAAGCGCCACACATTAGGCACCAGCAACAAAAATATCAATGGGCAGGCAACAGATACCCAGGAAGAAATAAGTGAGACTCTCTGGATTCCTTGGTACCCTGTTTTCAGAATATGACAGATGGAATAAACAACAGAATGTCACAAAGCCAAATGGCACCACTCGTAAGCAGAACCATCAGTTTCAGAGAATCTGGTGGAAAATATGAGACTCCACCTTTTTGAAAAGTACATAAACCTCTCTCACACCCCAAACAACTGCATTTTACATGAAGAATGTTCAAGTAAATAAAAAGAGCAGATCAACAGGCCGCCTGTTGGTAAAATTAGAAGAGCAGGCTCAGGTCCTCAGGTGACAGGACTATTCTATTTACAAATATGAACTCCGCGCCTTCACCAAACCCTGAGGCAGCTGCTGTTAGCATTTCCTGATGAGAGAACTGACGCCATGCTGAGTCACTGCCCAAAAGCCTCACTAGGAAGTGATGTCCCTGCCCGGGATGGGAATGGCTGTGCAGGCCAGCCTTCTCCATGCTGTGACCCTCAGGGGACAGTCCCCAACGGCCACGTCTGTGACACTAGATCTTCTCTCCATTCCAAAGCTGACACCTGACCCAAGTAGCGCCAACCAGATTTCTTTTCCCAGTAACTTAACCTGGTGCAGAGAGCGGCTTGACATGACTGCCCAGCGGGGTCCATTGAAGCCACGGGCCCTCGCGGCTGCAGGCCCCAGATTGCCGGGCGCCGGCTGTTGGGCTTTCCCTTCCTGGTTTGGAGCTGCTCTGGGCTCCTTCCCATACTCCCCATGTTTGCAAAAGTTATCCCCAAACTGAAAACGCCTTACCTGACCCCCCACCCACAGAATCACTCCCCACAGTGGCAATAGAGTCACCGAGAAAGTCCACGGAAATTAATCACACCCCACTTAAAGCACAACCCCACCCATCCTCATTCATGAGCGCAAGGTTTTATTCAGAAGAAAATGAGTTTCTCCAAATACATATGTGAAAAAAAAGATGAAAGAGGTACAAAGCAGACCTCGTTAAAAGATTTAGAAAAGGAGCAAATTAATGAATATTGTTCCACAAATTGGCATTGGACGAGCTAGAAACTGAAAAAAATAAAAGCAGAGAACTTGCACCAATGATTAATTCAAAATAATAAGATCAAGCAAAATAATGAACCATTGAAACACAATTTTTTAAAGAACAGGAAAAATATTGTTAGAAAGCTGCTAATTCCATCAGAGGAGGAAATTGGCATTAGAAATTAGACCACACCTGTGAAATACAAATGTCCGGGATCAGCTGCGCTTATATGCTTAAATCACACATTATTAAATCCGGGCATGGCTAAGCCTCACTTTAGCTTTGCTTCTTGTCAGCTAATTCCTTTGTCTTCGTTTAAGTGCCAGGTTAAAGAAACCTGCCAGGAATCAGAAATCAGAGTAGTGGAAGCTCAGAGGAAGGAAAGAGCTCATCCCGAGACCAGGTCTGGTGCCTATAGCAGTCGCAGGTCACAGGCAGCTGCACCCGTGGGCCCTTAGGTGAGTGACCCTTACACAACCTAAGCCATCCTCCATGGTGTCCCCAGGAGGAAAGTTTTTTGGGGGGTGGGGTACCAGGGATTGAACTCAGGGGCACTCGATCACCGAGCCATATCCCCAGCCCTTTTTTATATTTTATTTAGAGACAGGTCTTGCTGAGTTGCTTAGGGCCTCACTGAGTTGCTTAGGGCCTTGCTAAATTGCTGAGGCTGGCTTTGAATTCACAATCCTCCTGCCTCAGCCTCCGAGCTGTGGGATTACAGGTGTGTGCCACCATGCTGGGCTCGAGCTCATTGGCTCTTGAGTTCAGAACTTCAGGAAATAGTTTCTGTTATATAGAAATTACCAGATCTAAAATATTTTGCTAAAACAGCCCAAACTAACTCAAGGGCTCTTCTGTTTGTCCTGTGGTCACAAGTCACCCAGTGGAGCTCACCCTGGTTAGTTTTCTGAGGCACCCCCATGGGTGGCCTCCCAGGGATTTCCACAATCAGCATCTCCATGGGGCAGGTTTCCCAGGCGCCAGAGGGCGGAGACCCATTGAGTTTTGCCAGTGTGGGATCTTAGCCAACCTCTGCACAGTCCAGTGGGCATAGCCTCAGCCTCTTCAGCAAGGCCTGGATCTCAGTCCTGGCTAGAGGGATTCCTCCTCTTCTGCCAGGTTTCCTCCTGTCTTGGGTGCTCCACCTTGGCCCTGGAGGTGGTGTCTCTTTCCCTATATCCCTTAGGTAATCCTCCATTACATTGAGTAATTTGGGAGGGTGCTGAGGATTGAACCCAGGGGCATTTTTCCACTGATCGATGCCCCCAGCCCTTTTCACTTCTTATTTTGAGACAGAGTCTCACTAAGCTGCTGAGGCTGGCCTTGAACAACAGTTCTCCTGTCTCAGCTTCCTTCTCTGAGATTACATGTGTGCACCACTGCACCCAGTTACGCTGAATAAATTATATTAAAATCTTGTTTGGCCAGGCGCAGTGGTGCACGCCTGTAATCCCAGCAGCATGGGAGACTGAGGCAGGAGGATCAGGAATCCAAAGCCATCCAAGTGCTAAGCAACTCAGTGATAAAATAAAAAATAAATAAAATCAAAATAGGGCTGGGGTTGTGGCTCAGTGGCCGATTGCCCAGGAGTTCAATCCCCAGTACTACCCCCACCCAAAAAAAATCTTGTCTGAGTTGGTTTCTTTCTTCTGATTGGGCTATGCCTTGCTCAGTGAGTTTATTCCTATAATAATGTACAATAAAGGCTACCATGTGTTGATATTTCTTGTATGGGAAATACTGGGCTAAGCATGTTACGAATATTATCTGATTCAATCCTAATAATGATGCTATAATGTACATATAATCATCTCCATTTTCAGATGGGAAAATTACTTGTCCCAGGTAAGAGACAACAAGAGGCCTGATCTAAGAGGCTCTAGGCCAATGCTTTTAACCTGTGAAGAGCGGTGACTGAGGAAGCGAAGCCGTCCTGACGTGAGGCCCAGGTGCCACTGCGCAGGTTCTAGTCTCCTTTATGCGAGAGACAGAGGCCACATCCGCCCACAGCTGAAACCACAAGATTTCTTGGAAAACCCTGAAATCACTGAGATTGCCTGCATTGGTAGTTTTCATTCTATTAGCTCGCCCAAGCACAAAAAATAAGGATAGTCTCTGACGCACAGGGATTTCTACTTGTATAAACTTTGCCTTGCCTTCGTTCAGTGACAATTTGTACAGAATGGACCTGCCTTGTACACAGGCAAGCCTTGGCCATGCTCTCCACTAAATCCCCTTCCTTTGAACTGTCCTTTGAGGTTATTTTCAGGAGCCCGGCTGAGATCGGCAGCTCAGAGCTTGGGAGCACACCCCAGACCCCTTGTCAAGGTTTGCCTCATCTTGGGTCCACTGATGAGTGTTCTTATGGGCTCACTGAGCTCGTTGGCTTCTTTTTTTTTTTTTGGTACCAGGGATTGAACCCAGGGGAGCTGACCCACTGAGCACACCCCCAGCCCTTCTTTATATTTCATTTAGAGACAGGCTCTCACTGAGTTGCTTAGGGCCTCACTAAGTTGCTGAGGTTGGCTTTGAATTCATGGTCCTCCTGCCGCAGCCTCCTCCGAGCTGTGGGATTACAGGTGTGCGCCCCACGCTGGGCTCCATCTCCCTGGCTCTTGAGTTCTGACTTGACTTCTGGGCCAAATCTGGTTCTGCCCTGTCCATGGCCTCTATGTGGGGTGGGGAAGCGGCCAGGCAGGTCAGATAATGACAATTCTCTGGAAATGTGGCTTTGGGGGATACTCCAGAGCCATTCCTCTCCCTTCAGCGGCCCACAGTGGGCAGCCAGGGGTCACAGCCGCTGCGACTCGGAGACTGGTGGTTTTCAAGGCTACTGCAGAGTCACAGAGGAGGATGAAGTAGAGCAAATTAAAATGTCACGAGGTCATTGTTTTTACCAAGAGCCAGCTGGTTTTCTTGAATAATGAAACATCCTTGGGTTGTTGCAAGCCTTTGATGAATTTCCACACATCGGAAAAATCAAATCTTGACCGTTCTTGCTGGCCGTCTTCCTGCTTTTAGAAATGGGGGTTCGAGGGGCTGACTCCAATATTGCAGAAATGCTTCGACAACAAGGTTTATGTCATTCATAAATTTGGGCCCTCCATTTAAGTGACAACCTTTCTGAACAAATACATAGAAAACAGCACAAACCCGAACAGCAGAAGTCACCCATAAACAACACCTCAGAGACACCAAACCTTACCTGGGGACATGTTCCCGTTGTGTGAGTATGAAGACCTTTCTAAAGATAGATTTTTTTCTCTCTGTCTACCTCTGGAAGGGGTTAGTAAATTGGACTCTAAAATCTAAGTTGAAAGAGTTCCTATTCGGAGTGATTCATAGAGGCCAATAAACACTTTTACTGAACTGCCACCCAGAGATTTTTGTTTGTTTGAATCTTTCTCAAAGGGCCAGCATTCTTAAAGCATGTGGAGTTAAAATTTATCTCTTCTGTAAGTATTCCTTATCTTGAATATGTATTACCATTATCTTGAATTATGTATAAACATTTATTAGTCTCCATAAATTAAATCATCAGCCTTGGTTGTTAAATGATAAGATAAAAATACAAGTAATCAAGCTAAAAAAAATAGAGAGAATATTCAGAAAACATCAGAACTTTTCAATACAAGATACAGATTTTCAGGATTTTGGCTGTAACTACAAAAAAATTATACAAAGGCAAGTTCAGGTTGTGTTACTAACCATGATCAATCCTTGGAAAAGTTGTGCCATTTTGATACTTTAATTGAATTTAATTTAAATTTTTTTTTCCATTTCTGAGCCTCTAACCCAGGGCCCAGTACATACAAAGCAAAAACTCTATCAGTGAGCTATACTCCCGGCCCCAGACACTTTTGACTTAAAAAGAACTATGGCTTCTCCTTGATTTTATACAGAATATTTTTATAACAGAATATTTTAGCTGATGAAAGGCCTATTTTCTCACAGAAAGCTTAATTAGTCTTTATTTCTTAAATATCCTAGTCTGTTTCTCATGGTCAAATAATATTTTACTCATTGTTTAACTTATGTTATTAGTCATAATAATTGAAACCTTCCAAAATAATTACTGTTAGTAATTTCACATAATGTTAGAAAACATGTGAAAAACAGTTGCTTAGGGAGGCCCTAAGCAACTCAGCAAGACCCTGTCTCTAAGTAAAATATTTTTAAAAGGCTGAGGATGTGGCTCAGGGGTTGAACACCCCTGGGTTCAATCTGTAGTATCAAAACATGTGAAAAATAAATAAATAAATAAATAAATAAATAGAAAGAGTACAACTCAGTGGCTATTAGTATATTTGCAAAGTTGGTTGGCGTCACCACCATTGAATTTTAGAACATTTTTATCACCCCTAAAGAAACCCTGGACCCATTAGTAGTTGCTGCTAATTTGCCCCTCACCTCATCCTGGGAAAACACTGACCTACTTCCTGTCTCTGCAGTGGCCTTTCTCAGTCATTTTATATAAACAGAGCCACACAGCTTTTAAGTTTCATTCATGTTGAGCATGTGTCCGTATTTCCTTCCATTTTATGGCTGAATAATCCTCCTTTATATGGACAGACATACCGTGCTGTATCCATTCTTTACTTCATAGACATAACTGATTTTTCTCTAACTGTCTTTACCAGTCAGGTCTGTTGAGGAATGCTTTACATACAGTGAATCCACCCTTTCAATTCCGTGAGTTTTGATATACGCTATTCCAATACATGGTATCTGAGATTTTTGTGATGTATATATGATCCATGTGAAATCCTAAACGATCAGCACCTCCGGAAGCTCCTGCCTGTCTCTTCCACGTCCCTAGTCACTACCCTTCCCCACCCACAGTCCCTGGCAACCACTGATCTGTTTTCTGTTCCCGTCATTTGCTTTTCTAGGGTGTCATAAAACGCATCCCCACACTGTGTGGCCCCCTGTGGTGGGGCTCCTGGCACTTCACCTAATGCTTGGGAGTCTGTCCGTCTGTGTGTATCAGTAGTTCTCTGCCTTCTATCACTGACCAGTGTTCTGCTGTATGAAGGTATTCTGTCTGTTTATCTACCAATTGGAAGACATTTGGTTGTTTGTGGTTTGGGGTGATTATGAATGAATCTGCAACACTCATGTAGAATTTGGGGTAGATGTATTTCTGATTCTCTTGGATAAGTATCTGAGTGCGGAACAAGGGGTCGTGTGGAATGGGTGTTGTGCCGTTTAGTTTCCACGAGTGGCGAATGAGGGTTCTAATTTTTCCATGTACCCTCATCAATGCTTTATATTTTATTTGTCTTTTAAAGTCATTTCAATAGATAAGTAGTAGCATTTTATTATGGTTTTAATTTGCGTTTCTCTAATGATGTAAGATGCTAAGCACTTTTTATGTGCTCATTTACCATTCATTTGACTCTTTTCTTTTTTGGGACTGGGATTCAACTCAGGAGCATTTGACCACTGAGCCACGGCCCCAGCCCTATTTTGTATTTTATTTAAAAACAAGGTCTCACTGAGTTGCTTAGTGCCTCAAAAACAGGGTCTCACTGAGTTGCCTCGCTTTTGCTGAGGCTGGCTTTGAACTCACAATCCTCCTGTCTCAGTCTCCCAAGCTACTAGGATTTAGGCATGTGCCGCCACCGCCCCGGCTCATATGACTCTTTTGTCCATTTTTTAAATTAACTTTTTTTTCTGTTTTGAGGTATAGATTCACTTGCAGTTGTAAGAAATAATAGAGTTCCTCTGAAGTCTTTACTCAGTTTCCCTGTTGAGAACATCTTATGAAACTGCTCTACAGTCTCAAAATCAAGATGTGGACTTAGATGTAGTCAAGGTTCAGAACGACTCCCTCATCACAAGGCCCTCGTGTTGCCCTTGACAGCCACGGCCACTTCCTCCTTCCCCTCTGCCTTCTCCTAACCCCTGGCAATAGCTAATCTGTTCTTCATTTCTATAATTTTGCTGTTTCGAGCAAGTTATAGTATAGATGGAATCATATAGTATGTAACTTCCAGGTATTAGCTTTTTCATTTGTCATAATTCTCTAAAGTTTTGCTCAGGTTGTGTGTATTAATAATCTCTTCTTTTCCATGGCTGAGTACTACTTCATAGTATGGATGGATCACAGTTTGTTTACCATTCATCTGTTTTAATTGGGTTTGTCTTGTTACTGAGTTATCAATTCTTTATATAGTTCTCTGTCAGATGTCCTTCACAAATATTTTCTCCCATATCATGGCTTGACTGTTCATTTTCTGAACAGTCTTTCAAAGATCAAAAGTTTAAAACTTTTTGATCAGCTCTAGCTTATCAATTTTTGATTTCATGGTCCTGCTCTTGGTGTCCTATCTTTGCCTAATCCCAAGGTCACAAAGGCTTTCTTCTGAACTTTATTCTAGGAATTATGTAGTATCAGATCTTACATTTAGGTCAAGTTAATCACGTGGACATGGGCAGAAGGGGTTGTTCCAGGATTTGCTTATGGAAAAGAGGATCTTTCACTGTTGAAGCTCCTGGTTCTTTACTGACCCTCTTCTGCTCTGTCGACGAACACATCTTTACAATATTATCACACTGTCTGATTGTCGTAGCTTGGAAGTCCTGAAATCAGATACAGTGACTCCTCCAACTTTGTTCTTCCTTTTCAAAATAGTTTTTTTAAAT
The DNA here is from genome assembly GCF_052094955.1 of Ictidomys tridecemlineatus. Taxonomy (NCBI): domain Eukaryota; kingdom Metazoa; phylum Chordata; class Mammalia; order Rodentia; family Sciuridae; genus Ictidomys; species Ictidomys tridecemlineatus. The sequence goes on from NC_135482.1 coordinate 187,798,184, forward strand.
ATTTTTTTTTTTAGTTGTTGATGGACTTTTATTTTCTTTATTTATATGTGGTGCTGAGAATTGAACTCAGTGCCCCACCCTTGCTAGGCTAGCGCTCTACCACTGAGCTACAACTCCAGCCCCATCAAAATAATTTTTGGCTATTCTGGGATCTTTATATTTCCATAAAAATTACATCAGCTTTTCAATTTCTACAAAACTTCCTGCCGGGGTTGGAATTGCATTATATGCAGACAGTAGTGAATCTTCTGGTCAGCAATCTCTTGCAGTTTATAAACCTTGCTCCTATCTTGTTAGATTTATCCATAGGTATTTCAAGTATTTTATGCTATTTTAAATTTCAGTTTCTTATTGTTTTTTCTCATGCATAAAAATACAATTGATTTTTGTACATCGATGTTGTTTTACTTGCTAAATGCACTTGTTGTTTCTATAAGTTCTTCCTTCACTCTTTAGTGTCTTCTAAATAGACAAAACATGTTGTCTTCAACTAAAAGCAGTTAATTATTTGTTCCCTAAACTAATATTAAATTTGTACAATTAATGAATAATCTTTGGATACCAGGACAATTTCTAAGTGAGACTAAATTTATTAGTAAAAGAGACAGTGATGTACAAAAAGCATCTTTTCCTCCAGTTTGTAAACATTACATCGTGGCCATCATTAATCTTTTTTTAAATATATTTTTTAGTTGTAGATGGACACAATACTTTTATTTTGTCTATTTATTTTTATGTGGTGCTGAGGACTGAACCCAGTGCTTCACATATGTGAGGCAAGCACCCTACTGCTGAGCTACAACCCCACCCTACCCCCGTTAATCTTTTTATTTATTTGTTTATTTTCAGTTGTAGTTGAAATAATACCTTTATTTATTTATTTATTTATTTTTATATGGTGCTGAGGATCGAACCCAGAGCCTTGCCCATGCTAGGCAAGTGTTCTACCGCTGAGCCACAATCCCAGCCCCAATTTTTTTAAAGATTAAAAAGATATGCAACTCTTTGACTGTGTAAGTACTTACTTTTTTATTTTTAATGTGATGGACATGTAAATTAATTTGAGATATCATCACATAATGTATATCTTTATATAGTATCAAATATATATAGATCATCATTCATCAACTAAACATTTTTAATTAATAAAAGAAAGTATATCACATCAGAGAGTATATATGAACACCATAATACTGGGTTTTAATGGTGACAGAGTATACGCCAAATGATGCTGTTTTAGAAAATCCAGAGTTTGTTACTAGGTTAGCCAATGGCTGTTTTATTCTGGCTTCATAGTCGACTAGCGAGTGCTTCAGGGTGAGCTCTGGGCTGGCTGCACGGTGCCATCTTGGGGTCTTTTACCACCAACCTGGGTTGGAATCCATGCTTCTGTTTTTGGTGAGCTGGTGTTTTGGTGGAGAGCACTTTCCAACAGCTTTGTGAATAGGGTACGAAGAAGGTTGAATCTGTTGAGGCCTGGAATGTCTTGATTCTCTGCTCTTATTGGGCTGGTAGCTGGGCTTGGGCTGAGGTTCTCAGTTGGATGGCATCTGCCCTCAGAATCTGATGGCGCCTCTTCTTTGTCTTAACTTCCAGCTCTACCACAGGGAAGGCGGATACTCTCATCCTGGATTCTATGTAGCAAACCTATTCTTTCAGGAGCCTTCTGGGCTCCCCTCTTTCGTCCCTTGTTGAGGGCCACAGCCGAGTGGGGATGACACATGGCATTTTTGCCAGAAGTAGTGGTTGAGAGGTGACGCCAGCGAGTTCTCGCGTTGAGTTCCAGTTGAGCTCTCGCGGGGATTCCTGAAGAGTTCGCATTGGTTGGGGAAGTGCTGGAGGAGAGATTTTCCGGCTGCTGGTTCCTGGACGAGACGCGTGGCGTTCGGGAGAATTCCCAGGGAGCGTGTGTGGAGTGTGCTGGTGGAGTTCAGAAATAAAGTTTGTTCCTGCTTCAGTGGCTCATGATTTGTGCCCAGCCAGAGTGCGGCAGTCCCTGGTGTGCCGAAATCGTGATGATGTGTCTTGGAGAAGGTCTGTTAGTGTGGGACTACTTTTCTCTCCTGTCCTTTTAATCTGAAGACCCGTATTCTCTGAGGAAGTGTCTTGGGTCATGCCCTCTGTGGTTGGTCTCACCTCTGTTTCCTCTGTCGCTGTTTTCAGAACTTCCCTCTGACGTAGATGTTGAGGATCCTGAGCTGCTCCTCCATTTTCTTGTCTTTCTCCTCCACATCTTTGTCTTTATGCTTTGCATTTGGGGAGAGTTCTTCAAGTTTTATATTGAATTTTTCATTTCTGATCCTCATTTTAATTTCTAAATCCTCTTCTGCGTTATATATTTCTTTTAAAAATAGCTTTCTAACTTTGTTTCATGGATTCAATATCTCACTGTAAATTTCTAAGGGTTGTCATGATGTCGTTCCCCGCACCGTGCTCTCTGTTCTCCCCAGAATGCTTTGTTCCACTAGGCTACCCTGTTCTCCTAGGGGCAGCTGGGTTGGCTCTCTGCTCCAGGGAATCCTGGAAGACTTTCTGAATACTGTGTCCATAGCTGGCCTTGTCGACAGTGGGCATCAGGGTAGGGGGTTTGGCTTGGTTTACGTCTTTTGGCCGGTGTAAGGTCTTGTTTGAAGACTTTACAATCCCCTGCCAAGAGGTTGCAATGTTCCTGCTAGGGTTGGGGAGCCAGACTCGGGGGTCAGGGAGAAATGACCCAGGAAGTCGTGACACTAGCACAAGAACCTCTGCTTCTTCCCTCTGGTGTTGTAGCCCTGTCTTCCCCTGCTGTTCCACAGCCCAGGGCAGGTGGGTGGAGCTGAGAATTTTACTCCTTCACAAGCATTTTACCAATCATGCTGCCCTGCCCCTCAGCACCCCTCTTCCCAACTCTAGGTGAACAGCACTGCGTGGAGGGGCCCTGAGCGCACCCAAGTTGTCTCCCAGCTTTCTCCACTGCTGGCTTGTGATTCAGAAATCTGGATTCTAGTAATCCATTTGCCTCTTCTATCTTTTCCTGTCTCCAAAGTTTTGTTTGGTTCTCCTTCCTCGTTCCCTTTGTCCTAATGGTTTAGGCCTTGGTTACAAACAGAATCTTCCCCTGAGGATTTAGGATGTCGAAGAGACTACTGTCTACCCTCAACCTACCTTCTTCTTCTTTTTTTTTTTAAAGAGATAGATAAATAGATAGATAGATAGATAGAATTTTTTTAATATTTATTTTTTAGTTCTCGGCGGACACAACATCTTTGTTTGTATGTGGTGCTGAGGATCGAACCCGGGTCGCACACCTGCCGGGTGAGCGCGCTGCTACTTGAGCCACATCCCCAACCCTCAACCTACCTTCTTATTTGGAAGCCTGAAATCATCCCCCTTTTTGCATAGAATTGGGAAATGAAAACAATCCGAAGGACGTGACCATTTTCCCGTCCTTCTCCGTGTGATGAAGGACCCACGCACGGGAAGGTTTGGTGCAGTGTTTGTAAAAGCAAAATGTTGACTATGAAATGGTTCCGAGTCATGGCCCATCCAGGCCCTGAGGCGTGGCGCTGTGGGGAGGGATGGCAGGTACTTCAGTGAAGGGAGGTGAGTGGAGATGGGCTCCTGTGTATGTCAACTCAGGGACTCAGATATAGGAGTGCTCACGTTTATGAGGACTTGTGAGGGGCCAGCTCACTTTGAATACCTTACCTGTGTGAATTCATTTCAGCCTCTAACAGGCCTGTGAGGTGGATAGTATTATAACCCACTTTTTACAACTGAGAAAACTGAACTTGGCCAGTGTTGCACAGAGGGAGGCTGAGCAAAAGTCAAAGCCCAATACCCAGTGCCTTGTACCTAGCCATTAGCATGCACAAACTGCAGCACCCCCAGCCCCTCCACCACCCATCCTCCACCCCCCACCCCAACCCCCCAAACACACTCATATAAGCACACAGACTTTCTGGAAGGATCTTAGTAGCAATGGTGTGGTATCAGCAGCTGCCTCTAGGGAGGGTGGTGTTAGTGGGTGGGTGACCTGGGTGAAAGCAGAATTCTTATTAGTGAGCATTTTTTTGTGTCATAGATATTTGTCATGTTTTCCTTTCTTTTGATAACAAATATAATGGTAGTGCATTTTAACTAGTCACATGGCATAAAGAAGAGCAAAGCAGGGGCTTGGGCTGTGGCTCAGCGGTAGAGTGCGAGACCCTGGATTTGATCCTCAGCACCACAAAAAAAATAGATAAAGGTATTGTGTCCAACTACAACTAAAAAAAAATAATAAATAAATAAAAGAGCAGCAAAGCAGGAGGAGCACTAATATCTCACATCTGTGACTCCAGTGTCAGGAATGTTTCTTGTGTCCCTCACTTTTTACCTGAAGTTCTATCCAACCTGCTATTGACCTTAAATCCTGTTTCAGACTGAACTATTGTGTTTCTCCCAAATTCGTAGGTTGACGTGCTGACCCCAGAGTGATGGTATTAGGAGGTGTGCCCATTGGGAGATGTCAGGTCGTGAGGGTGGAGCCCTCAGGATGGGATTAGTGTTCCACGGACGAGTCCCCATCCCCCTTCTGCCATGCAAGGACACAGCAAGAGGTGTCTGTGAAACAAGCACCTTCGATCGTGGACTTTCCATAGTGTGCAAGCCACTCAGCCTGTGGTCCCCTTAGAGCACCACAAAAGGTCTAAGACATATCCCCAACCAAAAATAAGAATTCTTGCGAAAATGAATTTTTCCTATTTGGCTGCCCTTAATCACATGTTTTTGCAACTCCAGCATTGGAATTGCTTTTGTAACATTTGTATGATAAATATAATAATTCTCCTCTAGTAGTATTTATACTTCATTCTATAAACCAGCTACTAATCCCAGACCATTATTGTGAAGAAGGAGTTACAGCATTTGCCTGTAACTGGCAAAGCACAGAAGCATTGCACCCAATAAGCACGCACTTTGGCTTTTTAATAGATGATGTCACACGATGGACACCAAAATGTGACCCACCCGCCTCCTCATTCTCAGAATGCTGGTGCTGACAGATCAAGATGAACCAGTTCCACCTCCAGTGCTTGGCATGAGAAATTCAGTAAGTGGTTTATGCATTTCCTAGAGAATAGTCAAACTTGCACACAGCAAGCTGCCGAGAGGTGTTGGATCGGGCAGTGGAACATTGTTCCCCGCTGACCACCCAGCCAAGAAGTTCTTCAGGGATTCATGGAATCACACAGTTCCTCGTGAATTGGTGGCATCAGATCTCAAGTCTTTTGCCCGTCTACTCACTCCCAAATCTAACTGGTCATCAGAATCACTGTGGGGTTTGTTTTTATCATTAATATAGGTTTCTGGGTGCTTCCCAGAAATTCAGTTCCCCTGGAGTAGAAGCTAAGAATTTGCAATGCATTGCCATTGGTTTCTGGTGCTTAGCCAAATTGGGGGATCCCTGGTCCAGTTTATAAATGAATGTCTGAGTCTATAAATGAATGAGGTTTTGATTCATCTAATTGTGTTTTGGAGAAGTATCTGCTCAGCTGATGAACAATGAAAGCCCTACAGCACGCTTAACAACATGGCCTGCTGTGTTTATAGGGGCATGTGAATTGCACCACATGGAACAAGAATTCACGAGCGCGCACCGTTTTCTGGTTAAAGAAGGGTATTTCCCGTGTAAAGGAGGCAGGATGGGAGGGAGGTCAGAGTTCTTGAGTCAGGCTGTTTGGCTTCAAATCACAGTTCTTCTAATTTCCTGACTCGGTGACTTTGGACTAGTTTTATTTTTATTTTCCAACCCTCTCTGTGCCTCATTTTCTTCATCTCCAAAATGATGCTAGAGCTACTGCCCCTTGGGACTCTTGGAAAGTTAAGAATGACTTCAGACTTCTAAGCCCTTAAATGGGAGTTTGGTGTTTTGTAATTACTTTGCAGACGTTAACATTTTGTTTGATCTTCACAAGGTATATATCTACAATTTTATGATAGTAGAGATTGAAGTTTGGAGAGTTTAAATTACTTGCCTCAGGTCAGGTTAAAAAAAAAAATAGTGGAAACTCAAAGCCACATCTCCCGACTCCAGATTCCTTACCTCTGGCTTGCGTTTATGATTTAGCATCATTGGATTGTCTGTACTTGGATTCTTGCCAAGAGGGTTTGTGACAAAGATTTCATTTTTATTGACTAAAGGACCCTGGAAAAACAGCTGTAAATCCACAACAACTAGAACTTACCTAAAGAACAGCTGTGGAGCAAAAGAGATGCTTTCAACCGTGATGAGTAAATTCCATTCGGAAGGATGAGCATGGGTATGACTCTGGATTAGGAAAGTAAGGGTAGGAGAAAAATGAAAGGTCAGGTGTGTGTTTGCTATATCTACTACCAACCAAGATAGCATCAAAGAGCAGACACAGGGACAGTTGCTGGCATTTCACCCAATGTTTGTCAGTGCCATTTGCTGTCCTTGGAGACTCTGCATTGACTACTATGGATCCTTCAAAGACCCAGCTCCCTAAGATCAATACGGTGGGTTTCAGCTCAATGCGGACATGAACTGAGACCCAGCCATGTGGAGACAGAAAATTCCACCTTGAAAAGAGACTATAACTGAAGCCAGGAAACACAGGCCTAAATTTCAGTTTAACTTTTTGAAACTTAAAAATAAGAGCAGCTGATATGACTCCTGAGATGAGAGGCTTTCCACTAGCCATTAGTCTCTTCAAACAGAAAAAGAAAAGGTTACCAAATATTTACAAACCTGTTGCCATAAAACTAACGTTAAATCTGTATTTATTCTGTATCTCATTATCTTAAAGTTGAGTTTCTAAAGTCTTTAAGAATGGTTGATGAACATTCTTGGAAATTAAAAGGTTGTTTTTAATAGTTCTAAGGAATATTTCCTTGTAATTTAGAATCTAAATATTTGATAGATGAAACTTGGTTTGTTAGAATTTTTGATGGATAAAACTATTCATTCTTCTCAAGTTTATGTAATTATGATTGAAGCAAGTCTTCATTTTTTCTTTTTCTTTTTCTTTTTTTTGTATATACAAAGGTTTATTGAAGATTTTTATGTACAAAGACCCAAAACTTTCAACTGTTTCAATTAAGAGTGATGTAAACAACATAAGTATTTCTTTTTTATTATTATTATTTCTTACATACATCACAATAGAGGAGTGCATTACATTCATATTTTTTTGCATTATAATTCTTAATATACATTTATAACACAATTTAACAAATCTCTGTATATAAGGTAAGTTGACACCAAATTCACATCTTCATACATGAATTTTGTATAATGATGACCTTCTACTGTATTTGTAATACCTTTCCAGGTCCTCACTAATCTTACTCTATTTAACTAAAGATCTGTGTGAATTCTCTTAAACTTAGGAAAAAAGATAAAGACATTTGTTGCACAAACTGTTTTTTTTTTAACACATAAAAATAAAGTGTCTCTAATTGAATAAAAATCTTGACGTGTGTCAGTTATGAGTTAGATATGGCTTGGAAGTCTTGTCCCAAACAAAGAATGCATAATTTAGGGTATTAAACTTCATTGCACAAAAATCAGTATAAGAGAAAAGAGACTTAGGTCTGTGGAACGTGGTTAATCAAACTGATGGTAAGCCAGCAGGGTGATAAGGAAGGTCCAAGGGACCCTCATGGAGGGGTAGAAGACAGCTGAAGGAGCGAGCCTGCTCAGCTTTGCACCACGTCTGAGTGGTGTGTTAGGCCCCCAAAGACTCTGGTTTTTTTTTGGGGGGGGAGGGGTTGCTATCAGGGATTGAACTCAGGGGCACTTGAGCAGTGAGCCACATCCCCAGCCCTATTTTGTAGTTTATTTAGAGACAGGGTCTCACTGAGTTGCTTAGCACCTCACTTTTGCTGAGGCTGGCTTTGAACTCACAATCCTCCTGCCTCAGCCTCCTTAGCAGCCAGGATTACAAGAGTAGGCCACCTCACATGGCCAAAGACCCTACTCTAAAGAGGAAACAGGAGAGGACAGAGTGTGGCCATATGTGGCAGCCATGTGGGCACGCTACTGGGACATCCTTCAACGTGAACTTGCCGTTCGGCCACAATGCAGGCAGGAACCTGTTAGTCCCAATTACAGCACCTTTAGGCTTTATCTCCGCTTAGAGACCAACGCCACGCTGTCCCCAGCAGCCCCAGCCAGTCCCTGAGCGCAGCAGGAGTCCCAGGGCCCAGCCTTTGCTGACCCTGCAGACTCAGAGTGGGCAATCTGAGCTCTTGGTGGGTTGGGCAGGTCTGTGAGTCTACAGCACAGTGAGGCTCTTCCTGCCCAGTCCTGCTTTGCCCTGCTCTCCTTTTCCAGATGTCAGGAGCACTGAGGTGGGAACGCTTGCCCTGCCCCATTCCCACCCCCTTTACCTTCACAGATCCTCTCCTCACCCCATCTCAGCCTCTGCTTCTTAAGAACTTAGCTGCCATTCCAGAGGACAGTGGTTTCAAACAGGCAATGAGGACCGTGGGACAAAGGGATGCCTATCCTGGAAGGGGAGATGTTGGGGAGGCAGACGGAGTTTCTTGAGGCAGCGGGGACTAGGTCCCCAAAACCCAACTGGGGAGTGTGACCAGTTTTTCTGCAAACTGTGCAACCTCACTTTATCTTTCTTGCCTTATTTTGTCAACCTGTAAAACAGAGGACTGGATCAATAGTTCTTTATGTTATCCCTCCAGTCACCATGTTAAAGAACCAAGATACAGAATGACAGAAACCAAGATGGTATTTTTATTTTCCTAGAATATTTAAGTGTTGGCAGCCTCCTATTTAAACTTTAGGGTTTGGTATAAAAACCAGGGTCTCACCCCCGCTGCCTCTGTGGCCTACCAGTGAGCATAAACCTCAGTCTTGGCCTCTTTTCAGATACTATCTAGCTTTAAAATTCTGTAGTTCTACGAATTAGTGAGAGTTGTCACATAAAAGAGGGACCTGATTTCTTCTGGGTTAACAACACAAATAAAAGTAGTTAATACTGGCTACTAGGCTTTCCCTCTCCCAGGTCCTTTACTGACTTCCTGTCCAACCTGCCTGGCAGCTGGCTGTACTAACAAAGGTGACAGGAAGAAGGGTGGCTCTGCCATCAGCAAGGGGGTGACCAGGAATACACCATCAGCACACGCAAGTGCATCCACCGAGTGACTCCAAGAAGCTGTCCTTCAGCACCCAGAGATCCAGGTGTGCATGTGGGTACCAGGCTGAATAGAGCTCTTCTGCCCAGGGGGCTAAGGGATGCCCCATTCCAAATTCAGTTGCAATTGTCCGGAACATGGAATGCCGATGAAGCTCCAACAAGCATTCCAGAGCAAGGACAAGGATTCCAGAGCAAGCTCTCTATTGTTCCCTGTGTACCTGTTAGCACTTTCAGAACTCTGCAGGCTGATTGTCAAAGAAAGTCCTAAAACTGCTAAAAACAAATAACTGAAAGTTGTGATCAGGAAGATTTCTCGCTAAATAGGACTTTTTTTTTTTTTTAAACATCTACAGGCATCTGCAAATGAAATGGACTGCCACTAGAAGTGGTGGGCTCTGGTGTGGTTTGCAGGGCCACCTGGACAAGGTGCCACAGACTGGGAGATGTCAATCTGGGAAAGGATGCAAACACCTTCTGCAGGCTGGAAGGCCTGGGGCAGGGGCTGGCAGGTTGGCTTTCCCCGGAGGCCCTCTGGCTCCCGAGCAGTCACTTTATGCGCCCTCAGGGGTCTCTCCTCTGTGTCTGTGTCCGAATAAGGACACAGTCATGTTGGATTGAGGCCCACCCTAAAGAGCTGATTTTAATTTAATTAACCTCTTCCAAGACTTTATCTCCAAATGTGGCTACACTCTGAGGTCCTGGGGGGTAAGGCTTCAACACACATATTTGGGGGGACGTGTTTCAGCCCACAAGAGTTCCCTTCATGGAGATATCCAATCAGACTGCTGTCTCAGAAAGTGTGGGACAAGTCCCAGAAAGGTGTGGCCTGGGGTCCGTCCTCGGGTGTGGCCCAGCCCAGCCCAGGCTTGCAGCCCTACTGTGTTTAATGTCCACACTTTACACAGGTTCCCCAGAAACAGCCCCTTGGACAAGGATTCCAGAGCAAGTGGTCTGTGTGGGAGGTGGTTCTAGGAAACATTGGTCGGTAGATGAATCCACTGATGGGGTCTGGACACTCATGATGGAATGTGAGGTGGAAAAGGAGGGGGCTTCAGTCACTGTGGGGACAGCTGGAGCTCAGCCCTGCAGGGCCGCTGGGACTCGTCCAGGGGGACTTGTCCACTGACTGCACTGTGGAAGGCCGATTTCCCTGGCATCTCCATCCTGGCCCTTTGTAGACAGCTGCTGAAGCCAACAAGGGTCTCCAGGCAGTGGCAAGTGCAGGCGGTTAAACGTGGGCCTCCGCTCAGGAAAATGGCTCCTGCTGAGGGACCTGGGGTAGAGGCACTGACAGCCCCCCACAGTGTGAGATGTGTCTCAGCCCAGTGGAGGGCACCTCTCCCAAGGTGATGTCTAGAGGACAGAATGTGGAGCAGAGCAGGTCGCCATTTGGTTGAACAGTCATCGTCTGCAACTGCAGCAGGTGAGAGGAGTGTGCAGCATCGTGAAAAGACCATTTGTTTCTCGAAATGTGCAAGAACTTTCTTCCATGAGGTCAAGGCTGTTCTATGCAAATGATTCTATTAAAAAACCATTACCACAGGAAAGGCCAATCAAGAACGAAACCACCCAATGTTATCTCACCCCTTAAAGTATGTGGCAAAAAACTTCAGTGCTCAAAATTGTTAAATAGAACAATGTAGAACTATGGGTGTATATAATTATTATTCAGAAAAAAAAATCAAGAACAGCATGAGGCAGATGGCACAGCGTGTTCTCTGAAAGGTCTCCCCAGGATCGGGTTTGTCTATGTGTGGGTGATCTCTAGAATGGTCCTCGAGTCCTGTGGTTGCTGTGGGAAGGTGTGCTGGACTGTTGGCTCACTCCATTTCCAGTCCGTCCTCATTTCAAGATTCGATCTGAACCGCCAAGCTGAGAAACACACATCTCACCTCTGCAGACCCTGTCACAGCTGGGATTCTGAGAGAGAATGTGGCAGGATGCTCCCAGGCAGGGTCTGGGGAAGAGGAGGCCCAGAGCATCTTCTTTCTGCTGCTTCCTACAGGCACCAAGGCCCCAGGAGAGGAGCAGCTGCTCCCTGTCCAGGGCCAACGCCGT